>NC_083323.1:70163460-71363460 GCF_963455315.2 Globicephala melas | reverse complement strand
GTGGGATCTTTCTGTCAGGTTTCTTTTCTTTGTTACATATTTTATTTTTTATTATAAAAATAATCAATGTGCATTTACAAATAGAAAAACATAAGAATCCTAAGGAAGAAAATAACAACTTATTTTTTCACTTATAGGTAATCAATGTAGATTTTTTCCCTAGACTTTTTGTATGCTTACATATGAATTAAAATATGTTCATGGAAACATAAACACATATATACTTTGCATTTTCAAGTTAGTATACTTCGCATTTCACTTAAGGATGTAATTTCAAGTTAATATAGATCTTGTATACATTAAGTACATTGATGACAGTTACCACTAGCATCTATACTAGTGCTTTTCACATAGTAAGTGCTCATTAAATATAGTATAGGCAAATATAAAATTCGGTAAGAAATTATGTTGATAAGCATATGTGGAAACAGGCACTTCACACATTATAGATATGAATTAAAATCTTCCTCTTTTGAGGAAAATTTGGCAATATCCATTAATACTTTAAATGTACACCCATACTTTTTTGACCCAGGAATATGCTGATAGGGGTCCATGATACAGGCATTCTTTTTTTTTTTTAATTTTATTTATTCATTCATTTATTTATTTTTTTGGCTGTGTTGGATCTGCATTTCTGTGTGCAGGCTTTCTCTAGTTGCGGTGAGTGGGGGTCATTCTTCATCGTGGTGCGCGGGCCTCTCACTGTCGCGGCCTCTCTTGTTGTGGAACACAAGCTCCAGACGCGCAGGCTCAGTAGTTGTGGCTCACGGGCCTAGTTGCTCCGCGGCATGTGGGATCTTCCCAGACCAGGGCTCGAACCCGTGTCCCCTGCATTGGCAGGCGGATTCTCAACCACTGCGCCACCAGGGCAGCCCCAGGCATTCTTAATGTGCACAAAAATTATGTTCAAGGATGCACATTAAAATATTATTCATAGGGCTTCCCGGGTGGCGCAGTGGTTGAGGATCTGCCTGCTAATGCAGGGGACACAGGTTCGAGCCCTGGTCTGGGAGGATCCCACATGCCACAGAGCAACTAGGCCCGTGAGCCACAGCTACTGAGCCTGCGCATCTGGAGCCTGTGCTCGGCAACAACAGAGGCCGCGATAGTGAGAGGCCTGCACAGCACGATGAAGAGTGGCCCCCGCTTGCCACAACTAGAGAAAGCCCTCGCACAGAAACGAAGACCCAACACAGCCATAAATAAATAAATAAATAAATTAGAAAAAAATATTATTCATAATAACAAAAAATTAGGGAAATACCTAAGTATTCCCCGAAAGGAACTATTCAAATTAATTATGGTATGTTCATGCAGTGGAATGCTTTGCATTCATTGGGAGAAAAACATCTAGCAAATCCAAATGTCCAGATATAGAATGCATTCTTTTTTTTTAAAAATAAATTTATTTATTTTTGGCTGTGTTGGGTCTTCGTTGCTGTGCACGGGCTTTCTCTAGTTGTAGCGAGTGGAGGCTACTCTTCATTGAGGTACGCGGGCTTCGCACTGCGATGGCTTCTCTTGTTGTGGAGCACAGGCTCTAGGTGTGCAGGCTTCAGTAGTTGTGGCACGTGGGCTCAGCAGTTGTGGCTCCTGGGCTCTAGAGCACAGGCTCAGTAGTTGCGGCACACGGGCTTAGTTGTTCCGCGACATGTGGGATCTTCCCGGAACAGGGCTCGAACCCGTGTCCCCTGCATTGGCAGGCGGATTCTTAACCACTGCGCCACCAGGGAAGTCCCTAGAATGCATTCTTTTTTTTTTTTGCGGTACACGGGCCTCTCACTGCTGTGGCCTCTCCCGTTGTGGAGCACAGGCTCCGGATGCACAGGCTCAGCGGCCATGGCTCATGGGCCTAGCCGCTCCGCGGCATCTGGGATCTTCCCAGACTGGGGCACGAACCCGTGTCCCCTGCATCGGCAGGTGGACTCTCAACCACTGCGCCACCAGGGAAGCCCTTAGAATGCATTCTTAAGGGAAAAAACAGTTAGAGAACAGTGTTTTTAGTATACTAATATTGGTGAAAAGACAATTGGGATATGGAAGTCATAAGTGTTCGAATGTGAAAAGACCATGTTGAGAAAATAATCCAGAAATGGGTGCCCTGGTTGCCTTTGGGGACCTTGGAAACTAATGAAATATGATTAGAGTCTATGTTTTATCACTTCACTTGGTCTCATGCCAACAACCTGCTTACTTTAATCTTTGATCTCTGATAGAGAGGAATTGTGGGCCTTTGGAGAGGTACGAAGGGAGATATACATTCAGGGTATTCTTTTGTTTCTGTATGAAGTTTTTTACAAGTATTGACAAGTCTTACCTAATTTAAAAAATATAATGTCATTTGAGAGATTGGAGGGCATAGTCATAATTTTTTGACAACTGGTCTGAGTAAAGAACATTTTGAATTCAAAGCTTTAAAACATTTTCCAGGTACTATTTGAGTTACGCACACATGTTGTAATGTGAGTTATGAGAGTAATATTTGAAGAAATTTTCCAGGATATATGTAGGACAATGAGAACTCTGCCAACTTATTTCGTCAAAATAGAGCGTAATATAAAATGCAGTAAAATAGCAAGAAGAATGTTAAGAAGAATTTTGAAATTTCATCAAATTTCCTAATAGAATGAATCACTCAGCAAATAGTTTATAAAAATAAGAATATCATTGATTATCTTCTGTGTTCTAAGTGTTCTGCTAAAACCTTCACATGCCTCATATTCTTTAATTTTTTCCATAATCCTGTGCTGTGTATATTGTTGTCTTCACTTCCCGAGTGAGGACACTGACACTCAGGGAGCTTGTATAACTTGCAGGTGACTTGAGCACAGGCCTGTCTGGCTTCAAGGCCCAGACCTTTTCCTGGATCAAGTTAGTTTCATAAAGGTTCAGTTTTGTCACCAACACCAAAGCTTTGTGTAAATTTAAAAAAAAATTTAAGTTCATTGCCTGCTACTTTATACAGTATCATGATTGAAAGTGACTTTGAAGTAAGAATAAAAAATCTTAGAAGTAGGAGACTATATAAGGAACTTTGGTATGATATATGTTTATGCTTGTATAATTATTGATTTCTAAAAATAGAACTACCATACGACCCAGCAATCCCACTACTGGGCATATACCCAGAGAGCACCATAATTCAAAAAGAGTCATGTACCACAATGTTCACTGCAGCTCTATTTACAATAGCCAGGATATGGAAGCAACCTAAGTGTCCATTGACAGGTGAATGGATAAAGAAGATGTGGCACATATATACAATGGAATATTACTCAGCCATAAAAAGAAACGAAATTGAGTTATTTGTAGTGAGGTGGATGGACCTAGAGTCTGTCATACAGAGTGAAATAAGTCAGAAAGAGAAAAACAAATACCATATGCTAACACATATATATGGAATCTAAAAAAAAAAAAGGTTCTGAAGAACCTAGGGGCAGGACAGGAATAAAGATGGAGACGTAGAGAATGGACTTGAGGACACGGGGAGGGTAAGCTGGGACGAAGTGAGAGAATGGCATGGCTTGTGGGAAGCAGCCGCATAGCACAGGGAGATCAGCTCAGTGCTTTGTGACCACTTAGAAGGGTGGGATAGGGAGGGTGGGAGGGAAACGCAAGAGGGAGGAGATATGGGGATGTACGTATATGTATAGCAGATTCACTTTGTTATAAAGCAGAGACTAACACAACATTGTAGAGCAATTATACTCCAATAAAGATGTTGAAAAATAAAAAGTTGTTGCTGGTATATCGTTTTATTTTTAGATATAGGATCCACCCTAGCGAGAATGGTGCTCAGATATCAGATGAAAAGTGCTGTGGAAGAAGGAACAGACTCAGGCAGCAGTGGGACTTTTTCTGAAGAAATACTTGATAAATTTGATGAATGGACCTTCATTCCTGAGTCTTATGTTGACAGTGTATTTGCTCAAAGTGATGACCTGGATAGTGAAGGTAATTATTACTAAACAATAGAGTCAGTTATGTTTTAAAACACTTACCCTCTGGCATTGAACAGTAGAAATTGAGACAAAAATCTGATTTACTTCATTTGGAAAATCTTGAGGAAAACTGTATTCATTAGTGGAAATAGTTAATGCTTACTATTACTTTACTACTACTTAAGGCAATGAAGAAAATGTATGTCTACACTTTTAAGTGTTATCATACTGCCCATAATCAGTGAGTGGTGGCTATTGCAGTGAAAACACTGACTCAGACTGGAATTGGATTCCATATTCCATCATCGACTAGATACTTCTGTGGTTTGTTTAAGCCCCTTATCCTTATTAAAGGCAGTGTTGCTAAACTTCCAGGATTATTTATAGGAATTTGGAAAAATGTATGTAAAGTGTCTGGGAGAGTGTTTGCAAATAGAAAGTGCTTAATAAAAAATATTTTTATCTTTATTAGAGTTAAAAATAATATTTTAATAACTCCTGAAATAACAAAAATTTAACATGGCAAGATATTAATGGCAGTGATTAAGGCTGACATTTAACATAATACAGTTTGGTAAAAATAGGGTGAGGTGCTTTTTTATTAAAATAGTATGATTGAAACCTTTGGGTGATAGAATAAAGACATTTGAGAGGGCAGAAATAAGAGTTATTCCAAAATCTCATGTCTCAAGTCCAAACATTCTTTAAAACCAACTTTATTGGGACTTCCCTGGTGGTGCAGTGGTTGAGAATCTGCCTGCCAGTGCAGGGGACATGGGTTCGAGCCCTGGTCCAGGAAGATCCCACATGCCGCAGAGCAGCCAAGCCTGCGCGCCACAACTACTGAGCCTGCGCTCTAGAGCCCGCAAGCCATAACTACTGGTCCCATGTGCTACAACTACTGAAGCCCACGCACCTAGAGCCTGTGCTCTGCAATAATAGAAGCCACCGCAATGAGAAGCCTGCGCACCACAACCAAGAGTAGCCCCCGTTCGCCGCAACTAGAGAAAGCCCACACCCAGCAACGAAGACCCAATGCAGCCAAAAATAAATAAATAAACAAAAACCCCCGCAACTTTACTGAGATATACTAATTTACCCATTTTAAGTATATGTTTTCATTTATACATCCATGTAATCATCACCACTATTAAGTTATGCAACGTTTCTATCATCCAAAAAAGTTCCTTTATATGTCTCTTTACAAAAAACGTTCCCCCCTACCTTGTCCCTTGGCAACCGCTGATTTGCTTTCTGTCACAATAGATTAAATTAGTATTTTCTCAAGTTTCATATAAATAGGATACAGTATGTCCTTTTTTATGTCTGGCTGTTTTCTGAAGTGGTTATACCATATTATACTCCCACCAGCAATGTATGAAAATTCTAGTTGCTCTGAATCCTCATTACACTATAACACTTAGTATCGTAAGTCAGTTTAATTTTAGCCATTCTAGTGAGGCTGCAGTCCTAGCTTATTCGGGTTTAATTTTCATTTCCCTGAAAACTATTGATATTGAGAATATTTTCATGTTCTTATTGGCCATTCATATATTGATATTTTCTTTGCAAAGTGTCTGTTCAAATTTTTCCTAACTTTTAATTGTCTTGTTGTCTTATGTTATTTTAAGAGTTCTTTTTATATTCTAAGTAGAAGTCATTTGACAGATATATGAATTACAAATATTTTCTTTCGTTTATAGCTTGTTTTTTCATTTATTAATATTATTTTTCAAAGAGCAGAGGTCTTAAATTTTGAAAAGTGCAGTGTTTCAGTTTTTTCTTTTCTAGTTTGTGCTTTTTCTATCCCATTTAAGAAATCTTTTCCTATCTCAAATTTGTGAATATTTTCTCTTATGTTTTCTCATAGAAGTGTTAAATTCTTAGCTTTTACATTTAGGTCTATAATCCATGTTAATTTTGGTATATAGTGTCAGTGAAGAATTGACATTTATTTTTTTCCACATAGATATCCAGTTGTTTTAACATCACTTGTTGAATATACTATATTTCCTCATTGAATTAATGGCATGTTTGTCCAGTTTAACTGACCATATAGGTGTGGTTCTGTTTCTGCATTCTTTTTTAAAAAAAATAAAAAAATTTTTTTATTGGAGTATAGTTGACTTACAATGTTGTGTTAGTTTCACATGTACAGCAAGGTGAATCAGTTATACATATATCCACTCTTTTTATAGGTTCTTTTCCCATATAGGCCATTACAGAGTATGAAGTAGACATACCTGTGCTATACAGTAGGTTCTTATTAGCTATTTTATATATAGTATTGTGTATATGTCAATCCCAGTCTCCCAATTTATCCCTCCCCTCCTTATCCCCTGGTAACCATAAGTTTGTTTTCTACATCTGTGACTCTACTTCTGTTTTGTAAATAAGTTCATTTGTACCCTTTTTTTAGATTCCACATATAAGTGATATCATCATATGATATTTGTCTTTCTGTGTCTGACTTATTTTACTCAGTACAACAATCTCTAGGTTCATCCATGTTGCTGCAAATGGCATTATTTTGTTCTTTTTTTTAAGGCTGAGTAATATTCTATTGTATACGTGTACCACATCTTCTTTATCCATTCCTCTGTTGATGGACATTTAGGTTGCTTCCATGTCCTGGCTATTGTAAATAGTGCTGCAGTGAACATTGGGGTGCATGTATCTTTTCAAATTATGGTTTTCTCCAGGTATATGCCTAGGAGTGGGATTTTATTCTGTGCCGTTGATTTAAATCTTTATCCTTATGCCAATGCCATACTGTCTTGATTGCTTTAGCTTAATGAAATCTGGTAGTATAAGTTCTCTGGTGGTGTTCTTTTTCAAAATTTTTCTTATTATACTAGATTGTTTGCATTTCCATATGCATTTTGAATCAACTAATTAATTTTATGCTGGGATTTTTTATTAGAATTAAATCTATATATACATTTAATATAGAATTAATGTATAAATAATATATTATTGTTATATAATATAGAATTAACATATAAATAAAAATTTCTTTAGATTAAATCTAGAAATAAATTTGAGGGAACTGGTGTCTTAATAATGAGTCTTCTGACATATAAATGTAGTATTTATTTCCATTTATTTGTCATTTAAATTTCTCCTACCACTGTTTTGTATTGCATGTTTTTTGATGCTATTGTAAATAGTATTGTTTTTGAATTCCAATTTCCAGTAGTTCATTCACTGCTGGTTTATAGAAATGCAGTTGATTTCTTTGTATGTTAATGTATCCTGTGGGCTTGCAAAACTCATGAGTTCTGACAGCTTTTTGTTGACTCCACAGATTTTTCTATGTTCACAATAATGCCATTTGCTAATACAGACAGATTTACTTCTTCCTTTTAACCTGTATATCTTTTTTTCTTCTTCTTCTTTTTCATGTCTTATTACACTGCCTAGGACCTCCAGTACTATGCTGAATAGAAGTGGTAAGAGTAGGCATTGTTCCCTGGCTTCCAAACTTAGGGGGAAAGCATTCAGTCTCTCATCATTAAGTATGATGTTATATGTAGTTTTTTTTTTTTTTTTAATAGCTATCCTTCATCAGGTTTAGGAAACTTGTTTCTAGTAATTATTTGCTGCGACTTTTTATCATAATGGGTGTTGGAAAATACTTTTCTGCATCTGTTGAAATGGGCATATTTTCTCCCTTTATTCTGTTATTTAGTTAATTACATTGATTGATTTCCTAATGTTAAACCAAACTTGCTTTTCTGGGGTAAATCTTACTGGGTTATGGTGTATTATCCTTTTAATATATTATTTGATTTGATTTTCTAAAATTTTGTTAAGGATATTGCATCTATGAGGGATATTGGTCTGTAGTTTTGTTTTGTTGTAACTATGAGAGTATGCTAGCCTCTTGAAATGAATTGGAAAGTGCTCCTGACTCCACTGTTTTCTGAAAGAATTTGTGTAGGAGAGGTCTTAAATGTTTAATAGGATTCATGAGTAAAGCCTTGTAGGTTAGGAATACTTTTTGGTGGTAGGGGGGGAGGCTTTTAAATTATAAATATAATAACTTTAATAAATTTATGGTTCTTTTGATTTTTCTGTTACTTCTTTTGTCAGTTTTTGTAATTTGAAATTTCAAGGAATTTGTCCACTTTACATAAGTTGCCAAATTTATTTATTGTTATTTGTAATCTCTTATTGTCCTGTTAATGTTTATAAGATCATTAGTGATATCTGATCTTTAATTCTTGACATTGATATATATATATATATTTTTTATATATTTTTTTGACATTGATATTTTTTGTCTTTCCTTTTTTTCCTTCTTCAGTCTAGCTCAAGATTTATCAATTTTTTTGATCTTTTCAAAGAATCAGGTTTTTGTTTCATTGACTTTCTGTATTGATTGTCCACTTTATTTTTCATTGATTTTTGCTTTTTCTTTTCTTTCTTTTTCTTTTTTTTTACTTATTTAGATTTTATTTGACTCTTATTTTATAGATTCTTAACATGGAAGCTTAGAATACTGATTTTTAGAGCTTTCTAAGTTTATAATATAAACATTTAAGACCATGCAGATCCTTCTGAGCACCATTTTAGCTGCATCCCACAACTTTTATATATTCTGTTTACATTCACTTTTGAAATTTTCTAATTTCCTTTGTGATTTTTTGACTCATGAGTTATTTAGAAGAGTGTTGTTTATTTTCCAAATACTTGGACATTTTTCCACATAGCTTTCTCTTATTGGTTTCAAATTTCATTTTGTTGTGGTTAAAGAACCTACTCTGATGATTTCTGTCCTTTTACATTTATTGAGACATGCTTTGTGGACTACTGTGTGGTCTATCTTGGTGAATGTTTCATGTGCAATTAAAAAAATGTGTATTTGGTTGTTGTTGGGTGAAATTGGGTCAACTTGTTTGATAGTGTTTTTCAGATCCTCTATATCTTTACTGATTTTTTCTCTACTTGTTATATTTAAGAACAAAATGTTGAGATTGTAATTGTCAATTTGTTAATTTTCCTTTTCATTTTATCAGTTTATGCTTTGTGTATTTTGAAGCTCTGTTACTGGGTGAACATACATTAAATACTATAATTTTTTTGATGACTTAACCTCCTTATATTGATCCAAGTTTGCATCTAGTATCATTTCCTTCCTCCTGAAGAGCTCCCTTTTACCTTTCTTCTAGAGCACAGCTATAGGAAATCCCTATGCAGATTACTGGAGCTATTCCATGACTCTCTCCTGGAACTCCCAGCTAAGTTAGTCTCCATGAACACTGATCTCCATTTCCTCATCTCAAGAAAGCCATTGTGCTTTGTTTAAATTCCTTCTCATTGTGCCTATGGCCCTTAAATTGCCTCCAGGCAGAAAGCCAGGGTGATCATAAGGTTCACATAGTTTGTTTCCCTTCTTTCAGGGATTACACAGTCCTGTACTCTCTGCAGCCCAATGTCTGAAACCAGTTGTTTAAAAAAATTTGTCCAATTTTCTAGTTGTTTGTTGTGGGGAGGTTAAGTTCAGTGTTTGTTACACCATCATAGATGAAAGAAGAATTCTCTTTAAATATTTTTAAATAAAGGAAAACATCAGAAATGCTAACGTAAAAATAATTGATTTTTGGATTTGTAAATTTTATAATGTTTTGACACAATTAATTCTTTATGCTTCTAAGATAAAAAGTGATAGAATTTAAAATCTCATGAGTTCTTAAAAATGGCTCTACATTATTTATCCTTAAAATATGACTAATATTGATCCTTATTTTCTTGAAAATCCATAATTTTAAAAGTAATTCTTTTCTCTCTCAAAACAATATTGCCAACTAAACTCATTGTGTTTATTTTAATGTCATTTCATAAATGAAACTATAAAATATGTAATTCAAACAGAGATGTACTCAAAATTACTGAATGTTAAATAATTTAGTGTGATTCCAATATTTAAAACAAGATTCGAAAATTTTCTAAGCAAAATTCAGAGAAACAGAAAGGAATAACATTGATCAGATTTATGTATAAACTTTCTCTGCTTCCTGAACATGCATGTATTTATTGTAGCACTTGTACTATTTTTTTACTTGGCTCTTTCCTGCTGTACTATGAGCTCATATGAGGCCTGGATTATTTTTCCTGCTTATCTTTATCCTGCACTTACTCAGTGTCTAGTCTGTGACGGCCATTCAATAAATATTTGTGGATGAAGAATAATGTAGTTGAATTTGAAAATGACAAGCTGACACAGTTTATCATTTCTATTTTAAAGATGTTACAAAAGGAATTGGGCAATTTCCATTCATGAAAATGTGTTTAATGTTTTGTGATTGAACTACTATGCTAGCATCTTATGATTAGGTCAGCTTTTCTTACTTGCCTTTATGTTATTGTTTAAAAATAGGAAGTGAAGGCTCATTTCTTGTGAAAAAGAAATCAAATTCAATTAGCGTAGGAGAATTTTACCGAGATCCTGCCTTGCAGCGTTGCTCACCAAATTTGCAAAGACATTCCAATTCATTGGTAAGTTATACTGTAAAAACTGCAGTTAAATATTGTATATTTTTTGACATTCTTTCAATAACTGAAATTGTGTGCCAAAGCTAGGAGCTATTGGTGCAGAAATTCCCTAATGTGAGAAAACTCTCTCTCTTTATACACACGTGTGTGTGCGTGCACGTATGCGATTTTAAATTTACATTTGTAGACTTTTGAGCATGTTTGGGGCATATAGGTGCTCTGTACACTTTAAAATGGTTTTACTCTTTTTTCTTTTTAGAGCTTCATGTCTATGGAGCCCAGACTAGGTCTGTGTCTTATGGTATGGCTTGGTCCCATGAATATTTTAGCTAGTAATCTTATAGTGACTCCTAAAGAAACCAGATAGGAAAATGTTCTCTTTGCTCCAAAAAATGATGGTAATTTTATTATAAATATTTAATAGGGACCCATGTTTGATCATGAAGATTTACTGAAGAGAAAAAGAAAAATATTGACTTCAGATGATTCACTCAGTAAGTATTTGAAAGTAATCACAAGTAAATAGATATTTTGAGCAGAATACAGCACTTTGATAAATTTCCTCTGATTATGCAAATTTTCTTGATGCCAATTTCACATAACCTTCAAATTATATTTACCTAATTATTCCATAGACTGTAGAAAAATGAAATACAATTATAGATTTAAAAATTTAGCCTTTATGATGTTATACATCATACACTTTTTATCCTTTCTACTGTGTTCCTGAAATGTAAATAATACCCTCACCAATGCCACTTTTGATGTTCTTCTTCTTCAGGTCTGTTGTTTTTTTACACTACTTATACCACCTGATTAAATATTTATTATTTACTGTTTATCTCTGCCACTGTAATGTAAGTTCCATAGTTTGGTTTTCTGTTGAATTTCCAGTGCCTTGAAGAGAGCCTGACAGTAGTAGGTGATCCATAAACGTTTACCATATGAACTTAAATTTCTTGCTTATATTTCCATTGTTTGTTTGTTTTTGACAAAAGGAGCATCAAAATTCCAATCACATATGAGGCATTCAGAGAGCATTTCTTCCCTGTCTTCTGAGAGAGAATATATTACATCTTTAGACCTTTCAGCAAATGAACTAAGAGATATTGATGCCCTGAGCCAGAAATCCTGTATAAGTGGTCATTTGGAGCATCTTGAAAAGCTGGAACTTCACCAGAATGCACTCACGAGCTTTCCACAACAACTATGTGAAGTAAGTTTAATTTATCCTTATAATTCTCAGGATATTTGAAGAGCTTTTACATTTATATCTAACTTGCATGCTTAAATATTTAAAAGGAACGTTCTGTTTTTGTGTCATTGGACAATAATTCCCCCATTCTTCTGGTTGTCATACAAGTATCTTAGTCTGTGTGGTATTCCAGAAGCATCTTTGGGGACAGGTAATGGAAATGGAAATGTGATTAAAAAGGAATTCGAGGTTCTGTCCTGATGCTACATGGTAAGTATTAAAGTCTAGCAAGGCTATGTGTTGATTATGCCTTCAATTATTTAATTCTAGTAGGACAACTTAAACTGTTTAAATTAGGTTAGACCTAGTTTGGTGATCCTGGCTCTGCTCAGCTACCAACTGTGTGACAATAAGAACATATTACTCTGACTGCTGTAGACCCTAATTTTCTTATCTGCAAAATACAGAGGCTCAACTAAACTATCCATAAAGCATTAATTGAGTTTTGAAATTATATGCAGCTTAAAAGTTGATTTTTATGCTCAAAGTTCCTATTTCATAAAAATTAAAGTATAAAATCGTCTGCTGATAGGGTAGTCCTCTGACTATTGACTTTGTTCATCCTTTTTTTATGTACTATAGATCAGAAGTCAAAGAAAATATACGGACAAAACGATCTTAATACAAATGTTTAAATTTTTAAACAAATTCTTGAACTGAACTGCAAAGTTTGAAAAAGAATTATACCTGTTTTTATAAACTAGTGTTGTTGCCAGTACATTTCCCTTTTTCTAATTTTTAAAATTTACCATAATTTTGACATATTTTAAGAGCAACATTGCATGATTTTTAAATATATTTAAGTGGTATCTTTCCCCTAAAGTTTGTATATCTGGGGAGAGAGAAGAAAAAAAGGTGATCCCTAACGCTACCCCAATGTCTAAAGTATATCCCCACTCTATTCTCCTTTTTACCTGCATAAATCCCCCAAGTTACAAGGGCCTCATTTTTTTTTTAAACATCTTTATTGGAGTATAATGGCTTTAAAATGGTGTGTTAGTTTCTGCTTTATAACAAAGTGAATCAGCTATACATATACATATATCCCCATATCTCCTCCATCTTGTGTCTCCCTCCCAAGCTCCCTACCCCACCCCTCTAGGTGTTCACAAAGCTCCGAGCTGATCTCCCTCTGCTATGCGGCTGCTTCCCACTTGCTATCTGTTTTACATTTCATAGTGTATATATGTCCATGCCACTATCTCACTTCGTCCCAGCTTACCCTTCCCCCTCCCCGTGTCCTCAAGTCCATTCTCTATGTCTGTGTCTTTATTCCTGTCCTGCCCCTATGTTCTTCAGAAACATGTTCTTTTCTTTTTAGATTCCGTATATATGTGTTAGAATACGGTATTTGTTTTTCTCTTTCTGACTTACTTCACTCTGCATGACAGACTCTAAGTCCATCCACCTCACTACAAATAACTCAATTTTGTTTCTTTTTATGGCTGAGTAATATTCCATTGTATATATGTGACACATCTACTTTATACATTTATCTTCTTTATCAGTGGACACTTAGGTTGGTTCCATGTCCTGGCTATGTAAATAGAGCTGCAGTGAACATTGTGATACATGACTCTTTTTGAATTATGGTTTTCTCAGGGTATATGCCCAGTAGTGGGATTGCTGGGTCGTATGGTAGTTCTATTTTCATTTTTTTAAGGAACCTCCATAGTGGCTGTATCAGTTAACATTCCCACCAACAGTGCAAGAGGGTTCCCTTCTCTCCACACCCTCTCCAGCATTTATTGTTTGTAGATTTTTAGATGATGGCCATTCTGACTGGTGTGAGGTGATACCTCATTGTAGTTTTGATTTGCATTTCTTTAATGATTAGTGATGTTGACCATCCTTTCATGTATTTGTTGGCAATATGTATATCTTCTTTGGAGAAATGTCTGTACTTATTCAGTCCATTTTTGGATTGGGCTGTTTCTTTTTTTGATATTGAGCTACATGAGCTGCTTGTATATTTTGGAGATTAATGCCTTGTCAATTGCTTCATTTGCAAATATTTTCTCCCATTCTGAGGGTTGTCTTTTCTTTTGGTTTATGGTTTCCTTTGCTGTGCAAAAGCTTTTAAATTTCATTATGTCCCATTTGTTTATTTTGTTTTTATTTCCATTGCTTTAGGAGATGGGTCAAAAAGGATCCTGCTGTGATTTATGTCATAGAGTGTTCTGCCTATGTTTTCCTCTAAGAGTTTGATAGTGTCTGGCCTTACATTTTGGTCTTTAATCCATTTTGAGCTTATTTTTGTATATGGTATTAAGGAGTGTTCTAATTTCATTCTTTTACATGTAGCAGTCCAGTTTTCCCAGCACCACTTATTGAAGAGGCTGTCTTTTCTCCATTGTATATTCTTGCCTTCTTTATAAAAAATAAGGTGACCATATTGCGTGGGTTTATCTCTGGTATTTCTGTCCTGTTCCATTAATCTGTATTTCTGTCTTTATGCCAGTACCATACTGTCTTGATTACTGTAGCTTTGTAGTATAGTCTGAAGTAAGGGAGCCTGATTCCTCCAGCTCGTTTTTCTTTCTCAAGATTGCTTTGGCTATTGGGGGTCTTTTGTGTTTGCATACAAATTGTGAAATTTTTTGTTTTAGTTCTGTGAAAAATGCCATTGCTAGTTTGATAGGGATTGCATTGAATCTGTACGTTTTTTTGGGTAGTATAGTCATTTTCACAATGTTGATTCTTCCAATCCAAGAACATGGTATATCTCTCCATCTGTTTGTATCATCTTTACTTTCTTTCATCCGTGTCTTATAGTTTCTGCATACAGGTCTTTTGTCTCCTTAGGTAGGTTTATTCCTAGGTATTTTATTCTTTTTGTTTCAGTGGTAAATGGGAGTGTTTCCTTAATTTCTGTTTCAGATTTTTCATCATTACTGTATAGGAATGCAAGAGATTTCTGTGCATTAATATTGTATCCTGCTACTTTACCAAATCCACTGATTAGCTCTAGTAGTTTTCTGGTAGCATCTTTAGGATTCTCTATGTATAGTATCATGTCATCTGCAAAGAGTGACAGTGTTACTTCTTCTTTTCCGATTTGGATTCCCTTTATTTCTTTTTCTTTTCTGATTGCTGTGGCTAAAACTTCCAAAACTATGTTGAATAATAGTGGTGAGAGTGAATAACCTTGTGTTGTTCTGATCTGAGAGGAAATGGTTTCAGTTTTTCACCATTGAGAACAATGTTGGCTGTGGGTTTGTCACATATGGCCTTTATTATGTTGAGGAAAGTTTCCTCTATGCCTACTTTCTGGAGGGTTTTTATCATAAATGGGTGTTGAATTTTGTCAAAAGCTTTTTCTGCATCTTTTGACATGATCATATGGTTTTTATTCTTCAATTTGTTAATATTGTGTATCACATTGATTGATTTGCAGGTATTGAAGATTCCTTGCATTCCTGGGGTAAACCCCACTTGATCGTGGTGTATGATCCTTTAAATGTGCTGTTAGGTTCTGTTTGCTAATATTTTGTTGAGGATTTTTGCAGCTATGTTCAACAGTGATATTGGCCTGTAGTTTTCTTTCTTTGTGACATCTTTCTCTGGTTTTGGTATCAGGATGATGGTGACCTTGTAGAATGAGTTTGGGAGTGTTCCTCCCTCTGCTATATTTTGGAAGAGTTTGAGAAGGCTAGGTGTTAGCTCTTCTCTAAATTTTTGATAGAATTCGCCTGTGAAGCCAACTGGTCCTGGATTTTTGTTTGTTGGAAGATTTTTAATCACAGTCTCAATTTCAGAGCTTGTGGTTGGTCTGTTTATATTTTCTGTTTCCTCCTGGTTCAGTCTTGGTAGATTTTGCTTTTCTAAGAATTTGTCCATTTCTTCCAGGTTGTTCATTTTATTGGCATAGAGTTGCTTGTAGTAATCTCTCCTGATCCTTTGTATCTCTGCACTGTCAGTTGTTACTTCTCCTTTTTCCTTTCTCTTTCTATTGATTTGAGTCTTCTCCCTTTTTTTCTCGATGAGTCTGGCTAATGGTTTTTCAATTTTGTTTATCTTCTCAAAGAACCAGCTTTTAGTTTTATTGATCTTTTTTGGCTATCATTTCCTTCATTTCTTTTTCATTTCTTTGTGATCTGATCTTTATGATTTCTTTCCTTCTGCTAATTTTGGGTTTTTTTTTGTTCTTCTTTCTCTAATTGCTTTAAGTGTAAGGTTAGGTTGTTTATTTGAGATTTTTCTTGTTTCTTGAGGTAGGATTGTGTTGCTGTAAACTTCCCTCTTAGAACTGCTTTTGCTGCATCACATAGGTTTTGGGTAGTCATGTTTTCACTGTCATTTGTTTCTAGGTATTTTTTGATTTCCTCTTTGAGTTCTTCAGTGATCTCTTGGTTATTAAGTGGTGTATTGTTTAGCCTCCATGTGTTTGCATTTTTTACAGATATTTTCCTGTAAGTGAAATCTAGTCTCATAGTGTTGTGGTCGGAGAAGATACTTG
This sequence comes from Globicephala melas, assembly GCF_963455315.2. NCBI lineage: Eukaryota > Metazoa > Chordata > Mammalia > Artiodactyla > Delphinidae > Globicephala > Globicephala melas. The sequence continues at coordinate 71,347,304 of NC_083323.1, read as the reverse complement.
ATACGATTTCAGAGTTCTTAAATTTACCATGGCTTGATTTGTCACCCAAGATATGATCTCTCCTGGAGAATGTTCCATGAGCAGTTGAGAAGAAAGTGTATTCTGTTGTTTTTGGATGGAATGTCCTATAAATATCAATTAAGTCCATCTTGTTTAATGTATCATTTAAGTCTTGTGTTTCCTTATTTATTTTCATTTTGGATGGTCTGTCTATTGGTGAAAGTGGGGTGTTAAAGTCCCTTACTATGGTTGTGTTACTGTTGATTTCCCCTTTTATGGCTGTTAGCCTTTGCCTTATGTATTGAGGTGCTCCTATGTTGGGTACATAAATATTTACAATTGTTATATCTTCTTCTTGGATTGACCCCTTGATCATTATGTAGTATCCTTCTTTGTCTCTTGTAATAGTCTTTATTTTAAAGTCTATTTTGTCTGATATGAGAATTGCTACTCCAGCTTTCTTTTGATTTTCATTTGCATGGAATATCTTTTTCCATCCCCTCACTTCCAGTCTGTATGTGTTCCTAGGTCTGAAGTGGGTCTCTTGTAGACAGCATATATATGGGTCTTGTTTTTGTATCCATTCAACCAGTCTGTGTCTTTTGGTTGGAGCATTCAGTCCATGTACATTTAAGTATGAATATCGATATATATGTTCCTGTTCCCATTTTCTTAATTGTTTTGTGTTTTTTATTGTAGGTCTTTTCCTTCTCTTGTGTTTCCTGCCTAGGGAAGTTCCTTTAGCATTTGTTGTAAAGCTGGTTTGGTAGTGCTGAATTCTCTTAGCTTTTGCTTGTCTGTAAAGGTTTTAATTTCTCCATCAAATCTGAATGAGATCCTTGCTGGGTAGAGTAATCTTGGTTGTAGATTTTTCCCTTTCATCACTTTAAATATGTCCTGCCATTCCCTTCTGGCTTGCAGAGTTTCTGCTGAAAGATCAGCTGTTAACCTTATAAGGATTTCCTTGTATGTTATTGGTATTTTTCCCTTGCTGCTTTTAATATGTTTTCTTTGTATTTAATTTTTGATAGTTTGATTAATATGTGTCTTGGTGTGTTTTACTTGGATTTATCCTGTATGGGACTCTCTGTGCTTCCTGCACTTGATTGACTATTTCCTTTCCCATGTTAGGGAAGTTTTCAAAGGACCTCATTTTAAATGCCACTTCCTTACCATCTTCTTCCTTTCTTCTCTTGTCTTCCCTCCAGGCTAGGTTGGCTACCATCTGGTTTACCTTTCCCCGGCACCCACTCTTTTTCTTCCAGTGCTCATTACTATAAATTTTGATCTAAAGTGTATTGTCCTCACAAAATTGTAAACTCCTTTAGAACAGGAACTGTTTTAGACTTGTTCACATGTATCCCCAATGCCTACTAAGGTATGACATATAGTAGACGTTTGATAGATGATTACTGAACTAATTTGTGAAGGAATTAATGACTGACCCTTGGTAGACCGTCAATATTTGCTAAATATTAAGTAAAAGAAAACTAGAATTTAGCCTAGTGGAAACAAAGAGAATGAAGAGAGCATGGCAAGGTGAGATACATTAGGGCATTCAAAGACTGGGCCAGCTCATAACTTTCTCTAAGGAAATTTCAAGTCAGCACCACTAGATGGGACTTTTTGTTACTGCTTTTAGCTGTTTCTTTACAAGAAAATTTGGTGATTAAACCTTGGGAATAAATAATGTAAAAATCTTTCCTTCTGAATAATCTTGTAGTATCTGAAACAATGATAGAAATTTTGAAACCGATTTTTTGGTCAGTGATCCATTAATAAGCCTTTATAATCATGTTAAACTGTTTAGAATTCCATATGAGAATAAGTACATATATTGATATATAAGGAGGAGAATAAGGAAGTGATTGTTTTTTGGTAGTTTAGCCCTTTGACAATAATTCATACGAAACATTTTAAAAATTGATATGATACATAAATGGAAGTTTTGCTATTATCATAGTAAAATTAGAAATTGATTAAAAATAGAAAATAGAGATTTGAAACAAAACGTTTCATTTGAAAAAAGAGGTTAGGGCTTCCCTGGTGGCGCAGTGGTTAAGAATCTGCCTGCGAATGCAGGGAACACAGGTTTGAGCCCTGGTCTGGGAAGATCTCACATGCCGCGGAGCAACTAAGCCTGTGCACCACAACTACTGAGCCTGTGCTCTAGAGCCCACGAGCCACAACTACTGAGCCTGCGTGCTACAACTACTGAAGCCTTTGTGCCTAGAGCCTGTGCTCTGCAACAAGAGAAGCCACCGCAATGAGAAGCCCGCAAGCTGCAACAAAGAGTAGCTCCTGCTTACTGCAACTAGAGAAAGTCTGTGCACAGCAACAAAGACCCAATGAAGCCAAAAATAAATAAATTAAATAAATTAAAAAATAAAAAAATAGAAAATAAAAAGGAGGTTATAAAATAAAATGTGTATTATATACATGACTACTTTATGGTAAATCTTATTTATATTAAAATGTGTAACAATTTCTAAAAGCTAGTGTTAAAAACTATATTCCCAGGATTATGTTATACTGCTTATTCATTAAGTCATTAGTTCAAAAGTATTCTTCCATTTTACTCATTGCAGGAATAGTTTACGAGAAAAGCTGAATTAGACTCTAAACCTTATTTCTATGAGCGTGCTTTTGACCTTCTACCTGTTATATTTTTCCTGGCTTTACCCATTTTATTAGCAGAGCAGGTAGTACCAGTCAGTATACTGAAGTTCTCTTGTAGATTGTGTTTTCAGTTTTTTGGAAAATTCTTAATGGTTCTAGTTACCAGAAGTATGGAAGGCAGAAATATTAGCTAAACTTAAGTTGTTCAGGTGGTTCATTAAAAAAATTTAAAATATTGTCTTTCCAGACTCTGAAATGTTTGACACATTTGGACTTGCAAAGTAATAAATTTACATCATTTCCCCCTTACTTGTTGAAAATGAATTGTATTGCCAACCTTGACGTCTCTCGAAACGACATTGGACCCTCAGTAGTTTTGGATCGGGCTGTGAGGTGCTCAACCTTGAAACAGTTTAACCTGTCCTACAATCAGCTATCTTTTCTTCCTGAGAATCTCGGTGATGTGGTAGAGAAACTTGAACAGCTCATTTTAGAAGGGTAAGAAAGGGGTTCATTGAAGAAAAAAGGGTCACCTCACATTGAAGTTTCATAAGGTTGACATACAATGACATTGTTTCCATAGTAATGACTTTTACATGGTAATGTGATAAAAGACTGAGGAAATTCATAATACAGCTTCTTTCAATTGACTTAAATTTTTAAAACTAATTTTAAAATTAATAAATGTGCTTTAATGCTATTTTTGAAGATATTTTGACTATTTTCAAAGCATGTGAATTTATGCAATTTAATCCTCATTTTGTCTCTTACGACTAGAAATAAAATATCAGGAATATATTCCCCTTTGAGCCTGAAGGAACTGAAGATTTTAAACCTTAGTAAAAACCACATTTCATCTCTATCAGAGGACTTTCTTGAGACTTGTCCTAAAGTGGAGAGTTTAAGTGCCAGAATGAATTTTCTTGGTAAGTGTTTTATATGAGTCTTCTCCTTCCGTCCTTTTGAGTGTTGTATGGGTCGAATGCAACAAATAAATGTAATTGCATGAGCCATATATGGACATTTTAGGTGGGGATTTAAAGGTGGCATTTCAGTTAAATATTATGCTGGAGTTTTAAATATCAAGTTAGCAGGTTGGTGATAAAAAGAATTGAGCTGTCAAGCCGTGAAATGTGGAGGGAACTTAAATGCATATTGCTAAGTGAAAGAAGCCAATCTGACAAGGCTACACACTGTATAATTTCAACTATATGACATTTTGGGAAAGGCAAAACTAAGGGGTTAGTAAAATAATCAGTGATTTCCAAGATTTTGGAGGGAGGGAGTGATGACTAGGTGGAGAAGAGGGGATTTTTAGGGCAGTGGAATTAGTTTGTGTGATACTGTAATGTGGATACATGTCATTATACATTTGTCAAGACCCACAGAATATAGTACACAAAGAGTGAACTCTGTTGTAAACTGTGGACTTTAGTTAATAATAATTTATTAATATAGGCTCGTCAATTATACGTACAAGTATACCAAACTATTCTAGTTGTTCATAATGGGGAAAAGATGCATGTGTCTGGGGTGGTGATGGTGAGGGGAATAGATAGATGTGGGAGCTCTCTATATTTTCTGCTCAATTTTTCTATAAACCTAAAGCTGCTCTAAAAAAAGGCGTTTTTAATATTTTAAAATTTTAATATTAAAAATTGTATTACAGTATTTAACATGTTGTTATTGTCATAGGCTAAAATGTCAATATCTTGGACTGCAGATAGTCATTAAACTGTGGTTCCTTTTACACGATTATACTAAAAATGCTTATAAGTTGACTGAACTGCTTGAAGCAGAAATACTGAGTTTCCTACTGAAGTTTCTTCAGCAGATTTTTGGAGTATAAGTACTATTATTATTATTTTTTGCGGTACGCGGGCCTCTCACTGTTGTGGCCTCTCCCATTGCGGAGCACAGGCTCCGGACGCGCAGGCTCAGCGGCCATGGCTCACGGGCCCAGCCGCTCCGCGGCATGTGGGATCTTCCCGGACCGGGGAATGAACCCGTGTCCCCTACATCGGCAGGCGGACTCTCAACCACTGTGCCACCAGGGAAGCCCACTATTATTATTTTTTAGAAATAAAATTAATTATTTAAAAGTTTTTAAATTAGTTAGGTTAATGTGTATTCATTGAGCTCTTGCTCTGTGCAAAATATTATAATAATACACAATATGATCATCACTTTTGTTAAAAATCCTGGAATACTCTATGTTCTCGTAGCGTGTGAGACAACAGGGAATTATGTTCATTTGTAGCCTGTCTGAAAGTTCTAATATTGAGGAACAGAATACTTCTATGGAAATAAGTGGGAACTTTCCCTATTTTATCTTCCTTAATGGAGGCCATGCATACCTTGCCACCCACATACCTATACCTGACTTGGTAAAATAATTTTTAATATTGTTTAATTGCAGAATATAGTTTGACAACTTACCTTAAAATATTTTATTTTCCCAGAACTTTGAGAAACTACTAACAATAAAGTCCATATTAATTTGCATAGAATTATTTTCCTTCTTTTTCCCTTCCTTCCACCCTCTTTGGATATTGACAATGTTCTTACCATGAGAGTGAAACTGGGGAATAGAGTGATTCACTCACTAGTGAGTAAAGCAACCCAGTCTCTGTCCTTAAGGAACGTGTAGTTAAGTGCAGAAGACTGACATTGAATAATGATGGAATAAATAAATGTAATTGTATATCGTACTAAGTGCTGTGAGGAGAAGTTTCAAGATGCTATGAGGGTACCTCAAGGGGATCTGATCCAGACTGTGGAGGCAGGGAAGTGTGTCTGTGTCTGTGACGTTTAATTAAGTCTGGAAAGAAGAGCATCTGAGGGACCCTAAGGCTAGCTTATGGTCAATATGTTATCTCAGCTGAATCTCACAAAAATCCTATAGGGTAGGACAGGTATGATCTCTGCTTGACTGAGGAAATTGAAGCTCTGAGATTTTTGTGTGACATGTTCAGGGGCATAGAATTAATTAATTAGTTGTGAAAGCTTGAACATACCTATGTTCAAAAAATGTTTGCACTGCACGACTTTGTAATAATTTTAGAAGTGGTTTTATATTTGGAAAGACGCATTATGGAGGTCATACCTGAGTGGGACCACAACCATTAAAAATTCCCATGTGGGGGCATCCCTGGTTGCGCAGTGGTTGAGAGCCCGCCTGCCGATGCAGGGGACACGGGTTCGTGCCCCAATCCCGGAAGATCCCACATGCCGCGGAGCCGCTGGGCCCGTGAACCATGGCCGCTGAGCCTGCGCGTCCGGAGCCTGTGCTCCGCAGCGGGAGAGCCCACAACAGTGAGAGGCCCGCGTACCACAAAAAAAAAAAAAAAAAAAAAATTCCCATGTGAAATGAAGTTTTAGTTCTTTGATTTTATCAGTCTTCCATATAGAATCTGAACCTTAAGACTTTTAATTTCTAATTGGAGAATCATTTCTACTAATTTATTTTGCTACAAATACTTTTTGGAAATAGGTGAAGTATAGCATGTACCTTTCTGCTTCTCAGGAAAATAGCTTCTAGTAATGTCCTGGAACATTTTGACCCTCGAAGATTTTCTGGATAAAACATAACCCATATTTTTAACCTTGAAAATGCTAAGAAATAATTTCTCAAGCCACTTTCATAGAACCACAGATTTTCAGATCTCTGAAGAATCTCAGAGTTCATCTGATTTAGCTTCACTATTTTACAGATGAGAAAACAGTCTGTATGATTTGCTCAGTTTCCAAAATTATGTTCCATAGAATTTTATTCCTTGGAGGTACCTCGTACTGTATTTCCCTTTTGGAAATTCATAAAATATACCAGAATATTGACAGCTCTGAAATATTTAATTTTATTTTGCATAATGTTTCCCTAATCCCTTTTTTTTTTGTAAAGTATATATTTTTAGTCTCAAAAGATATAAAATACCTTAGGAATAACTGACAAAATTGGCATATCTGTCTTAAAGGGAAATTTGGCATTTCTAATGAAATTGTAGATGCCCTACTGTTCAGGAATTCTACTAGTGGTTATATACAATAGAGGCATCCTCTCACTGTTCACAGAAGACCCTTTTGCTTTTTGTTTTTTTTTGACAATTTGCTAAACATTGTCATAGGCACTGAGTATTCAGCAAGTAAGCATAAGCATAGGAATATTTATTATGGCATTTTTCATAGTAGCCAAACATTGGAAAGAATGTAAATGTCTATCAACAGGAGAGTGAATAAATTGGCTATATTCATACAATGGAAATGCTATGTAGCAGTTAAAATAAATGAATAAGATGTATTTATCAACATGAAGAATAAATCTAAAAAAATTGTTACATGAAAAAGCAAATTGAATATAGACATGTACGATATGATAATATTTATGTAATGCAAAACAGTAATATGTATTACCTGTGGATGCATACATCATAAAAGTACAAAAGCATGTATCGAAATAACACCAAATTCAAGGTAGAAATCTCTGTGGAGAGGTCCCTAATCTCTTAAGATCATATGATCAAAGAATACTTTTATTAAGTAACATCCATAATTATTCCATAGAATACTCTTTACAAGATGGTGTTATAGAAAATTTTTATTTTTATATTATATTGTGGATTAGTAAAATATTCCAAAATGTTTTGTTAGACTTACTTCAGAGTAATTTGAATTAATCTATAATGTATGTCCCATAATATCACACATAATTTGAAATGAATATTCTAATGATTTCTACTTTGTACAGATGTTGGACAGATGAATTTATACTTAGACACTTTTGTGGCTTTCAGGTTAAAAGAGTCTTATAATTATGGTGTATTGTTTTTTGGTAGTATTAATTTATTTTAAAAGTAGAATTATTTTATTGTCAGTGTGAGAATGGAAATTAAATTATGTGACAGATCATTGGTAGCTGCTCTTATTGTAGAATCTAATGGAAATCTAGTTAAAGTTATTAAAATGTCCATTATCTCACTTTCATTTTCTCTTAGCTGCTATGCCTTTTTTGCCTTCTTCCATGACAAGCCTAAAATTATCTCAAAACAGATTTACATGTGTTCCAGAAGCAATTTTAAATCTTCCACAGTAAGTTTACTATTTTAACTTTAAAAACCACACGAGGTGGAACAGAACCTTCAGAAATATGGTTTTAACTTAGACATATAAATGTAATTGATTTCTAAACCTACTAAACTTAATGTTTTTAAATCTATGAATGTTTGACTTTTAATATTAGACAAAAGATGTGAATTGTTATTTGGACTTTTCAACTTTTATATTAATTTAATGTGCTGTTGTGTAGAAACAATTTAAGAGTAATTAATTGTTGCATTATTATAATCAAATGAGATTGTACTGGCTATCACTTTAACTTTTAAAATTTCACTTGCTTTGGGGATTATGTTGCTAAAACACTATTAACTTTGAAATTATACTTGTTATGTTCGAGTGACATTTTTGGTGAAGAATAGGATAATTTATGTCGTTCCAAGTATTTGGGGATATTTTTGGTTAATTTCATTAAAAATAAAAGCTTCCTATTAAAATCCAGGCATTAATTAGATTTCAAATGTGTTGTAATCTTAAATAACTATTCTAGTAGTGTTATTTATTATAAATAAAATCCATCAAGGTACATGTGCAAATATATACATATACAGGCAAATAATACTTAGTTATAATTTAGCCATGGAAGGTGTGAGACAGATGAATAATAGTTAATTTAAGTCTAGGTTTAGAATGTGTCAGACACTGTAGTTTACTGCTTAACAGTGGATCATCTTTTTAATCTTCCTAATAATCCTATGAAATACTTACTGTTATCATCTCCACTTTATAATGAGAACTCTGTTTCATGAGAGAGAAAGTAACTTGCCCGAAGTCACAGTTCTTAAACACTGGTGGTTTGATTTCAGACTCTTAATTCTGACATACAGGCATCTATAGAATACAGGTGGGTGGTCCTATATTTTAAACATAATTTATTCTTGAAAATGTGTTTGGAAGCCACCTATTTATAAAAGCTTATTAGAGGGCTTCCCTGGTGGCGCAGTGGTTGAGAGTCCACCTGCTGATTCAGGGTGCGTGCCCCGGTCCGGGAAGATCCCACATGCCGCGGAGCCTGCGTGTCCGGAGCCTGTGCTCCGCAACGGGAGAGGCCACAACAGTGAGAGGCCTGCGTACCGCAAAAAAAAAAAAAAAAAGCTTATTAGAAGATGCATGTCATAAGAAAGCTTTCTTCCCAGAGAACTAAAAATATTATGCAGTCCCTAATTACACTATACCTTTAGACACCATCTTCAGGCATACATTTTAGTGTTTTATATGTATTTTTTAAATTTATTCTTTTATTTCACAAATGAGCGTGTGGTTGGCCAGCTTCAGTCTCCAAGCTTAGTCTAAAAGCTAAGAGACACTGCCTTTGAACAACCTGACGATTCTCAACTTTGTCTCAGTTGCATTGTTTGTTAGACATACATGTCTTATCTTTAATATAGTCAAATTAATTTTCTTGTTTTCAACATTTTTATAAGGTAACTAGGGCAAAATCTAGATCATTTAAAAATTAGAGCAATAATGTTGCTCTGCAGATCTGAATCTTGGTCTAGCAGGCAGTACAGCTATTTGAGCTTAGAATTAATTCATAATACTTCAAATATGCTGGATGAAAGGGATCAGTATACAGTAGTAAAAGTCCAGGCAACCTTTTACATAGTCAAATATACCACAATTGTTGACTATCTTTATTCTTCCTACACATGTACATTTACATGTGACATGTGTTTTTCTGCTATTTCCTGCAAATTTTGGGTAGCTATTCCTGCCTGAAAGCAACAAATTTACATTGAGGGCCTGCTGTATACAAGACATCATGCTCAATGTTATGATATTTTTCACACTGAGGCTGGCTGCTAAAAATGATAGTAAACTTAAGGACCCAACCTCTGAAGAATCCCTCCAGGTATGAGTGAAATTGAACAGAGAAATGGAGGCTACATATTTGTAAATCTTGTATAGAAGGCAGGAATCTTAATGACTGGTTTTGCCTTTGTTAATTATGATTTCTCATGCATCATAAGTGTTTGTAAAACACTTGGTCTTTCCTTATGGTTGACATTTTTATGTTTCTGAAGTAGGGAAATTAGGCCTCAATTTTGTTTTTATTGGTCCTTTTTAAAATGTTCCTGTTGAGACATGCCTTTTTTTTCTAGCCTGTATATACCTTTATGTACACAAAAAAACACGTATGTACTCATATATAAATAATGTTAGTTTTAAAGTTATACCTTATTCTCACTCTGGTGAAAATTACTTGTGATGTTATTTCATGTTTTTTGGAAACACTCATTTGATTTTTATCTGGACATTGTATTGTTTCAGCCTGCGGTCCTTAGATATGAGCAACAATGATATTCAATATCTACCAGGTCCTGTGCACTGGAGATCTTTGAACTTAAGGGAACTCTTGTTTAGTCATAATCAGATCAGTATCTTGGACTTGAGTGAAAAAGCATGTGCATGGTCTAGAGTAGAGAAACTACATCTTTCTCATAATAAACTGAAAGAGGTAAGAGGTCATCTTTATTTGTTTAGAATTATTTCCAGTTTGAAAATATGCTTTTATAATTTGCATTATCACAAATGATCATTTCAAAATCTGTTATTTGATATTGCTTACTTTTTGAATAAGATCTAATCCTACCCTGAGGTAAATGGGTATATTAACAATGCTTAATTTCCTTAAAAAATCACTTTTTGTGCTCTATTTTATTTTGAATATTTATATATATATATTTAATTATGAATGTGTGTAATGCTTTAAGTGTGACAATTTATCACAAAATCGCTAATCTGTTAACAGACTCTCAGACATGCTGTATTTCTCAAGTTGCCTCCGGGCCATATATAGCCTGTGTTTTTCAGCTGACATTCTTTTCCACATTCTTAAATTTCTGCATTCACCCAAATGGACAGGTCTCTGTTATAAATCTGAAATTTATTATCCATTCGTCCCAGAAAATTTTTTTTTTTTTTTGCTAGGTTCAAGTCTGTTGCCTATAAAAGCCAAAAAAAAACAGTAAAGTGTCTGAAACCATGAGGTTCAGAATAACTCTGAATATTTTGGAATACCTGACTTTTTTTGCAGCAAATTAATGTTTGCTATTATAGAAGTAATGAATATTGCTTAAAAATTTGGAGCAGAAAGAAATTCCAATATTTATGCCACTTAAGGTATAAACATTTAGTTGTATTTTAAGAACAGTAAGTTGTACATACGTCTGTGATGATTAGATGTTTAGTTTTACTGAAAAACACAGTGTGAGGGAATAGACTGAAGCCACAGATGATTGGTTTTGGATACATAAAAAGAACTTCTTTACTTTCAGTGTTGTGAAGTGATGAAATATGTTAAGGAGGCAGAATGGGTTTTTAAAGATTATAAATAAATGACATAGATTGGAGTAAGTCCTTTATATGTATGTTTTCAAACATTTATAATGAAAACTATGACAAACCTTTGGAAAGTTTTAGAACTCCGTTGAGAGGCTGTGCAAGGTGCTGATGGGATCTCTGAGCCTCTCTTGTTTCATATTAGCATCTTGTGTTTTGGCAGCACACATTTCTTTCTTCCCACCAACAGGATTTGCCCTTTTTTATTTCATTAAGATTCCTCCTGAGATTGGCTGTCTTGAAAATCTGACATCTCTTGATGTTAGTTACAACTTGGAGCTGAGATCCTTTCCCAATGAAATGGGGAAATTAAGCAAAATATGGGATCTTCCTTTGGATGAACTGCATCTTAATTTTGATTTTAAACACATAGGATGTAAAGCCAAAGACATCATAAGGTTAGATAATTTTATTTTCATTTGTTTTTATTAAATTTGTTTCAGATATCCTTTCTTTGTGACTTTGATGGATATATAGTTACAATTTAAGAAAAAAATATATAGTACCATCCAACGTTTATTTGTCATTTGCCCTTTATTTAATAAACGGGGTTGTTTGGTGCCACTGCAGAGTTTTTCATTTCCTCCTAGCCAAGTTAAGGTTGACAGAATGGCTTCTCCTTATCATGCTTTTCAGTAGAAAGGGACTCTAAAAGGAAATTATTACTATTTGGTCTCTTGTTACCAGTTATACAATCTAAAGAAATAAAGCATAGTATTATAACTTCTCAAGCTGCATTTCATATAGCAAATAGTTATTGTATGTCTATTATATCTTAAAGCATTATAGTTACTTAAATGATATAAAATTACATCAATTTTGCTTAGGAAGCTGATAACCTACTCAACTTGATCATCTTTGAAACCACCAAAACTTCCACGTATCACTGTTTCTGGTTTTATATTTTATGAACTTCAAATATCTTTAATAATGAACTTTATTCTACTCTTTGTTACTGTTTGAGCACATTAATTACTCTGAGCACATTAGTCTTATTGTTACTGTTTGAGCACATTACTCTTATTGTTACCTACCTGTAAAATCATTTATTTTTATTTCCACAAAACTACTGCTATCCATATTTATCTTACAGGTTTCAGCTCAGTTATCACCTCTTAATGTATCCTTGACTTGCCTATAATGTCCACTAAGTCAAGGACCATGGCTACATTTACTTACTATTTCATTCTTGGCACCAAACACGGAGTCTGGCATACAATTAATAATTGTTGCATTACGAGTGAACTACAGTTACCTAAATCTCTTCTTTAAAGTTTCTTAACTTATATTTAGCTTTTTGTCTCTTTTTATGAACAAAAATTTGGTTTTTTTCGTTCTCCTGAGTGTGATTTAATTTGAAAAAACAAAAAAGATCTTTTCACCAACTATGCTAAATAAACGTGACTAGCCCGCACCCTACACAATTATTTCCCATGATTTTCCTTCCTGAAACTGGAAAAGATGTTCATATAAAAATTTATTCAATTCTTACTAAACATTTAGTAGAACTGGTTTTCGATGTGTTATGCTATATTATCAAGCTACTATATAACTAAATATTTTTAAACATATTTAACATTTTTAGAGAGAACATAGACCTGGAGTAATTTAGAAATTGTAGTCCTCATTTGCTTTTTTAAAGAATGACAAAAAATGAATTCTTAATAAATAGACATTTGGACCATTGATTTTCTTGTTTATTGGTGATGAAAACAGAACATAAGCTGTATGTGAGAAAATGACTGATTTCAATAACAGCAGGTACAAGATCTGATCTGCCAGATCTTGTTTTCTAGAGCATCAAATAATTCAAGAAAATAATGATGCTTTTTGCTCAGATCATCAGGAATGTTGGACAGATTCCTATTAGTTATGAGAACTAATCAGTCAATATTCCCTAAGATTCACTTATGATTTAGTTTATTTTTCTAATTTTAAACTGTGGCAACATTTTAACATAGTTAAAATATATCTTTCTATATCCATTTTATTTTTGAGAACATTTAAATGTACTATTAATTTAAAGGTGGTATTGCTAGCCACCTGCAGCACTTCTAGTTAGTTTCAATTATTTTCGCATTAAGACTTAGGAACAGCAACATATTATCTGCTGATAGTATAATCATTTATATGTATCAATTTATAATTTAACCAATATGTTCTCCCTTTCCATTTACATTATGTATATGCATGTATGATATATATGAATATATACATTATGTATACCATACGTGAATATATGTACGCATACACATGTATAATGTACCAAATACGACCTCACTATCAAAGTTTAGTATAGCAGTATGCTTATATACTCTACCTTGATTGTTTATCCTATGTGCTTTGTAAAATTTTATACTTTGGGCTTCCCTGGTGGCGCAGTGGTTGAGAGTCCGCCTGCCGATGCAGGGGACACGGGTTCGTGCCCCGGTCCGGAAGGGTCCCACGTGCCGCGGAGCGGCTGGGCCCGTGAGCCATGGCCGCTGAGCCTGCGTGTCTGGAGCCTGTGCTCCGCAACAGGAGAGGCCACAACAGTGAGGCCTGCATACTGAAAAAAAAAAAAAAAATTATACTTTATAATTTTTAGGGTTTTATTTGTGTTATTTAAAGAAATTATGTGTGTGTATAAAATTCTAATGAGTATTACAAACATATTTTGAAATTTTGATTATTTCTGGTGATAGAATATCATTATATTTGATAGTGCTGCCGATCATTATCAACTACACCAACATACTAACAAAATATATGCATTAATAGTGCCTTGAAAGACACATGCATTATTAGTTACATGAGCTATGCACTCTTTTGCATACTGTATTTTAGAACAGTTTGATATTTGAAAGAATTCAGTGCATAAGAATTCACCTATATCATAAGTACACTGCTAAGCAGTTTATTTTATTTTTGTTTTTCAAATACCAGGTTTCTTCAACAGCGGTTAAAAAAAGCTGTGCCCTATAACCGAATGAAACTTATGATTGTGGGAAATACCGGGAGTGGTAAGACCACCTTGTTGCAGCAATTAATGAAAATCAAGAAATCAGATCTTGGGATGCAAGGTGCCACAGTTGGCATAGACGTGAAAGACTGGCCCATCCAAATAAGAGGCAAAGGGAAGAAAGACCTCATTCTAAATGTGTGGGATTTCGCAGGTATTTATTTTGCTAGAATTTTTTATTCACACATCTTTTTAAAACAGGGACTTAAAAACTGAATTTTCTCTTCCAATACTGCAAAGAGACCTGGTGGATCCTATGGAATTATTCCAAAGCCAATTATTTCTCCTAATTCTACCCTTGCCACCAGAATGGAGAAGCCATGGAAGGAAATGTTAGGAACCAGTACATGCCAGCTGAAGCTAAGTAGCTGACACATGTGAAAAGTTGTCAGTCCCTAGTAAAAAGCCAGTGTAGCCATGTAACCATCATCTTTTTATAGTTTTTCTCTTTCCTTGTGTGATAAATAGTGGATAGTATCACTTAATTTTATTTTTGAAGAAGATGAAGAATTCTTGCCTATTTTCTGGAAGACTAAAAAATTCTTAATCTTTATTTAGGTTGTGAGGAATTCTACAGCACTCACCCCCACTTTATGACCCAACGAGCCCTGTATCTTGCTGTCTATGACCTCAGCAAAGGGCAAGCTGAAGTTGATGCCATGAAGCCTTGGCTCTTCAATATAAAGGTGATCTGTTCTAATCATTTGAAAATAGAAAATAATTCTTGGGTTTTTTTTGGTATGTAAGGTAATTTATTTGGGGCAAACAGGTGCTTCAAATAGTCTCTTCAAATAATTTTTTAAAAGAAAGAAGCACTAAAATTTTGAGTTGGGAAAGTAATTAAGTTGTGACATGAAAATAGTGTTTTCTATATTAGTGAGAGTTATAGAAACTGGAAACCCTTTTAAGCTATAAAAATTGAGAGTTTATAAATTAAACTATTTTTGATATTATTTTGATATTATTTGATATTATTTCTGTTTTTTTTTTTTTTGACTGTGCCACGTAGCTGGCAGGATCTCAGTTCCCCGACCAGGGATTGAACCTGGGCCACATCAGTGAAAGCCTGAATCCTAACCATTAGGTGACCAGGGAATTCCCTGATATTATTTCTTAAGGGTAATATGAACTTCCCTAATTTAAAATAAACCATAGTGAAAAAAAGCAATCTGTGCATCACCAACTCTGTCTTCAGAGGCAATTTAGTGTGAAGTCCTTCAGATCTTACAGTTTTAAATGGTCCCAGATTAATAGTATATTTGGAATTTTGCAATTTTTCCAATTTGTCCCTTGCTGTCATATTGTCAGCTATTAATTTATGTATATATGGTTTTAAATATATATGACTTTTTAGAATTGAGACCAAAGTAAGAGTGAATGGTCTTTGAATGATGCTCCAGTGGGCTCTTCTGTGAGGCAAGCCCTTGAAAAGATTTGTCAGGAAATTTCGGCTCCATCAAGCTTGTTTTGTCATTTTGGTAATTTTTTAAACTTCCTTTTTTTGATTTTATTATAGCTAGCCAAAGTGAGAAAATACTATAGTCGCAGTAATATTTGCTTTAGTGACTTTTTTCATTGTAGACTCCACACTGAATGACTTTAATATGAATTAAGGAGATTGAATTTACAGGTAAGGAAGAGAAAATATAAAACAAATTGTATCACTCTGAAATAATTTGGGGGTTATTAAATACTATTTTATTTAGAAGACCAAAGCACACTTAGAGAATAACCCATTTTAAGGCACGGAAAAAGCAAAAGAAAAATATACTATTACTGTTACATAGGCCACCTGAAAGAAAAGTGATAATAATTGGATAAGAAGGGGCATAAAATTGACTTTTAAAATTTCGTAAGGGTAAGTTTTTTCTTAGGTTTAAGGAAGGAAAGGAAGTTGTTATTTTCTTCTTAGAAGTCTTGATTTCTCATTTCCACTCAAGTGAATTTCATAGAAAGTGAATGTCAGTGGAAATGTAAGCAGTCTTGATTTAAAAAAAAACACACAAAAGTATTTTGTATCTTTCCCCATAGGCTCGTGCTTCTTCGTCCCCTGTGATTCTTGTTGGGACACATTTGGATGTTTCTGATGAGAAGCAGCGCAAAGCCTGTATCAGTAAAATCACCAAGGAGCTCTTGAACAAACGAGGGTTTCCTGCAATACGGGATTACCACTTTGTAAATGCCACTGAGGAATCCGATGCTTTGGCAAAACTTCGGAAAACCATCATAAATGAGAGCCTCAATTTCAAGGTAACATGGTTCATTGCCGACTTTAGGTAGTAGATAAATATGATTTATTAATTCTCATGTTGTGCAACTGCTAAGAAATGTCAAAAGTCTTGAGAAGAGAGCAGCTATCTTAAAATTGTGGGTGTTTTTCAGAGCTGTTAACATTATTAAAGTACTTTCAATTTTAAAACTATTTATGCTATACTTTATTTCAAACTCATAGAAGTGGGAATAAAAATAATTTGAGGATACTGAGAGAAACTAAGAGGATATCTGAGAGGCTGAGAGAATATTCCTGAGAGAATCTGGGGACATGTTTCTGATGCCCTTTCTCTCCCAACTTCCTGTAGTGGTGATTCAATCCAAAGGATAAAGACGAATGTTGGGGTCTTGGGGTTATCTTTCTTATATTTTCCATCTGCTCCTTTCTTTTCGAGTTCTTATTTTATGCTCTCCTTGATTTTCTTTGTTGTTCCTTCATGTCTCTTGTCACTGTGATCTCCCTTCCAAATATTTTTTTCTCAATATTGGGAGAAGTTTCTTTCATCTGATAGTCAGGGTCACTAATTTGGTTTTCATCAATGTCTAAGCAATTTTTAGTTCATACAAACTGGGTTTTTTCATTTTGGGAATTATGTTTTTGATTTCAAAGTTTTCTTCTGGTAAGACAAATGTAATTCATAGAGTTCATAAAACACAAATAAATTGGTTAACAGTGAGAACACTTGTTATTAATACTTGCAAGAGAAAGAAATTTTACCTGGGTTCTACAGACAGCATGGTATGAACTGTACTGAAAAACACCCTGAATAGTTCAATATAACAACACAATGGTGGATTTCACTGTTAGTCTCTGTTCGTTTAGCTCATTAGCACTAATGATCAAGGCCATGGCTTATAACAAGGGTCCTGTTTTGCCTGGACAGTCCCAGCATAATTATTAATTGTGTCCCACTGTATTCTCAGAAGCATTCCAGTTTGGATGATAAATTATATGGTCACCTTGGTTATAGTGTGTTGGCTAGTTAGCTTAGTTCTTTTCCGTTTCCACAGATTATGTTCCTATCCAAAACGTAATGAGCCATTTATAAACTGGTCTTTGTGGTGCCCAGGGAGAGGATTTGCACATTTGTATCTTTCAGCACATTTATCCCAGTCACTAAAAGCTTTTACAAATGGTGGATCAGTGACATTTTATATAAGAAGAATGAAATATCATTTATTTGTAGATTTTCTTACTTTTTTTGTGGAACATACGACTAAAGAGTAATATGACTTTTAAGAAACAAATATGCAAAATTAATATATTCAATTAAATATTCTCTTTACCCAGGGAGTTTTCTTTTGAGACTATACCTGTGCTTACAGAACTTTGTTGTTATTTATAATATTTTAATATCTTCTCTTTTTATCACTGGTATCAGAGCATTTATCATATTTTAAAAAAGACTTCTTGGAGGATGAGTTTGTTTTGAGAAAGCCTGAATTTAGTTGAAGCAAAGTCTGGATAAGGTGGTTCATCAAGCTGGACTGGTATTGCTTTAGGCTAATAACAATTTATCACTATCAATCAATGAGACCAATTTTCTTTCTGCACTTGTACATGAACTCTGAAGGCAATACCAGATAAGGAAGTAAAACAAATGCTTTGAGAAATGGCAGTATTATTTGAAGAAAGGTATCTATTGCTAATGGATACGTCATTCTGGCATATTGGTTTGAAAATCTGTTTGATTGCTTTGCAGAATAGTGACTCAGATGACCCCAAAACAATAAACCTGCCAGAACTTGAATATTCTTTCCTCCCTGAGGTGCTTCAACCTGTATTCAAACAACAGCTTTTAATCTACTAGAAATCTTTTTTTGTTTGCCCTTTCATTTGTTTTTCATCTTTTCCTTTTATCTTGGCTCTTTTCTAATCTTTCCCTGTCTCACCCTTATTAACATGTGTCTGTGCAGACTTCAGAATAAAAGTTTTTTTGTTTTTGGCTGTTGGTGACCTGATAATAAAGCTTAAAACAAGGAGGACAAAACAGAATTCAGTGCCAACCATATCCCTCTCAATCTTGTCCAGCCCCTTAGCAGAGTGGGATCCTTTGCTGGCCCTGTAATCCAGCCCTGTAAAGTTCATCCTTTTGTTCCTTGATTGCTTTCTGTGAGAACTCTTGTTTACTTTTATATGTAGGTTTCCCTTCTTGGGTTAAAACATAAATTTCAGTCTGAATTTCTTTTTTATCTTAATTTATAAATGATGAAGAGAGAGAATATGAAAAGTGCAGGTTAGTGAAATTATATTTAATTTTCTGGTTCAAAGCGTACATTGAAACAATCTTGAATGTTTGGAGGTAAATATGAAAGTAATGGTTACAGTTGCTGTAAATCAAGTTCCTTAAGATTCTAGTTAAAAGTAGAAAGAGCAAGTTAAAGTGTGTGTGTGCATGTGTGTAATAAAACCCAATTTCTATTTGTAATAAGTTGAAGAATTCAAGTAGAAATTATGTTAGTTATTGTCAGGTAAAAAGAATATACAAGAATATATTCATGGGTTGAGAAATGGGGAGAGTGTGCCACCTGGTGGTTCTCAAAGGTATTTTAGTTACTATTGTTAGGGTTGCATTTCTATTTAAAATTAGATTTTTAAGAAAAAAGTTTGGAAAAGATAATTATAGAAACTATCACTTTAAGGTCATTCTTTTAAAATTTTATTTTATGTATCTCTTGATTAGTAGACAGTTGTTAGATTCTAAGTGTAACAGACCCCAGATCATCCTCTCATATAAGAATCATTGGGGTTTAGATGATTTCTTATTTTTCCAAGTTCAAGTTTCCACGAAAAAGCATAGCTTGGGTGAGGAAATTTTATGTCTGTCTCCAGATTTCACTGTTGATATGTACATTCCACTAATACAACATTTTGCAAATAACAAGAACAAAATTTAGTTTTACCTTGGGTTGTGGATCACATTTTCATCTAATAAATAAGGTTCAAACGCTCTTACAATACTTGCTGACTTCTTATGCTAGCATATCTATTGCATGTAAGTTTAATGTCTTAGAAAACAGAAAGTCCTTTATTTACAGTCAATGATTTATCTTGGATTTTGCCATGGATTTTCTGAATAGCTAGATAAATATTTCCATGTAATATTATTTGATAGTTCTTTCCAAATTGGCTTCTGTGTTCATATTTTTTCTTATTTTAAGATCATCTTATTTATTCTTCACAATTTAATTGGTTTTACATTACATTTTTATTTTATTAAAAAATACAGTTCTGAATGATTAGCATAGAATTTACCACCTACATGACAAATCGATGAATAAAATGGATTTTTACAGCTTGTCATTTGTAATTTCATAGATCCGAGATCAGCCTGTTGTTGGGCAGCTGATTCCAGACTGCTATGTAGAACTTGAGAAAATCATTTTATCAGAGCGTAAAAATGTGCCAGTTGAATTTCCTGTAATTGACCAGAAACGATTATTACAGCTTGTGAAAGAACATCAGCTGCAGTTAGATGAAAATGAGCTTCCTCATGCAGTTCACTTCCTAAATGAATCAGGTTTGTTTATTGCATATTCTTTGAAAGCTCTGCTGTAGTAATTTGTGAAAATGCACCTGAACCTTGTATAGAACTTACATTTAAAATTTAACAAAATATTGACAAAATTCTTTAATAGGTAACTGATTTGTTTTTCTTTTTGAAAGATCATCATGAGCATTGATGTTGATTCATGTTTTATGTCATAAGAGAAAAATTTAGAAATTATCTAAGGGCAGTAGTGGAACAGGTCTCTGAGCAGGAGTTAAAACATGAGTTGTAGAACTTGACTGTACTATTCAGGACCTGTGAGACCCTATGTGGAGGCTATTTGTACACTGAAAAGAAGAATTATTATTGGGATGGTTTAACTTGGCACTTGGAGGATCAATGGTTGCCTGAGATGATGCAGCTACTGAGTGGCAGATCTTGCTCTGTTGCATAACATGTTGTCAGCATGACCTCACAGATGAAAACTCTTGAACAGACTTTGGTGCTAATTGTGTACTTGATCAATATAACCTTGCTAGAAATGTGTGAGTTGATTTGTAGTGCTCGGATAAGTGGTTGGGAAGTTGCTTTTGATCCCCAGATTCTGCTGTATGAAAAATAATCTTCATGTGGATTGAATCTGATCCATTCATTTCCTCATTGTTCTTAAATCAGTAGCTTCCTTTGATATTTTGTGTTTCTTACCTGTATTCGAAAATAAGATGTGTCTTTGTAGTATGTAATTAGAAAGCCAAAAATATTTATGAATTTCTATTTATTTCTAAATACATGCTCTTCAATGTATGGCTTTGTCTTAAATATGCTTAAATATGATCATTTTATATAGTTCAAAAGACAACTTTCTAAAATAACATTTGGATTTCAGGGCTTGGGAGCTGGGTTGCCTGGGTTCGGGTCTCAGCTCTGCCACTGAAGTTTACTTATCTGTAAAATGAGGAGGTTGGACTAGATTCTCTCTAAAGCCCCTTGATATTTGCATATTCTAAATTCCATGTTTCACTCTTGATTTTTACTCCAGGGGTTCTCCTTCATTTTCAAGACCCAGCCTTGCAGTTAAGTGACTTATATTTTGTGGAACCCAAGTGGCTTTGTAAAGTCATGGCCCAGGTTGGTATATTATATTTTTGTGGCATGGGATTAATGATTGAAGAAAACTACAAGTGACACCTAGAGCATTGAGTTTTATAGAGTTTGTGTTCAGTTAAGGTAGAAACTACTGTGAATATAGAAAACTGTAGAACAATTTGTGTAGAAGACTGCATAAAGAAGAACTTCATGAAAGAAGAGAAGGCATCTTAGAATTTACTTTAATGTCTTTGTTTTCAAGTCACAGACAGGTGTTTGTACTGCTCTGTTCCGTAGTACTTTTCTAGATCCTGATGATAGCTTTGGTTTGGTTATTGATATACTCAATTGAATGAAAGCTTTGTGAAAATCTTTGGGATAAGTACATATACGAAAATTGGGTTGATGAGCCTCTGAAATCTCAGTCTAGACAACATGGAGGAAAATTTTGACTCTTCAGTGGAATGTAAGGTCTAAATGCTTACAATTTTAAAAATTTTGAATAGTGGTGGTTATGGCTGTCTTTTCTCTATTTATATTTCATATGGAAAATTATTTATTCTCCCAATAACAGTTACCAATGAGTTTATATTAATTAGCTATCATAATCCACCTCTATAGATTTGCCACAGAAAACCATTCAAACAGAACACACTAGCTCAGGATTCCTCAGTGTCAGCACTATTGACATTTTGGGCCAGATAATTATTTGTTGTACATTGTAGGATGATAGCAGCATCTTTGGCCTCTACCCTCTAGATGCCAGTAGTACCTTCCCAGTATGACAAGCAAAAATGTGCCCAGACATTGCCAAATATTTTAGGATGCACAAAATCACCCTGGGTGAGAACAACTGCATCTGGATGAATCATGAATTGAAGTGAGCCTGGAGAGGGCGTCTCCAGCATGTGCACTCACTGGTGGCTATTTTGTTTATGAGTATAATTTTTTGAGTCACTAAAATGATTGTATTTTTTTATGTTAGAAATCTCTCTTCTTCTTTTTTTTTTTTTTTTTTTGGAGGTACGCGGGCCTCCCACTGTTGTGGCCTCTCCCGTTGTGGAGCACAGGCTCTGGACACGCAGGCTCAGCGGCCATGGCTCACGGGCCCAGCCGCTCTGCGGCATGTGGGATCTTCCCGGACCGGGGCACGAACCCGCATCCCCTGCTTCGGTAGGCGGACTCTCAACCACTGCGCCACCAGGGAAGCCCCAGAAAGCTCACTTCTAATCAACTATAATGTTAATTAAATTCCCTCAGGTAATCTTGAATAGTAGTTCCTAAATTTCATCTAAGGAAGAATAAGAAAGATATTTTAAAGAGAGAATTCATTTGTGGCTAAATCCTATACCACAGAACTTGAGAATGTATTGAAACGTTGCAATTGGCAATTAATTGTAATGGGACAGTTATTACTATTCTGGCAGTTTTTATTGTTATTATTATTTTTTGCGGTACGCGGGCCTCTCACTGTTGTGGCCTCTCCCATTGCGGAGCACAGGCTCCGGACGCGCAGGCTCAGCGGCTATGGCTCACGGGCCCAGCCGCTCCGCGGCATGTGGGATCCTCCCGGACTGGGGCACGAACCCACATCCCCTGCATCGGCAGGTGGACTCTCAACCACTGCACCACCAGGGAAGCCCGTCTGGCAGATATTTTTAAAGTAGATTTTCATCCTTCTGCACATATGCCATGGAAAGTGTGATTTTACTCATCTACCTAATGAGAATGGAGCCAGGAAGGTATAGTGGTCAAGAGCACAAGCTCTAGAGTCAGCATGACCTGCGTTCAGATCTCTCCTAAATCCTTACTCACTTTGACATTTCTTAATGTTTTAAGCTTTTGTTTCTTCACTTGTAAAATAAGGATAATAACAATATTATCTTCTACATTGCCTCCCTAGTTCAGTATAAGTGAATAGTAAGTTTTAGCAAAAGTTTATATTTGACCTATTTGGTAATTAAAGACTTATGATCTCAGGAAATGAAAAAAATCTTCAAAACTGTAAAGATGTATTCATGTAGTTTTGGAAAGTGTGCCAGGTATGGAGCTAAATAAAACAATATGTGTAGTTATATGCACTCTGTGTAGAAAAGGGAGTTTTAATTATACCCTGAAGATTTGTTGTTAGGTGGCACCTGTATCAGAAAATAACTGAACTCTGTATAGTCAAGAAAAGGCTAAAGTTGCACCAAAAAGTGATGTGTTTCCATGTAAATTGGGACTATTTAAAGTTGCACACATGTGGATAATATTAGAGTGGGTACATCTTATTCAATAGAATAACAAAGTGGTTTCCATCAAATCACTATCTTTTTTTTTTTTTTTTACGGTACGCGGGCCTCTCACCATTGCGGCCTCTCCCGTTGCGGAGCACAGGCTCCGGACGCGCAGGCCCAGCGGCCATGGCTCACGGGCCCAGCCGCTCTGCGGCATGTGGGACCCTCCTGGACCGGGGCACGAACCCGTGTCCCCTGCATCGGCAGGCGGACTCTCAACCACTGTGCCACCAGGGAGGCCCAGAATCACTATCTTTTAACAGAAGCAAATTTCCATCATGATGCAATAAAATCCCTGAAGATACTATGGAGTAATTAAGTTGAAACTCCATGAAAGTTCTCATTAGCATAGTTATACTATTAGTTATACTATAAACATGTTAATTTAATTGAAAATTAAGTCAAGAATTTGAACAGCTCAAGTTATTTTGAAAGATAGATCTAAAGGGTCAGTAAAATTTCTTAATGTGAAAGATAAATGCCATCATTTTTATTTATGCGATATACTGAAATATGTCATTTTTATTAAGGTTTAAAGAGAATGAAAGCCATAAGTAATCACGTGAAGACAGAATGATCTGCCTGACACCAAACCAGCAAAAATAAATAGGGTTATTCACCTCCAAGTGAGTCATCAAGACAAGGGAAGAAATAATTTCATGGTGTAGAAGCTCTAATGAGCCCAGCCACCCTCTTTGTGCCCAGAGCTAGGTCACTAAACTTATTAAAGTTTCCATCAACACACAGAGAAATTTGCAAAACTCATTTAACTATATGATAAAAGAGATATGAAAGGGACTTACTGGTAGAGTATTATAAAACTTGCATGGCAATTTAATCTTGATAAAAAGTTGTGTGAGAAATTTGGAAAGTTTTCTTTCCTTGCACAAGGGCATAAGTTAGCCTTAGAAGTTACCAGGCTGAAGGAATAATAAGAGGTCTTTCAAAGGTGATAAAATTAAGATAAGGTTTCAGTTTTTTATTGCTATATAACAAAATACCCCAAAACCTAGCGTACACAAGTAAACTTGGAGTAAAACATCAACAGCTTATTGTTTCTCACTGTTCTGTGGGTTGACTGGGTTCAGCCAAGTGGTTCTGCTCCACATGGCATTGACAGGGGTCGTTCGCTTGGCTTCCTCATTGAGTTGGGCTGGAGAGTCCAAGAAGGCTACACTCACATTTTTGGTGTGTTGGTGCTCCTCCATGTGGTCTCTCATATATGCCTAGACCTCTTAAAGGCCAGGCCCAGAACTGGTAAAATGTCAGGTCTACCACATTCTAGTGAGCAGAGCAACCACAAGTCTTGTTCAGGGAAATGGATGGATTCTATATCTTGAAGGATTAAGCAGCCCACATGTAGAGAGAGAAAAAATTAATGTGTCCATCTTTGGAAACTATCTGCTACAGATAGTGGTAGTGCAGCATAGATCTACTAAAAAAATCAAGCACAAACTTATATTTTAAAATCAGTTTGTCGGAGGCCGTGCTACGCCGAGCCCTGCGCGTGAACAGCTGCGGCAGGGGCAGCATCCAGCGGCGGTGCCAGCAGTTCCAGCCCGTTGCTTTACTTTTTAGCTGCACCAACGTAGTCATTATGCCGAAGAGAAAGTCTCCAGAGAATCCAGAGGGCAAGGATGGATCCAAAGTAACTAAACAGGAGCCCACCAGATGGTCTGCCAGGTTGTCAGCGAAAGCTGCTGCCCCAGAACCTGAACCTAAACCAAGAAAAACATCTGCTAAGGCCCTTATCCTGTGCATAGATCCTCACATGAGCCCTACTGAGAAAGAACTGGCAACAAAGGTTAAAAAAGGTGCTAAAGGGAAGAAGGAGGAAAAGCAAGAAGCTGGAAAGGAAGGCACAGAAAACTGAATCTGTAAACGAAAGAGAATGATTTGTCATGAAAATTGGGGTTGATTTTATGTACCTCTTTGGACAACTTTTAAAAGCTATTTTTACCGAGTATTTTGTAAATGCTAATTTTTTAGGACTCTACTAGTTGGCATACAAAAATATATAAGGAAGGACATTTTACCTTCTCATAGTCATGATTTTTTGAAATTCCCATCATCCTTGAGTAAGATAAATACCAATTTAGTATAGGAAGCTGTCTGTAAAATTGATTCACCATTCCATGCACTTGCTTTAAAAATTTAGTCCTGTGCATACTGTGGTGTTTTTACTGTGTATTTGAATTTTTTCATGCAGTTTTTCTAGAGTAATAATCAGTGGTGCTTTTCTACCTAGGTTTTATGTGATTTTAATGAAACATGGATAGTTGTGGCCACCTGCTGACTATTTGTGGTTTAAAATAAAAGGTTTTCCTGTCTGCAAAAAAAAAAGTAAATAAAATAAAATAAAATCAGTTTGGCTAAGTAAAATAAATTAGAATAAGTATGCAAAAATGGCTGACATATGAGAGGTTACTTATATGCTTTTCAAAGATTATCTCATTTAATTCTCAGAACAACTCTTTTAAATGGTACTTTATTAGTGCCCATTCTTGAAGATGAAGAAATTGATGGACAGAGAGGTTAAATAATTTATCCAAAGTTACATATTCAGGGAGAATTAGAGTTACGATTTCAAACCAAGTGGTTTGACTCCATATTCAGGGAGAATTAGAGTTATGATTTCAAACCAAGTGGTTTGACTCCAGTGCCTATGAACCTAACCCTAGGATAAAATGCTCCAAACTTTATTTTCCCCCAGTTCACGAATTCAGCAGTATTTATTCAGCACCTAATGATGTTCCAGATATTGTTCTGGTGCTGGGGCGATAGCAGTAGACAAAACAAGTTTCCTGCATTCATGGAGTTGACGTTCAAATGGGAGGAAATAACCAAAACATGGATCCTTAACATGTTAGGTGGTACAGAATGCTACAAAGAAAATATAAAGTATGGCTGGGGCTAGAGAGTGAGTTTGTCAGACAGGTCTTAGCAACTTTAAAAACACTAAAACAGCAGTTTTCTTCACTACCTAAAGTGTAAGAGCAGTTTGGGCTATAAACTATACAATATGGAGGAAGTCCCAAATTATAGTTTTTATTATTTAATGACCCATTATACATTGCATTAGATATCATTATATTCAATCAGTCATGTATTCATTGATTCAATGACGGTATACGTACAAAATAGAAACATAATGTTGAGTGAGACAAGTCCTCGGGCCTACGGATTTTACAGTCCAGTATTTTACCCAGCTACATGATAATGTAAATAATGTTTGTTCCTATTTAAGTATCCCTTAAACATTATAGATCTACTAAAGAAAATTAAGCACAAATCTCTTTTGAAAATTAATTTGGCCAAGTAAAATGAATAGGAATATGTAGATAATGGCTAACATTTGAGGGCTTGCTATTTGCTAAAAATTGTTGTATGTATTTTGCATGTTTTATGTGTATCTTATTTTGTTCTCATGGCAATCTAAGAGACAGTCACTTTTATTATCTTATGTTACAGAGAAGGAAACTGTGGGTAAAGAAATTAAATATCTTTCCCAAGGTCACACAATTGGCAGTAGAGCCTGGATTTGAACCTGAGTTCTTCTGAACTTATATTTTTAATTGTTATGATGATGATCGAAACTCAAAGTATGGTCTCCACATTAGAATCATCAGAGTTTCTTGTTAAAAAAGCAGATTCTCAAGCCTCATCTCAGACCTACTGATCCAGACTGAGTGGAGTCCAGTGAAATTCAGGGGTTACTTACTTTGTTTGAGAATCACTGCAATGTGCTAAGCTACCTCTCTTCTCGCTGATGGAAACCATCTCCTATTATATAAATGTAAAGTAACATTTCTATTGCAAACCTGTAGTGGTAACACAGTCTGGAAGATAATTTCCCAAGGAATATACTATTGATGAGACTGTAACAAGGATGTGGGGTACTGGATTGATGTGTTAATTGGAGTTGGGGAAGGCTTGTGGTTCATTGGTTTCAGAGGATCTCCAGAATTTCTGATCTGAATTAACTCCCTTAATTTAATAAAATTTTTTTTTTGTGTATAGGGAGTACATGCCCCACTGGGCTTCTAGGCTACCTGGCTGCTAGCTAGAGAAATTAGGTCCTGTGTTGTACTTGACAACATTAAAATTGTTTTAATCATTTTTACTGAGCACAGGAAATGTTTTAAATTCAAAACTTTCCAGAAAATAAATTTTAGTGATTATGTATAAGTTTAAATCTTTCAGATTTTGACAGTGAAAGTGGAGGGCTGTCCAAAACATCCTAAGGGAATTATTTCACGTAGAGATGTGGAAAAATTTCTTTCAAAGAAAAAGAGATTTCCAAAGAACTACATGTCACAGTACTTTAAACTCTTAGAAAAATTCCAGATTGCCTTGCCAACAGGAGAAGAATATTTGCTGGTTCCAAGCAGGTAAGCCAAAACTTAAAATTTTATTACCCTATGGAAATTCACCATATATTATATTGTTTTAGTAGTCAAAGTAACTTTGGTCTGTGATAAATGTACTAACTTTTTTCTTCTTGTGTAAACTTTGTACTGAAGTATAACATTTTCTTTTAATGAAAACACTGAATTTGACATTTAAAGATACAGTAAATGACCGATTTTATGTATATAATTACTATTTGATTTAGCACTGCCTAATTTATTTAATAAAGATTAATAGTGGAGATAAGTCTGTGTGTGTGTGTGTGCGTGTGCATGTGTGTGTGTGTGTGTGTGTGTGTGTCCTTACATGGTACTGGAAGAGTTATTACGCAGATTCTGGGGATATAATGAGTTTTCAACATAGTCTTAAAATAATTTATGGCTGTGAATTTTCAGAGGTATGGGCAACACAATGGAGGCCTAAGTTATAGCCCTGTACTGTAGAAATTCTTACTGCTTTATAAGCACCTGGGAAATGTTACAAAGTAATATGACATTGAAAAGTGCAAGTTGCATTGGTTGATGGATGGTAACTAATTCTAAAAATAGATATAACTCTTTTCTAGGACATGAATTTTTTTCAAGTTTTACATAATCCCTTTACTCGTCTATGCATAACGAACTGTAATAATTTATTTATAGTATAAATAAGATTATTGAAAAAATTTCATGCATCTACATCTGATCATGCATTTGAATTAATTAAATAACCATTAAATTTTGAGTAGGAAGAGCATGTAGCGAAAGAACATTATAAAAAGTGCAATTGCTTAGAATATTTATCTTCAATTCATTGATTTCAAGTAGTAAAGCACTTTGGTCAACATGATTGGGTATTTTATGAAGCTGTATAATGACAGTGTCCTTTTATCTTTAGTTTGTCGGACCACAGACCTGTAATAGAGCTTCCCCATTGTGAGAACTCTGAAATTATCATTCGACTGTATGAAATGCCTTATTTTCCAATGGGCTTTTGGTCGAGATTAATCAATCGATTACTTGAAATTTCACCTTACATGCTTTCAGGAAGAGGTATGTATTTAATGAAGAATTAATATTTAGAGAAGTTAGGAGGAAAGCATATTAAAATTAATGTCATTTTCCCAGAGTTTACTTGTTTGAAAGGCAGCTGAAAATCAGAAAATAAGCTCAAAAGACCTCAGAGTGGCCAATATAAAGACATACACTCAAATAAATTCATGCAATTTGTTAAGAAGAAAATTCCTCAAAGCCCATGTGTGCTTATTTTAGACACATTTACAATGCCTATGACTATCTCACTTTGCAAGCCAAAGCAGACTAGAAGTAGCAATTTTAAAAGGTGAAATTAGTAAGCATCATTTGTTTAAACACACCCACCCAACCTACACATACACACACACACACACACACACACACACACACACACACACGCACGTGCGCGCAAAGAAAAACTAGGAATGGCCACCACTGCAGTTAGGGAGTTTTGTTTAACAGTGTAACAGTTCCTGACCATTCAGACCATTCTGTGTAGGGTCTATAATAGCTCTATTCTGCTGCACAATCCCTGGGGGGTTTACAAAAAAGAATAAAAATGGGTGTTTATAATGCTAGCTCTTCCTCCTGGAAGAAAGAGAGATCTTAGTGCTCCAAAGGGAAAATATAATTTTTTATGTGCTTAAAAATCAGCTTTATGGAGGTGGTACTGTATTCTGAAGTAAACCTTATGTTGCTTGCAGTTAATCGACATATAGAAAGTTACATCACGTCAAAGTGTTGGTTTTAGCATGACCACCAACCTCTTTTTAAAAGTTATGGGAACTTATTTATGATTCTCTTTCTTCATCTATTACACATACAAAACTACTTAACACCATGAACCTGAAATCTATCTTAGGTTGTATACTGGGCATTTTATTTACTTCATTCCAAAATTGAGGATAAAATATTTAATATTATATTTAATAGATATGGATGGGGACTCATGTCATTAACGATTCCAGTACTTTCCTTCAAAACAAATATATCTCTCTTACTGTCATTTGTGGTGTGTGCAGTGAATTTTTCCCCTTTAGTTTATGGAGCCGCTAATAATTAATGGCTATATGTGGGTTCATTTAAACTTCTTTCAGAACGAGCACTTCGCCCAAACAGAATGTATTGGCGACAAGGCATCTACTTGAATTGGTCTCCTGAAGCTTATTGCTTGGTAGGATCTGAAGTCTTAGATAATCACCCAGAGAGTTTCTTAAAAATTACAGTTCCTTCTTGTAGAAAA
The DNA here is from genome assembly GCF_963455315.2 of Globicephala melas. Lineage (NCBI taxonomy): Eukaryota > Metazoa > Chordata > Mammalia > Artiodactyla > Delphinidae > Globicephala > Globicephala melas. Next base: position 71,317,440 of record NC_083323.1, on the reverse strand, counting down.
GGTAAGGAAATTAATTAAAAACTTTGAATTGTACCACTAAAGAAATCTCAACTTTTTAAAAAAACTTTATAGTTTTGTGACAGAATAAGGTTCTTTCCAGTTTTGTGACAGAATAAGGTTCAGCTAGGGTGTTGATGAAGTCTTCTTTGGATTATGTAGGCTGTATTCTTTTGGGCCAAGTTGTGGACCACATTGACTCTCTCATGGAAGAGTGGTTTCCAGGGTTATTGGAGATTGATATTTGTGGTGAAGGAGAAACTCTGTTGAAGAAGTGGGCATTATATAGTTTTAATGATGGTGAAGAACATCAGAAAATCTTACTTGACAACTTGATGAAGAAAGTAGAAGAAGGTATGTGTTGATACAACTTACAAATGTTTTTAAGTGATCCTTTCAATATTTGTGAAGTGAGGTTTGAAATAAATGTAAAAATTATTCTTATCCATAAGGGATGAGTTAGAGGATACTACATTCAATTGTAGTGACAGTTCAGAAAAATATATTTATTACCCAGTAAGATCTTATACTCTAGATTCAGAAAAAATGTTGGTTTGAGAGTTTGAATACTGGCTATTGAGCAACATAACCTCATCTGTGAAATAAGAGTACTGACCAAAACTACCTCATAGAATTGTTATGAGGATTAAAATGGAAGTAACTTAGCAATGATAACCATAGGCTAAGTGCTCCAAGAATGTTGTAAAAGTAAAGAATATATAATTTCCTAGTCATGTATCAATAGTCTAAGGCAGTTCTGAATTCTACTTTCTAGTGAGTGAACCTAGGAATGAGTATTTAAAATTCCTAGTAGATAGGTATTAATTCAACTTTTAAAACTTTCTCAGAGTTTCTAGAGAAAAATAAGATTGGTAAGAAAACCTTAAAGAGTGATTAGAAATCATAGAAAATATGTGATTATTTCTGTAAATCAAAAGGACAAACTTATGTACAACCTTAATAGTTTACCTTTTAAAAAAAAATGTTTTATGTACTTCTCAGGAGACCTCCTAGTGAATCCAGACCAACCAAGGCTCACCGTTCCAATATCTCAGATTGCTCCTGACTTGATTTTGGCTGACCTGCCTAGAAATATTATGTTGAATAATGATGAATTGGAATTTGAACAAGCTCCAGAGTTTCTTTTAGGTAACTATTTTTGTTGATTTGAGAATAAAAATTAGAGTGCAGCTTTTATTTATAATCTAGAAAATATTTACATATAATTATATTGTCATAGTTTTTAGTGTCTTCATATATTTTTTGTAATGTTTTTCCTTTGAGATAATATATTTTAAAGTAATATCATGTTGGGATTTCCCTGGTGGTCCAGTGGTTAAGTTTCTGCACTTCCACTGCAGGGGGCGCGGATTTGATTCCCTGGCCAGGGAGCTAAGATCCTGCATGTGGCACGACACGGCCAAAAAAAAAAACCCAACACTTTTGTAGGCTGGGTTTGAGTTGAGGATGGGACCACCATGGAAGCACACATATTTATGAAATATGTCCTTGCATTTGCTTTAATTTTCAGTGATAGGGAAGGCATTTAGGAAGTTTTCAGTTGAATAATGCAGCCATTTTTCAGTCACAAAAAGAATAAGTAAAGGAAGAACACCTCTAAGTAGTCATTGTAGCAATTTTGTTGCTAAGTATGACAATCATAAATTTTCATTAAAATATTCATAAAAAGCCAATTTGAGATTAAAAATTCAGAAGCATTAAATTGGTGATGTACTCAAGTTCTAAACATTCCTGAGAATACTTGGGAGCTATGGAGCGTATTGAGTTGATTTAATGTAAAGTATTTGAAGACAATTCTGACTTTACTTTGTGGAGTATTTGTTGTTGTTATGTGTGTATACATTTTATTTTAATTAAATTTCCACAGAGAGAATGATGAGACGATGTGTCAGGATATTAATATTATTAACAAACAATGTCCAAAATTTGGGATATGACATGTAGGGGTAAATAAACTCCTTTGTACCTTTATTCTTTACATTGATTGGGAAATTTTGAATGATTTTAAATGCCTTTGCACTCTGAGAGTGAATATATTAGTAATAGTAGGCTAATGCAAAATGCTGAATTGTTAACACTGAATCTTAGATCTTAACCAACACCAAACTTGACTTGTGATTTGAAAGATACAGACAAGTACCAGACATACTATTTTCTTTCTCTGAAAGAGTCTCAAGCCATCAGATACAGCTCCCCCAAATATACCCTTTTAGTGCACTAAGTTGTGTTTCAGATTAATGGACATGTTTTGAGCAATGTTATGTAGAAATGTTCAAAAAGTTCACTTTTGAAGCACCTGTGTTTTTCCACCAGTTTTACTGAGGTGTAATTGACATATAGCACTGTATAAGTTCAAGGTGTACAGCATAATGACTTGACTTACATGTACGGTGCAGCGATTACCACAGTAGCTTTAGTTGACATCCATAATTGCATATATATAAAAAATAAAGGAAAAAGAAAGAAGTATTTTTATTCTTGTGATGAGAACTCTCAGGATTTACTCTCTTAACCACTTTCATACATAACCTACAGCAGTGTTAACTGTAGTTATCATGTTGTACAGTATATCCCTAGTATTTATTTACCTTATAACTGGAAGTTTGTACCTTTTGACCACCTTCAAAAGCACCTGTGTTTTATATTCTTTAATTATGCAGATAGGAAAATGTTTATAAGAGTACTCCCCATTCTCTAGCCCCATTTCTCGTAAACTCATAAATTCCATGTTTATTATACAAAAAGCAATCTAGGTCAAGGTTTCTCAACCTCTGCACTGATGCTGTTTGGGACTTGATAATTCTTTGTTATGAGGGGTGTCCTGTGCATTGCAGGGTGTTTAGCAGCGTCCTTGGCCGCTACCCACTAGATGTCAGTAGTATCTCCTCACCCCGTCTCAGATTTGACAATCAAAACTGTCTCCAAACACTGTCAAAGGTGGGGGCTGGGGATAGGGAGCAACGTCACCCTAGCTGAGAGCCACTGATCTGAACAAATCAGATAAATCCTTCTAAAAACATTTTACAATCAGAAACACCCTGGTATCTTTATGCTGGGATGATCTGGGGGAGGTCATTCATCTCCCTCCCTTCGGCATTTTCTTTGTGGGACAGGAGTGAATTTTAGGGCTTCAGTTAACCCTTTCCTTCCCAGATAGCAGTTACTATTAGGCAGTGACTAATATGACACATATTAATAGATTTGTGAATATTAGTAGACTTGTTTTTGTAAATACAGTTGACCCTTGAACAACACAGATTAGAACAGTATGGGTCCACTTATCTGCAATTTTTTTTTCAATAAATACAGTACCTGTATTTTTATTTTACAGATCTTTAACTAAATGTAGGGAAAAGTTTGTGTTCAATTAGGGATTATAGTGTGTGAAATCAAAAGAACTAGGGTTTGAGTCCTGATTGTATCTAAACTGTTTTCAGCTTCCTTTCCTTGGGTGAGACATTTTTCAGTTCCTTTGTTTTTGAGGCAGAGACAGCAGTGTGCAGATTTTCCACTGCACTCGGGGCTTCTGCATTCCTAACCCCATGTTGTGTGTTGTGCAAGGGTCAACTGAATATTTTAAAATACACATATATGGGGTTTTGTTTGTCTATCTGAAGAGTTATGGGAGGGGGTACATTTCCTCTGTAATGGACTATTTTTCCAGAGAGCCACAATAGAAGATACTTCAGTGGTATTATGTGTCAATTTTTTCACACCTTTGTGTCACAAGTACACAATAGCAGTCCTTAACCTTATTTTTCCTCTTAGTTACCTGAAGGGTACGACAGCCCATACTCCAATTTAATATGGCAGTGATTATGAAATAGGGAAGGACTTTAAAAAATTAGAAATCTCTACTACTCCCACCTGAAAATTTTATGTTTCCCTAGAGTGTATTTCTTTTCTCTGCTCATTAAATTTTTTCTTTGTTGTCAGTATTTGTTCAGATTGAAGGGAATCAGAGCAGGATATGTCTATTATTTAAGTCTCCATCTCTTCTTGTCTCCCTTCCCCCTCCACTTGCTTTCCTTCTCTTTTCCTTCTTCTATTTGCCCAATCCTGTTTTGAATCCAATACTTAACTGTTACTATAGCCTTCGTTTCCCCCTGAAACTCCATCTTAGTTCATGGAGTAGAAGAAGGAAGAGAAAGCATTAAAGGAGACTTGATTCAGTGAAACTAGTGGGTCATATTTATCTTTGAAACAGATGTAATTACAAAAGATACAATTTATTGAGTTTTTCTGCTTGCACAGATTAACCTAAGTGCTTTGTACTTTCTTTTCAAAAGGTGACGGCAGTTTTGGATCTGTTTATCGAGCGTCCTATGAAGGAGAAGAAGTGGCTGTGAAGATTTTTAATAAACATACATCACTTAGACTGTTAAGACAAGTAAGAAATGCAACAGTATTATTACATTAAATCATACATTGTTAATCTCCTGGAACTCTTGTTTTGCATGCATTTGTAATTACCGTATTTTCCCTCAAAGTTTACTTGAGTTTAGTTATGAAATCCTACTTTTGTCCTTTCTTTATGGAGTGAAATAGCTTACTCCTGTTGAAAAACAAAGACAGTATTCTGAGAATTTTTGTTCCAGGCTTTACAAGCACAGAAGAAAAGAGGGTACCTTTTTTGCATTTTTGTAATTCAGAGGAACCAAAATCCATACAACAGTAGTCCATTTAAAAACTTCTCTTGGCCTCAGTTAAGTCACACGTTCTTTTCTCTGCAAGCTCCAATGTTCAGGGCAGTACTGTTGCTGATTGGCTTAGGCCTGTGTTATTGAACCAATCACTGTGATAATGAGCAGGGTATTATTTAAAATATCCCCACCTTTCCCTGAAGCTGAGATTGGGGTCAGTTCCCCTTAAAGTTCATGGACTGCTTGGCTGAGGGTTGGATACCTCAGCAAAAGTCAGGGTACTGTTAGGAAGAGTGAAAGTTGATTGAATGCATAACCAAGAGTGTTCACTCCAGTACCCTCTCTTGTTTTGAATACTGGTGGGGATTTATTTCTTTTTTCTGAGTCCTAACAGTAGGGATGAGTGAGAGAGACAGGGTGAGAGGAGAGATAAAATCCATGTGAATTCTGCAGTCTTACACCAGAACTCAACCATATTTTTGAATCTATTCTTTCTTATTTTTTTCTTGATTTATTAAAAAAAAATTGTGCCTGAATCTGAATCTAAATAACTTATATAAACAAAAAAAAATACAGTTGCAATATATTAGTTACTCTGAATAATGAAAATAATTTCATGTCTGTATAAAATATCCTGGAGTAATTTTGATTATTAGTACCAAAAATTACACTGTAGCTCTAGGAATAAGCTAATAAATATTTTGTATATAATATTTTGTAAGTCAGTGAACCAAATGTGAGCACAATCTCTTTCTATCTGTAGGCAGTTTGTTGTATTAATTGTAATTTTTCAGTCTTGATCATTAGTCTTCAATATGTTTCAAATTTTATGTAATGTGCTCAGGGAACCTTGTTGGAAATCAGAACACTAGAAAGGTTTATGGGACTGATTAGTGTATGGGCAGCTAGGTGAACCAAGGAAATAGTAGAAGAAATAGAAACAATGGAGTGTGTGTAATATGCCTCTTTAGAAAAAAAGAAAAGGAAAGGAAAACACTTGTATTCAGTGCTGCATTTTAAGGGTCATTCTACCTGTGGTCATGAATCGGGGCTGATCTGTTACACTCTTTTTGTTCCTTTCTCTTTGCAATCAGTGAGCTGTTTTTCTAGGATAGGAAATTTGGATTAGGCTCCAGTCTGTGCTTATGAAAGAAAACAAAGCCAACTTGACTTGTTCTCATCAGTTTTAGCCAACTGAGCTAATCAGACATAGAAGAAAAAAAGATTTTTATCTACTAAGGAAGTATGATTGCAGTCTGAAGTCTGTGTTCTTGAAAAAGCCCCTCTCAGGGCGTTGAGCCTTTATTCTTCAGCTTGCAGAATTCTTCACACATCAGTTTCCTGATAAATGCAGTTGGCACTGATACTCATCTTTGAAGCTGGTTGTTAAGAAGCAGAGCTTCTGCAGAAATCATAATTTAAAACATGAATCAGGGCTTCCCTGGTGGCTCAGTGGTTGGGAGTCCGCCTGCCGATTCGGGGGACGCGGGTTCGTGCCCCGGCCCAGGAGGATCCCACGTGCCGCGGAGCGGCTGGGCCCGTGAGCCATGGCCTCTGGGCCTGCGGGTCCGGAGTCTGTGCTCCGCGGCGGGAGGGGCCACAGCAGTGAGAGGCCCGCGTGCCGCAAAATCATAAAAAACAAAAACAAAAAAACATGAATCAGTTTAATACCACATAAGCTATAAATTTCAACTAAATACAGTTTCAGAGTAGAGTGAAATATACAGAATAACATGTATGAAATTCAAAACAACAGTATCATGAAACAGGTTGTAAAGTCTCACAAGATGTGGCCTAGGAATCAGATTGGAGACCTCTCTGTTCCAGCTAACTTCTTGGATTAGAGAGAGGTTGTTGCACCTGGTGATTGCTTTCTTTAGTAAGGGTGGTCCAAGGCAGGTCACTCTGAGGAAGTAAGAGTTTTGAGCTAAGATCTGAATGGCAAGAAGCCTTTAGCTGTGTGAAGGGTGAAGGGATTTCTAGGCAGAGGGATCAGCAAGGGCAAAGACTCTGTGGCTGGAAGGCAGGAGCTGGGTGTGTGCGGTGCTGGGGATTTAATGAACACCAATGTGGCAGAAGGCTGGTGAATAAGGAAGAGAGAGAAAGGAGATGAGGTTTGAAAGATGGGCTAAGGCAGATCGGGTCAGGCCGCAATGGCTGTTTAAGTTCATGGGATCTTAATCTATTGGGTTGGCCAAAAAGTTTGTTTGGGTTTTTCTGTAACACCTTGTGGAAAAACCCAGACGAACTTTTTGGCCCACCCAATAAAAGTAACAGGAAGTCATTAGAGAGTTTCAGGCAGGGGCAATGCCATACATTTCTCTAGACTTAGACATTTCTCTCCAGAAAACTCTCTAGTCATTAAACCAGAGATAATAGGCAGGTTGTACCTCACATGCCTCAAAGTGCAGTTGATTAGTAGTGGCTGCTCAGGATGTTGGGCTGAGAAGGATTCTGTGGCTAAGGAGGATTCAGTAGGCAAGACTGACATGACCTATTAGTGTGCCACAATAGGACAGTGTCCTGTCCTAGCATTAAATGTTCCAGTAAAGCAGAGCAAACAGAAAAAGAGAACTTAAAATTTTAATTCAGAATATGGTTGCAAAACCAGTGGTTTAATTCTGAAAATGTGGAAAATGTAAAAAAGCTCAAAGAAGAAATGGAAAGTTTGCTATAATCCAGTCACTCAGGGAAAAGTGCTCCAAGTGTTGATGGGCTTAAGGAAGGAGACACTTGGGTAAAAGCTGATTGTCTATGACTCTGAAATGATTCTTGACTTTGCAGGAGCTGGTGGTGCTTTGCCACCTCCACCATCCCAGCTTAATATCTTTGCTGGCAGCTGGGGTTCGTCCTCGAATGTTGGTGATGGAGTTAGCCTCCAAGGGTTCCCTGGATCGCCTGCTTCAACAAGACAAAGCCAGTCTCACCAGAACGCTGCAGCACAGGATTGCACTACATGTGGCTGATGGTCTGAGGTAATAGATTAGTTCATGCTGTTTTCTATTCAGGGCATGATGAGTGTGAGCCCAAAATTACTCTCAGACTTTGAGAAGAGCGCTGCCCTGTAACAATGTGTCCTGGTAATATTTCACAAACTATTTGGGTGTAAAACTACCATTTCCCTGATCAGATTTTATAATTTCATAAAATAAGAGTAGGAAGAGCGTGCAGATCTCATAGCTAGCAGAATTACAGTTGGAACCCAGGAGGCCTTCTCCAGAGCCCATGATCTTAACCCTGTATTGACCTACCTTCCCTAAAAAAATATAGGTAAGGCTTCAAAGTATCAAGGAAAGTGTCAGTTATCATGGGTAATTCTAATGAGGAAAGATGAGGCCATATTTCTGAAGGGGACTGGAGTGATTTGAGTTGGGTTGTCCTGTAAGACCATAGTGTGTCTCAGAGGTGCACCCAGCCCCGCAGCCAGATGGCATCCGGACAGAGCCTTGGAGGGTGGAAAGGCCATGGCCTTTGGAGACAGAGGGACTGTCCACACACTTGCTTTGATTTTATATCTCTGATTCTCTCTTTCTTGTAGTCTCTAAACTGTGCCTAATACTTAGTGAATAGTGTTTCAAGTTCTTCTGTAATAATTGAAGACATCCCAAGTCAAACTCTTGATTTCCCCCTTTTCCACTGCTCTCCATCTCCGGTCACCCAGTTGTGTCACCTTGGAATCATCCTTTAGTCCTTCCTTTCTCTCACATCCCACAGCTCATCCTTCAGCAAATGTCTTTAGCAAACATATCTCAATGCAGCTCCTTCTCCTAACTTCTCTCCCTCCCAGCAGTGTCTAAGCTGCTGTCATCTCTTCTCGCCCAGCAGATCTCCCTACTTTCACCTTTGCCCCCCAGATAACCTGCTTTTCACACAGTAGCCAGAGTGATCATTCTAGCATGGAAGTTGGATCACATCTTTCTCCTGTTACCAACCCTCTCCCACCTCACTCTGGTCACTGTGCTCAGCCACTCGCCTCCCCGAGGCTTCTGGAATATGCCAGAGACTTTATGCCAGCTATTCTCTTGGCCAGAATGTCGAACCTCCAGATATCCTCTTGGCTCACTTCTCATTTCATTCAGGTTTCTCCTCAGGGAGGGTGTCCCTGACTACCTTGTGTCTCTTTGGCACCTGTAGCACTTATCACTGCCGGGTATTCTTTATGTTTTTATTTTAAAAGTTTGTTTATTGTCTGTCTTTGCCACCAGAATCTAAGTGCCACGATAGCAAGGATTTTTCCTCTTGTTCACCGTTGTACCTCAGCACCTAGAACGGTGCGTTCTCATTACACATGTTGCCACTGGGGAGAGAGGGAGGAAGGAAGGAAGACAGTGCCTGGTGCATGGTAGCCACAAAGTGGATGCAAATTTCCTTCTCTTCCTTTCCTTCTTAAATAGTGTCTATTCCTTTTGAGCAGTATCCAGAAATGTAAATGGAATGGATGGTAAGGAGAACAAACACTGATCACAAACAAATAAAACTAAACTATTGATATATACGATATAACTATTAATACTGTATAGGGGATATAATAGGAGAATAAAATGAGTAGATTTCCTTTCCTGAAAGAGTCCGGAAGCTATTGAAAAACACAGATTATTATATGAAACAGGAATGCAAAGATTTGGATCTGGGTTGCTACATCCACTTTTGAACACCAGGGGGAACTTTGTACTAAATTAATCTAGATAAAGGGCAACTATGTCTTATGTATTTCAAAAGCTGTATTGGTCATTTTCCTTGATTAAACCGACTCCAGGTCCTGGTTTTTCCCTAAATCTTCCACATAATTCCCAAAGTGCTTATTTATAAAATGAATAATTGATTTTTTAAAAAATTCATCACTGTTTGAAAGACCTCATCTCTTAAATAACTTGAAGACCTTACTTAAAATAACAAATCCAGCAGTTTCTGTTAAAGTAAGTGAAATCTCATCATATTTTCCTATCATTTGCCTGATTTGTTCTCAGCATAATGCCAAGGGAGCTTTCTGGGTCTTGTGCTACAAGAGGCTAGTAGATTTCAGTAGCAATCGATCTTCTCCCAGCACTAAGTATTTAAAAATCTCAGCATTAGGGTTTGTCTTCCCAAATATATTTTAGCACAGAGCTATAACTATGGAGGTAGAAAGAGACAATAAAGTCGCACGCCTCTGCAGTCCCTTAAATGATGGTGCTGTTTAGAGTGACATACAGGAACTTTCTTCATGTTCCATATTTTCTCTTTTGCAGTCTTGCCTTCAGCTATTAGTTTACACCTCTAACTGTCTGCTGCTTTGAGTTCTTTATTATAATTCTCAACTAACTTTGAAGATATGGTCACCTATATTTCCCATAAGCTTCTGTGTTTCAGTATGTTCAAAATTGAATTTGCTTTCTCTTTTTCCTTCCACCATGAATCTGTTCTTTATCTTGTATCTCCCATTTGCCAACAAAGGTCTTCGTAGTCACATCCAGAGCAACCCCCTCTCCCACAAAAGTAAGTACTCATTTGTCCGCCAGGTCCTTGACTATTTTACATCATCTTTTTAATTGATTAATTTATTTTTATGCCACTACTGCTGACTTGGTCCGGTACCTCTGGGGAACTATCAGAACATTTCTGATATTATATTCTTCTAAAATAAAAATCTAATTATCCTTGAAATTCCCTGGCATTCCAAGTTATCTGCAGAATACATCTAAACTCCTTGGCCATAGCGTCAAAACTCTTTATGTATCCTCTAGCCTGCCTCTCCAGCCTCCTCCCATTCCACTGCCCTCGTTCTAACCATGCTGAAGGGCTTGACTTCTCACTGACATCCATGTCTGTCTTTGCATTTGTCATTCCTGTCTTTTCAAAAAATTGTCTGCCTAGAGAACTCATTTTCCTCTAGAATTTGCTCACATACTATCTCCACAATGATGTCTGACTGCATCATGAAGAGTTGGTTTGGCTAACACATGTTTCTTGAGTCTCCATGCAGGACTTTGTGCTGGCTGCTGAAGAAGGAAAGATAGGGATTATATTGCTCTTATCAAGGTTTAAAACTTATAGTCTAGTGGGAGAGTCTGCTTTGCTATCTGTACCTTTGTGCTTTTCTTCCTCTGGCTTCCCTAGCATTTGGTACTCATCACATTTCTGCAACCTTATTTGAGCACCTGTCTCTCCTAGATTGTGGCCCCTCAAGAGCAGAGAGACAAAGATGACATTCTATCCCCAGTGACTGTCCCTCATAGATGCCCAATATATATTTGTTAAATGAATGAAGACATTCTATTTTTAGAGTAATTCTCTTTAGGATGAGATAAAGTTTACTTTAAGTTATACGAGTTTCTTAGCAACATTGATGATAATCACAATTTAAAAATGACTAGTTGAGTTTAGACCAGTTTGTTTTAATAAAATATTTGACAATGCTCATGTAATACATAATGTCATGTAATACATAAATTATGGCTGAATTATTCTTAGTAAGACAAGATCTGTACTTGTTAATATTTTGAAAGCTATTCTGCTATTCTATTAAAAGCTATTAAAACTGCAGTTTTAAGATTAAATTCTATAACTGAACATTTTAACTAATCCAGATAATCTTTCTCTCCCACTGACATAATTTCAAATTAAGTTTAACTAATTTTTTTTAACCTTTGGAAAGTATTCCGAGAGAGTCTGTATTCTATAAATATTCTGAAAGAGGCACGCATTATGAAGGATTTGGATGCCATTCAATTATGTATGACTTGGCTTTAACTTTTTTGTTCTTAATCTCCCAGCTTTTCTCTTCAGCAGGGCAAAGTAGCTAATGGCTTTCCAGTAAGCCCTTAGTAAATTTTTCTTTTAAGCCCATAACTTATTATTAAGGTCAACTTCATTAGTACATCTATCTTACTTTTCAACCAAAAATATGTTTACTGAAAGGAATAGGCCTAATGTCAAATGTCTTAACTACATCCTGGAAGAGAAAGAATCTTCTCCTGCATTAGTTGATGCCGTTAAATGATACATACACTCCCATCAATCAGTGGAAAGTTCAGGGTATTGCTGCCACTCTGCTCCTAATGCCCCTAGCAGTGATTGGTATTAGGTAATGGAGTAAATATTTATTGATATAATGTGAACCTAAACCAAAAGCCACAAACGATGGATTTAAATTTACCTCTATTAAGTTCTATGAAAAATTCTTTTCTCAAGGTAAGACATAATGTAGTTGTGAGATCATGTGCAGAGCTATGGCAAATTTAATGTCACAGGGCAGGGTAAACAGAGTGGGGGAAATCTGAATTTTACGAGTGTGTAAGGAAAGGTAATAGAGTTACTTTAGTAGTTGGGGCAAAGTAATGGCTCTTCGGCCATGTTTCCAGAATGGACAAGACCTGGTTGAGATGAAAACTTTTTATTTTTTATATTAACTAGTTTTTATTCTTCACCTACAGTGAGTGTCCAGCTCTAGTTGCTGATGGTTGAATGGATCTGTTTCTAAAAGGAAAGACTTTAAAATCCCCCATATCACCTTTCCCAAGACAATGTTTTACTCATTCCAACTCTTGGTCTAAAATGTTCTTTGATAATTTATAACGGAATTGGGTTTTAAAGTAAATTACATCTTCAAACGGTACAGTATTGATAGCTAGAAAAGTCTTTTATTTTGATTTATTACTATTGAAAAAGTAGAAAATATTTTCCAAAAAATTAGGAAATAGTTTAGTCAGAAAAAAATAAATATCAAAGGAGAGATGGAATAGAGAGAATTTTAAAAGCTAAGAAAAACATCTCTGTGGTTTTAAGAAAATTAAAACTTAAATAAATGGGAGTTATAACAAAATACTATCAATTCTTATTTAACATATTTACATTTTAAACTAATTAAAATAGTCACATGGTATTGAGGGAATTCAGAATTCCTTTTAAGTAGTTTTTAAAGTATACAAAAGGTAAGTCTTCAAAAATTGGTACTTTGCTTAAAGTGGTTGTGCCTTAAAGTTTAAATCACTTATCAGGATTGACGTGTCTTTTTGTTTGTTTTAAAAGCATAAGCTTGCTCTGTAATATTGGACTTGTAGGTTTTGATTTCCTTCTGCAATATCTCTTAACTTTGAAGGTGAAACTTAGCACAGAATTTTTGATGCTTTGTGTAATAAACATATATTTTTAAAAATAATGACAAAATTTATTATGGTATAATCACATTTTAATAAGGTTTCCTGTGCATTTCACGGCAGATACCTCCACTCAGCCATGATTATATACCGTGACTTGAAGCCCCACAACGTGTTGCTTTTCACCCTGTATCCCAATGCCGCCATCATTGCCAAGATTGCGGACTATGGGATTGCTCAGTACTGCTGTAGAATGGGGATAAAAACGTCAGAGGGCACACCAGGTGGGTGACAAGGTTTGTGTGATAATTCCCTCTTCAGAATGGATAACCACTGACTTCAGTTGTGAGTTCAGGAGAATCAAGAGAACACTGTAGCCTATCACACTGTGAACAGATATTTGTTGTGACCAGAATGTGAATAATTGTGACCAGTACGTTTGTGATTTTGAATATTATATCCTGTAGGGCAAAAAAATCAACTGATGTAATTTTCCAGGGTAAAAAACAAATTAAATAAATAGAGTATGTTTTATGTCAAGTTATATTTTTAAAAGTTGGACTTAAAAATGTTTAAATACTCCAGAGGTGGTGAAAAGGAACCTCAAAGTTTTAGTCTAGCTACTGATAACACTTACCTAAAAATGAGGCAAACCAAATTCAGGTTCGCAAACCCTTTTTTGTAACTCTGAAACCCAAATAACTTTGAAAATCCAAAGTTTTTTTTTTTATAACTGATTCGGTGGCAAAATCTGACCCGATTGAATTGATCCTTGTTAGGATCTTTATTTCTCATATTCACTGTGAATGTGTGTATGTTTCACAGCAGAAATATAAACATGTTTGAGTACAGGGTGTTGGCTCTGATCCCACTGAATTTTATGTAATTTGTTATATGCATTAGTACTTTCTTAAATATGAAAAAGTATAAATTCCTAAATACTTCTAACTCCAAGAGTTTCAGGTAGGGACTTTGGGACTGGAGTTCTTAGTTGCACTGTTCTTGATACAAGCATACTTTCTTATTCTTTTTAAAAACTTTTTTTAATTAAAAAATTTTTTTAATTTAATTTTATTGGAGTATAGTTGATTTACAGTGTTGTGTTTCAGGTGTACAACCAAGTGATTCAGTTTTACATATACATATATTCTTTCTTTTTTAGATTGTTTTCTCATAGAGTTTATCACAGAATATTGAGTAGAGTTCCCTCTGCTATATAGTAGGTCCTTGTTGGTTACCTTTCTTATATATAGTAGTGTGTGTATGTTCATTCCAAGTTCCTGATTTATCCCTCCCCACCACTTTCGCCTTTGGTAACCATAAGTTTGTTTTTGATATCTCTAAGTTTGTTTCTGTTTTGTAAATAAGTTCATTTGTATCATTTTTTAAAAAATTAGATTCCACATATGAGTGATATCATCTGAGATTTGTCTTTCTCTGTCTGACTTACTTCACTTAGTATGATAATCTCTAGGTCCACCGTGTTGCTGCAAATGGCATTATTTCATTTTTTATGGCTGAGTAATAGTCCATTGTATATACGTACCACATCTTCTTTATCCATTCATCTGTCGATGGACATTTAGGTTGATTCCATGTCTTGGCTATTGTAAACAGTGCTGCAGTGAACATTGGGGTGCATGTATCTTTTCAGATTATGGTTTTCTCAGGGTATATGCCCAGTAGTGAGACTTCTGGGTCATATGGTAGTTCTATTTTTAGTTTTTTAAGGAACCTCCATACTGTTCTCCATAGTGGCTGTACCAATTTACATCCCCACCAATAGTGTAGGAGGGTTCTGACTGGTACAGTAATTTAAACCTTCAAACATTGAACTTTGTTTTTCTTTCTTCATAATTTATAGGTTGTTAATGCTTCAATACTTAAAAGTACTGTAGAGTCATGTTACTATGTAAAATGAGACATACCCATTTTGCGTACTGTTATATTTATGGTCTCCAGAAATCACAGGCATCATTTTCTTACCTTAGATTTTAATATTGCTTTTAACTGTCATACCCAACTCTTTTCTTGTCATGCCTGCTGTAATACTCCTATTACTTTAACTGTAAACTGACTTTCTACCAGTGAAAATTCTATTTCCTTTGTTCTTGGGTTTTCATGATCTTATACTCAGACATGTTCTTTCCACGTGGAGTTCTCCCTCCCTTTCTCAGCTCTCTTTCCTCTTCTAATAATAGATTCATCAGAATCTCAGCTTCCGATTAGTAAGAAACAGTCATAGGGCAAGTAATCTGTACAGACATCTTGTCTTTCAGATTTCAGTTTGCGTGGGAATAGAAAATTGAAGGGTTGACATCTGTTTAGTGGGGGGCAGCTCTAGCTCTGGAGAAATCTTACATGGTTAGTTATTTGTAAATAAAATTACAGGTGGCTTTACATCATCTTGATGATTGAAGATCAGTTAAAACACATTCTTAAGACAGAAGAAAGTACTTTAGAGGATATCTGACTAGGCAAAATTGTCCCCTACCCTCTTCCCCTTTCCCCATTTTTGTCCTTAGATAAGCAAATGGCCCCAGCTTCCAATGCCTGGTTTTATTTTTGCTCCAAATACATATCATCTCTTTCATTTTACATGGCTATCTGTTGGAAGTAGAGTGTGCATTCTCATAAACATTTCAAAGTATATTTTCTGGCTCAAGTGTCTCTGGGTTGTTCAATAATAATAAAATAATTATCTCTTCAGCACCTTCTGTGTCCCAGGCTCAGGGCCAGATACATTAGACACATGGTATCCTATCCTCATGCCAGGGCTGAAAGTTAGCTTTTATCTTCTCATCTATAAAATGAGGAAGCTGAGGCTCAGTGAGATTGTGTAACTTGCACAAAGTCATGCAGTAAGTGGCCAAGATAAAGCTCAGTCTAAATGACATTTGAATCCAGAGCTATTTGGCTTTAAGTCCTATACAGGCATACCTTATTTTATTGTACTTTGCTTTATTATGCTTCGCAGATGTTGTGTTTCTTACAAATTGCAGGTTTGTGGCAACCGTGCATCAAGCCAGTCTGTCAGAGCTGTTTTCTTCAACAGCCTTTGCTAACTTTGGGTCTCTGTGTCACATTTTGATTATTCTCACAATATTTCAAACTTCTTCATTATTATTATGTTTGTTATGGTGATCTGTGATCAGTGACATTACTATTGCAAAAAGATTGTGACTTGCTAACAGCTCAGATGATCGTTAGCAGTTTTTAACAATAAAGTATTTTTAAATAATGGATTGTACATTATTTTTAGACATAGTGCTGTTGCACATTAATAGACTTCAGTATTGTAAACATAACTTTTATATGCACTGGGAAACCAAAAAATTTGTATGACTCACTTTATTGCGATACTTGCTTTATTGAGGTGATCTGGCACCAAACCTGCCATATCTCCAAGGTATGCCTGTAGTCGCTCTCCTGGATCACATACAACTATGACATACACTTAAAGAGGTTTACTTAACCTTAGTTATTAAAAATCCAAATAAACAAAGCAAAATTACAGGGCCAGAAACCACAAATATTGTCACGTACAGGTTTGGAAGAATAGTCTTAGAAGATGGGATTCCACAGGCCTCGTAAACCCACCTAGAAATGGGCACATGACGGCATTCTTCTCTTGGAAGATCTGCTCATTACTGTCATGTCTCATGAAGGTGGGCCAGGCCACTCATCTGGGGCCTGCAATTCGTTCCCCCTCCCCCCAGCCACGTCACTGTGTTCGTGGAGAGGAAATCCTGCTGTTGAAGCCTCAACCCCCTACTTGGCAGTGGACCTCTCTGATCCTTGTAGATTGTGCTCCCTCAGTGGGCTGGGCAAGCCAGCAGTCAGCTCATTTCAACTCTGTTCAAACTCATGGCCCTTCATTTTATGTGTCTTCCTGGTTTGGGTCAACACCTGTCTATAGTTCAATATCCAACTGATTTTTCATACCAAGCCAGATACTTGTTCCTGACCCCTTTTAATCTGCTGTATCAATGTGCAGTAACACAAGTATGGAGAAAGATCATGACAGGGAAACCCAGAGCCCGATTCTTTCTGTTCTGCCCGCTTTTCCCCCAGGCTGCTTAATACATGGTAAGCATTTTTCCTTGCTATATCTTGGACCTTCTCTTTATCTCTACTGTATTTATTATTGTTAGAGCACTTCTAATCACCTCAGCCCTAAACTCAAATTAAAAATTTTAAATAACAGTAATTGTCACCACTGCTGCCACCATCACCAAACTTTTCCTTCCCCAGAGCAATTATGTTTGAGAAGAAAATCATTCCCTCTCATATGATTTTAGTTCTCTCCTTGTCTTTTCCTTTTTAATGGATCTTCCTGTTAATGTTATACTTAGAAACTTTATGAGAAACAAAATATAAGGTTTAACTTGGAAATTTTAGAGAAACAAAACACCATGTGTTTGTTATTGTTAAACTTTTGTGAAGTTTTATACTAACTCTTACTGTGGTGCATTAACACCGTGTGTGCATGTGAGTGTGGGTTCATTGCTGTTGTCTCAGGGAATATGGTAATGCGAGCAAACCTTTCGTGGCACGAACAGAGTGCTTGTCTCATGCTTAGCCCTTTGCATAGGTTGATTATCTCAGTTAACCCTCATGACCCTCTGACATGAGTCCTATTATTATTCCTGGTTTACAGATAAGGAAACTAAATAAAGCTTAGGGACCATTAAAAATGTCTATAGGGTCACATAAGACACAAACCCAACCTTCCTGAGAACACAGCCCCTGGCCAGGTACCATCATAGCTGGAGCGCAAAGGTAGAAACAATTCGGTTATTGGCAAGTACCACAGCAGTGTGTCTGTCTACATTTTCAAAGGTAAATATGGGATGGAAACTTTCAACTTCAAATAATTTGGAGAGATTCAACTTTAACTCAGTCAAATGGGTATGTATGTATTATATCCTGTTAGTAGCAACGGTTAATTCTGGGTCTTATGACAGTTACACTGTTGACTGAGATGGATGCTGACTGATGGCTTTCACCCTGCCAACATCCACAGAAATACAACAGTCTTTGGGTAAACAAAAATGTTATTCTCTGGTTATACCTATCATCTGATAGAAATTATGAAACATGCTCTACTCAGACTTTTTGGAAAGTAAAAAAGAAAGTATATGTTTCTGTGTACTTTGTGATATATAGTCAGACCTAATTTATAAATTTCTCATGTTTTTGATCTATGGATATTTTAAATGCAGACTTCTCTGGAAAAGTATCTCTAAATATAGTTTTTAGACAAATGCATCATATTTTCCCAATTATTTTAACATTGTGACTTGTAATAATTCTCTAAGGGAAAGGTATTCTTATTTTTTATTCATTTATTCATGCATCTGGCAATAATTTATTGAATGTTTACCAAATATCAAACTGGTGTCACTACTTAATAGCTGTGTGGTGCTCAAGATTCACTTTCTGGGGTTCACTTTTCATTTGTGTAAATTGTGACGAGAAAAATAATGCCTACCTCAGCGTTGTTTAAGGGTAAAATGAGGTAACCCATGTAAGTAACATAGAGAAGAGCTGGCATGTTGCAGTTGCACCAAGTGTGTTAGCTGTTTTAGTGGTGAACTTGGAGAATGGGCATTAATAAATGTAAATTTTCATCTCCAGAAGCACACGTTTTGCCAGGAGAAACAGGGCTGTAAACAATAATCATAAAGCATTGTATTAGTTTCAGCAGGAGATCTAGTTCAAGGTACAGTGATAGTGCAAGGCGCAAGTGGTTAACTGAGCTATGGGTCGTCAGGACTTCCTTCATAGAGGAGGTGACTCTGGAATGACATCTTAAAGGAGAAGTTTGAGGTTTGAGTAAATAAATGAGTAAGTGGGAGGAGACATTTCAGGCAAAACGTGCTAAGGTAGAAAATGACTTGTCTCATTCCGATAACTGCAAGAAGTTCCATGCGGTCTAAGTGACAGATGGAGGATGGAGGATTCTTTGGTTATGTTTTTCAATTCTGGCTGTATATTAGATAACATGTAGGGCTTAAGGGATATATCCCCTAGGGTTGTGTCCTTTACAGTTGTATTTTAGTAGATGTGGAGCAGGGGCTCTCAATGTGGCCACATGTTTGAAGCTACTGGAGGACTTTCAAATGTATGGGTAGCAGGACCCCATGCCCAGGATTCTGATTTAAATAGTTTGGGTGGAGCCCAGACATTGAGGTTATTTAAATGATCCCCAGGTGATTCCCATCTCTTCATCATATAAATAGTGTCATTGCCTCCATAAATCAGTTATAACATGGGCAGCTCAAATTGTGGTATTGTCTCACATTGGGGAAAATGTTATTTGCAGAAAAACTTTTAACAAGATGATTAGCATTTACTCTAGATTTTGAGAGTATTAGCCTGTGATATAAGCAAAAAGTTATGAGAGTAAATATGAATAGCATTTAGACTTATGTTCAAATAAAAAGAGCAAATGTCTGTTTTAAATTAATCTTTCTCAATGGTGCACATTCTAGGCACCACAGTGGATTCTGGAGATAGATATATATGACCTAATGATTATTGACTGTCTAGATTCTGTTAAACTTGGGCTATGAAGTCAGTGTCTTAGTTTGAATCCTTGCTCTACCACTTACTAGCCAGGGCTGGAGAAATTACCTAATTCCTTTCCTTGGTTCAACAGTAGTACCTAATAATAGTATCTGTTGTAGGGGATTGTTGTGAAAATCAGATGAGAAATTCATGTAAAGTGTTTAGCACAATGCCTGGCACATTCCTTAGGTGTCTTTTCTTTCCTGGACTCTCTGCTCTGTCTTCTTTTTTTTTTGCGGTATGCGGGCCTCTCACTGTTGTGGCCTCTCCCGTTGCGGAGCACAGGCTCTGGACGCGCAGGCCCAGCGGCCATGGCTCACGGGCCCAGCCGCCCCGCGGCATGTGGGATCTTCCCGGACCGGGCACGAACCCGTGTCCCCTGCATCGGCAGGCGGACTCTCAACCACTGCGCCACCAGGGAAGCCCTCTGCTCTGTCTTCTTAACACAGGGGGCCCCCTTCTTAACACAGAAGGCTCTGTTTGCCTTCCCTTTCCCTGTCCTCTGAAGGGCATTCAGAAAACTCATCTTGTTTGTTTGCTCTCTCTCAGAGATCACTGTCTTGTGTTCCTGGTGTCCAGAGTTTCATACATGTTGTCTAGTTATTTCATTGTTTTATGTAGAATGGTAAGTCTAGTCCCTGTTATTCTATCTTACCTAGAAGTAGAAGTGATACATGTTTAAATAAATGACTTATTTGAACAGCCTAATACAACGTACATTTAGGATTTTAGTTAGTACTTAACATTTGTAGTCTTTGAGGGGCATCAGTGCTAAAGAGGGTATCCGTGTAGTACAGTAGCATGGTCCATAACTGCCATAGATCATTCACAGTATTAGATCAGGTGACAACACTGTTCTTTTGTAAACAGGCAGGAAATGTTTCTATTTCTAGCCTTCCAGTGACAAGTAACATTAAAAGTGTTCATTTTCATCCCAAATTAAATTCAGTGGTG
Source organism: Globicephala melas (assembly GCF_963455315.2). NCBI lineage: Eukaryota > Metazoa > Chordata > Mammalia > Artiodactyla > Delphinidae > Globicephala > Globicephala melas. The sequence goes on along the minus strand of NC_083323.1, from coordinate 71,297,177 downwards.
AATACATTGAGTAGCTTGAAATGTTATTCTTCCTGTTACTACTATGGTGACCAGTATACTGAAAAATAAGGCAAAAGTTTTTGAAGAAATTGCAGTTGCTTTTCCAGGGAAGTCCTCAGTGATAAGGATACATGTAGAGTAGCTTGGAGGATCTTATGGTTTAGATTGATAGTTAAATGTTATGTTGGTAGCTTAGGTCTTGATGCCCTCAGTCCCCCTCCCCTCCCCATTTTGGTTGAAATACTCCATGATGTTTTAAATTAAGATTTGATTTGCAAAACATAAGGTTGTGAGTTGAAAGCAGCAAATGCTATTGAGCAGGTCAAAAGATGTGTTTCTAATAAATTAGTGGAAATAACACTCCGGCAACAAAGAGATATATCTAGATTTAATGTGCTTGAGTGTTTTATATACATACTGTATTGTAAATTCTGCGTCTTTGTTTTCTTTTTCTACTTAATATTTCAGGGACATCTTTCTGTGTCAAATATCAGTTTTAACAGTTACATAATATTTCAGTAATTTACTTAACCACATCTTGATGTATATTTAATTTTTTCGAACTTTTTGATATATTGAAAGGCTTTAATTAATAGACTTGTAAATTAAAAATTTCCCATTTATGAAACTAATTTTTAAACATTAAATTTCTAAAAATCATATTGCTGAGTAGGCATATTTTGAATTTTGAAATACTAATTACCTTCTAGAAAGGTTTATCAATTAAAATTCCCTCAAAACTTGAATTAGAGCACCTATTTCCCATTCTGCGTTTGTTATTGTTTTTAATCTTCATGAAGTTAATAGTCAAAAAGTGATAATTTAATGTTTTTATTTTTCAAATATTTATATATAGAACATAGTTGGTTTTCCTTAGATTGTTGACTATTACAGGTAATGTTGAAATTACTTCTTTTTCCCTGAAGTGCTTAAAAATGATTTATCTCTATTGCAAAATGAAAGGTTTTATTTTTCTTTCAGAGAATTTCAGGCATGAACTTACACCTGAGAGAGAGGGCTTTTATTCGTTTTATTCGAGGTTTTCTTTTTAGTGTTCAGTTGGGTTCAAGGAGCAGAGTCACAATTCTTGGAATGATAAGGCTATTAGCATTGCAGCCAGGTTAAAGTGACTTGGAGTGAAGTCTAGAAATCTCCCTCCTGTCTCCTCCTCTGTTTGAAACACTGCTCCGGGAATAGTTATTATTAAGAATGATGTAGACTTTTCCCCCCTCTTAGGCTTTATTTATTTAATTATGAAATATCACTTAATAATTTATTATTGAATGTTTATCCTTATTATTCTTCAAGATGGACCTTGGGGTGAAATGTCCTGGGACAGGGCTGTTAATTGACTTGATTAAGATGTCTTCTTATAGAGGTGATGTGGCCTGTTTAGAACTCATCTTCCTGTCTCTTCATCAGCACATATGCCTAAGTATATACCTCCCTGGGTGTATAAGTTCTGGGGTTGGGCATATTTATTAATATGTCTGTTTACTTTCAGGGTTTCGTGCACCTGAAGTTGCCAGAGGAAATGTTATTTATAACCAACAGGCTGATGTTTATTCATTTGGTTTGCTACTCTATGATATTTTGACAACTGGAGGTAGAATAGCAGAGGGTTTGAAGTTCCCAAATGAGTTTGATGAATTGGCAATACAAGGAAAATTACCTGGTAAGTTTTATTTTATCTACAATAAAGATTATTATTATTTTTTAATAGCAGCTTCATTTCCAAGTTATTTAATTGTAGTTGTATAGTAATTCATTTCACAGCTGAAAATTTTTTTAGTGCATGAATATTCTTAAATTCTGTGACATATTAATAAAATCATATGAGAAAGATAGAATTTATAGGGCTTCTTTTTAATATTCCAAATATTGATATATTTGGTATTATATTTAGAAGAATACTCAGAGAAGGAAATACTATTAGAACTCCAGGTTTAGTGACTTTTCTTCTTGTAAGGAGTTACTAAGTGTCCATTAGCTTGGGCTATTTTCATTTTCTTGGAGTGAAGTAATTTCTATGCAGGAATGGAAGCTTGAATTATTTACAATAATAATTTTTAGTAGTAAATATTAGTAAGAATTAGTAAATGAGTATTTAATGAAATCAAATCTCATTTTGAATGGTTGCCTCATGCTTTAAAGAAATTCTAGGGCTTTGTCATTCATTCCTTAACTCTTCAGTTCTCATTCTAAAGTATTCTTTTAAATATATTTAGTTTCTCATATTTTCTGCTTTTCTTTTCATTTAAGAAAAGTTTTGAGTGTATACTATGTTCCATCTGCAGGGAATACAGCTTTAACTATCTCCTTCTGGGGAACCTTTAAAGATTCCCAACAGAAGGAAATCTATTATTATTTGACTAAACTTTGTGCACAATCTAGGTCATCTCCCTCATTTTATCAGTTAGCTTTCCAGTGAAAGTTTTCAGGTCTGTATTCTATACCAATCAGAAAAATGGCATACCTCTTATAAAAAAAACAAATGTGCACAAAGTGACTGTGGGGGTAACTTTGGATTAAATGGATTAAATGCTTGTCTACATTGAATATTAAAATAAAAAGTATTTGCAAAGCAGTCTATTATATGAACAAAAGTGTTTTCAAAGTCTATTTGAAATGAAGGTATGAAAGGAAAATCTATTTTTATTCAGTTGGTATTTGTGTCTCTTTTTATACTGTAAAAATTAAGAACTCATTCTTGATGTCTCTAGTGGAGACAGTTAACAAAATTAGCTTTAAGAGTGATAAGTAGATTCATGATATATATGGGATTATAGAGATCAGTGGTTCCTTTGCAATGTCTGGACCTCTCATACACATTGAGAAGAAATAAAATAATTGTTCTGATTTGTCCAGTGTTTAAGCGTGATATGTTTTTTAATGTTTTAGATCCAGTTAAAGAATATGGTTGTGCCCCATGGCCTATGGTTGAGAAGTTAATTAAAAAATGTTTGAAAGAAAATCCTCAGGAAAGACCTACTTCTGCCCAGGTATTTGTGTAGTCAAAATTTATCAGTATTTTGTTCAGAACATCAAAAATATATATGTAATATTCAAATATATATACTCAAACATATAAACAAACACACACAGTTTAAAACAGTTATAAAGCAAAACTCCTCTATCCCGTCACTACCCCAGGCACAAAATAAAGGGCCAACACCCCAGAAACGCACATATGCCTCTTTCTGATTGCATCACCCTCTTTTCTCTATATGTAGCCAGTCTCCTGACTTTCATGATAATCATTGTTTATTTTTCTTTTTATGATTTTACTACCCAGTTTATAATTTATTTAAAATGGAATCATAGTCACGTGCTGTTCTGAGTTTTTTCAGTTGTTCTCCCAACATTATTTTGTAAGCTTCATTCATGTTGTTGAACATAGCTGTTGATTACTTTCCCTACTATTCCATTCCATTGTTTGAATGCACAACAATGTATTTACCCATGATCATATCAGTGGGTATTGGTATTGTTTCTAGTTTTTTGCTATTATAAATAGTGCTGTTAATGAGTGCGGTCGTACATGTCACCTAGTGCAAATTGTATCAGAATTGCTTTGTGGTATCTAACCAGGAGTTGAATTGCAGAATCATGGGATATGGGAATATCTAAATCATTTCTTGAAGAAGTTGTACTAGCTTAACAGTTCCATCACCTGTATATTAAGGTAGCTGTTTTTTTTAATATATTCTCCCTAAACGTTGTACTATCTGACTTCTTAATTTTTTCCAAATAGATTCAGTCTTGTGTATTGATTTACATTTTCCTAATTACTAATAAAGATGAGCATCTCTTTATATATTCATTGGTCACATATATGTTTCCTCTTCTGGAAAATGCCTGTTCATTATTTAGCCATTTTTCTATTGAGTTGTTTTTGTAAAAATAAAATTTAAAAAGCGCTTCTTTATACATTGTATACTAAAACTTTGTTGGTTATATATGTTGCAAATTTCTTTTCCCAATTCATGGTTTGCATTTTTATTTCCTAAAGAGTGCCTTTTGATTAACAGATTTTCTTCATTTTAATAGAGATAATTAACAATACTTCTTTTTATGGTTATTAATTTTAGGATCCTGTTTTAAAAGGTCCTTATCTCTCTCAGAGTCACAAAAATATTTACCTATTGTTTCTTCAAAATGTTTAAAAGTTTTGTTCTTAATAGTTAAGTTCTGAATCTATCAGGAAATGACATTTTAATCTAGGTCCAATTTCCTTTTTTCCATATGGGTAACCAATTTTTCCAGCTTCATCTATGAAATTGTTTCTTCCTTTGTCTTCAACTGATCTTTTTATTTTCCATTTCCACTCTGTAATATACACTCAAAGATAAACACACACACATTCTCTTCCATTAGTCAATTTACCTGTTCTTCCTCCGGTACAATCCTGTCTTAATTCCTGAAGCTTTATAATAGTCTCTTCCCCCCCTTATTTTTATCCTTTAGGAATGCTTTAGCTGTTCTTCAGTCTAGTTTTTCCATATAAAATTTTAAATCACTTTGTCAACTTTTATGAAAAATTCTATTGTGCTTTGGATTAGACTTGCATTGAATCTGTAGACAATATCCTTATGATATATTGTCTCTCTATTCTTGAATATGGGTTATCTCTGTATTTAGGTCTTCTTAAGTGTCTTTCAATAAAGTTTTGCATCTAGGTCTTGCACATCTTTTTCTGGATTATCTTGCTATAAATTGCTTTACACTCAATTCCTGGCTTGAGATGTTTTTGAATCACCCAGGTGATGAGAATCTGGTCTACAAATCTTGAGAACAAGCTTATTAATTAATAAACAGTTTCTCAGGGTTCTTTTGCTCTCTCCCCCTGTGTCTGTAAAGTCCCAAGGCAACTTTTCTTATAAACCAGTGAGAGTGGGAGTGTGGAGTGGCTTTATATCTGGTTCTCATTTATTCTAAATATGCAGTCCTTTTGGGATCCCAGTTTTATGGGAACAAGACTACATTCTCCACTTTGGGCAGGTCATAGGTTTAACTCTTTCCCACTGGCCTCACAAGGCACTAAAAACCGCACATCAATTTTGCTTCAATAGATAAATGCCTAAAGGGAAAATTGGGCTTCAGGGTTCATCTGACCTCTCTGGATTCTGTCTTTCATTAATATTTTGGCCTGAAAATTCTATATGGTGTTGTCAGATCTTTAATGTTTTTAAGAGATTAAAAAATAATTTCTTCAGCATTTTAAGTTGTATTCAGCTGGAAGTTTTGTCCAAATAACCTCTTCCACCATATTATTGGAAACAGAACTCTTACTATGTTTTAAATGAAATAGATTTTAATAGATCAAAATAAGAGCTGTTTTTATGTTGTGGACTCTCAATTTTGTATAATAATTCATTGAAAAATTTTTGTTCAATTTTAAATTTCCTACTCAGAAATAGCTGAGGACATGTATACACTGCCTTTATCAAACATCATATAATCATCTTGACTAGTTGCCTTACTGACTTTTTAATTTTGGTTGCTACCAGTGTTAATTACACAGACTTTAAAAAAAAATTATCAAAGCAAAATTTTCCAGAGCTTAATTATTATTTTACTTTTTCTTCTTTTAATTTTCACTTATATTTCACCTGTATTTTACAGATTACATAACAATCTTGAGGGTTCTTTTTAGCACATGACAGTTTTCAGAAACTTTCACATACCCGTTTAGTCTTTAGAATACAGTGTGTACTAGGCAAGGTGCGTAAACTCATCACCTTTGTCAGATGAGTCACTGGGAGAAATGGAGCTGTCTTGGAGCCTCATGAGTGGCAGGTAAGTGGCTGTGACGCAGGGCTCTAATTCCATTTTCCTGACCCCTGGTTCTGTTTCCTTACACTGGCTCTCTGCCATCTCTTTAGTTCGTTAGTGCTTGAAGGAAAAATATAAAAACAGAATCTAGAGGTGATTTGTGAGTTTTGTTACCAAAATCAAAATGTCTTTTCCCTTCAACTGGTAGAAGGTGTATTCTATCGTGGGCCCTTCAACATGATGCGTCTCTGCGGTATGAAACTGAATGAAGAATAGTTCCTGACTCTGCTAAATTCTGTTCATTTGGCACTTTTGAGATTTTCTTTTCAAGTTACAAAACATACCATATGTACAAAAGTGCGTATATCATGCATAGCTTAAAAATAAGTATTATCTTAATATCTATAGTTTGATTGTTAATCTTGTTGCTCCGAATGGGTCACAGTTTAAATAAGATTTAGGTTTAGTGCTGTAACATTTAATACTACATTATGCATAATGATATGATCTTTCAAGAGGGCATGTGTTAACCTGATGTGTGTTATTTTGTTAATTTTTAAACTTTCTCAGGTCTTTGACATTTTGAATTCAGCTGAGTTAATCTGTCTGATGAGGCGTATATCAATACCTAAAAACTTTACTGTTGAATGCATGGTTGCTATGAATCATAACAGCAAGAATGCAAGCATTTGGCTGGGCTGTGGGCACACTGACAAAGGACAGCTCTCCTTTCTTGACTTAAATACAGAAAGATACACTTCTGCGGTAAGTCCAAATACCATTTAAATTAGTGAAACTCCAGAAAACTCACTTTGCAAATTATTTTAAAGCATGAACCAATTGAAAATTACTTAGGGGTACTCAGTGTGCAGGTGCGAAGTGTCCAGGACTTGAAGAACCGGCATTTGGTTTTGGACACAGCTATTTGGGTTCAACCGCTGGGCAGAACCTTTTGTCAGGGGCCCAGCCAAGAACCAGGCCCGTGAGATTCCCGAGGGTGTCCATGACTTTCAAGTGGACTGCAGTGACTGGTTCTTTAAAAAAAAAAAAAAAGTTACTTGCGATAATATATATATATATATGTGTATATATATATATAACATATATATATAATATATTTTATATATATATAATATATATAATATAATATAGGAGTGTTATTAAATTAGCTTCCTGTTAAAACAAGTGTATTCACATGAAATGAAGTAGTGTGTGTTTTATTTTAAAATCACAGTATATGTGTGTCTTAGGTCAGGAATGCTAGAAACACAGCCTGAAACAGAGAATCTTATATGAGTGATTCAAGGAGAGAGAAACTTTTAAGGAGGTATGGGAAGCCACATAGATCAGGGGAAGAAGCTTAGCAAAAATGTAGTGTCTGAGGAAGTCTAGCCTCAGTCTTTACCCACAAGAAACTCTGGAATGTGAATAACGGCACAGATTCATCCCTTCACCAGGCAAGGGGTCCAGTATTTCATTCCCACTTATCAGTCAGTCATCAGCTGCAATTTGCCCAAGGGTAGGGGTGGCATAACCTCCCAACCATTTCTTAACAAGCCAGCTCCCATGAGCTGAAGGTAGTGAAGGGTGCAGCTCTGAGCTCTTAGTAGCCAACACTCAGAGCAGCCGGGGGTGGGTGATAGAGGAGATCTGGGCATGGCTTCTGCAAGATGGATCAATAAATTATATTGGGAAATATAAGGTAAATTTCTAGACTTAAAAAAACCTTATATTTTGACTGTTGCCTTGAAAGAAATGTTGTACCTAAACATTATTTTTAAGGTTGAACAATCCTCTTATATTATTTTGATGGAGTGGGAAATGATACTGAGAAGTAATTTTCAATTTTTAGTTTCAGGTGCATTCTAGGCAGGCATTTTTTTTTTTTTTTTTGCCAGTTAACTCATTTATTGTTGAAAGTTAAATAAAATTGGCATTGTTTTAAAAATGAAAACCAAGAAAGTAAAAAGAGTTAAGTATGTGGATTACATAATATTTTCATTCTATGTAAGTTCTAGTCACTTAAGCTAGAACCAAGTCCTTTAGCGCGTGTTTTCTTTTCTTAACAGGAAGTTACTGATAGTAGAATATTGTGCCTAGCCTTGGTGCATCTTCCTGTTGAAAAGGAAAGCTGGATTGTATCTGGAACACAGTCTGGCATGCTCCTCGTCGTCAATACTGAAGATGAGAGAAAGAGGCACACTCTTGAAAAGATGACTGATTCTGTTACTTGCTTGTATTGCAATTCCTTTTCCAAGCAAAGGTAAGGTAGTGATTTTGACCATTGGGGGAAAATTACATATCTTTTAGATGACTTAATTGTGTGCAAAATTGTTACAGTATCAAGAAAGGTTGCTCATTTTTAACATTTTTCCATTGGTTGCATATATTAAAGGGAACTATAGGAGGCCACGAAGATATTTGCATTTTTCTGTATACAGATCAAGCTGAGACAGTTAAAAAATAGGTCAGTCATTTCTTCAGGCTTCCAGCCTTGCTCCTGGTTTTATCTCAACTATGGCTCTAACTCTTCACCACTCAGCACATCAGTTGATTTTTGTAGAGCCTCTTCAAAAATGAGTTCTCATTCATTCTTACTTTGAATACATGTATATCAATAAACTGTTAATGCCAGTCTAAAGCATATCACTTAACTAACTACCAAATTGGAAAAAAAACTTCAGTAGATGAGTTCAGAAGTTGTCAATAGTGAAATGGCTTAACCATTATCAGTCGAAAAGATTTTATCTCAGGAATTTATCGAAATGGCAGAATTTCAGGTGTAACAGGTTGGTTGCTGTAATATTTGGGGCAGTATGATTTCCAGGAGCCATTTAGATTATGCACCATATACTTCTCTGGTTTAAGTCAGTACTGGAAAATAAAAAGTATTAGAAAAATGTGAAGTCCAAGTTTTTGGTGGCTAAAATATAAACTCCACTGGCAATTTTGGAGTTGAAATTATTTGGATACTGTCAAATAAAAATTTCATCAGATGAAGTCAAATAGGCAAGGAAGACTTTATATTTAAGATTATTGCAATAGGGGAGAGGGATTGGACTCAGCTCTGCTGAAATAAAAGGTGGGAGATTTTTTAAACCCTGTAATGAGCTAGTGGAAAAGTACTGGAGGACATTGGGGGAGGGGGAGGGTCAGTGTGATTAGGTTATCTGTGTTTGCTGATTGTTGCTTATTGAAGTAGGCTCCTACCCTCCCACAAAGAATGGGAGAAGGGGTGCCATCCTTCCTGATGACATTTCAGAGAGGGCACCCAGATCCTTGAGAAAAGACATTCTTGAGTTGTAAAACTTGAAGAAGCTCTACATCTTAAATGGGCAGAGAAAGAAGTTGCAATGTAAGTTTTCTCAAGTAAATGCTCTAAGGAAAAGGAGGTAGAGGCCAATAATCAGGAAGAAACCTATCTAAAGTTTAGTTAAGGTAGGTGGGATGTTAAGACCATCTTGGTCAATATAAGCATTATTTTTGTAACAATTCTGACATTTTTTCTTTTAGCAAGCAGAAAAATTTCCTTTTAGTGGGAACTGCTGATGGCAACTTAGCAATTTTTGAAGATAAAACGGTTAAGGTAAATGTTGAATGCATTCTGCATGAGAATTTAAGTTCTTTGTTTTATGTTTACTCATCACCACCTTCCTTCTAACTGATATAAACTCCCTGAGATTCTGGATCATATATTCTGCTTTTTACCTTTCTATTGCTTCAGGAAGTGTTGAACACAGTACATTCTCTATAAGTACTTACTGATTAACTGTATATTTTATAGGAATGAACCAAGGATGAATTGATAAATGAGATCTGCTTTATAAGGTTAGGGATGGAAATAATTCCATTTTTATATAAGTGAAGTAGATAATTTCTTATAAATACATTGTGGAAAAAACAGGGGAAACAAGTTTTAAGTCTGGCTTGCTACCAACCTGTTCTTTCTTTTTTTTTCTTTTTTTTAACATATTTATTGGAGTATAATTGCTTTACAATGGTGTGTTAGTTTCTGCTGTATAACAAAGTGAATCAGCTATATGTATACATACATCCCCATATCTCCTCCCTCTTGCATCTCCCTCCCTCCCACCCTCCCTATCCCACCCCTCTAGGTGGACACAAAGCACTGAGCTGATCTCCCTGTGCTATGCAGCTGCTTCCCACTAGCTATCTATTTTACATTTGTTAGTGTATATATGTCAGTGCCACTCTCACTTCGTCCCAGCTTACCCTTCTCCCTCCCCGTGTCCTCAAGTCCATTTTCTATGTCTGTGTCTTTATTCCTGTCCTGCCTCTAGGTTCTTCAGAACCATTTTTTCTTTTTAGACTCCATATATATGTGTTAGCATACGGTATTTATTTTTTTCTTTCTGACTTAATTCACTCTGTATGACTGTCTCTAGGTCCATCTACCTCGCTAAAAATAACTCAGTTTCATTTCTTTTTATAGCTGAGTAATATTCCATTATATATATGTGCCACATCTTCTTTATCCATTCATCTGTTGATGGACACCTAGGTTGCTTCCATGTCCTGGCTATTGTAAATAGTGCTGCAGTGAACATTGTGGTACATGACTCTTTTTGAATTATGGTTTTCTCAGGGTATATGCCCAGTAGTGGGATTGCTGGGTCGTATGGTAGTTCTATTTTTAGTTTTTTAAGGAACCTCCATACTGTTCTCCATAGTGGCTGTATCAATTTACATTCCCACCAACAGTGCAGAAGGGTTCCCTTTTCTCCACACCCTCTCCAGAATTTATTGTTTGTAGATTTTTTTGACAATGGCTATTCTGACCAGTGTGAGGTGATACCTTATTGTAGTTTTGATTTGCATTTCTCTAATGATTAGTGATGTTGAGCGTCCTTTCATGTGTTTGTTGGCAATCTGTGTATCTTCTTTGGAGAAATGTCCATTTAGGTCTTCTGCCCATTTTTGGATTGGGTTGTTTGTTTTTTTGATATTGAGCTGCATGAGCTGCTTGTATATTTTGAAGATTAATCCTTTGTCAGTTGCTTCATTTGCAGATATTTTCTCCCATTCTGAGGGTTGTCTTTTCATTCTTGTTTATGGTTTCCTTTGCTGTGCAAAAGCCTTTAAGTTTCATTAGGTCCCATTTGTTTACTTTTGTTTTTATTTCCATTTCTCTAGGTGGTTAACCTGTTCTTTAACCTTGAAGAAATCATGTGACTTTCTGTTATTAAGATTCACATTTATCATTAAAGAATTAATTTCTCCATCCATCATTCACCTGTGGTTCTATCTAGTCATTCAACATCCTACCCATTCATACTCTTTGTTATCAAAAAAGCTTATTATCTAATGAGAGACAAAGACGTAATTATAGTATAATCCCTAAGTTACTTCCGGTACAAGTTTTGCATGGAGAAGTGAAGAGATTGGTTATAAGGATAACACATTGAATACCATTTGAATTAAATCCTGTTTTTATAAGTCCTTTGAAAAATGTATCCTGAATTTTTATTTTAATACCTCTAACCATTTAAGATGGGAAAGTAGTTTTTAGAAAGCTGAAATTTTACACTGTTTCATTCTGTGGCTACTCAATTTACTGAATGTGTTTTCTCTTTTTGGCAAAGTGTAAAGGAGCTGCTCCTTTGAAGACACTCAATATAGGAAATGTCAGCACTCCACTGATGTGTTTGAGTGAATCCGTGAATTCAACCGAGAAAAACATTATGTGGGGAGGATGTGGTACAAAAGTTTTCTCATTTTCTGATGATTTCACCATTCAGAAACGGATTGAGACCAGGACAAATCAGCTGTAAGTTATTCTTATCTATGCAACTCATTTACCATATTTTTCATTTTTATTCTTTACAATCAAGTCAGTAATGCTATTGATAATCCCAAACAAAGATCTTTCAAAATGCGTACTTTATTTTTCTATTGTAAATTTAAATATTCATTATAGAACTTAGAAAGCAGAGGAACATTAAAAAATCACCCAGTCTAATCACATTTGGGATAAAATATGAAAACTCATAGTAATTTTAGTAGTATCTATCAATCTAATTTTTTATTATTTTCATTATCTCTGTATCAAATTAAACATGGAATTTGAGAGGCAGCAACTCATTATTTTACTAAAGATATGGATTTAACACATGTATTTTGTATAATTTTCTTTGTTCTTTCTTTTTTTATTGAGGTATAGTTGATTTACAATATTATATAAGTTCCAGGGGTACAACATAGTGATTCACAATTTTTAAAGTTTATATTCCATTTATAGTTATAAACTATTGGCTATATTCCCTGTGTTGTACTATATATTGTTATAGCTTATTTATTTTATACATAGTAGTTTGTACCTCTTAATCCCCTAACATTATCTTGGCCCTCCCCCCCTTCCCTATCCCAACTGGTAAACACTAGTCTGTTCTCTGTATCTGTGAGTCTGTTTCTATTTTGTTGTATTCACTAGTTTGTTTTATTTTTTAGATTCTATGTAGAAGTGATATCAAACAGTATTTGTTTTTCTTTTACTTATTTCACTTATCATAATAACCTCTAAGTCCATCCATGTTGTTGCAAATGGCAAAATTTCATTCTTTTTTATAGCTGGGTATTATTCTATTTTATATGTATATATACCACATCTTCTTTATCCATTCATCTGTTGATGGACACTTAGGTTGCTTCCATATCTTGGCTATTGTAAATAATGCTACTATGAATATTAAGGTGTGTGTATCTTTTCAAATTAGTGTTTTCATTTTTTTGGATAAATACCCAGGAGTGGAATTGCTGGGGCATATGGTAGTTCTATTTTTAGTTTTTTGAGAAACCTCCATACTGTTTCCCACAGTGGCTGCACCAATTTACATTCTCACCAACAGTGTATGAGGTTTCCCTTTTCTCCACATTCTTGCCAATATTTATTATTTGTGGGTTTTTTGATGAGAGCCATTCTGACAGGTGTGAGGTGATATCTCACTGTGGTTTTAATTTGTATTTCTCTGATGATTAATGATGTTGAGCATCTTTTCATGTGCCTGCAGACCATCTGTATGTCTTCTTTGGAAAAACGTCTGTTCAGGTCTTCTGCCCATTTTTTAATTGGGTTTTTTGTTTTTTCTGATGTTGAGTTATAGGAGCTGTCTATATATTATGGATATTAACCCCTTATCAATCGTATCATTTGCAAATATCTTCTTCCATTCAGTAGGTTGTCTTTTCATTTTGTTGATGGTTTCCTTTGCTGTGCAAAAGCTTTTAAGTTTACTTAGGTCCCATTGTTTATTTTTGCTGTTATTTTCTTTGCTTTAGGAGACAGATCCCCCCAAAAAATTTTGTTACAATTTAAACCAAAGAGTGCTCAGCCTATGTTTTCTTCTAAGAGTTTTATGGTACTTAATCTTACATTTAAGTCTTTAATCCACTTTGAGTTTATTTTTGTATATGCTGTTAGAGAATCTTCTATATTTCATTCTTTTCCATGTAGCTGTTTTTCCTGTTTTTCTAGCACCACTTATTGAAGACACTGTCTTTTCTCCATTGTGCATTCTTGCCTTCTTTGTTGTAGATTAATTGAACATAAGTGGGTGGGTTTATTTCTGGTCTCTTATATTCCATTGATGTATGTGTTTGTTTTTGTGCCAGTACCATACTGTTTTGATTACTGTAGCTTGTAATATAGTCCGGAGTCAGGGAGTGTGATTCCTTAAGTTATGTTCTTTCTCAAGATTGTTTTGGCTATTCAGGTCTTTTGTATTTCCATACAAATTTTTAAAATTATTTGTTCTTGTTCTGTGAAAAATGCCATTGGTATTTTAATAGGGATTGCATTGAATATGTAGATTGCCTTGGGTAGTATGGTCGTTTTAACAATATTAATTCTTCCAATCCATGAACACGGTGTAGCTTTCCATCAGTTTGCGTCATCTTCAGTTTCTTTCATCAGAGTCTTACAGTTTTCTGAGTACAGCTCTTTTATCTGCTGTAGTAGGTTTATTCCTTGTTATTTTATTCTTTTTGATGCAGTTGTTAATGGGATTGTTTCCTTAATTTCTCTTTCTGATTGTTCGTTGTTAGTGTATAGAAATGCAACAGATTTCTGTATCCTGCAAATTTAGTGAATTCATTGATGAGCTCTAGTAGTTTTCTGGTAGCAACTTTAGGATTTTCTATGTATAGTATCATGTCATCTGCAAACAGTGACAGTTTCACTTCTTCCTTTCCAGTTTGGATTCCTTTTATTTCTTTTTCTTGTCTGATAGCTGTGTCTACTTCCAGTATTATGTTGAATAAAAGTAACGAGAGTGGGCATCCTTGTCTTGGTCCTGATCTTAGAGGGAACGCTTTCAGGTTTTCGCCATTGAGAATGATGTTAGCTATGTGCTTGTCATATATGGCCTGTATTATGTTGAGATATGTTCCCTCTATGACTACTTTCTGTCGAGTTTTTATCATAAATGGATGTTGAATTTTGTCAAAAGCCTTTTCTGCCTCTATTGAGATGATCGTATGATTTTTATTCTTCAGTTTGTTAATGTGGTGTGATTGATTTGTGGATATTGTGGATATTTGTGGATATTGAAAAATCCTTGCATTGCTGGGTTAAATCCTACTTGATAATGATATATGATCATTTTAATGTATTGTTGGATTTGGTTTGCTAATACTTTGTTGAGGATTTTTGCATCTATGTTTATCAGTGATACTGGCCTGTAATTTTCTTTTTTATGTGTTTTCTTTGTCTGGTTTTTAGTATTGAGGTGATGCTGGCCTCATAGAATGAATTCAGGAGCATTCCTTCCTCTAATATTCTGAAATATTTTGAGAAGGATAGATGTTAAAACTCTTCTCTAAATGATTGGTAGAATTCATTTGTGGAGCTCTCTGGTCCTGGACTTTTGTTCGCAAAGTATTCTATTCAGGGGATAATATGAAATAATTGCCAAATACTCTAGCCTGTTTCTTTTTCAAAATAGTGTTAATCCTTTATATGCATTAAGAGCTAACATAATAAGGTTGCATTATATTTTGAAATACTAGAAAAATGAAATGACATTCTTTTCTTTCCCCCTAGATTTTCTTATGCATCGTTCAGTGATTCCAACATCATAGCAGTGGTGGTAGACACGGCTCTTTATGTTGCTAAGAAAAATAGCCCATTTGTGGAAGTATGGGACAAGAAGACTGAAAAACTCTGTGAACTGATAGACTGTGTGCACTTTTTAAAGTAAATTATTATTTTTTTAATTTTATTATGAAAAGAATACTACATGAGACCTACCCAATTAACAAAATTTTAAGTGTACAATATGTTGTTGACTGTAGGTACAGTGTCATTGGTTCTTTATTTTATGCCTGTAAGAGCTGTCCTTACACTTCATATTTCACAGAGAGAGGAAGTATGGCTTATTTTTCTTCCTTTCTACTTCTAAATGGAAAAATGTTAAAAAAAAAAAACAAACAACCCTCAGAAACAAAATTGTTAATGCTTTTCAGCACCATCTGTTGGTATCCAACAAATTTCATTTTTGAAAAAAAAATAGGCACATAATAGATATGGTTTCCTCAAGGTATTACAAAGAAAAAGTCACAAAACAATATAAAATATGGGTGAAAAAATGTACTGGATTGACCAGTGCACTAAGGAGGGAAGATCAAGATGCCAGACTGAGGCCGCAGTGCTCAGTCTGATACAGTGTGTCGGAGACTTCCCATCAAGCACATCCCTTGTTTGCTGCTGCTGGCACACAGGACCATTGCCAGCCTTATTTGCTAGCTACTTCATAGTTTTGTTCTGGTTTTACAGTATAGATTTTTTTATCTGCTGGAGAACATTTAGATTATATACTGTATCCATAAAATTAGATTTCAGAGTTTACTTTCCTAACACCTTCTTAGTTTTTCTCTGGATGGTGAGGAAATTTATGTTCAGAAGAGCTGACAGTTCTGCCTGGTAAAGGGTCCCTTACTTCATGAAATTCTTTTACTTCTGGATACCTCATTTTTGTCATGAATTACTCATTAGCTCAGTGAGAAATTCAGTCGTTTGTATTCATATCTTTTACATGTAGATGATTATAATTTTATTTTCCTCTATAACTTTTAGACTTCATAAAAACCTTTTGAAACTAACTTTTTTTTCCTTTATATTGGACAAATTGGTTCTTTTTTTTTTTGCTGGATTACATAGGCTTATTAATAAAAATTGTATCTATCTTATTTATTTCAGAATCTCTTGAAGTTAGGAGACAATTGTGTTATCTTTGGTCATTTATGCTTTATGTAGTAAAACGTGACTCTTTGACATACTATATTTAGCAAAATTAGTTCTGTACAATTTTAATAGTATGTAATGTATGCTGTCATGTATTCATAATTTAAAATGTTATATATGTGTGTGTGTGTCTGTATATACAGAGAGAGACACACATTTTTTTTATCTTTATTTCTGAAAAAAGTATTAATGCATACTTTCCTTACGGTTTTTAGGGAGGAGCTGGTCAAAGCAAACAAGGAAGCGAAACACCAAATGTCTTATTCTGGGAGAGTGAAAACTCTCTGCCTCCAGAAGAACACTGCCCTCTGGATAGGGACTGGGGGGGGCCATATCTTACTCCTTGATCTTTCAGCTCGTCGAATCATCTGTATAATTCACAGCTTTTGTGATTCTGTTAGGGCCATGATGACTGCACAGTTAGGCAAGTTTCTTTCCTTTAGATCTTTTTTTTCATATTCTCTAAGACTATAAAAATATGTTTTTATTTTAAATTTAAGTTTTCTCTTCACTTTCCAGCATCATGTGAAGTGTCTCAGAAGTTCACAGTGAAATTTTGCAGGATGTATTTTGAATAGGGCCCTTAAAAACACGGAGGGAATTGATGTTTTTAGTCCCATAAGAGAAGCAGATTATTCTAACTGACACTAAATTTGGGTCTTACTTTCTCTTTGTTCTTTATAATTAAGAGAAAAACATATAATGTTGAGTATTTTTAAGTTTTTGACCAAAGAAATTAAAACAGATGTTTATTTTGATCATAGTTTAAGCTTCCTACTAGTTTTTCATTCTATAAATAAATTTATATTCTTGTAGCAATATATGCCGAACTTCACAATTTACAAATATTGACAAATCATAATGTTTTACTCAAGCTTTTATGTTTTATCTTGTTACTCCTTTTCTACTTAAGTATGAAAAAATCATGATAGCACATGATACTCACACTTAACTATCTTCTTTTGACTATTTGCTTTAGGGAATAGACTTAGTATATATAGAGTTGATCACAAAAATGGGGTTAAGTTCTGCAAAACTAGAGTTAATGTAGCTTTAGCAAATGAGAAATAAAATGTTTAACAGGGTAAAGAGAATAGTAAATTCCTTTTACAGGAATATATTAAGGGCTGAGATAAATGTTTCTCCTCAACCTCACCCATTGTCCATGAATGGGTGTCAGAGTTGCACAGGAGTTAGAATGAGGTGCTCCTAGTGACTGGTGACTACCAGGACACACGTCCACACCAGCAAAGTAGTAGGTGTGCAGGGGGTCGTCCCTCTAGTCTTACTCACCAAGGTTGTTTTATCCTTTAATTTAATTTGTATGTATTGAGTTGGCCAAAAAGTTCATTCGGGTTTTTCCGTACGAACTTTTTGGCCAGCCCAATACTTTGGCATCCAAATGGTTGTTCATTACTGACATTATAGTGAGATTTCAATGGGTTTTATTGATTTTTTAAATAATTTAAACTTAATGTACAATGTATGGCATGATCTGGCTTCACTGTAGTTCTCTAGCCCTTATCATTTGCCATATTCCTCTCTGCTCTTTCTGGTCTAGAAGAACATTCAGTCCCTCTTAAATACTATGCTTCACCCTACCTCAAGGTTTTATGTGTGTGGTTTCATCTTCTGCCTAGTTAACTTAGTTACTGAGTAGTAACTAATCTCCTCACTAGACCGTAAACTCCATGTGGGTTGGCTCTGCTTGTGTTTGTTCCCTTTTATTCCCATGGCCTAGCCTAGGGCCTAGTACATAGAGGCTTTTTATAAATATTTGTTGAATAAATTATTGAATGACTTGAGAATAAAATATGGTTATGTGACAGGGTATCAGTATATTATCTGTCCATGCAGCTCTCTATCCAGATGCTTCACATTTGACCAGTGCCTTATAGTATCCAAAGCACTTTCGCACACACTATCTCTTCGACATATAACTTTGGCTGGAGGGGTACTGTATAACTATTGAACCCATTTTGCAGAAAGGTTAAGCTATTTTCTCAGATTCACACAATTAATAAGAATGATAATAAGGAGTAGATCACAAATTTTCTAACTTTAAAAAATTTCTGGTCATCTTGGAGAGTTTTTTTATTCAGTATAGTTGAGGGATCTCATAAATAATGGAATTGTAAGTTAAGTTCCAAGGTTTTTGTGTCTTAAATATGAACAGTTGTACTCTTTGAAGTCCAACTTATTATATTGTTTTAACAGAAAACTTTTATTTTTTTATAAAGGAAGCCTTAAAAATGTCATGCTGGTTTTGGGGTATAACCGGAAGAGTATTGAAGGTATGCAACATCAAAAAGGTAATGTTTAATAGGATATACTGGATTCCAAGCAGAGTGCAATGATGTGAATGATTATAACATATTATGTGTTTATACATTTACAGTAAATATTACATATGCTATAAAACTTTAGGCATTTTTAATTGGTAGCTTCTTTATAGTGCAAATAATTTATTTTTTATTTTATTTTATTTTTTTAACATCTTTATTGGGGTATAATTGCTTTACAATGGTGTGTTAGTTTCTGCTTTATAACAAAGTGAATCAGTCATACATAAACATATATTCCCATATGTCTTCCCTCCTGCGTCTCCCTCCCTCCCACCCTCCCTATCCCACCCCTCCAGGCTGTCACAGGGCACCGAGCCAATATCCCTGTGCCATGCGGCTGCTTCCCACTAGCTATCTACCTTACTACGTTTGTTAGTGTGTATATGTCCATGACTCTCTCTCGCCCTGTCACAGCTCACCCTTCCCCCTCCCCATAACCTCAAGTCCGTTCTCTAGGAGGTCTGCGTCTTTATTCCTGCCTTACCCCTAGGTTCTTCATGACATTTTTTTTTCTTAAATTCCATATATATGTGTTAGCATACGGTATTTGTCTTTTTCTTTCTGATTTACTTCACTCTGGATGACAGACTCTAGGTCTATCCACCTCATTACAAATAGCTCAATTTCGTTTCTTTTTATGGCTGAGTAATATTCCATTGTATATATGTGCCACATCTTCTTTATCCATTCATCCGATGATGGGCACTTAGGTTGTTTCCATCTCCGGGCTATTGTAAATAGAGCTGCAATGAACATTGTGGTACATGACTCTTTTTGAATTTTGGTTTTCTCAGGGTATATGCCCAGTAGTGGGATTGCTGGGTCATATGGTAGTTCTATTTGTAGTTTTTTAAGGAACCTCCATACTGTTCTCCATAGTGGCTGAACCAATTCACATTCCCACCAGCAGTGCAAGAGTGTTCCCTTTTCTCCACACCCTCTCCAGCCTTTATTGTTTCTAGATTTTTTGATGATGGCCATTCTGACTGGTGTGAGATGATATCTCATTGTAGTTTTGATTTGCATTTCTCTAATGATTAATGATGTTGAGCATTCTTTCATGTGTTTGTTGGCAGTCTGTATATCTTCTTTGGAGAAATGTCTATTTAGGTGTTCTGCCCATTTTTGGATTGGGTTGTTTGTTTTTTTGTTATTGAGCTGCATGAGCTGCTTGTAAATTTTGGAGATTAATCCTCTGTCGGTTGCTTCATTTGCAAATATTTTCTCCCATTCTGAGGGTTGTCTTTTGGTCTTGTTTATGGTTTCCTTTGCTGTGCAAAAGCTTTGAAGTTTCATTAGGTCCCATTTGTTTATTTTTGTTTTTATTTCCATTACTCTAGGAGGTGGGTCAGAAAGGATCTTGCTGTGATTTATGTCATAGAGTGTTCTGCCTATGTTTTCCTCTAAGAGTTTGATAGTTTCTGGCCTTACATTTAGGTCTTTAATCCATTTTGAGCTTATTTTTGTGTATGGTGTTAGGGAGTGATCTAATCTCATACTTTTACATATACCTGTCCAGTTTTCCCAGCACCACTTATTGAAGAGGCTGTCCTTTCTCCACTGTACATTCCTGCCACCTTTATCAAAGATAAGGTGTCCATATGTGCATGGGTTTATCTCTGGGCTTTCTATCCTGTTCCATTGATCTATCTTTCTGTTTTTGTGCCAGTACCATACCGTCTTGATAACTGTAGCTTTGTAGTATAGTCTGAAGTCAGGGAGCCTGATTCCTCCAGTTCCTTTTTTCGTTCTCAAGATTGCTGTGGCTATTCGGGGTCTTTTGTGTTTCCATACAAATTGCAAAATTTTTTGTTCTAGTTGTGTGAAAAATGCCAGTGGTAGTTTGATAGGGATTGCATTGAATCTATAGATTGCTTTGGGTAGTAGAGTCATTTTCACAATGTTGATTCTTCCAATCCAAAAACATGGTATATCTCTCCATCTATTTGTATCATCTTTAATTTCTTTCATCAGTGTCTTATAATTTTCTGCATACAGGTCTTTTGTCTCATTAGGTAGGTATATTCCTAGATATTTTATTCTTTTTGTTGCAATGGTAAATGGGAGTGTTTTCTTGATTTCACTTTCAGATTTTTCATCATTAGTATATAGGAATGCCAGAGATTTCTGTGCATTAATTTTTTATCCTGCCACTTTACCAAATTCATTGATTAGCTCTAGTAGTTTTCTGGTAGCATCTTTAGGATTCTCTATGTATAGGATCATGTCATCTGCAAACAGTGACAGCTTTACTTCTTCTTTTCCGATTTGGATTCCTTTTATTTCCTTTTCTTCTCTGATTGCTCTGGCTAAAACTTCCAAAACTATGTTGAATAACAGTGGTGAGAGTGGGCAACCTTGTCTTGTTCCTGATCTTAGTGGAAATGCTTTCAGTTTTTCACCATTGAGGATGATGTTGGCTGTGGGCTTGTCATATATGGCCTTTATTATGTTGAGGAAAGTTCCCTCTATGCCTACTTTCTGCAGGGTTTTTATCATAAATGGGTGTTGAATTTTGTCAAAAGCTTTCTCTGCATCTATTGAGATGATCATATGTTTTTTCTCCTTCAATTTGTTAATATGGTTTATCACATTGATAGATTTGCGTATATTGAAGAATCCTTGCGTTCCTGGAATAAACCCCACTTGATCATGGTGTATGATCCTTTTAATGTGCTGTTGGATTCTGTTTGCTAGTATTTTGTTGAGGATTTTTGCATCTATGTTCATCAGTGATATTGGCCTGTAGTTTTCTTTCTTTGTGACATCCTTGTCTGGTTTTGGTATCAAGGTGATGGTGGCCTCGTAGAAGGAGTTTGGGAGTGTTCCTCCCTCTGCTATATTTTGGAAGAGTTTGAGAAGGATAGGTGTTAGCTCTTTAAATGTTTGATAGAATTCGTCTGTGAAGCCATCTGGTCCTGGGCTTTTCTTTGTTGGAAGATTTTTAATCGCAGTTTCAATTTCAGTGCTTGTGATTGGTCTGTTCATATTTTCTATTTCTTCCTGATTCAGTCTTGGCAGGTTGTGCATTTCTAAGAATTTGTCCGTTTCTTCCAGATTGTCCATTTTATTGGCATAGAGTTGCTTGTAGTAATCTCTCATGATCTCTTTTATTTCTGCAGTGTCAGTTGTTACCTCTCCTTTTTCGTTTCTAATTCTATTGATTTGAGTCTTCTCCCTTTTTTTCTTGATGAGTCTGGCTAGTGGTTTATCTGTTTTGTTTATCTTCTCAAAGAACCAGCTTTTAGTTTTATTGATCTTTGCTATTGTTTCCTTCATTTCTTTTTCATTTATTTCTGATCTGATTTTTATGATTTCTTTCCTTCTGCTAGCTTTGGGGTTTTTTTGTTCTTCTTTCTCTAATTGCTTGAGGTGCAAGGTTAGGTTGTTTATTCTAGATGTTTCCTGCTTCTTGAGGTGGGCTTGTATTGCTATAAACTTCCCCCTTAGAACTGCTTTTGCTGCATCCCACAGGTTTTGGGTCGTTGTGTCTCCATTGTCATTTGTTTCTAGGTATTTTTTGATTTCCTCTTTGATTTCTTCAGTGATCACTTCGTTATTAAGTAGTGTATTGTTTAGCCTCCATGTGTTTGTATTTTTTACAGATCTTTTCCTATAATTGATATCTAGTCTCATGGCGTTGTGGTCAGAAAAGATACTTGATACAATTTCAATTTTCTTAAATTTACCAAGGCTTGATTTGTGACCCAAGATATGATCTATCCTGGAGAATGTTCCATGAGCACTTGAGAAAAATGTGTATTCTGTTGTTTTTGGATGGAGTGTCCTATAAATAACAATTAAGTCCATTTGTTTAATGTATCATTTAAAGCTTGTGTTTCCTTATTTATTTTCATTTTGGATGATCTGTCCATGGGTGAAAGTGGGGTGTTTAAGTCCCCTACTATGAATGTGTTACTGTCGATTTCCCCTTTTATGGCTGTTAGTATTTGCCTTATGTTATAGTGCAAATAATTTAGATATAAATCTTTAAAATTAAGTTTTAGTTATTTAGCAGTGTTAAGTATTTATTTTTCAGGTGAAATAGAGATTTCAACCACTATAAAATGAGAACTAGCTCAAACCTAAACTAAATGTGGATATTTTTCCTTACATATTACCTATATCCATATTATGTCTGATTTTGAACAGTGTTTGAAAAAATCTTTATTTCTTTCAGAAAATGAAGTGTTATAGGTTATTAAAGGTCCACACTTATTAAAGTTTAATAGTTATAGAACAAAATACATTATAGAATGTATTTTAAACATTTTCCAAATGTAATTTCTTATAAATGGCAATAATTTAGTACATTATTTACATACACACACACACACACACACACACACACACACACACACACATACACATTTGTCCAAGGCAACTAAATATAAATTAACAAAAAGTAAAATAAAAATGTCTCATGGCAGATCTTTGAAACATGATTTGTTTTTTAATTTTCTAGAGATACAGTCCTGCTTGTCTGTTTGGGACATCAATCTTCCACATGAAGTGAAAAATTTAGAAAAACATATTGGAGTGAGAAAAGAATTAGCTGAAAAAATGAGAAGAATATCTGTTGAATAAGAGAGATCTTGGAAATCTTTGTCTTTGGATGGGAAAATTATTATCTTGTAAATATTCTTTTAAAAATGTTTATATATAAAAAGGGTATTTCAGGGCTTCCCTGGTGGCGCAGTGGTTGAGAGTCCGCCTGCCGATGCAGGGGACGCGGGTTCATGACCCGGTCTGGGAGGATCCCACATGCCGCGGAGCGGCTGGACCCGCGAGCCATGGCCGCTGAACCTGCGCGTCCTGAGCCTGTGCTTCCCAACGGGAGAGGCCACAACAGTGAGAGGCCCGCGTACCGCAAAAAAAAAAAAAAAAAAAAAAAGGGTATTTCCACTACTTGCTGTTTGCTACTGTGTATATGAAGGACTGTTTATAGGTTTTATTTTGTAAAAATGTATAAAATTAATGTTTCTTATATATCCTAATTAATCTTGTGGATTAAGTAATGAAAGGAAATCGAAAAAGTACTTAATTGCAGTACTCGTAGTGAAATTTACAAAGTGGATAATTTTTTGTTTTGTTACTCATAATGAAGGTAAACTTTATTTTATATTCTGTGATTGACAGGTCTATTGCTGGACTACTTTCTAGATATTCTATAAAATAGAATAAAAATGTTAGAACAGTTTTACATGTAATACATTCCTTCTTAGATTGCTTTTAAATGAAGTTATCATATATGCTTGTAAATAGTCAGTGAATTTGCACTAATAAAGCCCTTTGTTGGGATGTGAGTTCTTTTTGTTCCTGATGCAAGGAGTACATCTCATACAACTTCACTTTATCTAAAAGAAAATGCCATGAAACGTGCTGATAAGAAACCAACATATTGTCAAAATCCTCCTCTCCAAGAAAGACATGCCACTCTCTTTTCCTATGTTACAACTCTGCCTTTGAATATGGAACCCTGAAGTTTTATAATTGGTGTAAA
The DNA here is from genome assembly GCF_963455315.2 of Globicephala melas. Classification (NCBI taxonomy): domain Eukaryota; kingdom Metazoa; phylum Chordata; class Mammalia; order Artiodactyla; family Delphinidae; genus Globicephala; species Globicephala melas. The sequence goes on along the minus strand of NC_083323.1, from coordinate 71,273,296 downwards.
TAAAATGTTCAGTCCTTCAAGTGATATTTTTATGTTTTAATTTTGATTCTAAGTGCTAAGCCAGACCACTGGCTACTTGTTCCTAATTTTCTTCACTCCAAATGTTTCTACTCTTCTTCCTAAATTTGTGACCCTGCAAATTCTACATCATTCAGGTAGAAACTATTTTCAGAATTATAGAATTCTACAACTCCCACTAAGACCATTGGGACAAGAATGTAACATACCAGTTTGCTGAAGAAGAGAGGAGCTTTAGCTATAATTGTACCTGTTAACCTAGTCTTCTAAATTATACTTAAATTGTTTAAAAAAATTCCCATGGTAGGAGTATCGGGGCTGAGTACCTAGGTAACCATTTAAATGTCATTTCTGCTTTAAGAAAATACATTTTTGGTAAATCTGTTGACCCTGGCCAATATTTATAATTTCAAACAATTCCCTATGATAGGATAACTAGCCCATTTAATAATCTCAAAACTGAGAATTTTATTGTATGAAGACTAAATTTCTTTATATTAAGGGTAATTACTAAATTCTTAACCCTGAAAGGTTCTCCATTTTTCAGAGGACCTATATTTTAATTTGTTGTGTAGTTCAAAAAAAAGTCAGAAATGATGGAGCTATTTGTTCCTGTGATATTTCTCATTGTTACTTTGTATTCATATGCCAAAGACAATTATGGAGAAATAGGTAAATGAACATTGTATTTAAATGAAGCAATAAACATTTTTTAAAACATGTTTGTGAATTTTAAAACTTTGTGATAATGTTTTATTTTTCACATATAAGTCTGTAATCCATCTAAACTTTGTATTCATCTGTGTATGTGACATTCCGCTATAGGAGTTGCTAACTGAAGTATTCTCCTGGAGCTTTATTCAATTTTCTATAGTACAACTAGTTGTCAGGATCTCGGGATAAAACCCAATGGGCATAATGTATTCTATTTTCAAATTCTCATAAAAATTTTCTTAAGAAGAATGGTTCACTCTTGAGTACTGTTAAAAAAATAAGACTTTAGAACAACCGATTTATTAAAAAAATAGTCATTTAATTTTTTTTTCTGATTTGAACCCTAGTGTAAACTGCTAATCATTATCAAAACGTAAGCATTTATCTTAACAGAAAATATACTTTGAGGGAAGTTTAGATATAAAGAAAAGGGAGCTTCTCTGAATCTAATTCTGGCAGGCATTATTGATTATGTGTGAACTATTTATTTTTCATCTGGACGGTAAGATATATTGATGAAACAGAACAGAAGTAGCAAAAAAGATTGCCTTCTTGTCAGTTCTATTGCTGCTTACTGATTTACCTTTCTATCCTACATTGGTCTAAATTCCATGTCGGCCTATTACAGCAAGGGGATTTCCTCGTGTCAAAATGAAAGTGGTACTTGCAAAGAGTTAACAGGATTTTTTTCTGTATTTACTGAAATAAGCATATTAAGTGCAACTCTGTCAATGGTATTAACTATGGACATACTTAATTTTTTAATATGAAGATCAGTGTACTTGATAGGGTTTATGATTTTCTCTCCTCCAATGAATTGCCTGTGGCTGCTGATTTCCAGATGGTACATCCCTATTCTGAGCTGGGTAATGTTTTGTGTACAGAGTGGAGTGAGATTACTCTGATTTTTTGTTGTTGGGGGGGTGGGGTAGGAGTGGGAGTAGAGAGAGCGGTGTGGTGGAAGATCATCCAATGAAAACTCTTCTGCCTTAGCACAGAATTATTTTTTCTATGTAACTTCCATGTACTACACTCAACATCTCTTTGCTCCCTTCCCCTCCTACAATATGGGTTTTTAAAAAATTTATCTGTTTCATATCCACTATGTTTGAGCTACATTACTGGCTAGCACAATGCTCCTGGCACATAATTATATATGGGAAATTTAATTTGGCATTCAAAACCTTCTATGAATTTCTGATAATTTCTGGACAGTTCTTTCTTCTTGCAGTAGGAGATTATAAAATAAATGAGATCATTTCAGTTTTATGTGACTAGAATTCTTGAATAAAGGTGGGAGTATCTTTGTTTAGCGAGAGAGATTTTATTTCAAAGATGAACATAAATTCAGCCACATACAATAGAATGTCTTCACTGATATATATTTATTTCAAAAGTAAACACAAGTAGTAACAATATGTAGCAATACCCTTAGTGAAATGTTAGTCTTTTAAGTCAACTCAATCCCATTTTCATAAAATGCCCTCAATTATTTTGTACATTTTGGTGTTCCATAAAGATAATTAGTATGTGTCAATTACAGATAAATAAGTTGTCCTTCATCCATAACTATTGACATTTTACTCTTTACCTCCACTTTTTGGTTTATTGACTTTATATTAAAGAATATGGTTCTCCAGGTGTTGACTTACTTTCTAAATGTCATGATATAAATTGGTCTATAAATTATTTAATTGTTCCTTCAAGTAATTTTTACATTTTCAAGGTAATGTAAATAGGAAGAGAGAAAACTGACATAACTTGAAACAGTGACTGAAGGAGATTTTTATAGCAGAATTGCACATAATGGAAAAAGTAAAGAAATAGTCAACCTGTCTTCAATCCCTAGTTGAAGGCCTACCTGTCAAAAACATGTAGAAAAATCTCCCTTGAAAGTTTACACACACAGCAGAATTAATCTTTTAAAATTTCTTTTTTTGTTCTATGTGTCAGATTCAAAAAATTTGTAGAAGTTAGGAGATATGCTCTGGGCTCCTGGGCCTGACCCCATCTCCTTGTGCCAGCCATGTTGCTTAATCTGTCTTCATGTTAATGTCCTCAGATGTCAAAAGGGACAAAAATACTATCACATACAGTTGTTGTGAGAAGCATATTCTTATCACTTTTATCCCCAAACCTAAAAGAACTGTTAGCTGCTTTATATTTGTTGATGAGAGAAAGGTGAATTTTGATGTCTGAAGCTGGTAGACGGAGCCAATATTCTGCTGATTATTCATTCTGCTGTGTTACTTGAGTGACAGACTAAGGCCTCTGGATTATATATCATGGGTATCAGAGATCGAGAAAGCTAGTAACTTGGCATCCTGTCAAACTAATACTTTGAATATTTGCTTAGCATTTATTTAGTGGAAGCTGGGAGAAACTGACTTTGTGTTAATAAAAGTAGTATGAAAACAAATTGGCTTTGGTTTTGTTTCCAGTTGGCAATGATTTGGAGAAGTCCATCTGCTGAAAACTAAAAAGCCTAGGTAAACAGAAGGAAAAGATCTGGTAAGATGGCATAGAAGTATCAAGCTGAAATTAAAGTGAAGGTGAAGACAAAGACTTAAGCAGAACACCAAAGCTGTTTTTCCTGTGAGAATTTGCGGATCCTAGTGAACATAGCGACAGTTTTCTCAGCTTCAAAAGGATTGAAGGACAAAGGACAAATCCCAACACACTCCAAGGTCAGGAATCAAATATAGACAGGTATTCCCACTGGGCTGGAACATGAAGGGATACGTCTCCGTAAGCGAGAAGCGGAACTGTCCCATCCTCTCCCTACTGGGGACAGCAAGCTTCTGGGAAGGCCCATAAGTCATCCTTCCTGGAGTTACAACCCAAATTCGCATCATCTATATTATTTTTAAAAAATCACCCAAGCTATTAATTAAATGAAAAGTGTTTTAAAGTCCTGGAATTAGCTAGGGAGAAAGCAAAGTCTTTAGATTTTGTTAGATATATATGTATATATTGACAACGTATATAGTGTCAATTCTTGAGTACCCACTAAAAGAATAAGTACAGAGTATATAATTCCCAAATTAGTTGAGGGGGAAAAAATAAATTACAAAATATTTTTCAATCCAAATGAAAGTAAGAAATGACTAAATAGAAACAAAAAAAGGGGACTGATAAAAAATAGTTCATAGGTATAAAACCTAATGTATCAGTGCTTAAATAAAATGTAAATGAATTAAATGATCCACTTGATAAGATTTTGAGACTTAATAAAAATCCATGTGTGCATTATATGATACGTCTAAAATTTAAGTATATTTAAGTGTTGAAATACATATATACAATTAATAACTGAAATGAAGCCAAGGCAGCAATATTAATGTCAGACAAAAAAACTTAAAGGCAAACATCATACCAGAAATAAAGAGGATTATTTCATAATGGCAAAATGTTTAATCCATCGTAAAGACATAAATTTTAAATTTATATGCACAATATGCATTAAAATTTATATAATCACATATTCTCAAATACTGGGTTGGCAAAAAGTTCATTTGGGTTTTTCCGTAAGATGGTATGCATAAATTAGCAAAACTACAAGGAATAGTTAGACAACAGAGTGAAAGATTTTAACATACCTCTCTCAATAATGGAGCAACTAGACAGAAGAAGAACAAATGAGTGAGGGCAGAGGTTTGAACAGCACAGTGAATAACTGACATGATGGACATATGAAGAACATGGCAACCAATATCTTTACCGTATGTGTTTTTTTCACTCTAGATATTTTATTTAATATCTTGAATTAACAAACTTATACATAAGCTCTCAAAGTTACAAGTTTATTTTGTAATAAACTTTGATTTAAAATGTCTTAGTTTCAGGTGTATAGCAAAGTGATTCAGCTATATATATATGTGTATATACACACACACACACACATATATTCTTTTTTAGATTCTTTTCCATTATAAGTTATTAAAAGATATTGAGTATAGTTCCCTGTGCTATAAAGTAGGTCTTTGTTGGTTACCTATTTCATATATAGTAGTGTGTATATGTTAATCCCAAACCCCTAATTTATCCCTCCCCCCTTTTTTTTCAAATGCAAAGAACATTTACAAAACTGACCATAAAAGGGCCCATACATCATTAAGGTCATCATTTAATTTTAAAGGGCTGAAATCATACAAGTTTATTCTCTCACAAGAATTGAATTAACATAAAATCAGTTGCAAAAAGATGTCGCAAGCGAGATTCCCTGGCAAGCAGACTCTGAGATAGAAATTATTGTGCAGGAAGTTCATCAGTTTGTGCTCCCTGAATCCACACGTGGTCGGGGGGAGCAGGGGGGAAGCAAGCACAACGGGTAAAAGGAGAAATTGAGTGTTGTCACAAACATAACAGGGCCTCAGTTAACTTCATGGAGACCTGTGAAGCTTCTACATTAGGGTTGTCCTAGGTTGGGGTGAGGGCCCCAGGCCAGTTATTAGATGTGGGATACCTGAAGAAGGCAGAGTAACCTTGGGCATTTCAACACTTTCAGCAGAGGCATCTCTAGGAGCAGGCTGTCAGATAAGTTTACAACCTTCCCAGCAACTGGGGGAGTGGATCCTGGGTGGCAATGAACAACATCTATGGTTGATAACTAAAATTCTGATATATTTTGAAAGTAATAAATACATGTGTAAACAACCAATTGCTTGAGTGAATTTGTTAATTCTGGTGAAATTGGGGTGAGGTTTTGAAGGATTTATAGGGACAGAAGACATAAATGAAGTCCTACCCAACATGGGGAGTCTACTTGTAGATTCACTCCTCAAATAAAGCTGTAACCCCAAAGAAGTATACTCTTCGAATAAAGGTAAACCAGACTTCACTCATCCCACAATTTGCAGCCTCTCCCTCCAGGTAAAATTGTGTTGGTGCTGAGCATAGCAAGGTGGTTATAAAAGAATCTGAGATATTGTAACTCTGAATTCGTAATAGATTTACAGACCAAATTTACATGACATGTGTTTCCAAAAAACATCAAGAGACTATTGAAAGCTGTTCCACTGGTATTGATTAGGTGCCTGGAAAAAGAAAACTTACATATTTTCTGGAGGAATAGATATTTATCCTTTCTCTTAAATAACATAAATAAGTTTTTCAAGATAATAAGCAGTGTACAGTTTAATAAACAAAGCCTACAAGAAAAGAAGACAACATGAGCGAGAAGCTTCAGGATCAACTCAGAGGCTGTCTAAGAGTCCAAATATTATTGTAGAATTGTGAAACAGAATCTGAAACAAAGATAAACTTGACAATTTCTTCAGGGGTCAGGAAACCATAATTATGACTAAGGAGATTTGTAAAAGAATCAAGTGGAACTTCTAAAAAGGAAAAATATAATAATTATAGTTAAAAGTGTCATAGATGAGTTTAATAGCATTTTAGACAGGTGAACAAAAAGTTAATAAACTTGAAGATAAATCCAAAGAGATTTTCTGTAATGCAGCAGGGATAGCAAAATAGATCAAACATATATACTGAGTAGTCAAGAATCTTGTAGGATGGAGTAAAAATTTCTCACATTTGTCTGATTGGACTATCAGAAGAGGAATAGGGGAGAGGTGTGTTTGAGGAGATAATGGCAAAGAACTGGCTAGAACTGATGAAAGATACCAATCTTTTATACAAGAAACCTTGAGAATCTAAATTTAGATAAATTAAAAGATATCTCCACATAGACAGAATGTCAAATAAAAAGACCTGGGTGATTCTCACAAACATTACACTGAGTGAGAGAAGCAAAACACAAAGAATATACACAGTAAGCTTCCATTCATACAAAAATGAAAAGAAAAACTGAACTCTTGTTTAAGGATGCATAGATAGATGGCAAAACTATAAGCAAGTAAAGAAATGGTGATTACAAATGTCAAGAGAGTGATCATCTCTATAAAGGAGGAAAGGAATTATGATTGAGAAGCAGGCAGGTGGGGGATTCTAGGATGCTGGAAAATGTTCTATCTCTAGACTTAGTTGTTGATTAGATGGGGTTTTGTTGTATAACAATTTCTTAGATTACACATTTATATTTTATTTACTTACTCATGCATGTTATCTCTCAATTTAAAAAGAGGTCACACTAATTACGTGCACTTAATGAGGTAACATTGTCCTGAAAACATACGCTAAAAATTTTCATAAATTTCTGGAGTTCTTATCTCTTTGGGTTTAGTTTTTTTCCCCCCAGTCTGTCAAGTGTCAGTAGGGCATATGGTTTGATAAGGAATAAATGATTCATAGGTAGTGAAATGTATCACTCATTTCTAGTTAACATCACCACATACTGTCTTACTCAGTTTTAACATTACAATTAAGACTATACATGTAAAATAATTCTGAACTTTTAAGCTTAGAGTGTTGAGTATTAAGACATACTGGAAAGTAGAAAAGCGTAGCAGCTATGGGGCAGATGATTATTTCATTTTTGACATTTATTTCAGCTTCTTGTAAAACATACAGATGGGAATGTTCAGTAGGCAGTTGTGAATGCTGATCCAAGACTCAGAAGAAATTATGGGTCAAAGGCAGATCTGGAAGTGATCTGTTGAGAGGTCATCTGTATTGGTTTGCTAGGGCTGCTATAACAAAGTACCAAAGAGTGGGTGGTTAAACAACAGAGATCTATTTTCCCACAGTTCTGGAGGCTAGAAGTCTAAGATCAAGGTGTTGACAGGGTTGTTTCCTTCTGAGGGCTGTGGGGAAAGGGACTGCTCTAGTCCTCTCTCCTTGGCTTATAGATGGCTATCTTCTCCCTGTGTCTTCAGATTGTCTTACACATGTCTGTTCAAATTTTCTCTTCTTATAAGAACATGAGTTGTATTGGATTGAGGCCCACATTAATGACATTTTAATTTAATTACCTTTTTAAAGAGCCTATCTCCAAATATGGTTATGTTCTGAGGTACTAAGGATTAGGACTTCAACATATGAATTTTTGAGGGATCACAATTCATTCTATAGCACCATGATTTAAAAATGTGAAAGTGTGAGATGGCCAATGAAGAGGGTCACATTGGAGAAAGAAGGCTCTGGAACACATCTGTATTCAGAACAGACAGAAGGGGACAGCCCAAGGAGGAGACAGTTTAAAGGAGGAGATGATCAGTGGAATCAAAAGAGACAGAACATTCAATAAGGATCTATCAGGACTGAATACAGCAAATAAATGTGGTGTTGAAGCCGTCCATGGTGACCATTTAGAGGACAGGGTTTATAGGATGGAAAGCTGATGGAAGTGGGTTGAGAAGTATGCCTAACTAAGAAGTGCAACAAGAATGAAAAGACAGCAGTGCATGTTAAGAAGTAGAAGAAAGCTAGAAAGAGGGAATTGATACAATAAGTGGGGTGAGGGGGTAATTTTAAAGGACAAATGGTAGAGGGATCTTTGAAAATATGCTTTAGATTGAGCACAAGAAACCATTTCAATGATACAAATGCAGAGAGAAGACATAAAGCTATAGTCAGGGTTATGGTTTACTATAAACCTCTTTATCAAGAGAAGGTCGGTGTTCAAATTCCTTTTAAAATTTTATTCAGAGAAGTTGACATAATAGCTGTAAGTATCAAGGTCACTATAATAGCCTGCTCAGAACCCTGCAAAATTTCTCATTTACTCTAAATCACTATCTGAAAGTCTGTTCCAACATTACCAGTTTCTTCTGCTTACTAAGTATTACTCTAAGAAAATTTGGGGAAGTTAAATTGGAGGTGGCAATTTACTGTAGAAAATTATTTATTGTCTATATCTAATGTTAAATATTAGTTTAATTATTTATATAACTGAATAATATTCATTTAAAAATTCAATTGTATTATTTTTTTGGTATGAGTCTTCCCATATAGTAAAAATTTTCTAATTTTCAGACACTCAACTTTTGAATATAATTTCAGGTAATAATATATGAAAGTAGGGAACTTGTTCCACAATCCAAAGAGACACTGTTTAACATTTTCTGTGTTTGCTTCTGGAATAAACGTTATTGATAAAACAAACTATCTTGCCCACCCTGATGCTATTGTTCTTTCAACTGTTGACTTTTCCTCTGGCAGTATATCATTATGTGTACAGACATTTAAGCCACATCCTTTAAAATCAAGAAGGAAACATTTGACTATTGTTCTTTTTGTTGGATGTGCTTTCAAGCTATGTACCGTAGTTATGCAGTGTATGTTTTAGCATTATTACATGGTTTTATCCAAACAATATACTATTACAAAAGAGTAAAAGTGCTTAATTTCCTTGTAAAAAGGAGCTACATAATGAGATGCTCCAGAACAAAAATGGGTCTACCTCCTAGAAAAATTATTTTAAGAACACTATTTAACATTTGCTAAATGGATGGTTTCAATTCCTTTAAAAATACTTTTCCTCTTATAATATCAATAACGGATACTTTGAAACTTTAGAAGGTAAAAAAGAATAACCTGAAGTGAAATCCTAAAAGGAGTGGTCTGAGGAGGAGAGAGGCACTAAGGTCAAACAAATGTGGTTTGTAGCTTACATGCTTTCATGCATAAGCATTGAATTATCTGGTTCTCAATGAAAATTGAAAAAAAAACTCATACCAAGACCACATATATAAATATAGTTTACTGGCATTTTATTGTCTTCTTGACTTTTAGCGCCACTGTAAACCAAATTTTATCTATAGTTATTAACCTTATAGTGAAAAAATTCTAGGACACATCTTAAAACTTTGTAACAATTTTTCAGTACTAGGCAAATCTGAGTTGGTGAAATCAAACAAAACTATAATACTGTTAGTATAGCATTTTCCCTGTGTCATTAACTGAGAATAAATCTGGACTAGAAGGTTCAAATGGTGGGAACTTTTTCTTAACCATCAAGATTTTCTTTGTTTCAGTACAATGTGTCTAACTGAATGCCTGCTATATTATGTTGAAGTGAATCTCAATATAAATAGCTTCAGTACCAACACCTAATTATGATTATTATTATTGACATTATTATTTAATGTAATGTTTATTTTTGAGCCCCCCCCCAAAATTATTCATTAAATCATTCATTCAGTATTTATTGAACACCAAGTATGTGCCAGGTTCTTTTCTAGACACTGGGACTCAGCAGTGAACAAACGACATGAAGATACCTGTCCTAATTGAATTTACATTCTAGAACTAACAACAGACAATAGTTAAATGTATTAAACAGATTAAATCAAAATGGATACATTAGATGGTGGTGAAAGCTATGGAGAAAAAATCAAGCGGAAAGAGGGGAGAGGGAAGAAGTGCCATGGGATGAGGTTTGTAATTTAAAGTATTCAGGGAAGGTGTCCATGAGAAGATAGTATTTGAGCAAAGATTTATGAGGTGAGGGGGTGGTATTTAGGGGAAGAATTAGCAATTGCTTAAAAGTAAAAATAACTTAGAAGAAATTTAAAAGTGCTTTTAATTTACTTTGAAATTAGAATATTAATTTTAATTAATATTAAATTTAATAGTGTAAAAATAGTAATAGTGACAAATAATTATGTTATCTAACCATCTTTCTGGACATCTGTTTAAAATATATGCAAATTATCCATAACTTAAATGTTTTACATATAGAGAGGCTTTAATTCTTAAGGCTAAAGTTTAATTATAACCCTGAAAAGAGTTATTCTGGAGGAAAATAATTATAACATATAGAAGTGGACGCTAGCTATTTGCAAAGTATGTCATTAAAACTCCAGTTTTAATAAGGTGAGCGAGCACAGTCTGTGGATAGCCGAAGAGAGAGTATTCCAGGGAGAGAAACAGCAAATGCAATGGCTCTGACATGGGATTCTGTCTGGTGAGCTTCACCAAAGACAGCAGAGAGGCCTCTGAGGCTGGAGGAAAGAGGGTAAGAGCGAGTTGTTTGGAGGTGAGATCAGAGTTTGGGCTGATGGAGTGGGCCTTGTAAATCCATAGAACTTGGGTACAGTCACCAAGGAAGTAAAGTGGCTAGAAAAAAAGAAGAGATTCAAATTTGAGCCTCCAGATCCTCGTGTTAAGAGGTCTTGTAGATGAGAAGGAATCGGCAGAAGAGGGAGTAACAAAGGAAGCAGGAAAAAACTGGGAATCACAGAAGTCAGGTGTACTGGGAAGGAAGAATTGATCAACTGTGTTAAATGAGGTTGAGAGGTCAATAAAATAAGGACTGAAAACTGACCATTGGATTCACAAAAGAATCCAGTGTTCTTGACAAGAGCACATTGTGTGCAGTGCTGAAGCAAAAACAATGGGAGTTAGTCCATTCCAAGAGAATGTCAGAAGCCAGAGTCAATTGGCACAGGTAGCTCCTTTGTGAAGTTTAACCATTAAGGGCGGTGGAGGAGTGGGAATAGAACTGGAGGGAAGTGAGTTCAATAGCTAAAAATGCAGGTTTATTGAGATATAATTCAGATACCATAAAATTGTTTGTTTTATTATATTTATTCATTTTTTTAAGTAAAGACAAATAACAGCATATATTTATATGGTTGGGAGTAAGCCAAAAGAGGAGGGAAACCTTGATGATACGGATAGAAATGAGCAAATTCCTGGCATGATTCTCCTGGATGGAATCCAGGACAGAAATGGGAGGTCAAGCTTAGGTGGCAGCACATAGTGTTCATCTGTATTAATAAGAAGGTAGGCAGAGTTCAGGGTACAAATACCAGTAGGTGTGCTTGCATGGGGATGTAGAGTTTCTCTTTTGATGGCTTTTATTTTCTTAGGAAATTTAGAAGTAAGGTCATTGACAAGAGGGAGGATGGGAAGGAGATATTGGCTATTGGGGAAGAGAAAAAATATGAAGCAGAAGAGCATAGAAGCAAAGGGACTACAAAGTATAACTGACTGTCTTAAAGATCCAGTTGGGGTAATGAATTTAAGTGAGACAAGATAGCATGACGATGTGTTTTTACCCTATCATGTTCATCTGCCTGGTATAGGTAGAGAAAAGGAAAGAGTCTAATTTAAGCCATGGTTGTGGTTTTGCCAAGCAAGTATAGAGAGGGTCAAGGGAACTGAGGGTTCATGCAAGGGAATGATAATGATTGACCACAGACTTTAAACCAAGGAAGAAGGTACTTGAATTGTTGAGGGAAGTGAGGGTGAATGAAAGGTAAATAGGCTCAATGCATTATCGTTCTGAGTGGGAACCAGTAGTTTGTTATAATCACACTACTAGAAGAAGTGATCTGGAAAGAGAGAGGACATTGAAATATTTGAAATTGCATTTGACCTTATTCATAATGCATTTTCCACTTGGAATCCTTCCCTGATTCTGCAAGTCCAAGCCTTGGTCTAGCCCTTAGACTATGAAACCATGAAATTTTCCCTGATTCTCCCAAGCTAAAAGAAATCCTGCCTTTCTTGGTACGTCTATAGGATTGCCTACTAAACCCGACTTATAGAAAATTTCTATCTTCTGTGTATTCTTAGTTCCCCCAAAAGTCTCTAGGTAACTTAATGTTTCATTCTGGTCTCCTTCATACCTAAGCTCACAGTCAAGCACATAAAAGAATAATTATGTCATAACGATCACCTGATAAATGGGTGCTCCGGGACCAAATCTCCTTCACAATGAAGTCATGTATGATAAAGAAAAGTATGTCTTAAATGGCAGCAGTAACGGTGGCAATGTTCCCTCTTAGCTATACTTTTAATTTCTGTGTTGGAGAAAAGTCCTCAATGTACAGTCTTTATTTGTGAATTATTGAGACAATCAGAGCTGGGTTTTGGAAAAATTATGGTCTGAGAAGTCAGTCCTTTGTTACCTCCCTCTCTGTTCGTGGCATGAACAGCCCTCTCCTCAGTGCTCCTGTGTCTCCTGTTTGTCCACTCTCCAGGTCTCTGCCCCACAGGGAAAAATCTGATACTTTCACTGATGTCAGATTAAAAAATGCCTGGCCTTCAGTAAATGTGTTACCTTAAATAGGAAAATGAATTTTAAATATTTAAATCTGTGGAATTCTTCCCACTTTCAAAATGATTTAAGAATTCAGTAAGTAGACTAAGGAGATTCTCTGGAGCAGGGAGCATGGAGTACAAGCATTCAGTATTTACTGAGGAGGCCCTCGAAGAAGGCAGGCATCGCTTTTTCCTTTAGATTAGCAGAGGCGTGAGTGAATAAAGAAGAAAGAAAGGGATGTTTGGCTACTTTTCCCTTTTCTTGGGATTATTCTGCTTTTCTGGAGGGAATAAAGATTGTTTTCCCTCTGGCTACTGAAGTCTTTGCTTGGTAGTGACTGGGAGCAGATGAGAAGCAGATGGCATCATCAAAACCATGGAGTCGGCCCTTCTAGTTTTCAGGTCCAGCTGATCAGTATCAGGGATTCCTCTAATTGTCAATCCCCTCTACCTTTCTCAGCACAGACTAGATCTTCTCTTCTTAAATCCTAATTTGAACTTGCTCCCTCTATCCCAGAACATCTACATATATAATTTATGGATGGCATTTTCTATTCAATTTAATTTTTGTCCTAAAACATTTTTTCAGATGTTCTCATTTTCATACATCTTCTACTTACATATCTGATTATAAAGTTCATGGTAAAATGTATATTACTGGAGAATTATGTATCCTTGTGAGTAATAAAGCAATTACTGTAAACATATTGCACTTAAATATGTCTTAGTATGTCTATACCTATGCATATACCCTATGTGATAGCTACATATTTCTCTAAGGAAATACCTAATAATATATCGATAAGTAAAGAGTTCTTTGTTTCAAGGTAGGTTAATGTTTAAAATTCATTTTCTTGTTAAGGGAGAGACAATTACAATATTTAATCACAGTATTTGAGTTTCTTGAGGTGTTAAGACTTTTGCAATGATCAATAGAGTACAGATAAATATATATCACTGGCATATTGGTTTTTAATCCTGGGGCTTTTAGTTCCTGCCTCTGCTGTTTGCTTAGGGTGGCAAGAAGGCATTGTCTGTGTTTGGTGTGAGCTGGACTTGATTCAAGATAGAAGATATCACAGAAATAAGACACTAAACTAACTTGAGATGGATTTCATCTGGGGCATGCTATGATATTTACTTTTGCCCTGTCGTCACTAACTTTACCATACCTAGTCCATGATGAAAGACGGTGCTATGTGTGGGTATAAAAACTCCAGTTACAGGAGCCCTTGCAGATCTGATTCTCCACCATGACTGTTCTTCATTTCTAGGTCCCAAATCACCACCATGAAGTTGATATTTTTGTATTTGGTTGTGGTACTTTGCATCTTCTGCAAAGGTAAGGGACTAATTTAAAGAATCCTTCCATATCTTGATAGATCCATGCATATATTTGTTTAAATGTTTAGTGTTCTGTTTTTCATATATTTTTCCTCCTGGGAAATCTTTCCTACACCAAGAGTAGGATAATAAGTAAGAAAATTGGATTTGCATTTTATTAGGTATTATTTCAGGTTTTACAAGCCTGTCTTAAGGCAATATGTATATCTGTATCTATATGCTTAGAAATATTAGTGAACAGGTTTTTGATGACTGTCTTGATCTTGCATCTACCTTAAGACTAAAGACTCACACTGGTAATTTCAGTTTTCACAAATCATAAAGTTTCATCAATTAAAAGACTGGTTCATCATCAAAAGAAAATTTTGTAGGAAGAATATTTCTTAAACAACTTTCATGGACATTTTAGAAAGTCAATTAATTAATTTCTAGAATTAATTGAAAGATAAGATCATTAATGAATTTTAATTAAAAATTGAGCAAAATGAAAAAAAAAATCTTTAGAAACAAATGTATTTCTTGCCCTTTAGGTTTGTTTCTGAAAAGGATAGGAAAACAATAATATACAAACATAAGGAGAAAGGTGTGCAAAAGAGGAAATTCATACTATATCTAAACTTAAAATCTATTTTCTAAATTTGGGAGTAGGAAACATTTTGCTTCTCTGTGAGAAACCAGAATAAAGAGGACTACAATTGTTTGTTTTGATTAAGAGAAAACATTCCTATCCTTAATCCAGCTACCTGAGAAATTGATAGGCCCTTAGAAAATGATTATTTCAAGTAATGGTGACTTTTGTAATCTTATACAGCACTTTGCTGTAATCTTTGCTTCTATTTTATATAAATATAAATATTCTTTGCCTATACTTTGCATAAATGTATTTCTTATGTCTTAAGTAACAGTTCACAAAACTCATTTCAAAGCATTTATTAAATGATATATCACAACAAAATGTGTTTGTATTTGCTAAAGTATGCTAAATTCACCAGAGAACTGGAGAATATTTCTAAAGTAAATTCCTAGATATCCCTGATAATTCTGGTAAATTATTATAAATATTTCAATAGGATTTCCATAGGCTGGTTATTTACTAACAAATTTCAGGTATTTTATGTATTTATTTATAAGTTCATAGTCAGAAGTAAAGAATATACCTGAAAAACTGCTCTTTGCAGAAATTCCAAGTGCCTTAGTTGAAATGAATTTTTATTGCTCTTAGTCAATAAGATTTATGATCCAAACAGATTCCCTTCATTTTCAGTAGGTTACAGGATGATAAAGATTTGATGACTGGAAGTTACAGAAGACAGATATTTAAAGGGCATACATAGAATCAGTCAGAAGAAATATTTGTATTGTTTCATCAACCGTAAATGTATAGAAAGAAAGAAACCTAATAAATAGTTCCCTGGCTAAGTGGAAAAAATCTTCAGTGATACAAGAGGTAGATTTGGCACAAAATGGATATGCAAAATCAGTTCTTATTTTATTCCCAGGCTATTTTATCCTCTCAGTAGAGTAAAATCTATACAATTGTCTTTTTTCCCTTTTTTGCCTAATTCCTTGCTTATGAACACATTAGCCAGAAAATGTTTAGGGAAAATAAAGTAAAATATAGATCAGAAAATAAACTTCACATTGGCAGCTGTAAAAGGTTTGAAAAAGGTATAAGTATAAATAGTATGAAAAAGGTATGAAGTATTGGTTGATATTAATTTGTGAGTCTAATTTATTTGGCTACATATATTCCCAAGAGTACATTGATGTTAAAAACTTTAAGTATGTTGATAGGTAAATGTATTACTTATATATATATAAATGAGATTTATTAAATAAGAAAGCTCCAAAATAATAAATTAACATTGAAATAACATAATGATTAGATACAAAAAGTAGATTGCTTATAATGAATTTAAAAGAAGAATGGAAACAACAGAATTAATCTCATTCTCTTAAAAAATATGCTATAGAGAAGTATAAAATGATCTAATTGTTTTCACTTTTTTTTCATTTTTGTAGATGGGGAAGCCCTATTTTATAGGCTAAACTCAGGTCAGTATCTTTCAGAAATTAATCTTCACTTTGATATAGCAAGGTGTATTCTGAGCCCACTTTTAGAACACAGAAATTTTTTCCACCTATATTGAGATATAATTGACATAAGTTTAAAATATACAATGTGATGGATGATTCAGTATGTGTATATATTTTAAATGACTACCACAGTAAAGTTAGTTGACACCTCAATCACCTCACACAATTATTTTGTGTGTGTGTCTGTGTGTGTGTGGTGAGAACAATGTAAGATCTACTCTCATAGCAACGTTTACATACCTGATACAAAATGGTTAACTGTAGTCACCATGCTGTACATTAGATCCCCCGAACTTATTCATCTTATAATTGGAAGTTTGTACTTTTGATCAAGCTCTTCCCATTTCTCCCATCTCCAATCTCCTGGACACCACCATTCTACTCTCTGTTTCTATGAGTTAGATGTTTTTAGATTCCACATAAAAGGGAAATTGTATAGTATTTGTCTTTTTCTGACTTACTTCACTTAGCATAATTGTTACCAAGTCCAAGCTCGTACTGCTCGCTGCACAACAGGCCAGAAATTGAGAGACGAGTTGTTGGGGTAAGGAATAGAGACTTTATTCAGAAAGCCAGAAGACCAAGATGGTGGACTCATGCCCCAGAATACCATCTTGCCTGAGTTAGAATTCAGGCTTCTTTTATACTAAAAGGGGAAGGAGTAAAGTCAAACATTTCCTGGTTCCCATCAGCCTCCGGAGGGGATGTGTTAATTTCTTCCTCCCTGAAGTCATTCACAGGTGGGCCTGTTCAGGCTGTTTCTGGCGAGCTAAACAAGGGAAACAAGGGTATTTTAACTTAGTGCTCATTACCTGGGAGGCAGGGTCCCCAGAGACAAGCCATTATGTATAATTTAAATTTATAGGCAACATCCCTTTAGTGATTAATTTGTAATAGAATACAAAATGTTCTTCCCTATTACATAACGCCCTTAAGATCCATCCATGTTGCCACAAATAGTAGGATTTTCTTTTTATGGCTGAATAGTATTCCACTGTGCATGAGATATAGATATATACATATATCTATATCTCACACTTTCTTTAGCCATTCATCTGTTGATGGCCACTTAGGCGGTTTCCATGTCTTGGCTATTGTGAATAGTGCTGCAATGAATATGGGAGTGAAGATATCTCTTTGAGATAGTGATTTTATTTCCTTTGGGTCTATACTCGAGTGGAATTGGTAGGTCATATGGTAGTTCTATTTTTAATCTTTTGAGGAACCTCCATACTGTTTTTCAAAATAGCTGTACCGATTTACATTCCCACCAACATGGAATAGAGAAAATTGATGTATTCTGCTTTTATACATACTTGATTTTGTGAATGAACTACCAGGACTCCTCACTCATTTATCTCACATGATTGTAAACTACTCAAGGGTAGGATTCTTGATCTATGGCCGCAATGACACTCAGTATATGTTTGTTTTGAATTAATAAAATAATTCAGGATCATTGATAAATGATTTGTTCTACATACAAAAATTTTCTATATGAAGGTAACCAAACCCTCTGCAAGGTAAACTTTCTAAAATGAACCACAGAAGGCCTATCTTCAGACCCAGGGAGACATGGGACTTCTGAACACAGTTTAACCTTATTTTGAGGGCATAAAAATAAATGCCAATTATATTATATACCATTCAATGATGCTCTTGGCATTTGCTGATATGCATGTGACAGTTGGACCCTACTCTAGAGATAGTTTCTGAGTTTCTATGTTTCTTCTTAATTTGCCTTTCTTTCTCCTCACTTATGTTGAATATCTAGCTTTATATCTTTATAGGGTCATTATGTCTGCTTTTAGCACTCAGTTCCAATTCTTACTGTCTTCAGTCTAGTGTGATGAGAACACCTTTGATCCCAGCTCATTAACCTCGTATATGTTGTAAGGGTAGGCACTCTCTGTGAGACACCAAGGAATTTTTCCTGGAGGGAAAAGTTCATGCATGGGTTTTGTGACACCTCTATTTATTGCAAGGGCGTTTGGGGATGACTCCTGATTGCAACCTACATTTCAGATAGCTAGAATTTTCCAGGTATTTAACCTATATGGAGAATGTTATTGTATAATTTTTCTTTAGAGACAATATTAAGTGTCCCCAAACCCCGTCTGTAAACCATTTCCTCTTATCTTTTGGCTAAATGTGTGTGTGTGTGTGTGTATAACTATGCACAATTTAGTTTTGGCAATGATTTATCAGAACACATAGGAAGACCTTTGTCTTTTAACCAGCTCTATTTACTGTTTGTTTTAATTTGCACCTATATCTCTCAGATAGATTTGCTGACCATAAGTCTTGGATTTCCCAGAAGAGCTCCAATTTCTAAAATTTTATCTTAGTATCAGACCATATGCTTTAACTTTTTATTTGAATGATATAGTCAGTTTGTATTTAGGAAATTTGTGAATTTTAGAGCATAGAGAAGCACTAAAAAAGAAAAGAAACCTGCAATCCACTAAGTCCCAAAATAAAAATGTTACCCCAAATGGTTTTTTTGAGGTTTCTTGAATATATAATTGACTGGTAACCTTATGCAAAATTCTATTGCCATTGTTAAGTATTTTATTTCACATAGTTATTGAGAAAATTCTTTTGGAGACCAATGCTTTGATTTATTTGATAAAAATATTTTGATGTCTCTAAGTCTTTCTTAATATGTGTGCTTGCATGTAAATCATGCCATTTGTTGTAAAGTACTCATTCTTATTGTGTGTTTTTGACTCTGCTATACTTACTATAGCTTGACAATCTTGCAAATTTACATGCTATTTATTTAAATATGAAGAAAATTCACCTTGATTCATAATAATAACAATCCTGGAATCATCTGTAAGTTGTGTGTACATGAATTTTGGTATCCACCTGTGAAATAGAAATTGTAGCCATTTAATTCACATTAATTAATTTTAGTTTATATAGTACTTTTGTCACATGAAAAACTCTTTTAACTAACTCTTCTACATTTCACCAACAGATTTCACCAACAGAATAATAATTTATGCTTTGAGGCACCTTTTCAAGTCATCTAAGAATTATATTTTGCTGTGTTCTAATTCATGCATCTAGACTGACTCTATAAATTGGCTGGAGCATTAGTGCAGCCATTCTCCTTTATGGGTCTGGTCTGGAGGGGTATTAAGATACCATGGTCAATGGATAATTACTATATTCATGCCTGAGTATTGACTCAGTTAGCAGATGTATATGGGAACACCTCTCAGGACAAGAACTGTCTGCAATCAAGATTCACTTTCTATTGGCAAATCTATTTAAAAACCTATCACTGACAGCAGTTCTCCCTTTTTTTATTCAGATGATAAAATAGCTCAAAGCAAATCAGGTAAATTACCTTGTTTTCTTTTCTTATGCTATTTATGCTAAATAACGATAGAGTGGCAGTGCTTTTCTTTGGAGACAGGACATTTCTTCCATGGAAAATCATTAAAACACCTAAAATGAAATATTCTTTATTAATACAAAGGAACATACCATAGTGTGTTTTAACATAATCTGGGCCAACCATTTAATATTTCATCAGTATTTATGAAGGTGGTGACCTTTGAAATAGGAAACTACTCTGGTTATGTGCTTTTTAAAAATTTCTTAAACCTATGAGAAAAATGTGAATGTAGATTTAAAGTTTTACTTTCCTATATTTTTATTGACAGAACATGCTTTTATTTTGTATTCTGCGATTAATTCCTTACTGATTTATTTTAATTAAAATCGATCTTAGTTCCAATAGTTTTACTACAGATTTCTTTGAGCAACTGAATAGTTATGATTATTACTCATCATTTTGGTACAGTTGGAAACTAGGCCGCTATTACCCATTATTTGTTTTCCCCCTCCACCAAATGAAAAATAAGCCACAGAAAATGAACACTACTTTTATGGAATTTTTCGTAAACCTAATGATAGGATTTTTGTCAATATCAATATAGATTCAATTTGATTCTGGTGTAATGTACACAGCAATCAAATAGCCTAAGATTACTTTTATATATTTTTTCGATCTCTCTTTCTACAACCTTAATGCAATAAAATGTAATTGGCAAATATTTCCTTTGAGGTAAAACACATACTGAAAATAAGCAGCAGGTCTACTGTCTCATGAAGAAGTCACCTCATCATAACTACAAACAGGACTCATTAGGTTCTGTCACAATGGCATAGCAAGAGCTTAGATTCCTCATTCAGGGAGTTAGAATGAGGCAAGGGAACACTTGGAATTCCATAGCTCTCTGAAAATCCTCTGAAATTATGAGCAATTGGATTTATTCCTTTGTCGCTCAGGGAACCTTCCAGGTCTCATTGAGGAGGGACATGAGGGTCTCTAAAACTAGAGCTGCATTGGATGAATAAAAATGCCAAGCAAGGAAGCCCCAACCAACCACTCAACCAGCCAGCGTAAAATTGGACAAACTCGGGCTTCCCTGGTGGCGCAGTGGTTGAGAGTCTGCCTGCTGATGCAGGAGACACGGGTTCGTGCCCCGGTCAGGGAGGGTCCCGCATGCCGCGGAGCGGCTGGGCCCGTGAGCCATGGCCGCTGAGCCTGCGCGTCCGGAGCCTGTGCTCCGCAACGGGAGAGGCCACAGCAGTGAGAGGCCCGCGTACCGCAAAAAAAAAAAAAAAAAAAAAAAAATTGGACAAGCTCCAGAGCTATGTTAATCCCACAAGCTTCATTCCTAAAAGGGACAAAGTCTCACATATCTGAGAAAAGGATCCATAGGCCGCTGTAGTACTTTATACTTTTGATATTCATTAATTTTAGACAACATAACTCGTTTATCACCATTACTTTTTTTTTTTTTTTTTCCGGTACGCTGGCCTCTCACTGTTGTGGCCTCTCCCGTTGTGGAGCACAGGCTGCGGACGCGCAGGCTCAGTGGCCATGGCTCACAGGCCCATCCGCTCCGTGGCATGTGGGATCTTCCCAGACCGGGGCGCGAACCCGTGCTCCCTGCATCAGCAGGCGGACTCTCAATCACTGCGCCACCAGGGAAGCCCTAGCACCATTAATTTTAAAATCCCCTCTTCCACACAGCTCACTCATATTCTCCTCTCTGATCTGGCAATTTTTTTCCATAGGGTGGGGGTGGAGGAGCAGAATTATGTCTATTTCTTTATTCTATTCCATTCTAAGATCCAAAGTATAAGATAACTCTTCCAAAAATTTATGCAAAATGTATGCAAAATATAGTATGACTTTACTCTGAAATAAGTAAATGTATTTTACCTACCTTTGAGCTATGAAGTATATGAACATATTTTATTTATCTCTAAGAATTGTATAAGCAATCTGTCTTTAAGCAAGGTGAAAGCAGTGTACCTCTTGCTTAAGAGAAAAGGGTCTCTTAGCAGATTTTACCACCTGATCTTGGGCAAGTTATTCAACCTTTTTAAAGTATCAGTTTTCTCATTTACAAGTGAGGATTAATAATAGTACCTACCTAATAGGAGAACCGTTAAAGGGATAAGGCAAGAGTTAAAGAGTAAGAGTAAGAGAGTTAAAAGGGATAAGGCAAGTAAGATACTTTTACACATCTAAGATGTGGTACATACAACTGGCCATTACTACTGGTAACCCCAATGGCAATATTTATATATTGAATAAGTTTTATATAGTAAAATATGAGAAGGATAAAATAGTTAGTAGAAACGAATATGGCACACTGGTTAAGATACCAGGCTATTCATTTCAACAACAGAATGAGGAAATAAATTCAGAAGAAATGTTGGTCCAACAAAATGAAGGATCTAATATATCTGTGAGGTTAAACTCAGGAGAGGTATGATGGATATAGTGAATACTTATCATGAATTAAATAAGTGAAATAAAATGAATCTGCATGAGTTTGATGTGACAAGTTTGGTGAAGAAAATGAAATATATTAAAAGATATGTGGCTTTTGACTGTTGACTATTTATGTGCCAGACACTGTGAGAGGTGCTTTCATCTCATTTAATTCTTTTACTTAATTAATAAATATATTATGAAGTAGATATTGTTTTATCCTCATTTATTATGTACTCTCAGTTTAATAGATAAGGAAACTTTGTTTCAGAAGTATTAAATAATTTATCCAAGGACAGGTCAAGGGCACAGCCAGGGGCAAGAATAAAAATGAATGTCTACATAGCATATGCATAAATAAAAAGAAAAACATCTAATTAAAATGTGTTTTTTCTTCCACCTTGACAAAAATATATTTGTGACAACCTGGAAGGCCTGATACCAATGCAGAATTTTCAGATCACTGGAATTCAACCCAAGAATGGGATGGGCAGTACCCTTGCCAATGTTCCTGTCCCATTGCCCTTTCCATTCCTTGCTTTGTCACACACATAGAGGGATACCCTAACCTGCATGTCTCAGTTCCATCTACTTTTCCTATAAACAGCCACCTCCTGGCCATCCCCCCAGGCCTAGGGGTTCTCATTCCTGTGATGTGGTCTAACCTTGGAAAGACAGTCTTGAGAAAGACGGTAACATGCTTGAGACTACAGGGCCCTAGGGCTTTAGTATGATCTACAGTGGAGGAGGGAAGATGGTCCTGGCTCTGGGTTAGCATATCCACCTGACCCTACGTCTGTATTCTTTGCCCTCTAAGGAGGACCATGACTCAAGGAAGGCCAGAGTGAAACTTGTGTGGCTTAAAGTAGGAACCCCTCTTGTCTGAGTTTAAGGGAGGTCCTATCAAAGGCCATTCTGATTGCAAGTTTGGAAGTCCAGATGAGTTTGACTCAAAAGCTCATATATTTCCCACTACTGAATATGGCTTTATTTCTTTCTGCTTTTCCATCAGACTGAGATATTTCGATTTCAAGATGCAGTTATAAAAGTACATGGCAGTGAAGAAAGACAGTGAGAGAGAGAGGATAAAAGAGGAAAGGAGAAGAGTGTGTAGTGAAGTAAGGCAGGTAGAGGGCAAGCTCAGAAAAAGAAAAAAGCTCTATATGGAGAAGAGTTGTAAATGTAATAGTGGTTTGAGGATTACTTAATAACATAATAATACAAATTGGCTGTAACTTAAGCAGCACTTGAATTCCTCCTAAACCAAACACTAATAAGTAAATATTATAATTTCATGATGTTTTAAATGTTGGGGGCCTCTTCATCCAACTACATAGTAGACTAACTCATTACTATTCTCAAAATCATTAATATTTTATTCCTGTATATTGTTTGCTATAGAAAAATAATTTTGCTGTGAACATGGAAAATGGCTAAGAAGTGCAAGAGTTGTTGAGGAAAGATAATTTAAAACAAAATCTCCTGTCACCCCAGAAAACCTCTCCACAAAAGTAGAAGAGAAGGAAAACAGTTTTATTACTGAATAAGCATTAAACCAGAATGTGATACACGTCACAGGCAATCTGATGGAGAGATTGCAAGGACAGAAAGAAATCTCACCCTTTTATACAGCCAGGCAGATACAACTCACTACATACCTGTCCTCAAGATGAACAATAACTAGTCCTCAAGTAAGAGCACTTGACATCACCAATTGTCACACATGGTTTGTCCTAAATTTGCTTGGTAGTTGGGGTAGCCACCTGTGTTTGCTAATTGCCTTTATAAGAAAAAAAGTACTTTCTTGTATCTTTAAAAATCATAAAAGAGGTAGGTTTGTGCTTGGAGCCAGACACCAGCTGAAGTTATGTTCATATCACCTAGGACATAGGGGAGCTCTCTCCCTTGATGACAGCATTTCAAAAAGATGGTCACCAATCCCTCGAAGAAACATTCTTGGGTTGCTTATATAACCTTTAAAAAGATTTACAAACATTTTAAAGATGTAGACAAAGAACTCACAATTTTCTAAAGTAAATGATCTAAAAATGAGGAGAGTCTCTCTTCCCTTATTGTCAACAGAGAGAATTGTCTCTTATTTTTATTTGTATTTGTTCTTACATAGGCTTCAAGTTTTGCTTACAAATCACATATTTTATTTTATTGTCTAGTTAGTGACCAAAATGCATGTTTTCCACAAATTTACAAGAATATCATAGTTATTAAGGCCTAATTCTAAAGTACTTTAATTTTATCATAGAGATTTAAAAAAACATAAATGGTATGACAGAAAGCACAAAATAACTCATGTAATTCAGTGTATATTACCTTAACAAAAGGTCTTTGTTGATGAATGCATTTATTAAATAAATATTAATTGAGTGTCCTTTATGGTTCAGGCACATTTCAAGACATCTGGAATACCCCAGTGAATAAAACAGGCAAAAATCTTGAGTTTATAGAGCTTAAAATCTGGAAGGAGGAGACAGTTCATAAACAATAAACATTATAAGTAGTAAACATGATATACTACAGGGTGACAATTTCTATGGAATAAATTAGAGTAATATAATGATAATTGGGAGGATTAAAATGGGGGTTGCAAATTTACACTGTCAGAGTATGCCTCACTGAGATGACATTTAAGCTAAGACTTGGAGGTGAGTAAATGTTAATTTATGAGTAAATGCTTTCATCTTTTTTTCTTTGTAGAAATATGGAAAAGAGAATCAATTATGTTATTTTAAATTTATCAGCTGTTACTAAGCCAAGGACAGTGTGGATCCAACATGGTAGAATATTTTGATGAGAGGGGGTTGAACAATGGAACTTGGAGCTTAGCGGTAGACAATGAAGCAGATGGGGAGGTTTCTGCCCTGTCCATGAGAGGAAGAATTTCTACTACACATC
This sequence comes from Globicephala melas, assembly GCF_963455315.2. Classification (NCBI taxonomy): domain Eukaryota; kingdom Metazoa; phylum Chordata; class Mammalia; order Artiodactyla; family Delphinidae; genus Globicephala; species Globicephala melas. The sequence continues at coordinate 71,248,512 of NC_083323.1, read as the reverse complement.
AATTAAATCTTCACAACTCTATTCATCTCTTTCTTGAAGTCTTAGAACTATGACAAAAAGATATGGGCATAGTGATTAAGTCAATAAGGGGTGTATGTTGTTCCAAGTGCCACCAGAGTAAAGGCACTTACACAAAATAAAATACGGCTTTTTATAGTGTCACAATCCAATAACCCTTTATAGTGCTAGCAATACTGTTTTCAAATACAATCTTCTGTTATTCGCATTAGGTCCTTTTTTGCTCAGTAGCTTATCCTTTTGTGACTCAAACAGGAGAAAGAAATCTCTTGTTGGTTCACTCTTTAACAGTGGATTTAGTGCTCAAGGAGAAGCTGAAGACAGGTCGAGAGAACCTCAGGATGCCAACAGTTTAGAGTTAAAAGACACCCCAGCAGTTACTGTTGGAGAAAAATACTGACCTAGAAGTGCTTTTTTCATTTGGGATAATCTGATCATTGTTTTATTAGCAGCACATGGCCTTAATAGTAACAGTGAAAAGCTAAAGGCACTAATTCCAGTGCCAATGAGAGCGATGAATTCTGTTTTAAGAGAATTTTGGCAAAGCAGTTTACATTAAATTAAATTCTTCCTGATAATTTTTATTTTCTTATGCTATCTTTCTTACTATTATTGTGAAGATCAATCATTTTTATGATTATAAACTAATAATTTAAAATGCTTCCTGGACCCAGTTTTAGTGCAGAATCTCTCATGTTTCTGTCGGCAACCACAATCCATTTTCTATACCAAGATTCTCTCTTGAAATTGCATACTCAGTTTGCCAAGCAATATTATAAAGTAGGGTTTTTAGACAGTTTGTTTGTGGCCTTTAATTTTGTTTTGTTTGGAAAATAATTTTAATTTTCATTCGGTGAGGCGTGTCCTCTCTGATTCAATATGCTTCTACCTATTGGCTGATTCAAACTTTTCCATTACTTGCCTGGTCCCTGAAGTTTCTGTATTTTGTACCTCTGCAAAAGTCGGAAAGAAGGAGATACAGTGAAGAAGATAACTTCAATATTTTATATTAAAATTTAATATTTGAGTCCAGGTGGTGATAACTGAAAAGGGAGAAGCAGTTTTAAGTGTAGGGATACGGTTGAAATCTCTTCAGGAAAGACACAAAGGTTTCCTATCTGTTCAGTCATCTGTTTTGGGATTGACAAGCTCAGTATGACTAATAAGTTAACACAGATATTTGCTTTTGTTTACAACACTGAGGTGTGAATGGTTTGCTCATATTCTATAGGATATATTGAAACTTTATCTTAAATGAACCTAGTGCTTCACTTTTCTTATGGAATTCTCTCAAACTTCATGGTAAATTTGTTGCCATGCACACCCCTAGTTACACTGTGTGGAATCATATACGGAAAGATATGTGGAAGGGAGGGGATGATACATTCAAAACTATAATGAAGGCCTAGTTCAAGCAATGTGTTAATTTCTTGTATAATATGAATGAATGCAACTGTTCTCTGATAATGCTTATTTTTTGTATGGTAGAGAAAACCAATTTAGCAAGTGGTCTTGCCAACAGTGTCTCTGGTGGTACAGAATTTGCAGCACTGCTTCAAATAAAAATAAAATTGGTTGGGGTCCGTCTGGCCAAATGGATTTGGTGTGAATTCAGTAAATGGATTAGCCAGCTCTAATTCTGCTGCCAGTGAAACAAGTATTCTAAGTTGTTTCTTAGTTTCTGCTTTTGACAGAAAAAGCAATCAATTAGCAAAGGAGGAACTGATGGTTATTTTTTGACCAATACAGATTTAGTGTTGGAGGGACTCATGGGAAAGATTTTTAAACTATGTTTGATTCTTAAAGGATCTGTGTTATCTTCAACAGAAACCAATTTAAACATTTTAGTGAAGAGGCAAGTAGATTGAATGCTTTTAGAAGGGACAATAGATTGAATGCTTTTATGAAGGGACTTGGACCTGGAATGAAGAGATCCGGTTTCTATCCAGTCTTTTCTACTAACCTTCTGTGGACTTTGGTAAAGCCACTTAAACTCTCTTGTTCCCAAGTTTTGTCATAAGAAACAGAAACTTTTTGGTCTCATGTTTCTGTATGAATTTGACTTTTTAAGTTCTATTACTCATATTTGAACTAATTGTCTTGAAAAGGAATGCAAGAATGTTTGAAACTGTCAAATGTGTATATCTACGGTCAAGAATTAGGAGGTGATAAGTAAAACAAAAGTGTTAAAATTTGTTATAGTGATTTTTATTTCAAAATGGTTTTCAATATTGTTTTATATTATATTTTCAATAAACAAAATGGTGTGGATAAATAGCTTTTTATATTTGGAAATTAAAGTCAGTGACAGAAGTGAGGGTCAATAAAGTACAGTAAGTATAGGTATTTTTTGTGTCAGAGCAACTTATCTTAAAAGACGTGGAAATTGGTGGAAACAGGAAGAAGAGCAAGGAGTTTGTTCTCGCTGGGCTTTGGCTTTGGCTCTCAGTTCAGAGGCTCAGGAATTCTAATCTAGACTCTATTAAGAAAAAACACAAATGATTTACATCCTTTGTTTATTGCTCCTGATTACAGTTTAAGTTTCCATTTGTCTTTTGATTTTGGACTTGATGGTAAAAAGGCAGGTTAATTTGGATTTGGTCTTGGTAATTCTGGCTCACGCAGAGTTGGTGTCAGTGATCTTGAAAATAAAAAGCTTTGGTAAAAATAAAACAGGGAGCTTTGGAAAATCAAGTTCCAGTGATCTAAGTACTACTCTTTAGGTTTTGTGCATAAAATGTATTGACTCATAAGTTGTACCTAAATATTCCCTGGTGACAATCTTTTTTAATTTCAGCAGACAGCTGAACATAGGCAGAGGGGCTGGATTTAGTAGCAGTGCCTCTGGAAATTTAGCATTTGGTTTGGGGACATCTGGTCAAAAGGGATTGGAAGTCAGTAGAGTTGATTGGAGTGAAATTAGCAGTAGAGGATCTGCTGGGGGTGAATCCATAGGTTTTAGATGCCTGTAGCTTAGGTATTCCAACTAAGACTCATTCCAGAAAAAATTTAAATTAATTAAATTAACTAATTAGTTAAAATACTTCTCTTTACATTTAACAACAAATTAATTAGAAAAGATTAATTTTTAATAACATCTTGATTTTTTCATCAGTTGGAACAGGGTGTTTTGGCTGGGAACTTGGAGCTAGAAGGGGCAATGCTGCATTTGGTTTTAGAGCTTCTGGTTTGAGTTCATTTGGTGACAGCAGCTTTAGTACCAGAACAGTTGAAGGAAATTGAATGATTAGATCTGAAGGATCCATTTCCAATGATCTAGGTATTGATATCTCATTTTTGTGTATACAAACTTCTGAATCATAGAATGTTTTCAGTAGGCTCTGTGATGATCATTTTATATTCTTCAGGTGACACCAGTCTGAGAATTGGGAATACCTTTGTTGGTGATAGCTCTGGAAATTTGGAATCCAGTTTAGGGGCTTTTGGTCAGCAGGGATTTGGAATCAATGAACTTGGAGGGGATAGAATGAGTGGCAGTGCATCTGTTGGGGCTGGATTTAAAGGCCTTGGATCTGATGTCAGTAGCTCAGGTATTCCAATAAAGACACATTCTGGCAAATTTTAAGTTAATTAAATTAACTAAGTAGTGGAAACACTTTTCTCTAAATAACATTTCACAACAAACTAACTAATTATTAAAGATTGAATTTTGATAACATCTTGATTTTTTTTCATCCGTTGGAACGGGGTCTTTAGTTAGGAACTTGGAGCAGGGAAGGGCAATGCTGTATTTGGTTTTGGAGCTTCTGGTTTGAGTTCATTTGGTGATGGTGACTTTAGTAGCAAAACAGTTGAAGGAAATTGAGTGATTAGATCTGAAGGATCCATTTCCAATGATCTAGGTATTGATATCTCATATTTGTGCATACAAATTTCTGAATCATAAAATATTTTCAATATACTCTGTGACAGTCATTTTATATTCTGCAGGTGGCACCAATTTGAGAAATGGTAATACCTTTTTTGGTGATAGCTCTGGAAACTTAGAATCCAAATTAGGGGCTTTTGGTCAACAGGGATTTGGAATCAATGAACTTGGAGGGGATAGAATGAGTGGCAGTACATCTGTTAGGGGTAGACATAAAGACTTTGGCTCTGATGCCAGTAGTTCAGATATCCTCTCAGTCTCTGTTCCTAAGGGACAGAGACATTAATGTCTCTTGATATCAGACATCTTGAGATTGAACATCTCAGTTCATCTAGATTAATAGTTTTAATACTTCCAGTTTCTGTGAATGCAGAATCCTTTATTCAGTTGACATCTTGAAATGGTACCTAGGTTTCCCAAGTGTAAAACAATTCAAAGTGGGAGTAAGTTTGGTTGAAACTGAAATATCAGACTTGGAGTCCTGTCTACACAACCCTTTTCTCTTTCCCTGAACAAGTTTTAAGGCAATTTATCTGGAATAAAGTAATTTGGTGTCAGTTCATTTAGTAGTGAGACTTATAATTTTGTTACTCCAGCAGGTTGTTGAGTTGATAATATTTTTTTCTTATATAGCTTCACGTGGTTTTAAGTCTGCTAGCATACCATTGCTGAACTTGGATCTATGGTTTATACATCAGATCTAAAAATATTTTTTTCATATTTTACCAGATAAAATTATACACATAAACAGCCTAATCATTTTATATTAAATAGGTGTCACAAGCTCATCTGACTACAGTACTTCTGGACTACTCAGCACTCCAGGTAGTTTGATTTTTAATGTTCAGTGTTTATAATGTATATGTAAGATGTTCTGTTGATTATTGATTTGCTAGGCCTTGATATTATTATGTGTTTCTCATGTAGCATTGAACATCTAAGTGCTTCTCCTCTTCCAGTACTAAAATTTAGATGACCAATTGGATACTTGAAACAATTTTTTGAATAAGAAAGATTAAATTATATCTTAATAGAACCTAAATAAAACAATACAACTTCCCCTTTATCATTTTAGATATAGTATTTAAAGAATGATTTTATAAATAAATTAAGAATTTAATCTATTATCACTCAACCTGGGCAAAGAGAAGTGGCCTCAAGATATACATAAATGGCATTGTGAAAAATATTTTAAAATTCTATCAAAATGTTCACTTTTTAAAATTGTTGTTACTATTCTATTCTGCTTGCTTTTAAACCTTGCTCTAAGACTTCATGTGTTTACTTGGTTGCATAAAAGGGTCCATGCATTGGAAATAAATGATAATGGGAAACAAATCTTCAAGGTTATGAATTTTTCCCTTTGATCAGGAGAACTGATTATTTTTGTATATAGATGATTGAGTTATTAGTATTATACAGTAGGCTGATTTAATAAAATCTATCTTGGGCCTGTTTGGGTAGCATTTTCCAATAAAAATAGACTACAAATATTCTATTTTTGAAGTTGAAAATATAGTTCTGTAAGGAATACAGCATATGTTATTAATTGTACATGACCCAAAATGAATAAACTGTCAATGATTTCTGAACATATTGTGGCTGATTGCTACAAGAAAAAATATGGGCTTCAAAGATAATCATACATATGACTTTGACAAATCATAGCTGTCACAAAATCAAATTATATATTTAGGATTAAAAAAAACCCACTGATGGCCTTCAATACCAACTTTTAAATTCCCATGTAGAAGACCAAATATCCTGTATATTTAAAGTCAATATATATTTGTAATTTAAGTAATCTATGTATTGTGTTGAATAGGAAAAGGAACCCATATTCCAGAAGCAACCCCCAAATACTCAGAAACAAACACAACTATTGGTAAGTAAAAATGACTCTGATTTATATCCATATTTATATGACCAAGACAACCAGTACCTAATGAGATTTCAAAGTATCGAGAATTTGAAACTGGTTTAAAAAATTTTTCTATCATCTATCTGTTTTATACACACACACAGACACAGACACCCACCACACATACACATAACATATATACACACACATAACATATGTACATACACATATATGTATAGAGAGAAATAATATAATTCTTTATACTTATTTAATATTAATGATAACCCACTCAGACAACATTAGAAAAGCTAGCTCTACAAAAAGCAAAACAAACGAGCAAACAGACCACAGCTTCCCTCCATATATCCCTTCCCATAGTAGAGACAATTTCCCTTTTCCACTGGGAAACAAGATGTTTTACTTTTTTTGTTTTAGCCAACTTTGGGTATTTGCAAGTACTCAGATATTACTTTTAGCACATTTTGCAGTATATAAGAAAGAAAAATACAGACTTAAGGTGGATGTGAGAATAGTACCTTTCAGTGATTTTTTTTCTTGGTACATAAACACTTAAAAAACCGAAACTAGAAGCTACATTAATTGTTCTAAATAGTAATGAATATTCTACCCTAAATATTTTGTAGGTGAAGTTTCTACTTGGGGCAAAGGAGCATATAAAGCTTTCAACGGCCGTGTCTTTTCCTTTGAGTCTTCATGCACGTATAGTTTCTGCCGTCACTGTGTTGAATCTGGAGGAGAATTCAATATTGAGATCAAACGAAACAATGATAGTGAGATTGAAAAAATAACAGTTATAGTAGACAGTAATGTCATCTCTATTGTTGGCAATATCATTTTAGTTAATGGAGAAAGGTAAATGTCACAGTGTTTTGAATAAAGGCTATAGAATCACTTGAAGTAACCTGAGCAAAAAGAAAATAAAAGGTTTATTAGGGGAGAGATAGTACTCTTTTCCTATTTTGGTGCTCATATTGATATTTATAATAAGTTCTTGTAAAATGTATAAGACTTTGCTATATGTGGGATTATAAGATATTATATTTATTCCTATCACAAGCTGGGAAAAAAAGAGTAGTTCTGTTGTTTGACTATTTTGAATATCTAGATTTGGGGCAACATGCATATTCAACAAAACTGTTAATAGAATATTTCAATTTTCATTTGCATGCTTAATGCTAAATAAAAATTTGAGCTTTTACAATACATTAAAACTTAGGCCATTGTTTTTAGAAGTAGCAATTTATATTTGGAAGGGATGACATATTTGAATATTTTTCAGGATAAGAAAGTGAGGCATGATATTCTGCTTGTGAACATTTCAAATTATTTAATCATTTTATTCTTATAATGGACCAGTTTCTTCTTGTTCATTTCTCCAAAGCCTCAAAGATTTATTCATTGTTCCTTACAAGTCTTTCCAAAATCAGATGAAAGCCATTGTGTCTCTTCTTCTGAAATGATCAGAAAAAAAAACTTTACTATTTATTAGCAGTATTATATTTATGATACTAAATATAGAAACATGAATTACCAGAAAAAAACATGATGTAATAATACTGTTCTTACACCTTTTATATGTACTTGTATTTTATACTTTTCAGTGTACAGATACCATATGACAATAAGATGATTCACATTAAGAAATATGGAGAACATAATGTTCTGAATAGCCGTAGAGGAATCCTGTCTTTAATGTGGGATGAATATAATAAACTCTCGGTAAGTCCATCTATGATCTTCTTATAGTTTGTGCTTTTTGTTCTTTACTTTCAGTTATAAAATAATACAATATAAGGAAAATAAGAACTAAGATTTATTGAGAAATCTCTATGTATCAGGCACTGTACTAAGGATTATCTAATATTTAAAATATGGTTATTAATCTTATTTTACAGATGATGGAACTAAGGAAATTCAGGCTAATAAAAGTTAAATAATCCACCCAAAGACACAGTTAGTAAAAGTGAAGTCAGGATCTTGCCAAATTCTAAATCTAAATCCTTTAGAAAAGGCCCTGTAATACATTCCTAAGTAACCAGCTTAGGTAAAATTGAACATGAAGAGGGCCTGTCTTTTGGTTTGGTTAAACTTTGTCTTGAGATATTTTCAATATTTTATAAACATACACGTAACCTTTTTTTAAAGCTCACTCTTCACAAGCAGTATGCAACTTGTGGTCTTTGTGGTGACTTCAACAGCATTCCAGGTAAGATTTCAATGCATTTTGTCTAAGAAAATTGCCTCCCAAAAGGAAATTATAAAGTAATTTTTCATATTTGGATAAATCTAACAATTAACAATTTGCATTTGTCTATAGAATGAGAAATTGTTAAAATAAAAAAATATATTTATATTGTCAAGTCCATATTTATCTTGAAAATAATGTGTATATATATATATATATAAAAAATGAATATCTTGAAGTTAACATTGCTTTCTTTTCAAGGAGAAGATATTAATGAGCACATTGACAATAGTAAAATTCCTGGTAATTGTCCCAAAGCTGTTACCAAAAGCTATCAAGTTTGTGAAGATGGAGTGCATGTAAGAAATATATATTTCATTTAATAGCAGATTTCAACAATATTCCCTTTGGTTTCAATTTGGATAGCCAACATCCTTTTCTAACACTCAGACCTTATTAGAATTTTGCCATTGCTTCCTCTCCAATGTCCCTGTGGTCTGTTTCTCTGCTTTAGTTTAGCTGTAGATGCTAAAATAAGTGTTTTTTTTTAAATGATATTTACTATATATGAGTGTAACAATTGTAATTTCCTTTGAACAGTGTTTTAGTTGGTCTGTAAACTGACATGCTTCACCTCTCCATGATTATTTCTTAATAAGGACTGACTTGACTCTTACAGTTTAGAAATCCCTGTAGTGCATTCCTAAGAACTACTTTCTGCTCTCACTCCCTTACTTTCGCCCCAGATAGCCAGTCTGAATTGTCATCTCCAGTGTACTTTACCTTCTTTCTGAAAAAGTTACAGATAATATTTTTGACTACAGCACTTGAAAATAGTCATCATTTATTCTGAATTTTCTGCACTTGCAGAAACTCTTAATGTTGAATTTGGTAGATTGCACTCATTTGATGACTGAAGGAATTTTCACATATTCTTATTTCAATCTAGAACAAAATTCTCAAGACCAAGATATGTATGAATAGTATAGGTAGAAGAGACTTGTGTTTTAATTGACAATGGGTATTGTATTTAAACCACCTTGTCATCTTTTAGCAAAGCAAACTAAGGTCATCTGCTTTCTTCCTTGTGAAATGTTCCTGGAGTTTTGCAGTTAGAATTGCTTTCTCTTTCCTCTGTTACCCTATGTCACTCATTGGTACTTATGATCTATAAAAATTCCTCATGTTTTTCTCACATGTTTCCTAAGAGATTATGAGCTCTGTGATAACAGAGATTAGGTTTTACTGTTGTGGTAGTTGCACAGTGTGTGAGAACTTATGCCTGGTTGCTCAAAAATGTTAGTTGAATGAGTATACAAATTTATATTAAAGCCAATGTGTATTTAGTAAGAACTTACTATGTACAAGACATTGTGTTAAGCCTAGAGATTATAAAGTTCTATTTCTTGCTCCAAAGAAACCTGTAATCTAGTGAGAAATATACACAAAGAATAGTACATTAAAAACAAACAATCTTTGAAGATTTTGTTTCACTTAATTTTATACCTCACTTGGAGAATGTTATCAGTTGTCCTGGGGCTTAATTGGTGCAAACTGTGTTATTTGCTTGCTAGTAGCTTTTATATTTCTCTGAAAACAAACATAGTTAAGATAGCAAAAAGCTATGTGGTAATTAAAATATTTTGAAATTTGAACTTTTTGTGCTTGACAATATGTCTTTACTTCCTTAAACAACATGAGAACAGATATGTTGTTTCCAGAGCAGACTCACATGGCCCCCACCAAGAAAGCACAGAATCAGTCCATTTTATTTTTTTGCTCATCAAATATAAGCAGACTGACAGTTAAAGGGTCAATATCCCTCTGTGTATTGTGGTATCAATCATTCACCATCCCAATCTCTGACATTGACAAACTTTCCTTTTCTCACCCCTTTCATTTTCTCAAGTTCTAAACTTCATGTCACTTTTAGAGAAATTTTGGATGAGTTTCGGTACAACAAATTTTGAAGTCCTTATATAACAATCAAAAGTATCAGAGGTGAAGTTTTCTTTTAGGAGTCACTGTACCAAATGTAATGATTCAAAACTCCCCATTTCAACCAGTGTTCAAGAATTTTCCTGTCAAAGCTACAGGGTATTATGCAAAATAAATTTCTGAATTTATCTTTCCCAAAATACTCATTTGATTCTTCATTTTTCCTATGTTTTCTTAAAACTTCATGCTTTATTTCCTAGCACTGTAACAAAATTATTGGAACCTACTTTGAGAAATGTGGAAAGGTTGGCACTTTATCCAACAACTACAAAATGATCTGCATTGATGAGTACTGCCAAAGTAGAGACAAAAAATCCACCTGTGACACTTATGCAGAATTGTCCCGCCTCTGTTCATCAGATGGTCCTGGCACCTATGTATCCTGGAGAGACGATCCTGATGTGGTTTGTGGTAGGTTTCAAATATATTGTAGATTCCAAATCAGGAAGCTTCTATAGCACTTAAAGTTGGGATGTGTTTCAAAGTAGTCTTCTCAAATGCTTAAGCCCTGGAAGAAACCTCAGAGACCATAATCTTGTCTCTGACACGTACCTGTGAGGAAACTGAGGTCCATTTTGTGGGGTTACTTGCTACAAGTGCTTTGTGTTAAGATCTTAATTTGGAACTTTATAATCAGTAAAAGTCACTGGGAAAAATGAATAATTCTGTGAAATTCTGTAAAAACTCTGTAAAAAATAACTGAAAAAGTTATCGAAAGTATGTTGATGAGTAATTATTTTTTTCAGAAAATTAGAAAACCTAAATGAGTTTCATACAAATATGAATATACTTTTCATTTATACTTAGTTCAGTCTTTATAAGTTAAAATACAAATAGAATATCAATTTCAAAGTAAGGTAAAATGATACTATATAATATACATTTCCTCCAAATTAAATATTGTATCATAAAATAATGCATAGGAAATTGGCATAATTTAGTACTGAATATCTTTAAAAACTGACATATCTTGAAAAGTAGACTCAAAGAATCCCATTTGAAAAGATCCACATTAGAATATTATGTATTTATCACATTTATTTTCCATGTATGCATATTTCTATATTTCTCCAGAAAAACCTAGATGCCCAGAAAAACATATCTACAAAGAATGTGGTCCCTCAAATCCTGCAACTTGTTCTAATGTGGCTCCTTTTCAAGGCATTGAATGTGTGAGTGGCTGCACCTGCCCAGAAGGTAATACTATTTACACTAAAACAATTGAAAATGAAGTGACTCAGTTATAGTGGGATCTTGTTTCTAACAAGATATTTAATGAATAAATTATTACCTATTTATAATCCATCCTTCTAGCATACTGCAGGGGAGGGGTAGAGAGACTTTTAAAGTTAATGTGCATTTCTGTCTCTACAATACCTGAGGGCCATGGTACTACACAGATGATTTGCTAGCTCTGTATTAGGCTCAAAAGGACTGCTCTGTGGCTCCGAAAATTGTCTATACTCTTGCCAGTTCTCAAATTTCTTAAATAGAAATTATCATTTTAAGTGCATGTTTACACTTGAAAGAACAACCTCAAAAGTGATTTTACAACACACTGCTTGAGAATTTACTGATGTTTATATAGTTTCAAGATTAACTTTATATAATGTACTCTAGGTTATCTATTGGATGATATTGGAGAGAAAGGGAGATGTGTGTTGAAGGCTGACTGTCCCTGTGAATCTAATGGAAAAGTGTATCAGTCAGGAGAAATCCGTGAAGGTTCTTGTGGTTCTCAGTGGTATGTGTGTGTGCTTTTGGTCTACATTTTATTGATAGTGACATAATACTAATATTTTAATGTAATTTGAAGTAATTCCCTAAATCCACATGTAAAATAAACTTTTCAGAAAAAAAAAGCAACCTTCTGGCATTTTCTGTGTTTATATTCTGTCTTTCAATTTTTGAGGAAAGCTTTGTGTTTTATGTAAAATATATGAGCTTTCTTTGTATCTTTAAAAGACAATGTGTTTTTACTAACTAAAATAGTGTTTTGAATAGTAAACCGATTGGTGGTTGCAAAACAGAGCAAAGCATAATACAAAAGTATGGTTACAATAATGAAACAATATGCTAATTTCCAAGAATATTTAAAAATATACAATTAGAAACAACCCAACACTTTTCAAATAATTTTTATATGAGGCTACATTGGTGAAGATACATTTAATCCAGATAGGATTTTTTTTTTTAGATTCTATACTTTTGACATTTTATTGGTACTTTCTGTCACCTTGGCCACAAGAAGTATTGGTGTAAAGCTTATCCACATTACTACATTACATAAGGAAAATAAAGTTGCTTTGCAAATTTTGGGTAAGGCTGGAAAGGAATGGGGTGAGGGGGAGAAAGGGAAGAAGAGGCAACAGCAATAACAAAAATATAAACTTTGCTAATTGTATTCCATTAAACCAGTGCTCTCCAAACCTCCAGATAGGATTTTAATGTGCCAAACGTTAGTGTAGATTATTTCTCTTTTAGTTGAATAGCTTGATTCTTCCTTTTGCATTCAGGAACAATATTCTGACCAGACAGATTTCCCTGTTCCTCATTATGCCTTTTCTCTGAAACTCCACATATCTGCTGGACTTCAGAGGACTTTCTAGAATGTACTGTGTCCTTGTGAGGAAATAAACTGACTAAATGAAAACTAATATATTATTAATACTGTAATATTTTCTCAATAAATAGGCAATGTTCTATTAGTCTGGTAATAATATATTAATAATAATTATGAATAACAAGAGCTATGATTTATTGAATGTGTAGAACTGTGCTGTCCAAGAGAAATATAATGTGAGCCACAAATACGACCTACATATATAATTTAACACTTTTAGTTGATCCATTTTAAAAAGCAAAAAGAAACAAGTGGAACTAATTATAATCATGTACTTTACATATCCAAAATATTATCATTTCGACATGAAATTAGTATAAAATGTTGAGAGATTTTACAATCTTTTTTCATATTAAGTCTTAGAAGTCTGTGTGTATTTTACATTTACAGCAGATTTCAATCTGGACTGACAAGCCGCATTTCACATAATCAGTAGCTATGTCTCTATACTATATTGGACAGTGCAGGTCTATAATGTGGCATGTAACAGGTGTTTTAATACTAATAGTGAAATGTGTTCCATTTAAACAAACTCCTGAAATCCAGTTTACAAGTTTTTATATGTTTAATGCAGGCAGAAGTTATTATTTTGGTCAATGGAATTAGAGTCTTTTAAAATACCAGGATACCATGGTCAATGAGACATTTTATCAAAGCTGAGATGTTGGGTGGGGAATGAAAATGGTGTAAGAAAACTTAACTAGATGTCGTAGTTTAAGTTATGATTTTTTAATGTTGTGTTATTTATTTTCACCATAGAGAAAACATAATTGATGACCTTTAACATAACCATTGCATTTTAACAGCACATGCCAAGAAGCAAAGTGGTCTTGCACTAAAATGCTATGTCCTGGAAGATGTAAGGTGGAAGGAAGTTTGATTACCACCTTTGATGGTGTTAAATACAATCATCATGGAAACTGTCACTTTTTGGCCATCCATGTACGTAACAGTGTACAACACTTGAGAAAACTGATACATCAAACTATTTCTCAGCCATTTTAAAACACAATCTTCATCTTTATTTACTATTAAAAATAACAAACATCCCTTCAATCATTGGTTATGTATTTCAGTATCTGCTTTCGGTCACATATTGACATTGACAATGATTATTACCTGTGCTCCTTAGAAATTCTTGATAAACAAAAACAATCAAAATCTTCATTACTAATAATTTTCTAAATACACCGGGAAAAGTTTTCCTTTTTCTACTTTTCTTTGCATGTGTTCATTAGTGCCTCAAATGAAACTATCTTTTACATTCCATAAAGGATCTTCCTCTTTCATCATTATTCTTTTACATTTATTTTTAGTTTTTATAATATAACAGTATGATAGAGGTTATCCTTACATTTAAACTCTTTTCAATATTAAAATTTTAAGTAATCCGAAGTTCAATAAAAGGGGGATTCTATTTCGTAGCTTGTACCTTTAGCTAGCATGAGAACAGGAAATTTTACTGAATCTTCCTGGTCAGAAACAAAGATGAGCAGAATTTGTGACTCCTGAAGTGAGAGATGTGGGTCAATGACCAGTAATCTGAAAAATGTAGTTGCTGCTATCAAAAGCCAGTTTTCCAAATCTTTTTTCCTTTTTTGTAATACTCCTCACATAATCCATGAGAATAGGGGATGGGCAAAGTGAGAGGGAAATATGTCAAAATATACAGAATATTTGCTTCTTATAGATTAGAGATTCCTAGATCTTGAAATGAAAACTGGAAGTCAATGTTTGGCATGACTTTTATTATGGGTTGACAAATTAAATACCTCTCTCATTGGATTTAAGTTGACATCGTGGATTTTTCCAGAGAATAAACAAGCTATGTTCCCTCTAAGTCCTATTAGTCTCAATAATGCAGCACAATTCCTTTGGAGAAGATAAAAAGTAAAGCTAAAAGAAAAAAAAAAATAATGTTATGAAAATCCACCAGTTATAGACTACTTAAATAGTCTTAGATGCAAGAAACTTGAACCATCTGTAAAGCTTTTGGCCAATCCTAGACTGTGCCATTGACTGAACTAGGTCTCTAGTTTCAGAGCAGAATGATAAGATGTAAGCCTTTTGCATATTTGAAATGCAAACATGCATTGTGAATGAATCACATAGTAATAGCATATATTCAATGACATTTTAATAAAAATTTACATGAAATGCATTTTTTAACAGGATAAAGATTGGTCTATTAGTGTTGAGCTTCGTCCATGTCCAAGTGGTCAGTCAGGAACGTGCTTAAATAGTGTTACACTCCTCTTGAATTCGGTAAGTAATCAGATTCCTAAAGCAAAATCGAATCAGTTACTCCACAAATTCAGAATTTTCAGGTTGTAAAAGAGAGGTTTTACTGTGTAAATTAAAAGCATAAATAAGATTGGTAAAGTCTCTGGAAGAGCTGGATAGTTCCAAGGATCCTTAAGTATATCAAAATTAACGTAGACACATAACTAATGTGCTAATTACAGGTCAGCCTTATGTGCTTATTCGATTATTAAAATCTATGGCCCATTTAAGAAGACATTTATATTTGTTTAGAATTTCATGTATTTGGAATTATCATTTTAAGTGGAGATGACCTATATGGGGGGGAGGTCACCTAGCTTGATCTTTGGTACTTACAAGTGGTTCGACCTTTGGAAATCCAAGTTACCTTCTTGGGTCTTGGTTTCCTCATCTACAAATCAGGGATGAAAAGTCCTTTATAATCCTCTTCAAAGAATTGATATAAGAAATGCTTTAGGGCTTCCCTGGTGGCGCAGTGGTTGAGAGTCCGCTTGCTGATGCAGGGGACATAGGTTCGTGCCCCGGTCCGGGAGGATCCCACGTGCCGCGGAGCGGGCTCGCTGAGCCTGTGCGTCCGGAGCCTGTGCTCTGCAATGGGAGAGGCCACAGCAGTGAGAGGCCCGCATACCGCAAAAAAAGAAATGCTTTAAAAATGATCTATATTTTAGATATTTATAAATTAATCCATTACAATTAAACTTTTATGGAAAAAAATTTCAGGTTCATATATTACACTAAAATGAATTAATATTGTAAATTAATATGAACTAACAATGTGCTTTAAATATTAGTTTGTTCCAGTTGAAAAATACATATTCAATAGAGATGGAACAGTCACAAATGACAAGATTAGAAATCAAGGTTATTATTATTCAGGTAAGTTTAATAATAACATTTTAAAATAAATATAAAATGCATTAATTTATTCAATCTTTAAGGATATTAAATGTTTCTGCTTTTTAAAATCTATTAAAGTATAAAAGCATTTTAAGAAATCAAAAACTGTTTAATATGTCAATTGTTATTAATATAAATTATTACTTTAACAGAAAAAATACAGATCTCCAATGCATCTTCCTCATACCTTCAAGCAGAAACATACTTTCATGGAAAACTGCAAATACAAATTGTTCCTGTGATGCAATTATATGTTTCCATGCCACCCAACCAATTCACAGACACCGTAGGTAAGTCATCTAGATATGTTTTTATTTCCAAGGCGCTCTTGTAACCATCTAGTGTAATTTTCAGTTGTCTCAATTAATGACATTAGACCATAAGGCATTTTTACTTAATCTTTCCTTCCATATTGCAGTAAAATAATTCTAACATACAGTGAGGACAGCTTTATTTATTACAAAATCTATTTCCTAATGGTTTTCAACAATTTAAAATTTTTAAGGTTTTTAAATTAAGGATTTATTAAGTGAGGTTTGATAATTTTTGTTATTTCATTTTGCTAATATATGTTACTAAAGCTTTGACTTGTAGAAGAATAAATGAAAATATTATACATATAAATCTTTTGAAAATCAAGTTTCAAATACAAGCTATTATAACTTGTCTTTCTGCTCGTAGATTACATTTCTTTTACTGAGTTTTTCTGTTATAGAAATCAGCTCTTACATACTGTTCAAATATCAAACAAAACAAAGAAACGATGGCAAATCCTACAGTTACTCATTTAAAACCGTCTAAATTTTTGCAATATACTTTTGCTTAAGAAGGTGACATTTATACACAGAAAAAAAATGTAACTCATGGGTCAGAAGGGTCCAAATAAGAAAGACAATACTCTCAGGTGGCTTATACATGTTTTGATTTGAGCAAAGAACTGAATATGAATCCAAAAAGAAGATGAGAAAATGCTAAAATTTGTTTTGTGCTCTATACAGGACTCTGTGGTTCCTACAACAACAGAGCAGAGGATGATTTCATGTCAAGTCAGAATATATTAGAGAAGACATCTCAGGCATTTGCTAATTCTTGGGAAATGATGCCTTGTCCTAAAGGAAACACTGCTTCATGCGTCAGTATAGAAAAAGGTAATGTTAATTGAACATCAAACTCCGTAATTAGATATTTGGTACTGGAATTATAAACTTATTCTGGTAATAATATGAGACTACCAGATAATCCTGGTTTCAGCTAGCATTTGTTGTACTGTCCCAGTTTTAGAGGGAACAGTGGAGAAACAATCGGGCTGGTTGATGACACTCTTAGAAAACATGTCTCATTGGGGAATGGAGGGAGGAAAAGACACAGCTGTCTTTTTCTGTACTAACTCTTTTCTTCCTTATACAGTTTTCTCCATGGTTATAGAATAATAGGGTTAGAGGAGACTTTACCTATCACTTAGTTTATTAGTATTCCTATTTTATTTAGTTGTAGAAGTCATCATTTCTTTGAATAGCGAGACTCACCGTAACTACTGAGACACTTAATGATGCAGCTATAGTTAGATCCAGGTCTCCTAACCATTGCCATCATGTATACCAAACCCCAAATATAGATCTTAATGGGAAAACTGTACACTTGTATGCTTCAGCTCATGTTTTAGCTTACCAAATACTTTCATACCTATTAGTTCAATTTATTTCCACAAATATTCATGAAGGACATAGATGAGGTTATTATCTCCATTAATGTAGATGGTGATAATGGAGTTTAGATAGGGTGTTCTTAATAAGGTGTAATCCAAGTGTTTTGAGTCCAAGTCTTTCTCTGATTGTTCCCCTAGTATTGCTGATTTTAATACATACTTCACTTTATGTTGCTTCTTTCATAAGTAATGGAATGCAATGGAAGGTAAGTTAAGATGTATTATGATGATATGTTAATTAGTTATTTCTAAATTAATCTGCATATTTGAAACAAATGTTTTATCAGTTTTTAATAATATTTAAAAATTACTAAAGCGATTCCTTTTGAAAGTTTCATCTATTTGTTTTGATTTAAAAGATGAGCTGGTAAATGCATTAACATCAACATGGTAATACATATTTCATGGTTTTAATTGTTGTTATTTTGTTTTGTGGTGTTGCAATGAAAAAAATGAGCATAGGTAAAAAACATATATATCTCATAGAAACCAAGCCAATTTAGGTTAAGCAGACTATATGTTAAAAATTTTGAGAGATATGTAAATGACTCAATTTTCAGTGTTTTATATATAACTTAATAAAATAAAATACAGAAAATTAAACTATACTTTAATAAGATGTTAATAATGTTTACAAAAAAACAGTGAAACCTGGTTGCAAGTTTGGCCTCATAATTGGCCTCAATGTCCTTTAAATAGGTTCAGTCATCTTCCTTTATTGCTTCCTGGTGACAGTAACTTTTAAAGGCCAATCAACAAATAGTTAAAAAAAATTTTAGTAATGTTTGTCCTAGTCATGGTCATCATCCTTAAGAATCTGCAGATCACTGAGCAAAACATTTCCTACTCAGATGCTATTTTTGTGAATTTTCTCTTCTGTTAATTTAATCTGAGACTAGTTATTTATAAACCAACCAAATATCAATTAAGCAGTTAAAAATAAAATTAGCATATCTGAATTATTTATATTGGTTGTCCTAATGTATGACCTTCAGAAACACTGATCTGACCTACTTGGGTGACAGTACTAACATTTCATAATTTGACATAAATATGTATTTTAAATTAAAAGATACGTAAATAAATACTCTGGTTCCCTTATTCATATTTTTATATAGAAACTGCCCTTCAGAAAAATGTTAACTGATTTAATATAAAAGTCCAAAGCTAATAAAGATTTGCCTCTAAGTTTAAATAGTTTCTGATTATATCATGCTATTTTTGTATATAGTGATAACAAATTATAGCAAAACACTTTAAAAACACAATTGTTTTAATAAAGACAAAAGTTAAAAATTTACACTTTCTCTTTTAATCAAAAAATTATGACAGTTTTGTTCTAATATGTGGTTCATTAATTTTCTTCCAGAAAGGTTTGCTGAAAGGCACTGTGGAATTCTTCTTGATTTGAGTGGGCCTTTTGCTTCCTGCCATTCAGTTGTGGACCCTAAACCATATCAAGAGGTATGTGAGGGTCTGATATTAACAGCTTTTTTTGAGAAATATTTTGATAATATTAAAAGAAGCATGAGATATTAAAAATGTTCAAATAGCAGCCATTGTCAGTAGATTAAGATATATGTTTAAATTTAACATTGGATTATACTAATTTATTCAATTGTTAGATATACCAACTCAAAACAAAAAGAGGTACAGGAAAATAACCCAAAATGAGAAAAGTCTTGAATAAATTTCTTTTTCTGTCTTTTCTAAGTTCTTGGAAAACTCATTTAATAATTGATTTGCTATTTTGTATATTTTTGAAAAGACATAATTCCAAAAGTTTCAAGGACATACGTTTTTCAGGGAAGAGGAGTGGTTATGAACTGATTTGTTATACACAGTTTTCCTGTTCTGAATATTTTCATAATGTAATATAAATTTGTTTCTTATTTTAAAGGAATGCAAAAAATATACTTGTACTTGTGAAAATAGTCAAGACTGCCTGTGCACGATTTTAGGCAACTATGTGAAAGCATGTGCTGAGAAGGAAACTTACATGATAGGATGGAGGGCTGGGCTTTGTGGTAAGCAGAGGCTTTAGATAACTCTACTTTCTTCTCAATTTTACAAAAGTTGTGTGTGAGTGTGTGTGTCTAGGTGTACTTTAAGCATGTGTATTTACAAGTCTGTACTTTGTTCTTTCAAAGATGATTTTATGTTTGTTCAAAAAATGTTTTTTGCAATCCTTGCATATTTACTTCTTGGTTTATTTCTTCTATCTTGATTAAATACATTCATATTTTAACAAGAACAGAATATATATGCATTTATATATAAATGTATGTTTCTGTTCAACTTTTGTATGCTGAAATATAAATAATGTTCTGACATGCATTTTTAACTCATAGTCAAATATTAATAACTTATTTTGAAAAAATAAATTAGTAAGCTAAGGACTCAACTACTATGTTTACAAAATCTTACTTTGGGGACTTCCCTGGCAGTCCAGTGGTTAAGACTCTGCACTTCCATTGCAGGAGGCACAGGCTGGATCCTTGGTCAGGGAACAAAGATCCCTCTTGCCACGTGGCCAGAAAAAAAATCTTATTTTGTTTTAAAATATTTATTACACTAAAGTCAGAAAGAGAAGGAAAAATACTGTATGTTATCACTTTTTTTTTTTTTTTTTTTGGCGGTACGCGGGCCTCTCACTGTTGTGGCCTATCCCGTTGCGGAGCACAGGCTCTGGACGCGCAGGCTCAGCGGCCATGGCCCACGGGCCCAGCCGCTCCGTGGCATGTGGGATCTTCCCGGACCAGGGCACGAACCCGTGTCCCCTGCATCGGCAGGCGGACTCTCAACCACTGCGCCACCAGGGAAGCCCTGTATGTTATCACTTTCATGTGGAATCTGAAAAATAAAACAAACTAGTGAATATAACAAAAAAGAAATAGACTCGCAGATATAGAGAACAAACTAGTGGTTACCAGTGGAGAAAGGGGAGGGAAAATATAGGGGTAGAGGATTAAGAGGTACAAATTTACTGTGTATAAAATAAATAAGCTACAGGTATATATTGTATAGCACAGGAAATGCATCAAATATTTTGTGATAAATATAGAGTATAATCTATAAAAATTTTGAAGCACTGTGTTGTACACTGAAACTAATACAATATTGTAAATCAACCGTACTCAGTAAAGAAAAAGTGAAAAAAATTCTTATTAGAAAGCTGATAAATCCTTCATTTAATGGAAAAAAATGTTTATTGCACTATTCAAATACGACTTCAGAGAAGTACTTTGTTTACAAAAAAGAAAAACTTTTGTAGAAACACATCTCTATAGATAAATCTTAATACTGCATAGCCAATATCCAGTTAATCAGTAAGGTCTGCCAAGTTCACCTCCAAAATTTCTTTCAAATATATTCATATGTTTCCATCTCTTTTGCCACCAACCTAGTTCAAAAGCTGTCACTTTTACTTCTGGGTGATTGCAATAACCTCCTTTAATATCCAGTCTTGGTTCCCTCTAATCCAATTTCTGCAGAGAAATCAGTATAATCTTTAAAGTAAAACCAAATAAAACTAACCTGATCATGTGACATTCCAGTCTAAAACAAGTCAATGGCAATTCATTGCTTTTAGGCTAAAGACCAAACTGCTTACAAGGGTCGTGCAAGTTCTAAAGGCTACTTGTCTCTGGGCCTATAGTTTCTATTCTTCTACTTGCTTTTTGAAAGAATTTCCCTCTCTTGTAATTTAGACATAGAATTACCAGACATAGAATTACCTTTCTCCAGGCTGTCTTCATGCTGTCCATCTACCCCCTCCTTTTCACTAAGTGCAGGTTCCCAGCTGTACACACTTAGAGCTTCCTATCTTGCTTTTTTAGCATGCAGCACAATTGTCCTTTCCCCAGGAATATAAGCTACAGGAGAGCAGTGTACTGCCTATCTTGTTTATGGGCTTTATTCTCAGCAGAATGTGTAAACATTATAGTAGTGTCTCAATAATGACAGAAAAAAAGAATGAAAAAAGGACAGTTACCTTTTCCTCTATTATTCATAATCTCAATTATGATTAATTCACTATACTACCTATAAACATCAACTTGAGGTAAGATTATTAATTTTCCTGGTTATTTACATGTTGATTATTTTTCCCTATACCAACAGATCAATCTTGTCCAAGTGGCCTAGTTTTCAGGTACAATGTTAAAACCTGCAATAGTTCCTGCCGATCATTGTCAGAGAGAGATAGGAGCTGCGATATGGAAGATGTTCTAGTTGATGGATGCACTTGCCCTGATGGAATGTACCAGACTAATGAAGGAAATTGTGTTCCAAAATCTCAGTGTGACTGCTACATAAATGACGAGGTCATACAACCAGGCAAACTCATTCATATTGATGACGATAAATGGTATGGAAATTACAAATATACTTGTTATGACTTTGAAATCAAGGGACTGTGCTTTTCACAGAAATAGTCTTTTGCTAGTATGAAGTCTTCTTTAGACCTATCATATTTAAAATTTTGTATTTCTTATTAAAGTTTGATATTACCTCTTTTACCTGGAATGTTCACTACACTGTAATGGCCATCGCTGATTTATCCCACTCTTGTTTGGTTTTAAATGACAGTAGAAAAAATATTCTAGAAGCTACTACATACAGACAATGCAAAATGATTTTATATTCAATGTTTCCTAGTTGTCTCTCAGCATTTGTCATTCAACAAAGAGTTATTCAATAAATATCTACTGTGTGCCATGCTTTGTGCTGAGCCCTGGAGTTACAAAGATGAGTGAGCATTGTCTTGGACTCAGATATTGCAAGGAGGTTTGTATACTATCATATGGTACCAAAAAGGGCCAGTTGCTACTGCAGGAGATAAAAAACTTCTCAGAGGAGACCAGCATTTCAGTTTTCCTAAGGGATGAATCTTCCAGACAAAATTGGGTTGTGAAGAGTGACTTCTAGTGGAGTAAACAGAATGAACTGATGTAGGAAATGTTTGAAAAAGTATTGCACATGCAGGTTGTTGCTGCACAGGATTACGCTGGAAAAGAAGGCAGTGACCAGGGCATACTCAAGAGTTTGAACTTTGTTCCTGGGAAGTAGGAGGTGCTGAAGAATTGTAACTTTTTGTAATGGATAAGAAGGTTGTGATTTCTGCAGTCTGGGCAAAGTAGTCTATCCACATTTCTAATTCGATACAAATAAATAGCAATTCTTAAAAACATAACTGCAAAATTGAAGCAGTTGTTCCAAAAAAACTTTGGATGCACCTTCTCTCTTTTCTTTAGTTCCATAAAGATATCACTTAGCAATGAATAATTTCTCTTGGTCATTTTAAAGGAAAGGATGTGTATCAACTCTTTTCCATCAAACATGTAAAACATTTGGTTGGGGTTTGGTAATGATACATTCCCTACAGATGCTGGGGAATCCGTACATTACCTTTTTAATAAAACTTAGGCCAGCACCTCCAAATTATGGTTGCCTTCATCATTATCCTGTTTCAGACCTCTAAGACCTCTTATTGGCACTACTGTGAGAGCTAACTTGGCTGTTCTTTGCCCTGTCTCTCTCTGTCTCTGTCTCAAGTTTCTTGTACTACCAATAGAATATCAAATCTATAGCACTATTCTGACTGTGTCACTTAGCTGCTCAAACACTTTTGTTATGGTGACAGTTGCTTAAAGAATAGAAACAGGGCTTCCCTGGTGGTGCAGTGGTTGAGAGTCCACCTGCCGATGCAGGGGACACGGGTTCGTGCCCCGGTCCAGGAAGATCCCACATGCCGCGGAGTGGCTGGGCCCGTGAGCCATGGCCGCTGAGCCTGTGTGTCCGGAGCCTGTGCTCCGCAACGGGAGAGGCCACAACAGTGAGAGGCCCGCGTACCGCGAAAAAAAAAAAAAAAGAATAGAAACAAACTTGCATGTGAAACTAACTGAAATCTGGCCGTAACTTACTTCCAGTACTTCTCCCTGTAATGTATCCTGCCTTCTATCAAACAAGTCATTGGAACGTACCTTGTTCTTTCCTTTGTCACATTTTACATCTTATCAGCAATATCTGTTGAATCTTACTCATTCATCAAGATCAAGCCATCTTTTCCATGAAGTTTTCTGTATGTCCATAAGAACCTTGCTTGTACATTTCTATAATACATACAGGATTATATCTTATAATTTGGTACATTTTATGCGTCTTCTGGGGGACTGTGTCTCATTGGTCTTATTATTTGTGATAAAACAGGTGGTTTATGAATGAGAGGTTAAAGTTGCTGTAACAGTGTATTAAGAAGCTGTCATTGGAATTGTATTTAAATGCATCATTTCCAGGACTTCCTTGGCGGTCCAGTGGTTAAGACTCTGTTCTCTCAATGCAGGGGGCACAGGTTCGATCCCTGGTTGGGGAAATAAGATTCCTCATGCTGCACGGCACAGCCTAAAAAAAAAAAAGTATCATTTTCTTTTATTTCCAGCATATGTCGAGATGGAATTCTTCTTTGCCAGACTCCCATTGATTTAACACTACGTAAGTTTTGAAATCATGATGCTTAAGATATCTACTTTGGTTAAAATAAGCAGATCAAGGGGCCCTTGATTAACAGCTTCCCTTGTTCCACAGAGAATTGTTCTAGAGGGGCTGAATATGTTGACTGTAGGAATCCTAAGGCACAGAGAAGAGTTGACAGTACCTGTAGCACTCGGAACATACCTAATTTTGAAGTAAGTAACATGGCAGTAGAGTTTAGTTTTTTAAAACTTTTGTTTCAGTGAAGAAGGAAATTAAAACATCAATGAAAAGTAATTAGAAGGTCATATTATTTTCTGTGTGTCATTTTGATTTGTCAAATGTTGACTCTAAATGTATATTTGGTATATTTCTGCATTGTCAATTAAAACTGATAATGTGATGTATTTAGACTAGTGCCCCATGGTGTATATTTTATATTTATTTCTGTAGGAGAACTTGCCTTGCAAGCGTGGATGCTACTGTCCTGTAGGAATGGTTCGAAATTCTAAAGGGAACTGTGTCTTCCCTGATGACTGCCCATGTTCTTTTGGTGGACAAGAGTATGACCAAGGAAGTGTCACCTCGGTTGGCTGCAACAAATGGTGCATAATAAAAGATTACTACTTTATTTGTTTGGATATTTGAAAGTGGACAATCTGCTCTGATTTTTATGGGAAAGAAGTCATACTCTGCGATATTTTGAAAAATAATGGTCAAATGTAGTTAGAAAAAAAGCTATCTTTAAAATAGAAATTTTACATAGCATTATGTACGATGAACATCAGATAATGAAGAAACTGCAAAATTTAAACCAATATGAAACATTGTTTTGTGCTTCTTTACAAAAACAATATGAGTATATGAATCTTGATGTAATATAATTACCACACTGTATCATTGCTCTCTTTTAGTACTTGCATAAAAGGATCTTGGAACTGTACACAAAATGAATGTCAAACCACCTGCCATATCTATGGGGAAGGTCATGTTAGATCTTTTGATGGAAAAAGTTACAGCTTTGATGGTCTCTGCCAGTATTCATTTATTGAGGTAATTGCAAGTGTATTTTATCACAATTTTTCTTTACTTATTATTTATTTGTAGATGAACTCTGGAGTATTTTATTCTCAAAATGTGAAATTAAAAAAAAATGGCCCCTTATATGTTTCTCAAAGGCAGTAAAATGTAACATAATGTAAAAATGAGTCTGGAGGCAGTAGACCTAGATTTCACTCCTGGCTCTGCCATTTCTCAGATGTATGACTTACTTTGGGCACATTCCTTAATCTCTCTGTGTCTCAGTTTCCTCAGCTATAAAATGGGGATGGAAATAGCCCCTACTTGAAACCAAAGTAGAGAAAATATTGGCACACATACTAAATGCTCAATAAATGTTAGGTGTCATTATTTTAACAACAGCACTATTAGCAATAACAGTTACATTTTCTTGAGTGCTTTTTGCAAAGCGAATTTATATATTTTATTACATTCAATCATTTAAAATATAAAAGACTTATATTATTATTCCTATGATGGAGATGAAGAAATTGAGGGTTAGAGAGGTTAAGCAACATGAATTACTAAGCAGAAAATGCTATATTCAACCTAGATCTGTCTGATTCTGGAGTTCATGCTTGTTCCATACACCTAAACTGCTTCCTAAGTAACATGTAATGGGTGAAGTTTGGATTGTTTTGCATTAGTTTTGATTGAATATCAAATTTCATATAAATCACTGAAGAAAAAGCCCCCACATCTTATCTAGCTATTTGCAGAGCCTAGAAATAAATCTAAGACTTACACAATTTAAATATATATACATCTATGGTATAATTCTAAACTTGTATAGAGGTAATGGGAAAAGGACTCAGTCAAAACAAGTTAACTAGTTTGGACTCAGCAAAGGCTACAGACCCATAACACAGTTACACCACTGTCTTTTGGAAATTCCATAACAAAACATATGGTAATTTATTGATTATAAGGGGTCACTGTCTAAGAAATATTTGTCTGATACAAACATTGTAATTGAGTTCCATGTCCCTGATATAAATAAACTATTATTAACATTTAATTTTTAAAGGATTATTGTGGTCGTGAAAATGGCACATTCCGTATTTTAACTGAAAGCGTCCCGTGTTGTGAAGATGGGCTTACATGCTCAAGAAAAATTATAGTTGCTCTTCAGGTACAGTACTGTTTCTCTTTACTTTCTTTTTCTCTCAGATTATGCACCGCCAAATAAAACTAATGTTTTTGTAAGTCTATCTTTTCATTTATAGGATCAGAATATTGTCTTGCAAGATGGTAAAATCACAGCAGTCAAAACTACGGAAAGTAAGGAATGTGAACTCAGTGGAAAATCATACTCTGTTCATACTGTTGGCCTGTACTTGATTTTGAAAATTTTAAGTGGAATAACCATAATTTGGGACAAAAATACAAGAATTTCTGTGTTATTGGATCCACGCTGGAATGTATGTATATCACATTCATATATATAATAATATAACAGAAGCAAATAACAATAGAAGCAAAATCATTTTTGCTGCTGAAGATTAGAGACATATTCAAATGTGGAAAGTGGGAGAATGGTAGTCTTTGTTATAGAACAAGGTTCCACATCTATTCAACCTTACGTGAAGTATTAAATGTAATCAAAGATGATAGAATTTGGTGAAAAATAAATGCAATAAACCTGAAGCATTCTAGTTTAGCCATATGTGGTTGCTTGGTGTATAGATAGAATTAATGTAATCCTTGGAACAAATATTCTAAGAACCTAAGAGTATACTCCTGTATGATTTGAAGCTACTGAATATAATTATTTTTAAATTCTTAAGGCATTTATCTTGGTCAATACTGAAATATAGGATATCTTGGATTAAATGGGAGCAGAATCTTATCCACAGATTCTGGTTTCCATTCAAAATTTGGAATTTAAAATAGATTTATAATATACACAATCTTAATATCTCTATCATATGTCTATCTATCCATACCTATCTATCTCTCTATATATCTCTAGCATAACTCACTTTTAAAGATCCCTTTCTGATCTATATAGGGCAAAGTGTGTGGTCTTTGCGGAAATAACAATGGCGATCTTAAGGATGATTTCACAACGAGATACTCATCAGTAGCTGCTGGAGCACTGGAATTTGGAAATAGTTGGAAAACAAGTCAAGAATGTTCAGACACAGTAGCTCAAACCTTCCCATGTGACTCAAACCCATACTGTAAAGCTTGGGCTGTGCGGAAATGTGAGATCATCCGGGACAGCACCTTCAGAGACTGCCACAATAAGGTAGTGGGGCTCTGAGAGCAATGACAGGCACGGGTTTTGCTCTCAGGTACTCAGGTGCTGTGCTTGATGCCAAAAATCTTGGCTTTCTGTGCACCGATGGTGAAAAGAAATACAGAGACAAGAGTTTTGGAGCAATGAGAAAAATGGCTTTAATCTTTGCCTGGCAAAGGGGAAAACACAGCAGGCTAGTGCCTCAAGAACTGTGCTCCCCTTCCCTGGGGAACAGGGAAAGATTATATAGCCTGGGGCTCATGGTCTGGGGTAGGTGATAAGGCTCAAAGTAATTAAGGTCTTGCATGTCTTTTTTTCTGCAAATTCATGGCCAAAGCTGGTGTCAGGTGGCTCAGCAACCCGGTCTGGTGTCCCTGAAGTTATTGCCTGTGACCTTCTTTCTGAAATGAATAGTGCTACAAGGGAGTGCAGGGGAGAAGAAATGCCAGGTGCAAAGGGTAGTTCATATGGAGTCAGAGAGTAACTAGCCTTGTGAAGGACAAGGCTACAAGTGTTTGTTAGTAGTAACAGCTAAAGAATAACCAAGATTGCTTAACTCTTTCAGGTGTGGTTATATTGTTTCCCCAGTCTGTTCATTGTTTTCTTATTTTCCTTGTTTATCAGAAAAGAAAATCTCATTTCTATTTTTGCTTTAACATGGTCTTCCTAGGTGGACCCCAGTACGTACTATGATGCATGTGTTGAAGAAGCTTGTGCATGTGACATGGAGGGGAAGTACCTGGGATTCTGCACAGCTGTGGCGATGTATGCAGAAGCATGCAGTGCGGTTGGAGTATGTGTTACATGGAGGAAACCAGATCTCTGTCGTAAGTCCATATGTTGTTGTTCTTTAAAACGTAATCAGACAGAATTGTTTTGTTAGACAACCATTCTTCTCCTCATATTTTCTATAAAATACATATTCTTGGGCATAGACAGGTTTAAACACATGTTAATGTTTGTTTATGATTGAAAAAAAATACCTATTTAAAAAAGTATAGCACCTGGCACAGTACATCAAATTCAACTTTTTTAGTTTCAAAAGTTCTTCTGTTCACAGGGGAAAATTGAATATTGATGGAAAATATTTCTTATTCATACTTAAATGAACAATGAACTGTTTACCTATCTTGGTATAGTTATATATTCTTAAATATTTACCTCATATATCACTTTTGGGTGAAGTCCTCACACATCATCTTGAAAAGTTCTACAGAGTTCTAGTCAAGATAAACTGTTAAATGAATATAAACTGAATTTTGTTATGTGTGGAATGTGGTAACTTTAGTAGAAATTAGTTAACACATTTCCTTCCAAAGGAAGGTATGATAAGAGATAATGTGTCAAATGAGAAATGTTGAAATTGAATCCTCATTTTATTTAGTTTATTATGTACAGCTTTATATATTATATTGAAATCTTTAGTTGCCTCATTTGGGAACTGTTATTTACATATTAAAGAAGCTTAATTTCCCTGGAGATTTATTTTTCTCATTTAAGCTTAGACATTAAAACCATGAATATAGACTATAACCTAAAATAGCTAAAAAATGGGAAAATTAATATTTACTCTTCCACCTCAAACCAATCTTATTGTGAGATGTCAAAGAAAAGTGCTATTTTGATTCTATATGCTTTCCCTCCTTTTTTTGTAAGCTGTTTTTGCTTATATGGCAATTTAGATAAAGCCAAAGGGACTTGATAAGACAGAATGATATACTTTAGTTCTGTTTATTGTTAGTTTCATTCAAAAACTCTTATAAAAATGCTTTGGAAAATGAAAGGTGAAAATTGTCATGTAATGAATGCAAGTAATTTGATATAATTCAATCATAGCTGTCTACTGTGATTATTATAATGCACCTGGGGAATGCAGCTGGCATTATAAACCTTGTGGTACACTGACTGCAAAAACATGCAAAGATAGAGTAATTGGCCAGAAGTTTTCTGCAGTTTTAGAAGGTAAGACATATTTTAATAATTTCCATGAAGAAGCGCAAATTATACTGATACCTTAAAACGAAAATATTTTAGGATACTGACAATTCAGTATCTTACATTTTGTAATTTAATGAATAGTTGTTTATCTTTATTATGATATTAATATTTCTACATTAGAAATATTTTGTCTAGACATAAATTATCTATTTAACAGGAGAGAGAGAGAGAGAGAGAGAGAGAGAGAGAGAACATAGTGATCTGATCGCATTGGCAATCTTTATACATTTCATTAGACAAGGTAGTTTGTTGAGAATGTAGTTTCAGAATGCAACATATAATATAGTCTCACTTGAATGGAGGCCAATTAACTATATCTCACAGTTAAAAATTACGTTATTGCTAGCATTACATATCTTAGAGAAAAAGAATGAAGTGACAAGAAAACAAGATGATACAGAAACTTTCCAAAAGTCACATCTGTGTTAAATCCCAGGCTTTGGGATATTTTCAGCCCATTTTATTATGATTTCTGTTATCTTCGTCTACCCTCATGAAAGTAGATATTTAGAATTGGCATTCACATTTCAAGACCCATATTTATCCAAGTCTTGCATTATGTTCAACAGCGTGCTGTCATTGAAGTAGTAAATCATTTAAAATATTTTAGGAAACATATTAGAAAAAAATTAAATCAGCCAAAATTTCTAAGTTCTCAGGTTTATATTCATTGCAAGAGGGTCTGAATCCTGTTCAATTTTTTTTCTTAACAAAACATCTCTATTTATTTATTTAACATCTTTATTGGAGTATAATTGCTTTACAATGGTGTGTTAGTTTCTGCTGTATAACAAAGTGAATCAGCTCTACATATACATATACCCCCATATCTCCTCCCTCTTGTGTCTCCCTCCCATCCTTCCTATCCCACCCCTCTAGGTGGTCACATAGCACCTCACTTATCTCCCTGTGCTATGCAGCTGCTTCCCGCTAGCTATCTATGTTACAACTGGTACTGTATATATGTCCATGCCACTCTCTCACTTTGTCCCAGCTTACCCTTCACCCTCCACGTGTCCTCAAGTCCATTCTCTCCATCTGCATCTTTGTTCCTGTCCTGCCCCTAGGTTCTTCAGAACCATTTTTTTTTTTTTTAGATTCCATATATATGTGTTAGCTTATGGTGTTTGTTTTTCTCTTTCTGACTTACTTCACTGTATGACAGACTCTATGTCCATCCACCTCACTAAAAATAACTCAATTTCATTTCTTTATATGGCTGAGTAATATTCCATTATATATATATGTGCCACTCTTCTTTATCCATTCATCAGTCAATGGATACTTAGGTTGCTTCCATGTCCTGGCTATTGTAAATAGAGCTGCAGTGAACTTTGTGGTACATGACTCTTTTTGAATTATTGTTTTCTCAGGGTATATGCCCAGTAGTGGGATTGCTGGGTCATAGAGTAGTTCTATTCTTAGTTTTTTAAGGAACTTCCATACTGTTCTCCATAGTGGCTGTTTCAATTTTATATATTTTTCACTAAGAGTATGCTGTTGTTTTGCTATTATCTACTTCAGTTCATGGAACCATTGAAGTAAGTTTACAAAGGTACAATGTAGTTTCAGCAAATAGAGATGAACTGCGGGTCATTTTTACACACAGGCTGTTATGCTAAGTGCCCAGACAGTGCTCCCTTCCTGGATGAGAACACCATGAAATGCGTCAGTTTGTCTGAGTGCAGCTGCTTCTATAATGACATCATACCTGCTGGTGGAGTGATCCAAGATAACTGTGGGAGAATATGGTAAATTCTCTAACTGTCCAGTATTTCTGTTTCTTCCATTTTTATTTAGAAAGCAATTAAGAAAAAAATCAGTGAATATATTTTTTAACTGTTATTTCTAAATGGGAAGGTCAGCTTTAGGTTCAGTTTTATATCACTTATGTTGGTTATTTTGTGTTTTCAGTAAATCCACATATCAACAAATGGTTTGTTAAATCTTATACTTAGTGCATAAGACAGAACAGAAAATGTCACTATGTACTTTTGGGTAAAAAGAAAGTTTTCATTCCATAAATGTAAGATCATGTTTATAGGCTTTCAGAGAGTGACATGGAAGTAAAGAAGGGAGGTCTGTACTAGAGCGGCATGGCCATCAAAAAAAAGTCATGTTTGAAACTTAAAATCTAAGAACTAACTTTACAGCTTGACTCCAAACATTCCTTTAGGTCCCAAGAACTCCTCAGTGAAAAGATTAGGAAACAGTACATGAAAAATACAAAAAAACAGTTTGAATCCACAGCATGCTCTTGGGGAAACAGTTATTTACTGTTCTCTTATTTGGTTCTGTTTTGATTTTCACGGTTAGACAATTTGTTATTTTAAATTTGGGAGATGTATGTAATTAGGAGCTAAAAATTTCAAACTAATTCTTGTTTTTTATTTTGATTGTTTATTTTTTGTTTATAATTTAACTTTCAGCTATTGCATCGCAGGAGAGTTGGAGTGCAGTGGTGAGTCACTATGTTTTACTCTAATCAATTTAGGAAAGATGAGGTAAAGGGTTTGGAATCTTTTCATATCATCAACAGCAGAGGAGTAAGTACTTAATGCTTTAGACTGCTCCTCAGTGGATTGAGACTATTCTGTTTCAGGGTATTTGTTCATATTGAGTCAGTTCAAAACCAATGCTGTCAAGGTACTTCGAACCACTGGTAGATGGGGCAATTCTCCTGCCACACTCCTGCCTGTCTGTAGGTTCTGGGAATTAAGGGAGTGAGACATCAACTAAAATAATTTAATAAAGGGATGGAGTGGAAGGTGAGGATTATATAGATAGAATTCAATACTTGAAGGATTACTCATGTGCAACATATATCTTAAAAAGAAATTTCAATGAGCTTCCAAAGAATATATAAATGACTCCTGTTTTGCATTCGAAATTGTAAGAAGTGAAATAAAAAAGGCCAGATAACTCATAGTCAGCTTGAGTTTTAGATTTTTTTTTCACAATTTTTCATTCCTGTCAATAATAGTAATTTATGATTATTTCAGAAACTGCTCCTACAAATTCAACATTTACAGGTAAAATCATCATTATGGTTTAAATGTGTATTTCTGATGTCTTTTTATGGATAATCATTTATAGTTTCACATGAATCTGTGCCAGCAAAAGATATGCTGGTAAATATGCTGATATAAAATTTCAAATTAAAATTAACAGTTACTGGGCTTCCCTGGTGGTGTAGTGGTTGAGAGTTCGCCTGCTGATGCAGGGGACACGGGTTTGTGCCCCAGTCCGGGAAGATCCCACATGCTGCAGAGCGGCTGGGCCCGTGAGCCGTGGCTGCTGAGCCTGCGCGTTCGGAGCCTGTGCTCCGCAACGGGAGAGGCCACAACAGTGAGAGGCCCGCGTACCTCAAAGAAAACAAACAAACAAATAAAATTAACAGTTGCTAGAAAATATGTCAAAATATTATTTCATTATACTCCTGTGATTTAAGTTAGAAATATGATTAGAACATACAATAGGTATTGTATGCTTATTAGTTAAATATAATCATCCAAAGCTTGATATTTTTAGATGATAATTGGGACAAGTGGAGTGAAAAAGAAGTAAATGTGATCTCCTGTGAAGTAAATATTTTGAAATCATGATTATACTGGGAGATGACTTGAAAACATAGAAATAAAAGTTAATTTATTTTTCTTAACTCATGTATTTGTTACAAGCTATAATTTGTTGCAAGTATTTCAGTTATGTCCATTCAAGAGCGTATTGGGCAAAATGCAGTTTAACTTTGGGTTTGGAACTTGTAATACATTGGTGATATAAGTGTACTTAGAGTTGCTACAGTACACTTACACATTCCTGTCTTGTATGATTCAGGGATAGAATTTATTTCCTGTTGATCATTATTTGGAGGTGGTGTCAATTAAGAGATAGTATAGTAAATTGGAAACCTTAGGTTTTGGTAACGTATTTAGTATGTGGTCATCAGTGAAGTGTTATTTATTTTAGTTATCATTGGTTACTTTCCTAAAGCTAAGGTATCACATGTCAGGATTTGTCTTGGCCCTGTCTTATAAAGTTCCTGTGAGATTTTGGTTAAGTGGTAATAACAGAAAATAGTTATTTTTGTCGGGCATACAGTAAGTATACAGTGGTATTCATATTGATTTAATGAAAGATTGTTTTGTTAATTAACCTCTGCATACAACTTCAGAAACTTTTATTAAGTTTATGGCAACTGGTTTCTTGAACTAAATTTTCCAGCAAAGTTATTTAAGTAATTTATTTTCATAAATATTTTCTTCCCTAAACAGTTTCTACTACAACAGCTACCTCCATACTAAGCGCTGAAGCAGGTAAAAAAAAAAAGGCTTATTTGCTTTTTAGCTTCTAAATAAGCATCAAAGTGAATTTGCAACTCAGGCATTTGGCCCTTTTCTCAATTTTGTCATTCTCTATTTATTTATTTTCTAAATGCCAAATAGCAGGGTCTACATCCCAACTGTGATATTGGTGAAGAACCTCTTCCCTATTCAGAGATCATGTGTCCTAAAAATAACATTCTACATATTACTAATTTGGAAGAAAGTGGCTACAGAAGAAAATTCTATGCTAAATTCTTTGAAAATAATTTATATTTTCAACTGACACCAAGGAATTTTAACTTTAATTGAATCATTTGTAATTAAAGCAGTGATCAGAGAAGTACAGGAGTACTTCTGGTAAATGAATTTAACTGACATTTCATTATTTATTTGAATTATAGAGATATCTAACCCATGTCTAAATAAATACTTCGTAATCTTGCCTTTCAACACCATTTTAACATACATTTCCGAATATTTGTCTCCTCCTTTGTACAGCAATTACACTGGTGACCAGTAGCTCAGGCACAGGCAAGCCATAATCATCAACCACAACTTAATCAAGAGGGCATTAAAAAAAAATTCCAAAACTTCCTTTTTCAGTATTATACCTTTGCAGTTACACTTTTCAGGGAAGATTTTTGGGTTTTTTTTTAACGTCTTTATTGGACTATTATTGCCTTACAATGGTGTGTTAGTTTCTGCTTCATAACAAAGTGAATCAGTTATATACATACATATATCCCCATATCTATTCCCTCTTGTGTCTCCCTCCCTCCCACCCTCCCTATCCCACCCCTCTAGGTGGTCACAAAGCACAGAGCTGATCTCCCTATGTTATGCGGCTGTTTCCCACTAACTATAAGTTTTACATTTGGTAGTGTATATATGTCCATGCCACTCTCTCACTTTGTCCCAGCTTACCCTTCCCCCTCCCCGTATCCTCAATTCCATTCTCTAGTAGGTCTGCGTCTTTATTCCCGTCTTACCCCTAGGTTCTTCATGACCTTTTTTTTTTTTTTATTCCATATATATGTGTTAGCATACGGTATTTGTTTTTCCTTTCTGAGTTACTTCACTCTGTATGACAGACACAAGGTCCATCCACCTCACTACAAATAACTCAATTTCATTTCTTTTTATGGCTGAGTAATATTCCATTGTATATATGTGCCACATCTTCTTTATCCCTTCATCTGTTGATGGACACTTCGGTTGCTTCCATGTCTTGGCTATTGTAAATAGAGCTGCAATGAACATTGTGGTACATGACCCTTTTTGAATTATGGTTTTCTCTGGATATATGCCCAGTAGTGGGATTGCTGGGTGGTATGGTAGTTCTATTTTTAGTTTTTTCAGGAACCTCCATACTGTTCTCCATAGTGGCTGTATCAATTTACATTCCCACCAACAGTGCAAGAGGGTTCCCTTTTCTTCACATCCTCTCCAGCATTTATTGTTTGTAGATTTTTTGATGATGGCCATTCTGACCGGTGTGAGGTGATACCTCATTGTAGTTTTGATTTGCATTTTTCTAATGATTAGTGATTTTGAGCATCCTTTCATGTGTTTGTTGGCAGTCTGTATATCTTCTTTGGAGAAATGTTTATTTAGGTCTTCTGCCCATTTTTGAATTGGGTTGTTTGTTTTTTGATATTGAGCTTCATGAGCTGCTTGTATATTTTGGAGATTAATCCTTTGTCAGTTGCTTCATTTGCAAATATTTTCTCCCATTCTGAGAGTTGTCTTTTGGTCTTGTTTATGGTTTCCTTTGCTGTGCAAAACTTTTAAGTTTCATTAGGTCCCATTTGTTTATTTTTGTTTTTATTTCCATTTCTCTAAGATGTGGGTCAAAAAGGATCTTGCTGTGATTTATGTCATAGAGTGTTTTGCCTGTGTTTTCCTCTAAGAGTTTGATAGTGTCTGGCCTTACATTTAGGTCTTTAATCCATTTTGAGCATTTTTCACAGAACTGGAACAAAAAATTTCACTATTTGTATGGAAACACAAAAGACCCTGAATAGTCAAAGCAATCTTGAATAAGAAAAACAAAGCTGGATGAATCAGGCTCCTGGACTTTAGACTATACTACAAAGCTACAGTAATCAAGACAGTATGGTACTGGCACAAAAACAGAAATATAGATCAATGGAACAGGATAGAAAGCCCAGAGATAAACCCATGCACATATGGTTACCTTATCTTTGATAAAGGAGGCAAGAATATACAATGGAGAAAAGACAGTCTCTTCAATAAGTGGTGCTGGGAAAACTGAACAGCTACATGTAAAAGAATGACATTAAAACACTCCCTAACACCATACACAAAAATAAACTCAGGGAAGATTTTGTTTTCTGTTTTTGTTTTGTTTATTTTTAACATTTTAGAAGAAAACTTTGGAAAAAAATGTTATACAAACTGATAAGAGTCTTTGACTTTTACTTGTGGTCTATAGATTTTAAACTTTAATTTTACATTTTGACATCTATGTACTATTTAATCAAATTTCTCTGAAACATTAATTTCAAGTTAATCCATCTTATATATTGCCATAAATGTTATCAGTAACATAATTTTCCTTCCACATGAAACATTTTTTTCCATTGTTCTCCAATTCAGCAGCTTCCATTCCAGAGATTACTACATCAAGCAGTGAAATAATCCGTAGGTGAATCAACAAGCCTATAAACTGACAAATATAGGCTTTTACATATATTAAAATTGTTTTTTACATATTAGAATCAACAGACCCACTCTCTTATACTTAATACCTTTTTATTCCCCTCAATTAACATTATTTTTCTTTCTCCTCTTATTTATTACTTTCTCCAATCTGTCTGTCTCTGTATATACATATATATTTTAAAACATAATATTTTATTGAGGTATAATTGGCATGTTAACATTTTATTAGTTTCAGTTGTTCAACATAATGATTTGATATTTATATATATTGCAAAATGATCAGCACAAGAAGTCTAGGTAACATCCTTGAAGTCACAGTTAATGGTTTGCCATCCTTGTATTCCCAATTGCACTTAGTCCCAAGCTATATAATAGTTAGTATTCAATAAATATTTGTAGAATGAATGGATGATTCTTCTTTTCCCTGTCCCAAATTTTAATTCGGGTTTTTTCTTTTGGCACAGAATTTCTAGTGAAGATTATACTATTGATTAGATATTATTTATACTGATGAATC
Organism: Globicephala melas; assembly: GCF_963455315.2. Lineage (NCBI taxonomy): Eukaryota > Metazoa > Chordata > Mammalia > Artiodactyla > Delphinidae > Globicephala > Globicephala melas. The sequence goes on along the minus strand of NC_083323.1, from coordinate 71,211,735 downwards.
TTATAGTTCATACATTTCATTCATTGGAGCGAATATTTCTTCTCTAGAATACAAAGAGATAGTGTAAAATCAAGACTACTTTTTGATTATGATTTTATATCATGATATAGAATTATGACTAATTTGCAGTACTTTTGTAATTTTTAGTGTTGTCTGATTTATTTGGTACTTAATACATGTTGCTTATATTCAAAGGGCAAACATGTAACTTTATCACCATCATAGTGTGGAATATCATTAAAATGCCCAACTGACATGTTTAATTTCTATCAAACTTTCTCTTATGTTGAATATCATTAGCAGGTCTGGCTCTTTCAATGTAATTTTAGAAGAACTGACACGTTTCAGAAGTATTTTTCTTTATTCTATAATTGTAAATTTATTTCTGAAGGCTTAGTAAAAATTTCATCCCGGTAGTTGTTTAATATACACTGCATAATGATATTCTATCTATGTATTATCTCAGCCATAAACAATGGACTGAATTCCTAATTCTCAGCCTTGTTCTGTGTCTAAGATAAGTAATTTGGTTCAGTTGTATAGGTCTCTTTCAGTTAAAATAAAATCATTCACTCAGCTACTAAAACTTTTGAATCTTGAGGCCATTTAATGTATTCTTGACTGTTGATTTGGTGAATTGTGTAGTCATGCATGAGTCATAAGCAATTTGGATAACTATTTCAATATGATGCTGATATCTGCATCTTGCATTAAAAGTAGGCAATCAGAACTAAGAAGACTGGTTTGATTTTTTCCAGTTTATACATATATTTTCTTTTATTGCCTTTTCTTCCCCAAGCATTCAGTTTTGAACATAATATTCTGGCAATTAATTTTGTCAACATTCTGTATTGTAGCAAGCAAACTTTTCACATAAAACAGAAGGTCATGAGTAGATTACCTAGAGCTTTCGTTACTTCATCATTAGCCACTGATAAGGTTTTAGATGTAAAATTAATCTTAAAACACTACAAAAATCTCATCAATTGCTTCCACCATAGCATTTAAAAAAATTATAAATCTAATGTAGAGTTTAATTATAGGGAAGATTAGCTAGGTGATGTTTTCCTGAATTCATTTGGTATTATTTATGACTTTTAATGCTTAACCTTACCAAATCCTAATGTTTTATTTAATTTCACTGAAATTCCAGCAGACATTTCATGCTATTAGTATAATATTATTTTACTAAAACATCATCTTAGTACTGTATTATAATATATAGCAAATAATAACTATTAATGAGTGATTACTATATTTTAGTCATTATATCATGAACTTTTTATTCAATTTCTCATTAAATCTCAACAATCCCCTGATTCCACAATCCTCCACAACACAGGTGCCCTCATATTTTACAGGGGAGGAGATACAAAGAGCTTAAATATTTTTTCCAGCATTACAAATATCAGAAGAAAAAGGGATTTTCTGGTATGATGTAGAGAGAAAAAAGAGTTGTCTTTTCCTTTTTATTTGTGAAAGCAAGAAATTATAAAATCAGAAATTATAATTTCACAGATGTGAATCATTAAGGCTTGCCCCAACGTTAATCTGAAATCAGGAGAAAAAAGTAGTTTTTAGAAGTTTATTTTTTTCATGTTAAAATTCTGTAAATGTGCCACAAATCAAATAAATTTTAAGTAGATTTAGTCAAATAATCCTAATATAGAGAAAACATTGATTATCAAGTTATAGAGTCATTAGTAACTTTCCAGAATTTTTGGATAATGTAGATGTAGCTTTATATTGATACTGGAATAAATTAGTAATTGCTTATTTCCCAGATGAACTGAGGCACATAAAATTTTGTATATTACTTAAATTTCAATTCTAAAATAATTATTAGTGATTTAATGTTTAGCTCCTCATCGACTATTCCACAACATCTTTTCTGAGAATATTCCCATATCATACATAACAGGTAGGAACTTAGAAATTATTCAAATAATCATTGATTTAGTTTCATCAAAAATCTGTAACTTGGGGGCTCAGATAGTACCACTTGGTTATCTTTGTTCAATTAACTGCATAACCATAAATTCTATTTTATTTAATTTATTATTTAAACATCTTTATTGGAGTATAATTGCTTTACAATGGTGTGTTAGTTTCTGCTTTATAACAAAGTGAATCAGCTATACATATACATATATCCCTATATCTCTTCCCTCTTGCATCTCCCTCCCACCCTCCCTATCCCACCCCACTAAGTGGTCACAAAGAACCGAGCTGATCTCCCTGTTCTATGTGGCTGCTTCCCACTAGCTATATATTTTGCATCTGGTAGTATATATATGTTAGTGCTACTCTCTCACTTCTTTCCAGCTTAACCTTCCCTCTCCCTATGTCCTCAAGTTTATTCTCTATGTCTGCATCTTTATTCCTGCCCTGCCCCTAGGTTCATCAGAACCTTTTTCTTTTTTATTCCATATATTGTGTTAGCATATGGTATTTGTTTTTTTCTTTCTGACTTACTTCACTCTGTATGACAGACCCTAGGTACATCCACCTCAATACAAATAACCCAGTTTCATTTCTTTTTATGGCTGAGTAATATTCCATTGTATATATGTGCCTCATCATCTTTATCCATTCATCTGTTGATAGACACTTAGGTTGCTTCCATGTCCTGGCTATTGTAACTAGTGTTGCAATGAACATTGTGGTACATGACTCTTTTTGAATTATGGTTTTCTCAGGATATATTGCCCAGTAGTGGGAATGCTGGGTCATATGTAGTTCTATTTTTAGCTTTCTAAGCAACCTCCATACTGTTCTCCATAGTGGCTGTATCAATTTACATTCCCACCAACAGTGCAGAAGGGTTCCCTTTTCTCCACACCCTCTCCAGCATTTATTGTTTGTAGAGTTTTTGATGGTGGCCATTCTGACCAGTGTGAAGTGATATCTCATCATAGTTTTGATTTGCATTTCTCTAATGACTAGTGATGTTGAGCATCCTTTCATGTGTTTGTTGCCAATCTGTGTATCTTCTTTGGAGAAATGTCTATTAAGTCTTCTGTCCATTTTTGGATTGGGTTGTTCGTTTTTTTTTGTTGTTTTTTTTTTTTTGATATTGAGCTGAATGAGCTGTTTGTATATTTTGGAGATTAATCCTTTGTCAGTTGCTTCATTTGCAAATATTTCTCCCATTCTGAAGGTTGTCTTTTTGTCTTGTTTATGGTTTCCTTTGCTGTGCAAAAGCTTTTAAGTTTCATTAGGTCCCATTTGTTTATTATTGTTTTTATTTCCATTTCTCTAGGAGGTGGGTCAAAAAGATCTTGCTGCAATTGATGTCAGAAAGTGTATTGCCTGGGGTTTCCTCTAAGAATTTTATAGTATCTTGCCTTACATTTATGTCTTTAATCCATTTTGAATTTAATTTTGTGTATGGTGTTAGGAAATGTTCTAATTTCACTCTTTTACATGTAGCTGTCCAGTTCTCCCAGCACCATTTATTGAAGAGGCTGTCTTTTCTCCATTGTATATTCTTGCCTCCTTTATCAAAGATAAGGTGACCATATGGGCGTTGGTTTAGCTCTGGGCTTTCTATTCTGTTCCATTTATCTTTATTTCTGTTTTTGTGCCAGTACCATACTGTCTTGATTACTGTAGCTTTGTAGTATAGTCTAAAGTCAGGGAACCTGATTCATCCAGCTTTGTTTTTCTTATTCAAGATTGCTTTGGCTATTCAGGGTCTTTTGTGTTTCCATACAAATAGTGAAATTTTTTGTTCTAGTTCTGTGAAAAATGTCACTGGTAGTTTGATAGGCATTGCATTGAATCTGTACATTGCTTTGGGTTGTATAGTCTTTTTCACAATATTGATTCTTTCAATCCAAGAACATGGTATATCTCTCTATCTGTTTGTATTGTCTTTAATTTCTTTCATCTCTGTCTTATAGTTTTCTGCACATAGATGTTTTCTCTCCTTAGGTACGTTTTTTCCTAGGTATTTTATTCTTTTTGTTGCAATGGTAAATGGGAGTGTTTCCTTAATTTCACTTTCAGATTTTTCTTCGTTAGTGTATAGGAATGCAAGAGATTTCTGTGCATTAATTTTGTATCCTGCTACCTTACCAAATTCATTGATTAGCTCTAGTTGTTTTCTGGTAGCATCTTTAGGATTCTCTATGTATAATATCACATCATCTGCAAACAGTGACAGTGTTACTTCTTCTTTTCTGATTTGGATTTCTTTTATTTCTTTTTCTTCTCTGATTGCTGTGCCTAAAACTTCCCAAAATACGTTGAACAATGGTGAGAGTGGACAACCTTGTCTTGTTCCTGATCTTAGAGGAAAAGTTTTCAGTTTTTCACCATTGAGAATGATGTTGGCTGTGGGTTTGTCATATATGACCTTTATTATGTTGAGGTAAGTTCACTCTTTGCCTACTTTCTGTAGGATTTTTTTTTATCCTAAATGGGTGTTGAATTTTGTCAAAAGCTTTTTCTGCATCTATTGAGATGATCATATGGTTTTTATCCTCCAATTTGTTAATATGGTGTATCAAATTGATTGATTTGCATATATTGAAGAATCCTTGCATTCCTGGTATAAACCCCACTTGATCATGGTGTATGACCCTTTTAATATACTGTTGGATTCTGTTTGCTAGTATTTTGTTGAGGATTTTTTCATCTATGTTCATCAGTGATATTGACTTGTAGTTTTCTTTTTTTTGTGTGAAACCTTTGTCTGGTTTTGGTATCAGGGTGATTGTGGCCTTGTAGAATGAGTTTGGGAGTGTTCCTCCCTCTGCTATATTTTGGAAGACTTTGAGGAGGATAGATGTTAGCTCTTCTCTAAGTGTTTGGTAGAATTCGCCTGTGAAGCCATCTGGTGTTGGGCTTTTGTTTGTTGGAAAATTTTTAATCACAGTTTAAATTTCAATTCTTGTGACTGGTCTGTTTATATTTTCTACTTCTTCCTGGTTCAGTCTTGGAAGGTTGTGCTTTTCTAAGAATTTGTCCATTTCTTCCAGGTTGTCCATTTTATTGGCGTATAGTTGATTGTAGTAATGTCTCATGATCTTTTTTATTTCTGCAGTGTCAGTTATTACTTCTCCTTTTTCATTTCTAATTCTGTTGATTTGAAACTTCTCCATTTTTTTCTTGATGGGTCTGGCTAATGGTTTATCAATTTTGTTTATCTTTTCAAAGAATCAGCTTTTAGTTTTATTGATCTTTGCTATCATATCATTCATTTCTTTTTCATTTATTTCTCATATGATCTTTATGATTTCTTTCTTTCTGCTAAATTTGGTTTTTTTTTGTTGTTGTTGTTGCTCTTCTTTAATTGCTTTAGGTGTAAGGTTAGGTTGTTTATTTGAGATTTTTCTTGTTTCTTGAGGTAGGATTGTATTGCTATAAACTTCCCTGTTAGAACTGCTTTTGCTGCATCCCATAGGTTTTGGGTCGCCATGTTTTCATTGTCATTTATTTCTAGGTATTTTTTGATTTCCTCTTTGATTTCTTCAGTGATCTCTTGGTTATTTAGTAGTATATTGTTTAGCCTCCATACATTTGTATTTTTTACAGTTATTTTCCTGTAATTGATATCTAGTCTCATAGCATTGTGGTCAGAAAAGATACTTGATACGATTTCAATTTTCTTAAATTTACCAAGGCTTGATTTGTGACCCAAGTTATGATCTATCCTGGAGAATGTTCCATGAGCAGTTGAGAAGAAAGTGTATACTGTTGTTTTGGGATGGACCGTCCTATAAATATCAATTAAGTCCATCTTGTCTAATGTGTCATTTAAAGCTTATGTTTTCTTATTTATTTTCAATTTGGATGAGCTGTCCATTGATGAAAGTGGGGTGTTAAAGTTCCCTACTGTGATTGTTTTACTGTTGATTTCCCCTTTCATGGTAGTTAGCATTTGCCTTATGTATTGAGGTGCTCCTATGTTGGGTGCATAAATATTTACAATTGTTATATCTTCTTCTTGGACTGATCCCTGATCAATAGATATGTCCTTCTTTGTCTCTTGTAATAGACTTTATTTTAAAGTCTATTTTGTCTGATATGAGAATTGCTACTGCAGATTTCTTTTGATTTCCTTTTGCATGGAATATGTTTTTCCATCCTCTCAGTTTCAGTCTATATGTGTCCCTAGGTCTGAGTGGGTCTCTTGTAGACGGCATATATGTGGGTGTTGTTTTTTTATCCATTCAGCCAGTCTATGTTTTTTGGTTGGAGCATTTAATCTATTTACATTTAAGGTAATTATCGATATTTATGTTCCTGTTACCATTTTCTTAATTGTTTTGGGTTTGTTTTTGTAGGTTTTTTTCTTTCTCTTGTATTTCCTACCTAGAGAAGTTCCTTTAGCATTTGTAAAGTTGGTTTGGTGGTGCTGAATTCTCTTAAATTTTCTTGTCTGTAAACTTTTTAATTTCTCTGTCGAATCTGAATGAGATCCTTGCTCAGTAGAGTAATCTTTGTTGTAGGTTTTTCCCTTTCATCCCTTTAAATATGTCCTGCTGCTCCCTTCTGACTTGCAGAGATTCTGCTGAAAGATCAGCTGTTAACCTAATGGGGATTCCCTTGTATGTTATTTGTTGCTTTTCCCTTGCTGCTTTTAATATTTTTTCTTTGTATTTAATTTTTGATAGTTTGTTTAATATGTGTCTTGATGTGTTTCTCCTTGGATTTATCCTGTATGGGACTCTCTGTGCTTCCTGGAATTGATTGACTATTTCCTTTCCCATGTTAAGGAAGTTTTCAACTATAATTTTTTCAAATATTTTCTCATCCCTTTCTTTTTCTCTTCTTCTCCTGGGACCCCTATAATTCGAATGTTGGTGCGTTTAATGTTATCCCAGAGGTCTCTGAGACTGTCCTCCATTCTTTTCATTCTTTTTTCTTTATTTTGCTTTGTGATAGTTATTTCCACTATTTTATCTTCCAGGTCATTTATCCGTTCTTCTGCTTCCGTTATTCTGCTATTGATTCCTTCTAGAGAATTTTTATTTTCCTTTATTTTGTTGTTCATCATTGTTTGTTTACTCTTTAGTTCTTCTAGGTCCTTGTTAAACATTTCTTTTTTTTTCTGCATTCTATTTCCAAGATTTTGGATCATCTTTACTATCACTATTCTGAATTCTTTTTCAGGTAGACTGCCTATTTCCTCTTCATTTGTTTGGTCTGGTGTGTTTTTTCCCTTGTTCCTTCATTGGCTGTGTGTTTCTCTGTCTTCTCATTTTACTTAACTGACTGTGTTTGGGGTCTTTTTGCAGGCTGCAGGCTCATAGTTCCCATTATTTTTGCTGTCTGCCCCAGTGAGTGAGGTTTGTTCAGTGTCTTGTGTAGGCTTCCTTGTGGAGGGGATTGGTGCCTGTGTTCTGGTGGGTGGGGCTGGATCTTGTCTTTCTGGAGAGCAGGGCCACATCCGGTGGTGTGTTTTCTGGTGTCTGTGAACTTAGTATGAATTTAGGCAACCTCTCTGCTAATGGGTGGGGTTGTGCTCCTGTCTTGCTAATTGTTTTGCATGGGGCATCCAGCACTGGACGTTGCTTGCCATTGGGTGGAGCTGGGTCTTAGTGTTGAGAGGGAGATCTCTGGGAGAACTCTCGCCAACTGATATTACATGGGTCCGGGAGGTCTCTGGTGGTCCAATGTCCTGAACTCGTGTCTCCCACCTCAGAAGCTCAGGCCTGACACCAGGCCAGAGCACCAAGACCCTGTAAGCCACCAGGCCTAAGAGAAAAGGGAGAAAAAAGAAAGAAAAAAAATTTTTAATTATTAAAATAAAAAATAATAAATGAAAAAAAAAAAGAATAGAGCAACCAAACCAATAAACAAATCCACTAATGATTTATCCACAAGTCCACAAGTGCTAAAAGCTAAGATAAACATAAAAATCAGTAACAAATCAGTCACAGACAGCAAACCCCAAGTCTACAATTGCTCTCAAAGTCCACTGCCTCAATTTTGGGATGATTCATTGTCTATTTAGGTATTCCACAGATGCCGGGTAAATCAATTTGATTGTGGGGATGTAATCCGCTGCTCCTGAGGCTGCACAGAGAAATTTCCCTTTCTCTTCTTTTTTCACACAGCTCCTGGGGTTCAGCTTTGGTTTTGGCCCCACCTCTGCAAGTAGTTCACCCTCAGGCATCTGTTCCCTGCCCAGACAAGAGGGGGTTAAACAGTGGCTGAGTAGGGGGCTCTTGCTCACTCAGGCCAGGGGGAGTGAGGGGTAGAGAATAGAATGTGGGGTGAGCCTGCAATGGCAGAGACTGATGTGATGTTGTAACAGCCTGAGGGATGCCATGTGTTCTCCTGAGGAAGTTGTCCCTGGGTCATGGGACCCTGGCAGTAGCAGGTTGCATGGGCTCCTAGGGGGGCGGTGGGTGGTGTGGATAGTGACCTGTGCTTGCACACAGGATTCTTGGTGGCTACAGCAGCAGCCTTAGTGTTTCCTGACTGTCTCTGGGGTCCGAGCTGATAGACACAGCTCATACCCTTCTCTGGAGTTCATTTAGGCGGTGCTCTACCTTCTGTGGGCAGATGGGGAAGGAGTCCCCTCTCCTGTGCACCCCAAAACAATGGTCTCTTGGCTTTTAGACAGGTCCAGATTTTTTTCTGGACTCCCTCCCAGCTAGCTGTGGTGCACTAGCCCCCTCAGGCGGTCTTCACGCAGCCAACCCCAGTGCTCTCCCTGGGATCTGACCTCTGAAGTCCAAGCATCAGCTCCCAGTGCCCACCCACCCTGGTGGGTGAGCAGGCAAGCCTTTCAGTCTGGTGAGTGCTAGTCAGCACCGATCCTCTGTGAGGGAATCTCTCCTCTTTGCCCTCTGCACCCCTGTTGCTGCACTCTCCTCCATGGCTCCAAAGCTTTCTCCCTGCCCAGCCCCCGTTTCCACCAGTGAAGGGACTTCCTAGTGTGTGGAAACTTTTCCTTCTTCATAGCTCCTTCCCTGAGGTACAGGTCCCATCCCTATTCTTTTGTCTTTGCTTTTTTCTTTTGCCCTACCCCGGTATGTGGGGATTTTCTTGCCTTTTGGGAAGTCTGAGGTCTTCTGCCAGCATTCAGTAGGTGTTCTGTAGGAGTTGTTCCACATATAGATGTATTTCTGATGTATTTGTGGGGAGGAAGGTGATATCCACGTCTTACTCCTCTGCCATCTTGAAGGTCCCCCCTCTGGAACCACACCAACCATAAATTTTATACTTCAACATGTGCTATAGTTTCCTGGACTGGGTATAAAATGTTGAGAATTAAATGTGACATTTTTGAATTTTAACAGTCATAAGAGATAACATGTCCATTTGCTGGTGACTGAAGTATCATAAGAATCTACTTAAAGTGAGGATGGCAATCAGTAGACTCTCAGAAGAATGAGTATGTTTATTGATAGTCTTATTTTGAAGCTCTTAAAAAAGCCAAGTTTAATGTTCTATTGATCTTCATTTTTCATGTAAGAATAAAGCAATTCATTTTAAGGCACATCAACATAATTAAAAAAAAACTTGTTCTATAAATTCATCCAATAAGCATCACGCCATAGTAAAAATAAAACAGTTTAAAGTGTTTGCTTTTAGAACACTTTTTTCCTTTTTTCTTTTTAATTTTTATTGGAGTATAGTTACTTTACCACACTGTGTTAGTTTCTACTGTATAGCAAAATGAATCAACTATATATATATATATATATATATATATATATATCCCCTAGTTTTTGGATTTCCTTCCCATTTAGGTCACCACAGTGCATTGAGTAGAGTTCCCTGTGCTATACAGTATGTTCTCATTAGTTGTCTATTTTATACATAGCATCAATTGTGTATATGTGTCAATCCCAATCTCCCAATTCCTCCCACCCTACCCTTTCCCCCTTGGTATCCGTAAGTTTGTTCTCTGTCTCTATTTCTGCTTTGCAAATCAGATTATCTATAACATTTTTTAAACGAAGTAAGGATCCTTTTTGTGGAGAAATTGCCTTGCACGAAGTGAAGCCTTGAAAATCATATCCCATCTCTTTTACTGACATCAGTGATTTAAAAGTTGAACAGCATTTGACAAGTTGTGATGAATTCATAACTACATAATGATTTTTGGTTTTTAGCTTTCTAGTGGTGAAGCTCTCTTGATCAGTGATGAGAAAAATGGATCCCAAGATAAGAGTTTAGTCATCATTACTAGCAAGTTTCTTGTTTCTTTCTAAATATAGTATGCCTCAACTAAGAATATTTAAATAGACACTGAAAAATGAAATGTAATATTTCCAGATATAATATAGCTAGGAAGACACATCATTTTGAACATGTGTTGCCTCTCCATGAACTGTCTATGATGGATGGAAGGATTTTTTTCTTAGACATGAGAACCCATTTTACCCAGAAATTTGGTTTATAGTCTCAATGTTCTAAATGTACTTTCATTTTGGATAATATATTTGTCCTTTTGAATTGAACCAATATGATTAATGGGTTAATTTAATTTAGCCAAAACTCTTCTATTTTTATTTTCTGCATTGTCTTAAGATATCAATGTGGTATTTTAAAAAAAACCTATGATTCTTGAATAGGTAAGATTTATTTCAAAAAAAGACTGTGCAGAAGGGCACCTTTTTTCCCTTATCTTGTTCCCTGGGTGAAGTACTTTTGATCAAGTAATAGATCAAATACTTCCCTGTATCAAGTACTTTTCACTGGCCATTAGTTATTTTTTTGTTTTTGTTTCTCACCTATAACTTGAAAATGACTTGTACAATAACTTGTACAAGTTATTTTAAAGTTTCTTCCATAAATTTAAATGACCTTCTCGGATGGATCAAAGGCATTCCTGCCAGATAGAAGGAGAAAGGCCTGGGTGCTCAGAAGAGGATTTATGATGTATTTGACTTTAAAACTTTAAAGGAAGTTAAAGGAAGCAATATGCAAAGCTTAAGTTTTTTTCCATGCCTTATATATCTATTTCATTTTCTATACAGTAAAGGCTTTCAAAGGGTTAAAATGCCCTGAGAGATGCTTAGCCAACCATTGCAATAAGTATGTTATTTTTAGAAGAAAAATTATTCAATTATGCTTTTTTCCTGTTTAGCTTGACAAATCTTGACACAGAGCTAATATTTACTGAGCACTATTATAATTATTTGACACATATTATCTCATTTGGTATAGAATTCTATGAAGTGGGCACCATTATTTTCCTCAATTTACAAATGAGGAAATGGAAGCACAAAAGGTTAAGCCATGTGTTGAAGGTCACTTGGTAATAAGTAGCAGAGAGAGGATTAAATCCAGGGCATAGTTTTCTAGATTCTAATCTTAAGGCTTTTGTGTTTTGATATTTAAAAAAAAGTTAAATTTAATTTAAATCAGTTATTGAAGTAGTAGCATGTAATTGCAGATTCCAATTTCAAATTGGGACTTGTGTTAAAATTTATAATAACTTATTTAATAAGTTTCTAATAAATTTATAACTTATTTAATAAGTTTAATAAATTTATAACTTATTTAATACATTTCTATTAAAACTAAAAATAGCTCATTGACTAAATGGGATACTAATTCATATAATTAAAATGTAGGTTTCTGTTACATAACATTTTGATATCTTAAAATGCATCTTTCTTGTCTCAAAAAGTTAAATTTTATCAGAATTTATATAAGTTGTATATAAATTTTATTTGTTTGTATAATGTGCTTATTCTAAAATTGCATCAATCATAGAAAGAAGGTAATTGTACCAGGATATTACAGAGAGCCAGTTGAGTGTAGTGGGAAGCAGAAGCAGATAAATAAGAACTAGAATCTCTTCTCTTCTACTTACTAGCTGTATGACCCTAGTTTTAATCTGTCAAACACTCTGAAGATTAGTTTTCTCATTCTTTAAGTATGAAAAATATAATATCTACATTACAGGACTTGAGTAAATGTGATAGTGCAGCTTTGTGTAATACATAATAAATACTCAATAAAGTCAAATTTATTACTACTTACAATTTTTTAAAGAATAATTCATTATGTAAATAAACTTAAATTTTAGCAGAGGAGTTTAGTATTTTTAATAATTAATCACAAGTATACTGCTTCCTTAATTAAAACCAATTTTATGTATTTTTAACTTTTTTCAGGAATAAGATATTTTGCAAAAAATAAACCTTGCAATACTGAATGTGTTGTTTATTATGGTAAATGTTATAGATACTCCTTAAGATTATCTTTCAAATTTATATTAAGTAAAATAGAATCCATTGAAGAAAAAAGGCAAATTAATCATTTATAAAAGATTTTATAAAAATTTAAATGGTTCTTAGAAGTAAACAAAAAACTTAGCAGTAGCTGGGAAATTAATTGCAAGATTTTATTTTAATTATTAAGTTTATTGAGAGGTGAAAAATAAATGAGGTTAAAATAATAAAATAAATTATTAATTTTATCATGAGGTAAAAATAAATGGACACAGGCACTTTGAAAATTGTTAGGGTGGATTACTACTTTGTAATACACAGAGCTATCAATATTTTGGTAAAGACAACTCTTTCTATTATCATTTATGTCTTGGCAACAAAGAATCTGATACACAGTAATTCATAACATCAAGTACTTTAGTGTGTATGTTCATCTGCAAGTAATGGAAAAATCAACTGAAATTGTAATGGTTATGGATGTCAAAATTAATGAGAACAGAAATGCTTTATCTATCAGTTTTGGTAATTAAACCATGAAGACAAGTAGATGTGGATTCTCATATATTCCTGTTAGTAGAGGCTTATCCATACTTTTTATTGCTATATCAACAATTTCAGACCTACCTCTTCCCAAGTTCTTTTGTGGGAAAAGATAACATGACTTTGTTAAAAAAAAATATGGCAAGAACTAAACCAAAATTTTAGTAGGAAAGTAATAACGGAACAAAAATCTTAAGGACTCTTTGAAGAAAGTCACTGGATTCATGATTCTCTTTTCTATAGTAGGAATTGACTGAACAATTAAATCACCCATTGGTATTAAAGGCCAAGTAAACTTGAGATGAGAAGTTCACTTTATATTTTTCTCAGGTATTACTAGAACTCCAGTGCCTATCACCTCCACAGCTGGAAGTGTGGGCACCACAGGAGCAGTGGGCCCCACCTTCACCAGTCCTGGGCTCATATCAGGTAAATTAAGTTCAGAACAAATATACCAGCCACTCCTAAGCAGCTGGTTTCAGGCAATACTGCTCACTGCAATATTTTACAAAATCAATGTATCTGACTTATATATAATCAGATTTGGATGTTCTTTATATGTAATTAAAATGTAGACTCCGTAGTTTTTGCACAAGTTACTTTATTATTGAATATCATGTTATAATCATATACACCCATTACCTTGAGAGTTGACAGCACGCACTTTTTTAACAGAAAAAAACTTTGTTTTTTCTTTACCTTCATCAGGGTCAACTGGAGGATCAGTAAGTGCAACCACAGGCGCTGAAGATGGAAGCACAAGTGACATAGGCTTCAGAGCAGGTGAGACAAAGAAATGAGTCCATAGCTTCTTTCCACAAGCAGTCCTCCTTTTCAAGTCAAGAACAACTGTACTCTGAGTTCATTAGATAACAGGGGTCTGGTGTCAGCACTATGTTATCTGGATGACTTTGGGAAAAATTCAAAAATTAATATTTATATGTTAACAAAATATTAGTGACATTTCTATGGCACACTGAAATTTCTGAATTATGCTGAAATATGTGTCTTTTTTCCCAGGTGGAAGAAAATAATAAAAGTTCTCAAAGCTGGCAGAGGCAGGATTAGAACCCAGACCCTTAGCCTCCTCTGTCATAGCTCCACAATTCTGCGAGCTGTGCCTAAGAGCAAACATCCAAGAGAAGTCAGTGAGAGTATGCTTGCCCTTGTGCATCACTGACTAAATTTCAACTACTGTTGGTTTCATGAATAAAATATTATTGACTTCTTTAAGTGTAGATGATTTTGATTAAAAACAAACAAGCCTGAGTTCACCCTGTCCCTTATGCTGCAAGTTAGTGACTTTAAATATTGAATAACTCTTAAATTTCCTCTGTGCATCACATTTGCCTCTGCTTTTGATCAGATGTTAAACATTTTCCACCTAGTCTTTACATGCACCCACCTCGCTCACTTTCCTCTGATACAGTGATGCTCAAAGTGCAGTTCCCAGACCAACAGCATCCACAGCTCCTGCAAACTTTTTAGAAGCACAGAATTGTGGGGCCTACCTGCCTAGAATCAGAAGCTCTTAGTGTGGAGCCAGGCAAACAGTGTATTAACAAGCCCTTTAGGCAATGGATGCTTGTCAATGTTGAGAACTTTCCCATCCTTCCCCACTTCCCTCCCAATTTACACTTTAGTTGATACCACACCAGAATGAACTTACAAAACCTCAACTGTCATCATACCACTCCACTACTTAAAATCTTTCAACTTTTCAGATTGCTTTTAGGATAAATCAAAACTCCTTTATATACCATTAAAAGCCATTTCTATAGTGTTTCCATGGAATTTCTCTTTATGCATTTATTAACTAATCGATGGCCTGACTTTATTTTTCTTACATTTATTTTCCCTTAGTAAATTTCTCAATTTAAAATCTTTGTCAAAAACTTTTTGGAATAAGATATTGTTTGCATAAAAAATAATGTGTTGAAAGATGTAAGCTACAGTAGCACAAATTAAGAAACTATTTAATTCCAACTAGATCAGTGAATTGACTGAAATTTGAGGGTGATGACTATTTAGTATATATTTTCTAGAATTTGAATGGGAATTATTTGGGTGATAATGACAAGTCAGTCCAGGGCTTCTCAAAGTTTGCTCTGCCAATGAGTGCAATTCAGAACTGTTTGTTACTGGTCCATGAAGTGATAAGAACAGAAACAGAAAACAAGTATTTAGAAACATGGCAATTTGACACAGCAATTTTTATATTTGTTGAATAAAAGCTTATGTTGTGTATGGATTTATTTTTTTTTAATTTTATTTCTCTCCTTTCATGGCATTTTTCCAAAGCATCAATATGGAAGACTGAAAATTTTACAGAATTGATCTTTTACCACAGATCTTCTGAGAAGCACGTGTTAGAGTATGAACTTAGGTCTAGATTGCCTGGGTGACCTGGAGCAAGTCACTTAACCATATCTGTTAAGTGAGAATAGTAATATTACCTGCCTCAGAGGATTTTTATAGGATTACATGAGTTGATTTATGTCTAGGTTATTTTTCAAACTGCTATTATTTATGAGCAGGAACAGGGGTCCTACTGCACCAACAACAGGAGATGAGGAAGACGGCACACCCAGCAAACCAAGCACAGGAGCAATAAGCCCAGGGAAATTAGGCAGTTCAGGATGTGCTCCTTAACCCCTGTTAAATGGCACTGAACATATTGCAGGTTGAACTAAAGATTAAGCTCTATGTGGTATAAGACCATCTAGTCACAGAAATCATAGGGATCATTTAAAGTTGTCTTTTATGTGAGAAACCTCAATTCTGTCACATTAGAGAAGAGTGGTATGTAGAATCCGGCAACAGTGGAAGTAATACTCATTCCCTGCTGTTGTGTCAGGGACCCCAGGAGTATCAGAGGGTTTCACAACCACGCATGGAAGCAAGAGCACAAGTGGAGACTCACTTACCCCAGGCACAACCCCGGGAGGCCAAGCGGGTATTGAAATGGGAAGTCTGAGGCATCTTCTTACTGACCTTAGGGAAGTAGCCAGCACTTCTGAGTTATTAGTTACTAGTAAATGCACATATTCATGACCTCACTATCCCTGCATTTATGGGATTAATGGCAGTGTTTCTCTAACATTAACTCAGAGGTGATTTATAGCAAAGCGTCTTATGTTTCAGATTCTAAGACTCCTGCCTTTGGACTTCTGAGGCTGTGAATGTGAAGTGGGGCTAAAGTCATGGTTTGCAATCTTGGCTACAAATAAGAATTGACTAGAAAGATTTTTGAAAATACATACTGAAGAGGCTTTTACAGAGTAATTGAATCAGAACTCCTGGAAGAAAGACCCAGGCATAAGTAATTTTTAAAAGCCTTACAGTTGGTTCCAATGTATAGGCTGGAGCTGAGAATCACTGGGCTAGTGTATCTATATATTTAATAAGCAACTCAGATGGTTCTTATGATCAATTTTTGGAAAGAGTGAACTGGGAATGTATAAGTGTGACAAGTCTTTTGAAAACAGAGAACAGCATATTCTGTTCGCTTAACTAAAGATCTTTATATATATATATATATATATATATATATATGTAATTTGATATATATTGTTTATTTTGAAAGAGACTACCAGATCATCAGCTGGTGAAACAACTAGAGCACCAAGAAGTGAAGTGACACAATCTGAAGGTAAGTTAGGTGAGTAGAGGATCTCACTGAGGCCACGACTTTTGTCAAAAAGGGCAGTCTTTCATCAGAATACCATTGATTGCACTTAGTATTAGTTGATAACATACCATCCAACAAAAGATGTAGGATGTAGAATAGTATAAACATGATTAACATTTTCAAGAAGTCTTTTTTCTGGTTTCTCCAAATCTTCCCTTCAAAAGTACTACAGTACTGGATTGTCATAATAATATATATACTCTCACAATACTGTTTATGAGGTGTAACAGGAGAATTTGTTGGAACTACCACTGGAACTGGCAGTGGCATCACAGCTAGACCACCTTTCCATGGTTCCAGCCCAACTGGTAGCTCAGAGTCAAGGTGCAGGTCACCAGGACACTTTGGTGGTGCTCCATCAGGAGCTGAGACTCCAAGTTCTCATGAGGAATTTAGGTGAATTGAGCAATGGCTATGGATTTAACAGTTATAATTTTAGGACAAATGAATATGGGTAGTTTGAGCATTTTCATTACAACCATCTACGTAGAGTAGAGTTGCCAGATAAAGCACAGGATGCCATTTAAATTTGAATTTCACATAAATAAGAAATTTTTTTGGTATAAGTATGCCCCATGCAATAATTGGGATGTGATTGTTGTTTATCTAGAATTCAAGTGTAACTGGGTGTCATCTATTTTGATACGCTATATCTGGCAACCCCAATGTCCACTGAGAACCATTGTTCTTTTCAATTAGGAACAACTGGAGGGGAAAATGCTGCCATCACTGGAGCTGCTGGTGAAAACACTTCTGGAGCAGCAGGTACTGAATGAACATAATCAGAATAAAACCAGACAATGGAAATGTGAGTTCTTTACTTAAAATTTTGTCAGAGGCAAGGTTTTCTGGAAAATTTAATTATTATTATTTGTGTGATGTCAAAACTGATGAAGATCAGAAATAAATCAAGAGTTATTTATTGATGTGTGCCCACATCACACTGGGTGCCCTAGAGAAAGTAAGAGAGGAGAAGAGTAAGATACTTATTCTCTTAGAACTTGATTTTTGATCAGGAGAAATGAATATTTATATACACACAAAGGCAAAAACCATGTCCAATAGAAGATAATCTAAATCGAGGAAATGTTCAGTGACAATTGTTGAAGTGGGAACTCAAGAGGACCTTCTAGTAAGAGAACTGATTTGTTGGGGTTAAAGGCAAAAGAATTATTCTATTTTGAAAAGAATATGACATTATGATCAGTACACTATGACTGTGTTGACTGAAGAAAAGCACACAACCTAAAAGTTGTGAGTTATGTTTTATTTAGGGACCTTATTGAGGACTATAGCCCATGATACAGCCTCTCAGATAGCTCTGAGGAACTGTTCTGAAGAGGTAAGGGAGGAGCCAAGATATATAGGATTTTTGCTGAATACAATACATGTAGTCTTACATCAAAAGATTACAGCTAATCATAAAAAAATCAGACATCTCAAGTTAATGATTTTAGTGCTCTTCTGTGTATGGGAAGATACAAGAGTCTAGGCTCATTGAAATTATTCCTTAGGTGTTCATCTTAACTATGTAGGGCCAGTATCCTCTTTTTCTCCATCTTGAATTCCCCTGAGGGTGCACTGTTGGTGGGGGAGGCCGCAGTAACTGATGGCGTGATGGCAGGCAACATTCTTTGTTTACTGGAATGGCAGGAGACATTCTTTGTCTATAACTATACACTTTAACTTGAGCAAATACACTCAAAACATAAGTAAACTGAGTGAAATTTTAGGGATGTATTCAATTTCAGGGGAATAAACAGCAATCATATTTCAGGTGTTGGGGAAATAGAATTGAAAACAAAATCTCCCAACCCAGAGACCCTGTCCACAAAGGTAGAAGACAAAGAAAACAGTTTTATTATTGAATAAGCATTAAACCAGAATGTGATGCAAATTATAGCCAATTCACTAAAGATCTATAAAGACAGAAAGAAATCTCACCAAGCCAATACAATCTGCTACATGCATGTTCTCCAGAAAAATAGTCCGTAAGTAAGAGAACTTGACAGCACCATTTATTACACATAGTTCATTCTAAATTCACCTGGCAATTGGGTGACCATCTGGTTATTTAATAACTGGTTTTATACAACAGAAAAATAAACTTCTATCTTGATGATAGGAGGAAGTTTTGTATCTGGAGGGGGAAGAACCACTGTCTTCTTAGATGTTTACATTTCAAAGAGATAGTGCTCAAGCCCTTGAGAAAGACATTTCTGGGTCATTAAGCTGACAAGAGGCTTATTTAGTTTTTTTGAAAGATTTACATACATTTCAAAGACACTGAAAAGAACTTGCATTTACAGATATTCTAAAGTAAATACTCTAAGAAAAGGAAAGGGGAAGTCTCTTCCCTTATTTTCAATAGAGAGAATTAAGCCTCTTATTCAAAATTTTTATTTGTTCTTACACAGGCCATCTTCATAAAATGATCAATTTTATATTTTAATTAGCTAGCTTTTTTCTCCCATTATAAAAGTAAGCCTTGCCTAGGGTATTGCCTGGAGCAATCCCCAGAGCTGGAGGTGGCAACACCCATGGGGAACCAGGCACTGGATCCACAAGTCCCGGGAAATCAGGCAAGTTTGGACCTGATTTTTTAACAGTTCCCAACCACACCTCCCTCATCAGTGTCTGATCTGGACTAAGGATCTGATCCTTAATGTGCACTGATGCTCTTAGGATTGAGTAGCATTTAAACTCAAGGAACCTGTGAAAAAATTTTTTTTAAAAAAGAGGAAAATGGTGGCTGCATACATTAGAAGCTACACATACCTCCTTTCACCAACCAGAAATATCAACACAGAGCCCATATCTAGAATATTTAGAGAAGACTAAAATCTCGAGACTGGAAAAGAGCGCTCTGGGGCTCATAGAGGAATCAAGATTCAGGTCAGAGCATCAGAACAGAGGGAAGTATAGAGAGGTTTTTAATAGTGGTAGAATGTAGGTAGCATCAACTGGGTTCACCTCCAAAAGGAAAGGTCCTCACCTTGATTAGAGAACACTGAGAGATCTGGGATCTGGCAAGTCAGAGCATTTGTGAATGCGAGTTTGAAAGAAAGGATTGGAGAGTTCATGGAATGAGAACTGGCAGTCTTGGGAAGGCATGCAACTGCTTGTAAAGGGGAAGGAGGCATATTGGAAGGTGAAGGAATCCTTGGAGAATGAATGTCAATGGAAAAAGAAAAAAAAATGCTCAGGGTCTCAAGAAAACAGTATAATAATTAAAAATTAGAAGACAGAAAAAGGAAAAGCTCCACTTATAAAAGAATCTTCCCTTCAATGTAACAAGAGGAAGCCCTTGATCTTAGAAATCTGATGAACCTCACAGAAGCCTCTGTGCCCTCACTGCATAGGATCTCCTGCTATTGCTGTTTTAGGAAAACACAATGCAAAAATAAAAAGGCATGAAAAAAATTAAATTCCAATATCTATTTTAAACTATTCTTTTGTATACATTTTCAGAAATTTTCAGCAATAGCAAGCAAATTCTAAAAATCTAGTCATAAAGCAGAGGAACACTAAAATGTTACCAAATTCAGGTTTGGCTGTTCACTGCTTGAAAGCCAATATTGAGAGGCAAGTGTTGGTAGAAAGGAAAAGTTGTTTTAATCAGAAGTCCAGCAATCTGAGGAGAAGGTGGACTCATGTCCCAGAACCAATTCCAAAGATTCTACTTGGCCATGACAGTTTTTAAAGGGAAAACAGGGAAAGAATCTCAGTGAATCGTTGAGGCAAAATGTTAGGTTCTGTATCATTCTCCATTGCATGCAGAATGCCTGACTCCTCATGATCTTTCTTCAGATGTTTTCTTGCTTGCATTGTCTGCCTGCAGAATTGCTAAGGGGGAGTCTGGGGGTAGAAAGCTAGTCACTCTTTAACTACAGAATTCTTCATTCCTACTGCTTTTTTTTTTTTTTTTTTGTGGTACGTGGTCCTCTCACTCTTGTGGCCTCTCCTGTTGCGGAGCACAGGCTCCGGATGCACAGGCTCATGGGCCCAGCCGCTCTGCAGCATGTAGGATCTTCCCTGACCAGGGCACGAACCCATGTCCCCTGCATCGGCAGGCGGACTCTCAACCACTGCGCCACCAGGGAAGCCCTCATTCCTACTGCTTTTAATCTAGGGAAAGAATCAACAGGTTAGGCAAGGTATTATGTGCATTCATTAGGGCATAAGTCAGGAGTTAAGTTAAATGTTGCCGAGTGATCTCATTTCTATAAGGTTTGAGAGGAACAGAAACAGGCAACAGGAAAGGGGCAAAGGAGCTTCTTACAAATCCCCACTGTCAGACATCATTCTATTTCTCTGGGATTAGGGGTGAAGGTCCATGTTCTGTAACTTCTTCATGTTGACATATGGCACCATATTCTTAGAGTGGAAGATGTTGACATGGGTCTGTAGCATCTCTTTGCTGAAAGTTTTAATTGCCTGCTTACATATGCAGGCAGAGCAAGTTATAATTATTTTGATACCCTCAAAGATATAGATTATTATTAGCAACAATGTTAATCCCATTCTCCTGAGGCCAGTTCTTGGAATTGTGCTAGCCATAGATGGCTGACATAGGCCAGCCTATGTCATGGGTACATTCTGGTCATCATGAAGTTAGCTTTTTCCCTCTGGTGGCAGTCATAGTTATCTGTAAAACAACTCAGGAATGTGCACCGGACACTGAAAGATTCTGTGACTCTATTCCCTAATCATTAACTGCTTGAACTTGTTCTTTTGTGACTCAGGGAGGCCTGGGAGAGTTCAGCTTTTCTACAAACAAGAGGCAGGGGACATGGAAGGGCCTTTGTACTTGGGGGAGCCATCTGGGTTCTGCTCAGTTTGAAAAACATAACATTAACACAAACAAAATAAAGAAACAACTGAAGATATAAAGAGACATCAAAATTATAAACTAAAAAACTCAGGGTAAAAACAGATAAATAATAGGAAGATGTTAAATTGGAATTGATGAAAACTAAGGAGAGATATTGAAAAAAAAGAAAATTTTTCTTGAAAGTAAAGACCAAATAACAAGGTACCCAACAGAGAATAAATGACTGAAAGTATGGGAAAGGGATTAGAGGGTAGAATTGGAAATATCACCCCCCCAAAAAAATTGCAGACACTTTTAAAAAAGGTAAAGTGGATCAGAGTAGGACATAGTTATAGGAAACAGACAAAAATATTATATATATGTATATATATATGTGTGTGTGTGTATATATATATATATATATAAAATTGCAGTTTCTGGAGAAGAAAAGGCAATGAAATAGAACTAATATTTAAAATTGTAAATCAGATTAAGTTTCCTGTAATAAAAAAAAATTTCAAATCTACACGTTGAAAGGACCTACCTGGAAGAATCATTCATGAACAGTCAATTCTGTGGCTTATTTTAGAAAAATGTTAAGCTTGAAAGATAAAGAAATGTTCTGGATGTTGAGGGAAAAGGCAGCTATTAAAAGAGAAAGAAAATCAGGTTAACATTAGACAAGAGTAGAGTAGCATTTAGATACCTAAGGAAAGAGAATGTGGGCCAAGGTTTTCATAGCTAACTAAATGTAATTCAAGTATTAAAGCTATAGGAATATGAAAGAATTCAGGGAATTAGATAGCCATGAGCCCTTCATAATGAAATCACTGGAGGAGTGTTAAGCAGCAAAAAGATGCCTTGAAAACAAGCAAAAAGATTGTAACGCTATTTTTAACTGTAGCTCTAAAACTATAACAAAGTTTGAAAGAAAGGTGGAAGATAAGTGTTACATATTTGACCAAGTAAAAACGTCCAAGTATAAATGACCAAGTAAAAACATGAGCATTAAGAAAGAAAATGGTATTTACTTAAATTGGAAACTACAGAAGAGAAAGAGAACAAGGAAAGAAGAGATTATGAGTTAATTTTATTGCTGCCCACAGGGGACAACCAATAGACACTATCTGAAAGAAAATTGGGAGGATGCTAATGGGATTATATTAAAAAAACACTATAAAATATAACCTTTCTGGGCTTCCCTGGTGGCGCAGTGGTTGAGAGTCCACCTGCTGATGCAGGGGACACGGGTTCGTGCCCCGGTCTGGGAGGATCCCACATGCCGCGGAGTGGCTGGGCCCGTGAGCCATGGCCGCTGAGCCTGCGCGTCCGGAGCCTGTGCTGTGCAACGGGAGAGGCCACAACGGTGAGAGGCCCGCGTACCGCAGAAAACCAGAAAACACCTTTCTAACTATCAAAAGAGAAATAAAAAAGCAAAAAGCAAAAAAAAAAAAAAGAGCATCTAAAGAGTTTGCATAGCAAAAGACAAGTGGCTAAAATTAGAATCCAAAAGTGTATTAAAATAATGTTTAATAATAATTCTTATTAACTTTCAATGAAAGCTTTTCAAAATTACAAAATCATTAAAATAGTTCATTGTACTAATAGCTCTAAGAGAAATAAAAACAAGTAGTTTTCTACAAAGAGGCTAAAAAAGCCATTTGATAAACATTCAATAATCATTTCTGATGTGAAAAAAGAAAAATAAATAAACAACTTGCCCAAGCAGTGTCCATATGCAAACACTGCTCCTAGAATCAATATCATGTAATTAAGTGAGTGAATCATTTAACCTCTATTACCTTAGTTTTCTTATCTGTAAAAACTGAGTAATGCAATCTATTGAGTAGCATTGTGATGAGGATCAAATGAAATAATGAATAAATGTATGTCAAAGCACATTTTTTTGAAATGTATAAAGGGTAATAATTATTATTGATATGGAAAAGTAGACGCTTCTGTAATCTTTAGCTGGAAGTTAATTTAAATCAGAATCGGTTATCTCATATTTTAAGAAATTCTGTGAATGAGACTTTTCCATTTTTTTCCCTTTATAACAGGTACACCTGGAACGTCAGGTGGTACAACTAGTGTCACAGAGTGTGACAGTGATCTGACAGTTCAGGTGTTCTCCATTACTAAACAAGACTAATGTGGCATTTAAAATCTGATATTCTTATATGGCCAATTTAGAAATCACTGGAATGTTACTTGATACAATCATAGTGGATTTAAGTAAAAAAGTAATAGTGACCATCTTCTGTTTGGTCCTTAAATGTTGTCTTTGAGTTAGGGACTTCTTAGGATGTATTTCCCATGCAGTTATTTCCATTTCTTTATCTAAGATCTGCATTACACTACACAAAATCACTTCAACAACAAGCAAAAATAAATATGGATTGAAAGTACTAAATAATTATAAAACAATATTAGTTATTTTTGCATTTTATTGATTGTTAATATAATTTTCCCATTACAGAAATATTTGAGTTCAATAAATTCATTTCTTTCTTGAATAATAGACTTGGATATTAAAAGTTATCAGGCATTAACAAGGATATTCAAATTTAAAGTTAGAGTCTTTCATTTTGCAGTCTTTTGCAAAAATCCACTATCTTTAGTATTAGAAAAATTTCACGGTTCATTAATATTAGAAAGTGTAGTTTAAAATATTAATATATTTTTCCATAAGTTTTTTATTGAACAGAAAAGTGATCTAGAACCATGATGAACAGCTTTCCCAATTTCTGAGAGTAATTTAATAAATAACATTGGCTTCTGAATTGTCTAAAAATTCAGAAAACAATTTGCTCCCTAAAATCTCTACACATTGGTTTAAAAATGCCTTATTTTCTAGAATTTGCAAATGGGACATGACAATACCTCACTTGCTCAAAGCTCAACCCATACTAAACAACGTTTGTGCTTCATAATACTTAACATGTTTGGAAGGACTAAAGATAGAGACTAAAAACAAACAAATAAATAGGATTGATGAATATTTCTCATGAAATAGGCAAAAAAAAGTGTTTGAGAAATATAATTGGTAGAATAAAATAATACTGTTTTTATACCTTGATTTTTACCCAATATATTGATACAACTTAATGGATAAAAATAAAGATATGAGGCAATCATTAACCATTGTATAATATCATTTGTGAGTCACCTTAATCTGTTTTAGCAAAAATAAAAAATGATGAGCAGAAAAAAATGCACTAAGTGTAAAATGGACAAAGTGTTGTCACATACATTTACTTACTTGAATTATACAACTGCCCTGAGCAATTGACAGTATATTCAGAATTATTTACATTTTATTTATGAAAAAATTAATGTGTTTACTTCAGTCACAGGATGAGTATGTTGTGAGGCCAAAACAGGGCCTACACTGTTGATTCTTCATCCAGTTATTCACCATTACTACATAGGCCACCAACATGGTGAATTTCTGTCAAAAGTATAGAAAGATCTTGTCAACTTGCCTTTTCTTATTTTCAGCTGTATTCCCAGTACTTACCTGAATGACTGACTTGATAAGTGTCTGGTGGATATCTGGTGAATAAGTAAATAGATGAATAGGAACTCACAGTCTGGTAAAGGATTAAGAGTTTTATTCTTATAAATGAAGTAAAAATAACAGGTTATGTGAAAGAGCACCTTCCAGAAGAACTGGAGATGTGGGAGGGAGTAGGCTACTTGTTGCTATACTCAAATAGTGGAGCTTTGCATCCACACACGTACACCACTGTGTAGATCCATATCTCTACAAATCCAAGGCCTCCATACTCATTTGGTCCTTTAGAATTTTTCAGATAAAGATTTGGAGCATTCTGAGTTATGACAGGTTGTTGCAGAATTAAGTCCATTAGGTTAAGCCCAGGAGGAAGTAGAAGCATTTTGTAAAACAGTTAAGCATATAGAAGAATTTTTAAAATCATTGAATGTGGATTCCAGAGGACAGGGTAAAAGTAATTGTGATAGAGAACAGGCTGTGGAAGAAGTAAGAGTTTAGAATAAAAGAGACAAAGCCCAGCATGACTTTAGAATGCCACAGATGATAGAGGAAACTGAAATGT
This sequence comes from Globicephala melas, assembly GCF_963455315.2. Taxonomy (NCBI): domain Eukaryota; kingdom Metazoa; phylum Chordata; class Mammalia; order Artiodactyla; family Delphinidae; genus Globicephala; species Globicephala melas. The sequence continues at coordinate 71,186,463 of NC_083323.1, read as the reverse complement.
AGGCTTTACTCAGTGTCAAAGAATGACAGGGTATGAGGTATGGTGGAATTAATTGCTTCAAGAACTCAAACAGAATACTAATTCAAAGTTGCATGAATGAGAATAAAGTTAAGTTTTCAGAGGCAATCACAGTTTTAGCTGGTAGATAGCAAACTAGTCTGTAGAAAAATGCAAGAGCATGACTTGGCGGGTGGGAAGTTCCCTTAAATTGAGCTCAGAAAGAAGCTTCTGGTAATCAGAGACAAGACAGGCCTAGTGGGCATGGTTGCATAATCCATAGGAAGTCAGCTATAAGAAACTTTCGAAGACATTTTAGATTTAGATATCCAAATATATATCCCCAGTCTTGGCTTCTCTGGATCTCTAGATTGAGTAATCTCTAGATTGAGTAATCGATAACTCGATATTTCCACATTTATGTCTAATAGAAATCGCAGATTTAGCATGAGCTAAACAGAATTCTTGATTTTCTTTCATACTCTCACCTGTTCTATCAGTCTTTCCCATATCACTAAATGGTACCATAACTGACTCGTTTTACTCAGGAAAAAATCTTAAAGTTTTCCTTGATGCCTCTCTTTTAATTTTGCACTTCCCAATACAAACAAGGCCTGTTAATGCTAGTTCTAGAACATATCCTGAATCCATCCACTGTTCTCAATCTCCTTTGTCACCACTCTAGCCCTAGGCACTTATATATCATTTGGATTCCTGAAATAACCTCATACTGGTCTTCCAACTTCTATTATACACCCTTTACCATACATTCTCTACAGAGTGGAAAGAGAAATTTTTAAATATATGTAAATCTATCACTCCAAGGCATAACATTATATTCCATTGCATTTAGAAAAATGTCCAATTTCCCTCCCCTGATTCACAATAACTTGCCCAATCCTATGTACATGTCCTCACCTTCTAGTGTTCTCCTCCTAACCTCCCATGATCCATATACATTCATCTAGTTCTGCTTCTCTAGCATAAACAGCTCATTTCAGTCTTTTGCACTGTCTGATCCCACTGCCTGTAAAGATATTTCCCCTAGAGTTTCACATAGTTGTCTGCTTCTTGTCAGAGCTCAAAATTAATGACATCTTTTCAGAGAGGCATTTGCTAACCAGGGAGTCTAAAATTAGAACCCCAGATGCTGGATATCACCTCACTTCATCTTAGTGCTTCGATGCATTTCTTGTTTGTGAATTTGATTGGTTGGAAAGTAATTTCATTTATGTGTCTTCATGTCTCTCTTATACAGCTGGAGTGACAGAGACAACTAGACCATCAACAGAAGAATCAGCAACCACTAAACGATCAAATGAAGTCTCAGGAAAAACAGTACCATTAACTGAAGGATCAAGGACAACTGTGCAATCAATTGGAGTTACAGGGACTACTGGATCATCAGCTGAAGAATCAGAGACAACAGTACCATCAACTGGAGTGACAGGGACTACTGAAACATCAACTGGAGGATCAGGAACAACTGGATCATCAATTGGAGTATCAGGGGCTACTGGACCATCAACTGGTGATTCTGGGGCGACTGCATCATCAGCTTTAGGTTCAAAGACAAGTGAACGATCGGTTAGAGGATCAAGAACCACTGAGATATCAAATGCAGTGGCAGGAACATATGAACCATCAATGAGAACATCAGGGACAACTGGAAAATCTAGGTCAATTGGACCATCTGTTTTAGGGTCAGAGACAACCACTCCACTATTTGGAGCAAAAGGAACTACTATTATTGGAAAAGGAACCAGTTTATGGTCATCTGGAGGATCAGGGATCACTGGATCAACACGTAGAAATTCAATAGAAACTGGACCAAATGTTGTAGGTTCAGAGACAAGTGCACCATTATCTGGAGCAACAAAGACCACTGTTATAAGATCGGGAACCAGATCACCCTCATCTGGAGCATCTTGGACCCCAGGACCATCAACTGGAGGATCAGCAACAACAGGACAATCTGGTGTAGGTTCAGAGACAAATGTACCATTATCTAGAGCAACAGGAAACATAGTTACAGAATCAGGAATGGGTTTACCCTTACCTGGAGCATCAAGGAAACCTGGATCATCACCTGGAGGATCAGCAGCAACTGGACCACCTGGTATTGGTCCAGAGACAACTGCAGCATTATCTGGAACAACAGGAACTGCAGCTATATCATCAGGAACAAGCTTATCATCAGTTGAGAGATCAGGGACCACTAGATCACTACCTGGAATATCAGGGACAAGTGGACCAACTAGTCTAAGTTCAGAGATATCTGTGCCATTATCTGCAACAACAGGAACTAATGTTATAGGATCAGGAACAGGTTTACCCTCATCCGGAGCATCAGGGACCCCGGGATCATCACCTGCAGGATCAGCAGCAACTGGACCACATGGTGTTGGTTCAGAGACAACGGCACCATTATCTGGAGCAACAGGGACCGCTGCTATAAGATCAGGAACAGGTTTAACATCGGTTTTAAAATCAGCGACCACTAGATCAATACCAGGAAGATCAGGGACAACTGGACCACCTGCTGTAAGTTCAGAGACAACTGCACCAATATCTGGAACAAGAGGAACTGCAACTATAGGATCAGGTCCCAGTTTACCATCAGTTGAAGGATCAGGGAGCACTAGATCACTACCTGGAGGATCAGGGACAAGTGGACCACCTAGTGTAAGTTCAGAGATAACTGCACCATTATCTGGAGCAACAGGGACTAGTGTTACAGGATCAGGAACCAGTTTACCAGTATCTAGAGCATCAGGGACCCTTCGATCATCAACTGGAGGATCAGCAGCAACTTCATCACCTGGTGTTGGTTTGGAGACAACAGCAACACTATCTGGAGTAACAGGGACTGCTGCTATAGGAGCAGGAACAAGTTTACTCTCAGCTGAAGAAACAGGGACCACTAGATCAATTCCTCAAGGATCAGGGACAACTGCACTACCTCGTGTAAGTTCACAGACAACTGCAGCATTATCTGGAAAAACAATAACTGCAGCTATAGGATCAGCAACAAGTTTACCATCAGTTGAGGTATCAGGGATCACTAGATCACTACCTGGAGGATCAGAGAGAAGTGGACCAACTGGAGTAGGTTCAGAGATAACTGTGCCATTATCTGGAACAATAGGGACTAATGTTATAGGATCAGAAACCACTTTAACCTCATCCAGAACATCAGGGACATGTGGATTGTCAACTGGAGGATCAGCAGCAAGTGAACCACCTGGTATTGGTTTGCAGACAACAGCACCATTTTCTGGAGCAACAGAGACCGCTCCTATAGGATCAGGAACCAATTTTTCCTCATCTGGAACATCAGAGACACCTGGATCATCTATTGGAGGATCGGCAACTGGATCACCTGGTATTGTTTCAGACACAACTGCCCTATTATCTGGAGCAGCAGGGGCTACTGCTATAGAATTAGGAACCAGTTTACCTTCATCTGGAGTATCAGAAACCCCTGGATCATCACCTGGAGGGTCATCAGCTGCTGGACCACCTGGCCTTGGTTCAGAGACAACTGCACCATTATCTGGAGAAACAAGAATTGCCACTATAAGACCAGGAACCGGTTTACACTCATCTGGAACGTCAGGGACCCCTTTATCATCTCCTGGAGGATCAGCAACAAGTGGACCACCTGGTATTGGTTCAGAGACCACTGAATCATTATCTGGAGCAACAGGAGCTGCAACTATAGGATCAGGACCCAGTTTATCATCAGTTGAGGGATCAGGGACCACTAGATCACTACTTAGAGGATCACAGACAAATGGACAACCTGGCGTAAGTTCAGACATAACTGTGTCATGGTCTGGAACAACAGGGTCTAGTGTTATAGAATCAGCAAGCAGTTTACCCTCATCTGGAGCATCAGTGAACCCTGGATCATCACCTGGAGGATCATCAGCAACTGGATCACCTGGTGTTGTTTCAGAGACAATGGCATCATTTTCTGGAGCATCAGAGACCGCTGCTTTAGGATCAGGAACAAGTTTACCCTCATCTGGAGCATCAGGGACCACTGGACCATCACCTGGAAGATCAGCAGTAACTGGATCACATGTTATTTTTTGGGAGACAGATGCGGTATTATCTGGAACAAAAGGAACTGCAGTTATAGGTTCAGGAACCAGTTTACCATCAGTTGAGGGATCAGGGACCACTAGATCACTACCTGGAGGATCAGGGACAAGTGGACTGACTGATTTAAGTTCACAGATAACTCAGCAATTATCTGGAACAACAGGGAGTAATGTTATAAGATCAGGAACTAGTTTACCCTCATCTGGAGCATCAGGGAACCCTGCAATATCACCTGGAAGATCAGCAGCAACTGGACCACCTGTTGTAGGTTCAGAGACATTTGGACCAGTATCTGGAGCAATAGGCACCACTCTTACAGGATCTGGAGACAGTTTAACATCATTTGAAAGAACAGCCTCTACTAGATCAATTCTTGGAGGATCAGGGAGAACTGGACTATCAGTTGTAGGTTCAGAGACAACTGTGTCTCTATTTGAAGCAACAGGGACCACTGTTGTTGCATCAAGAGCCAGCTTGCCATCAGCTGAAAGATCTGCCACCAGTAGTTCAATACATGCAGGGTCAGGGACAAGCGGACCATATATTGTAGGTTCAGACAAAAGTGCACCATTATCTAGAGCAACAGGGACCACTGCTATAGGATCAGGAACTGGTTTACCATCAGTTGAAGGGTCAGGGACCACTAGATCAGTACCTGGAGGATCAAGGACAAGTGGACCACGTGGTGTAAGTTCAAAGACAATTGCATCTTTATCTGGAGCAACAGAGACTAATGTTATAGAATCAGGAACTAGTTTACCCTCATCTGGAGCATCAGGGACCCCTAGATTATTGCCTGGAGAATCAGCAGCACCTGAACCACCTGGCGTAGGTTCAGAGACGACTGCACCATTATCTGTAGGAAAAAAGACTACTATTTATGGATTAGGGACCATTTTACCCTCGTCAGTAACATCGGCGAACCCTGGATCATTACCTGGTGGATCACCAACCTCTGGATCACCTGGTTCAAGTTCAGAGACAACTGCACCATCATCTGGAGCAAGAGCAACCACTGTTATAGGATTAGTAACAAGTTTACCATTAGTTGAAGGATCAGCGACCACTAGATCAATATTTGGAGGATCAGAGACAAGTGGACCATCTGTTGTAGGTTCAGAGACAACTGCACCATTATCTGGAGCTATAGGGACAACTGTTATTGTGTCAAGAACCAGTTTGTCATCAGTTGAAGCATCAGCCACCACTAGTTCAACATCTGGAGAGTCAGGGACAAGTCAACCATATGTTGTAGGTTCAGAGACAAGTGCACCATTATCTGCAACAACAGGTACCACTGTTATAGGATCAGGAACCAGTGTACCCTCATCTGGAGCATCAGGGACTCCTGGATCATTGCCTGTAGGATCAGCACCAACTGGGCCACCTGGTGTAAGTTCAGAGACAACTGCACCATTATCTGGAGCAAAAAGGACCACGGTTATAGGAAGAGGAACTAGTTTACCATCAGTTGAAGGATCAGTCACCACTAGATCAATACCTGGAGGATCAGGAACAGCTGGGTCATCTTTTGTAGGTTCAGAGACAGCTACACCATTATCTGGAGAAATAGGGACGACTGTTATGGGATCAGGGACAAGTTTACAATCAGTTGTAGGATCAGGGATAACTGGATCCACAGTTGTACTGTTAGGAAAAACTAGAACCTCTATTGTAAGTTCAGGGACAATTGAATCATTATCTGGACCCTCAGAGACAACTGGAACATCAATTGAAAGATCAGGAACAACTAGTTCAGTATCTGGAGTGACAGGAACCAATAGAATCTCTGTTGTAAATTCAGGTATAACTACACTATCATCTAGAGCAACACTGACCCCTGAATCATCACCTGGAGGATCTGTATCAACTGAATCACCTGATGTAGGTTTAGGGACAACTGGATCATTAGCTGAAGCATCATCGACAACTGAAACATCAGCTGAAGAATCAGGCAAAACTGGAACTTTTTTTGCAGGTACCAGGACAACTGGATTATCAGCTGGAAGTTCAGGGACAACTGGGCCACCATCTGGAGAAAGAGGGACCACTGTTATTGAATCAAGAGCAAGGGGATCATCAGCTGAAGCATCATGGACAACTGGATCAGCAGGTGGACTAACAATAACCACTAGAACATCTGGTATAGGTTCAGGGGCAAGTGCACTATCATCTGGAGTGACAAGGACAACAATAACATCCAGTGTAGGTTTAGGGACAACTGGATCATCATCTGGAGAAACAGGGACCACTGTTGTTGAATCAGGAACAAGTGGACCCTCAGGTGAAGGATCAGGGACAACTGCATCACCAGATGGATTGACAAGAACAACTAAAATCTCTGTTGTAAGTTTAGGGACTACTGGACCATCAACTGGAGTGCTGTGGAAAACACGAACATCTATTGTAGGTTCAGGGACAACTGGATCATCAACTGGAGTATTAGAGACAATTGATACATCAGCTGAAGGATCGAAGACAACTAGACCATCAACTGGAAGATCATGGACAACTGGGACACCAGTTGAAGGATCTGGAACAACTGGATCATCAACTTTTACAACCACAGGGGCCAGGAGGACAACTTGGGGGCCAGGAAGTGAGGTTACCACATATGAAGGTAAGACAAGTTAGCTATATTTAGACAATAATATAAATAATTTTAATTTAATAGAGATCTAATTTTGAACTATATTACTTTATCAGAATTATACTATTTAGAACTCAAAGATGGGAACTTTGTAGAATATTATTGTTTTAAATTGATTCCTCAGGCCCCTTAAGAAGGTTATGTTTTCATCCCTATTACTTCTTTTGTGACCAGGTGGAATCAGTAGATCAGTAGGAGCTACCAGAGGTGCTGGTAGTGGAGGCCCAGTTGGAGCATCAAGCTTTGGAACCACTTCTGCTGGGAACCAAGCAGACAAGACTCACCAGGGTGCTCTTTTGGTGGTCCAATATGAGCATGCCTTAGGCCCAAATTACAATAATGATTTAAGTTAATTTAAGCAAGGACCATATTTTTTGAGAAATGATTAAGAGGTGTTCTAGGTTTTTATTAACATCTAAATTTGAAATTTACTTAAATGGCAGTAAGTTTATAATTTTTACAAAATGAACCATGTGAAGATAATAGTCAGTTATCCTTTTAACCAGACACAACTAAAGAACCATATGGAGAAACTACTGAAGTGGGTGAAAGCATGACCAGATCAACTACACCCAGAAAATCAGGCGAGTGGGAAGGGAAGCTATTGGCCCCAGTTACAACCCAACATAAGTTTTTTTGATAAATCTCATAAATATCCATTATTGAATATTAGTGTATTATAAGTTTAGAAATCAGAAAATCTGATCCAAATTATCTGGTATTGAGGACCTTGGATATTTTGTTAGGTGTTTTCAGACCAGTACTGCAACTGCAACATCTGGATTCAAAGTAGTTAAATTGTTAAATGTCCAGTTAGTGTCCCAATAAAATAAGAACATTGCTCATGACTTTCTTCTTTTAATCTCACATTCCTTAGGAGCCACCCCTGGCTCAACAATTGCACCAGAAAGATCCACTACTACTGGTAAGTAAGCAGGAGATGTGAGATGTATTTTTTGACTTGTTTTCATGCTCACTGGCTAATTAAACATGGCAAAATAATTCATAATAATTCCAGTTAAATAATACAATGCCCTAAAATCTATTATGTTATTTAACTATTTAAATAAATATTGTTATCTCATTTTACTCATGAAGAACTTAGAAAAGATATTACATAACTTGGTCCAGGTTCTACAGCAAAACAAATAGTGGAGACAATATATATTTTTTAACATCTTTATTGGAGTATAATTGCTTTACAATGGTGTGTTAGCTTCTGCTTTATAACAAAGTGAACCAGCTATACATATACATATATCCTCATATCTCCTTCCTCTTGCATCTCCCTCCCACCCTCCTTATCCCACTCCTCTAGGTGGTCACAAAGCACCGAGCTGATCTCCCTGTGCTATGTGGCTGCTTCCCACTAGCTAGCTATTTTACATTTGGTAGTGTATATATGTCAATGTTACTCTCTCACTTCGTCCCAGCTTACCCTTCCCCCTCCCTGTGTCCTCAAGTCCATTCTCTACTTCTGTGTCTTTATTCTGTCCTGCCCCTAGGTTCTTCAGAACCTTTTTTTTTTAGATTCCATATACATGTGTTAGCATATGGTATTTGTTTTTCTCTTTCTGACTTACTTCATTCTGTATGACAGACTCTATGTCCATCCACCTCACTACAAATAACTCAATTTTGTTTCTTTTTATGGCTGAGTAATATTCCATTGTATATATATGCCGCATCTTCTTTATCCATTCATCTGTCGATGGACACTTAGGTTGCTTCCATGTCCTGGCTCTTGTAAATAGAGCTGCAATGAACATTGTGGTACATGACTCTTTTTGAATTATGGTTCTCTCAGGGTATATGCCCAGTAGTGGGATTGCTGGATCATATGGTAGTTCTATTTTTAGTTTTTTTTTTTTTTTTTTTTGCTGTACGTGGACCTCTCACTGCTGTGGCCTCTCCCGTCATGGAGCCCAGGCTCCAGACACGCAGGCTCAGCAGCCATGGCCCACAGGTGCAGCTGCTCTGCAGCATGCAGGACCCTCCCATACCGGGGTACGAACCCGTGTCCCCTGCATCGGCAGGCGGACTCCCAACCACTGCACCACGAGGGAAGACCAATTTTTAGTTTTTTAAGGAACCTCCATACTGTTCCCCATAGTGGCTGTATCAATTTACATGTGGAGACAATATTTTTATCCATTGTTTACTGACTCCACAGTGTGCTCTTTACCACAAGGGCATCCTTCACTAAGGAAATATATAATGATCCTTAGTGACCCATTAATAAAAGCTTGCATTTAATATTTACATAGATTAAATTTTCCCCGTTTCTAACTATAAAAACTACAGCAGCAGATAATAAAAAGAAGTATAACATTTTTAATATGTTGAGAAACTTTGGCATTTTGCCATTCTGAAATCACAAGATTTGAGGCATTTATGAAAACTATAATACTATTGTTTTGCAAATCAAAATTTTATCTCTTTATTTCTTTTTACAGTTATTACAACATGACATAAAATTCACAAATACTTATAAGACAATTTTTTCTTAACAATAAATGGACTATTTATTCAAGCCTATAATATATTATCAAGTTTCTAGACTAGTAACACTGGGTCGGCCAAAAAGTTCATTCGGGTTTTTCTGTAGCATCGTATATGGAAAAACCCGAATGAACTTTTTGGCCAACCCAATATACTCATATCGAATATAGTGGGAAAAACTTCATTTCTCAATTTGCAGGTTATCTAATAGAACCTAGGTTTTAGTGAATAAATTGTCCAATATTTAAAGAATAGCTTGCTTATTGTTTCTTTTTCTGGTAAAGATTTATCCTATGTTTATTCTAACTACTCTTACAAACTCCCCTTATGTAAAATTATTTTACAAACTAATCACTAGAAAATAATTAATTTGATAATTTGATTCAGACTAAATGTATAATATTATCTGTTTAATCTATGGTTATGCTAACCTAAATGAATTGCCATGCTTCATATTATATATTGAACATAATAATTATAAATTAATTCCATAGTTACTAATATGTGACTCCTGGGCACTGTATGTATTTTATCTTTTTTTTTTTTTTTTTGCATTTTCCAAGTTCAAGACTTTGGTCTTTAAATGGAACCAAAGAAGAATTACATATGTGTAAACATTTTATTTGGGAAAAGGACAATGCCTTTGTTTTTAGTTTGATAATTTGTAACTCATAGATGATTTCTTAAAAGAGCACTTTACAATTTATCTCCCAAGAGATCTCTCACCCTGAATAGAATTTCTAAGATGAGCCTTTGTGGAAATAATATATTTCTGTTTTTTAATAAAAAAATTTATATATCATGGCATTTGAAACATCGTGGTGAATTTTTTTTTTTTTTTTGGTACACGGGCCTCTCACTGTTGTGGCCTCTCCTGTTGTGGAGCACATGGCTCGTGAGCCCAGCCGCTCCGCGGCATGTGGGATCTTCCCGGACCGGGACACAAACCCGTGTCCCCTGCATTGGCAGGCGGACTGTCAACCACTGCACCACCAGAGAAGCCCCATTGTGGTGAATTTTAAAAATAAAATTCAAATATATTATTTAATTGAAACATGAATTTAATTTTTCTTTATTAGGCTCCGATAATGCAATTCCACCAGAACCTGTTGTAGGTAAGTTGATATTAAAATGACAAAATTATGCTTTTTCACAATGTGCCTTGAAATAATATTTCTAATTTTTCTACTTGAACACTGAAAAATATCTAAGGGACTGTTATATTCTTCTCAAATTTTAACCTAATACAAATTAATCTGTATGAATTGAGTTAAATAAAAATGTACATTTATAAATATATTTGTATTTTTAAATTTAGTGCCATTTAAGCAACCTGAAGTAACAGATGAAAAAATGTCACATTATAAATGTGGATTTGAAAAAAAATGGTGTTACAGTAATTAGAATCAAAAATATGATAGTAGAAGTCTTAATTTATCAGATTAATAAAACATAAACTTCAAATTAGATTTTGGTAGCATAGGGCTCTTGCTTTTTCTATTTTTATACCTTCTTGAATCATACCAAAGACATTGAATCTTATATATAATTGTTAAATTCTGCACTGGTTGTGTACAAACTTACAGAATCAATCAAATAAACAAAAATGACTCTAGAAATACACTCTTTATTAAATAAAAAGGCAGTTCCATATTTCTCAGCATATTATTTGTCACCTATCATTTCCATTAAATTTTTTAGCTTTTATTGCATCCTGGTGTCTCTTTTAAATTTAACAGTTTTAAAAGATATGCAAAAGAAATTTATTTTTTAGAATGTTCCACTTTTTCTTAATTGTTCCCCCTCTGCATTCTTTTAGCATTTACATTTGAGTATAACCTCCATGAGGACAGACATTTTTTTCTTATTTTGTTCACTGGTATAAAATCCCTTTCTGGTCCTTATCTGATAAGGTGTTTGATTTTGATACTTGCCCACCTGATCCACTAGATTCTACCTTTGTGGAATAGGGACCATTCAATATGCATCACTCTGTTGTCACTCATTACCTACTACCAGAAACCTGAGAGATCCTTTAAGACAGGCATTTCCAACACAGGTAAGGCTGAAATAATAATAAGAACACCGCTATAGGCACTCAGGACATGAAGCTTTTTGTAGGGCTGCTGTGAAAAAATAATACTAAATGCCTCTTCCCCATATCCCAAATGCCCAGAATTTACTGTTCTCCTATTTTCTACCTCAGAGGCTACAACATCCAGAGAAGATACTGGTACTGCTGGAATTGGATTCCAGACAGGTGAGAAGGAGCAGCTCCTGTCTTGTTATTATCACTAATTATGACACAGGATATCCTAGAGAGAATTTCTGGAGAACAGTTCATATTTACTCTACCAATACTGCATTTTAGGCAAATTAATTATTTTTCAGTTTTGAATTTTTTTCTGAAAAGTTGCTAATAACAGTCTAGAGTCGTAGCTGTAATACTGAAGTTGGGATTGTAGTAATTGTTATGAAACACTTCTCCTGTGGATTTACATATATCATAAGCTTTGACAAGGGAAGAGTGAGAAAACTTTGTATTCCTGAGAAACTGAGAAGAGTTACAGGAACCTAGGAAACATGTCTGTCCCACGTAGATGTATGCTTTTCACAAGGAAGTGATGAAGAGCACAGTATTTTCCCAGTGTCTCAAGTTCTCAGCACACTCATAGCTTCTGTTTTGAAACCAATGTAGCATCAGAAAGCCAAGTCATAGGGAGTAAGACAGGAGAGGGTGGGAGAAACCCACCCTGTTTCCTCGATGTAGAATGTCAGGAAGTGTATTTCTGGTTGAGAACATTGTCACTATTATTGCTTTGGTAATAAAATGGTTAATGAAAAACTACACAGAGCTCATCAACAGAGAAGAGTCAGTGAGCAGTCCAGTTGGATACTATGAAGATATACCTAGGTTCTTTCTAGAAGCATGCTTTTAGGGAAGAAACATGAGCACCATGGTGACTACATTTCATTATGTGTTTCAGGCACCACTGAGGTAGCCCCTGGCACAACTGTTGCCCCTGGCAATTTCAACACAGGTGAGTCAACAAGGTGACATATAATCTTCCACAGTCCTCCCACAAATTAGATGTCTCCTCTGTTACTATCTTTTGCAGACCTCCTGCCATATCCTTTCCATGATCCTTAAATATTCTCCAGTTAACTCTTTCCTCCTTCTCTCCCACAGAAGGAGAAAGTGAAACAACCAGAGTTGGAATAGCCAAAAGTGAGCCCTGCTAAGCTAATACCTGAACTTTATGATACCTTCACAAAAACAATCTTATGAAAAGATATCTGCACTGTTTATATATGTTATATTGAGCAAATTCAGAAAAACAAGACAAGACAGTTTCCTTATTTCCTGAACTTATAAGTGCCTTCACTAGACTATTGTGAAGTCAAACTAGGATAGATAAATTGGTAATGTAGAGAGAAATTTCCTATCTCCCCTCCAAAAAAAGGGACCTGATAGTTGAGCACTTTCTCAGTAAAATTGTAGAAAGACATGTTACAAGGGGCATATATGGATCACTTACTTGTACTAAAAGTCTCAGGGTTATAGTTTGCTATTGCACGGAGACTTTAGATTCCTATTTAAATCACGTGGTGAACAGCAATTGAGCTAGTGACCACTGACCCTTTCTTGTTTTAGGTACTACAGGTAGAGTCTCTGGAAAAACTCTGGAACCTGGAAGTTACAACACAGGTATCTGGACAGTGGCACCTTGGGTGATATATTCTGACAAAAGCACAGTGTGTACTTTCCCACACCCTAGTCTTTACTCCTTTCTTTCTTTTCTCTGTCAGAGGTCACCATTTCCACGAGAAGAAGTGGGACCACCCAACAAGAACTTCCAGGAGGTGAGCTCTTTTAATCTGAGGCTTTGGGACTTTCATCAAATCTCTGTTTGTGTGAATACAGTGAACACATTAGTGTGAAAGTGGGCAAAGGAAAGGGGCCTGAATTTCCTCTGGGAACACAATATGCCAGAGTCACAAACCTGGGTCTGCCTAAGAATTCCATGACCTCAGATATCTCCATCTGGATTTCCAGAGTCATGGGCTTGCAGAGCTAGTTGTTGAATGGCATGAATGAGGGTGACTGCTAGCCAGCCCCTGCCTACCAAGTCCCCTATCCTTTTATATGGTTTGCCATGTTCTCATAACACTTACTAACATCTATCACATCCACCTATTTATTATGTTTATTGTTCACTGTTTGTCTCCAGTTGCTAGAATGTAACTTGCATTAGGGTAGGGATCTTTGAATATTCTGCTTGCTGATATATGCAAGGGTCTAAAACAATATTGCACAGAAGAGATGATTAATACATACTAGTGGAATGATGAAATGTATACTTATTTTGAGGCTTCACTCTATTTGCTTTAATAGGTATCACCATGGTTTTACCTGGAGCCAGCAGCAGTTCACAGAGTTCCATGTCAGGTAAGATGGACTAAATAAGTTAACCTTATCAGAGTATTAGAGTCAAGGAGATCTATTTTAAATATCTGAATATCAAATTAGCTCAAGTAATTGATGAGTAAAACTTAGAAAGACGAACCCTTCATCTGCCTTTTTCCTCCTTCAGGCAGCTCTGTCACCACTCTAGGGAGCCCAGGGTCTGGAAGTGAAACAGGTGAGGGTGACATAAGGTCTCCTTTCACTTTCAGTGACTCTATGGAAAGGGAACTCTAATAACAATAATGATCAATAGGTGGGTCAGGAAAGGAAACTGTGGGAGTAATTGATGGTTCATTTCCTACAGAATCAAAGATCTGCAGGACAGGTCTCCAGTGATTCAAGGCTGCATAGCTACTTCAGTATTCACTGGGGAGTTAATGCTGTGTTGATCCCTTTATTTTTCTCACTTTAGGTACTTCAGGAGAATTCTCTAAGACAACCATATCTGGAAGTTCCCACACAGGTAGGTTAACAAGAAGGAAATCTTGCTAATTAACCTCATAATATAGTTAGTAGACCTGTTCTGATAAAATATCAGCATCATTCTTTTCTTAATATTCCAAATCCTCAGAACTCATCATTCATCACTTTATTTCCTCAGAGGCCACAAGATTAATAGGAGGCAGTGGCACACCTGGAACTGGACTCAGACCTAGTATAAATGGGTTGCTCATAGTTTGGGGTTTAGCATGAATTATGATTCTCCATAGGTTTGCCTGTTGGGAGTTGTGATCTCCTGCAGAGTAGTTTTCATTGGCTTTTAGGATTTTCTTAGATTTAACATGTTATGGAAGAACTTTCAATACTAGCATCTAGCCTCACAGATGTAACTTTCTAAAGATGGGCTGGTGTGTAATCCGTGTGAGGGGTTTCTCCTTGGGATGGCATACACATCAGGGGGACCGAGGAATATTACACACCTAGAAAGAAGAGAAAGCAATGTGAACAGGCCTATCTATATAAAGGTTTTCTTGCTCAAATAATCAATAATGATATTCAGTATTTTCCTTGGCGCATTCAAATATTCTTCTGGTTTTTGGCCCACAGTAGATAGCACTGCAGTACCAGGAGGTCAAGCAACTGGGAGTGTGACAGGTGAACCTGGGAAAAAACCACCTTGTTTTCCTGTCTTGGAATAAATGGGTTGTCTGAGAAAGTTGCCTCAACTTGGGAACATTTTGATTGCTTTTTTAATGGCATTTGTCATAGAAAAGGTTTATGACTCTCACCTCATCAGGAAGCAGTGAAAGGACCCTTTGATATAGCACATTTCTTCTAGAGGCAGGTCTTTAGGAGACAAACACAAGTCACTGTGATGACTTTAGACCCTTTGTGTTTCAGGCACCACTGAGGTAATTCCTGGCACAACTGTTGCCCTTGGCAGTTCCAACACAGGTGAGTCGACAAAATGGCAGGAAATCTTCCATGGATCCAGCTATGATGAGTTTACTCCAGTGCTATCCTGTGTAGGAGAACTACCACATATTTTCCATGGTCCTTGCATGGTTTCTAATCATCTCTCTTTCGTTTTCCCCTCTCTCAGAGGCCACAACTTCTGTAGAAGAAAGTAGAACATCAAGAGTTGGAATAATCATGGGTGAGCACTGCTGAGTCACTACTTGTACTTTCTAATGTCTTCCTAATAAAAAGTCTTGTCTGAAATATATCAAAACTCTTTGAATTTCCATATTCAGCATATTGGGCAAAATTTTAGCAGATGTTCAATATTTGACGTCAATAAATTCAGTTCAGACACTTCAACTTTTCTTGCTTGTGTTCTAACGAGCCTTCATCAGGGCATCACGGGGCCCATTCCTGATAGTTATACAGGTGATTTGCCCTCAAATCTATCTTCCTTTAACTAGACCTTAAAAGGGGGTCTCAGTGTTGGAGGACTTTCTCCATAAATTTGAGAAGGGAATGATATGTTTTGAAGGAAATACCTGGAGGATCTCTTGAAACTAAGAAGTCCAGAGAAATATAGATTCACTGGTATATGGGAGAAACAGTTTTTTTTAAAAGCCTATGCCCATTTCATGATGTGCAACAAGTTGACCACAGACCTTTTTTTTTTCCTTTTTTTTATTTCAGGCACAATTGAGAGCATCTCTGGCAAAACTCTGGGACCTGGAAGTGCCAACACAGGTCAGGAGTCCTAAACGTGGACCTTCAGGAGATATAGACTGTGGAAGCCCAGAATGTCCTGTCCACACCCCAAATCTTTACTCCTTTCTTCTTTTCTTCTCTCAGAAGCCACAAGTTCCACAAGAGGCAGTGAGACCTCCCAAGGAGGACTACCAGGAGGTGAGTTTTTCAGTCCAAGGCCTAGGTTCTCATTATTTCTTTATTTGGATCACTTCAATGAGCAAATGAATGGTAAGGAGTATGATGGAAGGACTTGCCATATTTGTTGGTTCAAAAACTCAGGAGCTTCCTGGGAGAAATCTGAAACTTGACTCCATCCACAAAGGGCAAGGTGAGACTGAAGAAAGAGGCAAACCACTCCATGTTGGTGGGTAGCAGGTTTAACAAACAAGGGAACTTACATGCAAAGCTTGTGTTGGGCAGCCATAAGACAAGTAGATCTCTGCATCTGCCTGCCAGAATCTTAAAAGTTTATGTAGAGGCCTTAACTGGGTTCAGTCACGTATACCATCCTGAAGGTTTCAATGACACATTGCTCTCTCCAGGCTGCATCCTTGAAAATGACTCCCACTATGGGAACTGTGGTCAGAACGTAAGTTCCAAGGCCAGGGAATGGGGCGAGGTGTCACTGATTGCCTGGGTCTAGCTTTAGGGTCAACTAGTTGTACATCCTCTCCACGACAGTCCTCTTCTTCAACAATACTGTACCCTATGAACCCGGGTAATTATTCTTCCTGGGAATTCCAAGACCACAGATGTCTCAATCAAGCTATCCTCAGTGTTCTGGTTTACAAAGATTTTTTTTTCCTGTAAAAAGGTATGCATACATATTGCATATATCCCAACCCCTTCCCCCAGTACTTCCAATCCTCCTTACCCAGCTTGCCTTCCTGCCATAGCCTGCTGTCTATCATCTCTCCCATACTTATGCATGATGTTTATTATTTATTTTCTATCTCCCCTCAATGGAAAAGTTCATGAAGGCAACTGATTATCAAAATGTTCCAAGTTATATCAAAGATTCTTTCTTACAAAGATTAAACCATACTTTATTCCCTCACTTAGGCACCTCTGGCACACCAGGTGGATATGTCCCTGGAAGTAAAACAGGTAAGGGTGATTTTTACTGCTGCTTCCTCTTACTACATAGTAAAAGGGAACCCCAGGTGCAACACATCCATCCAAAGCTGACTTGAGAAATGAAATGCTGTAAAATTGTTTATTTTCCATTTTTTTCATAGACAGTCTTCAGAAAAGGATACTAGTGCTTTAGGGCCACACTGATGATTCCAAGATGAACTGAGGAGGAAATGCTGTACTGCAACATTTACTTTTTGCATTTTAGGTATCACTGGAGAATTGTCTGGAACAACCATTGCATCTGAAATTTCTAACACAGGTAGGTTAGCAAGAAGGAAATTCCCCATATTTAATCTCAGATGTCATGATCTCACTTTTAAGGCTTCTATAATAAAAATACTCCAATATCTCTTCCCAGTATTCCAAATTCCCAGACTTCATCATTATCCTATTTCTTCCCTCAGGGGCCACAATTTCCACAGAAGAGACTAGAACTGGAGCTCAAACAGGTGAAAACAAAGAGCCTGTGATTTGAGACCATCAGTTTTAGGACTCTCTAGGCTTTCCTTGAGAAAGTTTGTGTGTAATTTAGGGACACTGCAAGTGAGTCAAAATAGGTTTGCTATTAGAGATAAAATCTTTTTGAAAATCCATTAAATATAGAATTGAGCTTCACTGCTTCAAGTCTAAAGAAGGGATGGGATTTCTCCATTGGTATTACAAATATCACCGGCATATTAGCCAGAATCCAAAAAGAATTCTCTATTTTTTGTCAATTCCTTCTAGCTGAAATAATACAGAGTGCAGAGTGATTTCTGCCCTATGGAAATCTTTGTCTGAGCTTCCAAATTCCAGAGTGTTAATATTGTCCCAAATCCCTGAATTCATATACAGCAGAATACTCTCTCTCTCTCTCTCTCTAAATCTCTCTCTGTCTCTCACTCAATCTCTTTGTCTTCTCTTCTCTTCAGACTGCTCTACCAGGGAGCCAGGTCTCTGAGAGTCAAACAGGTGAACATGAGAAAATATAAATATCTCCCTGGTATTTACCAATACTCAGAATAAGAGGACTTCTATTGTGAAAATATAGTTTTACTTAATTTTTTTCCGAAAGAAATGTACTTGTGGAAAGATATGTGAGGAATCCTAGAATAGGACCTCAATGACTGAAAAGAAACATAATGATTTTCTTCTTAGCTCTTCTTTGAACGTAAAGGAAATGACATATAATCCCTTTTCCTTTGTGATTTCAGGTACCAATGGTGTAGTCTCCAGCCCAGCTATTACATCTGGAAGTTCCAGCACTGGTAATGGAATAGATACAAAGGCAATCATCCCTTGTCTAACCTCAGGGAGAAATATGTATCCCCAAACATACTTTCCACTTTCCTTATTTCTTTTTTCCAGAGTCTAAAACTTCCTTAGAAAGCCTCAGAGTCATTGTGATGAAATTAGTGAGAACTAGGATTCCCAGATGTTAGCATTGCTGTTGAGAACCATCATGAGTTTGCCTCTGGATCAGAGAGATTGTACAGGAAGGGCAGGCCCTCCAGCCAATATGCAGGGCCCAAAATACTGTTGATTCACAACCCCCAGCTGGTTTCTGGACCAGCCTTTTCCCACGCCTGGCACTGTGGTGTGGATTTCTGAAGAGGGCAGTAGGAGTAGTAATTCCCTGGAAGACTAACCCACTGGATATTACAGGCATTACTGTAGGAGTCAACACTGTCCAAGAAGGTTCTGTCTCAGGTAAAAGGATGACTAAAATGAACTTAGAAAACTTTGCCTCCCATTTGACTTGTATCTTGAGCTTTAAATTCTAAATTGCCTAATGGTTGGTTGCCTCCATGAATGATTAAAGGTCATAACATACACAGAATCTTTTTCCTGCTTTCAACCATTAGTAACTCTCTCTGGAACATCAGACAATCAAGTCACTGAAAGTAAAGCAGGTAGATGTGGAAAAACTTCCTCTGTTTTTAGCTGAAGATTTTGTGTTATATTTGCTAAGTAGGCCGACTAGAAAATAGGCTTCTTGAGTAAAAAGTCTTCATTTATTCAGTGATGAATCTCTAGTATTCAACAGAGCTCAGTAAATATTTGTTGAATGAATGAAGTAATTGATATACGAGAAAAACACACGTGATTCAATCCAGGAGTAGAAAGGCCAGTGAAAGGGCGTGCTTACAGGTCTGCCATCTGGACAAAACGGTCTCTGTGAACAGTGTTTCTGGAAGCTGCCATGCACAATGTAACACTGAATGATATGGCCCTGGAAATATACATTTATTTTTATACATTGATTTGATACTCAGATTGCCTCGATGTGGAAGATTCTGTATGATAATCCCATGTCCTTCTCATTTCAGGTACCAAGGGTATGGCCTCAGGTACCACTGTTGAACCTGGAAGTTCCAATATCGGTAGGCTAACAAGCTGTAAAGAAAGCATCCTTTCTAGAAATAAGGTGGCAAAAATGTCTTTCACACTGATCTTCTCACATAAGAACATCATAGCCTATTTTCCCTTCTTCCTAAATCCTCTTTTATCCATTTCTTCTTTTTTTATTTACAGAAGCCACAACTTCCACTGGAGTCATTAGAACTTCTGTAGTGGAGTGGAAAATAGATGAGAATTATTGTGTATGTGTGTGTGAGAATTTTGGTTGATAAATTACAGTTGACCCTGAACAACGTGGGTTTGAACTGCACAGGTCCATTTATATGTGGGTTATTTTCAATAGTAAATATTATTGTTACCACATAGTCTGTGGTTGGTTGAATCCACGGATGTGGAATCATGGATATGGAGTATCTGTGGATACAGAGGGCCAACTGTAAATTATGCATGGATTTTTTGACTATGAAGAGAGTCGGCACTCCTAACCCCCACCTTGTTCAATGGTCAACCGTGCTTTTTGTTTCTTGCAGGACAGTTTCTTGTGGAGGAACTTTTTAGGAACTCTCATCTCAGATCAACAATGTTTTCTTTTTTTACTTGATTTTGAATCAATTTGGGCAGATTTTTGAAGTCCCTCTCTTTCCATTGTCCAGCCTCATACATGTAGATCCCTGCAAATGAAAGTAGAAGTGATAAATATCTAGAAAGTTTTTTCTATTTGCCATTTTAGGTATCACCACGAAATTAAATGATGGAAAGACAGTCCCAGAGGGTTCTATTTCAGGTAAACAGAAGGCTACAATGAACACAGAAAATTGACCTCTGTTCATTAGATTCTTCCTTGAGTACAAAAGTGGCTGAAATGTGCAGTGCTTATCCCAATAACTGTCTATGTTACATTCAAAAGTTTTCCTATTTTCATCCTCTTAGGAGCTACCACTGGAGTATCAATAAATGAAGAAACTGGAAACACATTAGGTGACTATGGTGGGAAGGGGGCCAGAAGAACAAGAAAGCAGAGCATGAATAACCCCTATCTTACTACCATTAAATTCCAGAAGAGGGGTCTCCTATGCTGAGGAATTTGCATCTTTGTTTGATTTGGGAATTAAAACTATGCATAAGAGAACACAAATAATTCACAAGCATTTGAAAAAGCCCAAAAGATGATCAGAGTCCCCCATGGGATGAAAAGTCACCACTTCTCTTTTTGTTGCAGGTACCACAAGGGTAGCTTCTGGCACTACACTTGAACCTAGGAGTTCAAACACAGGTGAGCCAACCAACTGGAGAGAATTCTCCACAGGAAAATCTCTACTAGTAAAGTATCTTTCATGGTACTGTTATCAAGAAAGTTTTTTCTTAGAATGCTTAACTTTCCTGAATGCTTAACTTTTCTCAGAATGCTAAATCCTCTTCATCTTACTTTTTTTTTTTTACTTTTCTTCTCTCTTAGAAGCTAGTACACCCTCTGGAGACAGTGGGACCACAGAAACTGGAATATATACATGTCAGCACACAAGCTTCATAACCTCTCCACTTTTCACTTACAATAGCAATAATAGCTAACTCTTTTGAACACTAACTATGTGCCAGGAACTATTCTACAACTTATTATTATTTCTTTTCCCTCACACCAAACTGTGAGGTAAGTACTACTGTTTTCACAGATAAGAAAATCTATGGCTCAGAGATATTAACTAAAGTGTGCAAGGTCACACAGCAAATAAACAGCAGATTTCAACTCAGGCCATCTGGCTTCAAGGTCCATCCACTTAGCTATGCTCCTCTGTTACTACTACCACACTATTTCACTAGATTTCTTTGTCACATGTCTAAACTTTTCTTGCACATTAAAATTTCAGTAACATCAATACTTTACACAGATGAAAATTCAATGGGCAATCAACCCTTCACTGTTCATTCTTCTAGGGGGATCTAGTAGTGAAGTCACTGGCATTCAAACAGATAAGTAAAGGAAACTACATTTGTTTCACTGACATTTCCAGAGAAAGGAATAGTTATCATTGAGACTCCCACAACCACCCAACATTGCACCTTCCCCCCACCAAATTTTTATTGGGATGAAATATTACATTAGAAAAAAATATTAAAAACTCTGGAAAAAGCTATCCCTGAAAACAACATTTTAACGTAATAAAGAATTCTGTAGTTTCCCCATTCTATTCTAGAATACGCTCTTCTTATTGTAGGAATAAAATTGACATAATGATACCATTCAATTTTTTTAAAAAACATCTTTATTGGAGTATAATTGCTTTACAATGTTGTGTTAGTTTCTGCTGTACAACAAAGTGAATCAGCTATATGTATACATATATCCCTATATCCCCTCCCTCTTGTGTCTCCCTCCCAACCTCCCTATCCCACCCCTCTAGGTGGTCACAAAGCACTGAGCTGATCTCCCTGTGCTATGCGGCTGCTTCCCACTAGCTATGTATTTTACATTTGGTAATGTATATATGTCCATGCCACTCTCTCACTTCACCCCAGATTACCCTTCCCCCTCCCCATGTCCTCAAGTCCGTTCTCTACATCTGCATCTTTATTCCTGTCCTGCCCCAAGGTTCTTCAGAACCTTTATATATTCCATATATATGTGTTAGCATATGGCAAATGTTTTCTTCTTTCTGACTTACTTCACTCTGTATGAAAGACTCTAGGTCCATCCACTTCACTACAAATAACTCAATTTCACTTCTTTTTTATGGCTGAGTAATATTCCATTGTATATATGTGCCACATCTTCTTTATCCATCATCTGTCAGTGGACACTTAGGTTGCTTCCATGTCCTGGCTCTTGTAAATAGAGCTGCAATGAACATTGTGGTACATGACTCTTTTTGAATTATGGTTTTCTCAGGGTATATGCCCAGTAGTGGGATTGCTGGGTGGTATGGTAGTTCTATTTTTAGTTTTTTCAGGAACCTCCATACTGTTCTCCATAGTGGCTGTATAAATTAACATTCCCACCAACAGTGCAAGAGGGTTCCCTTTTCTCCATACCCTCTCCAGCATTTATGGTTTGTAGATTTTTTGATGATGGCCATTTTGACTGGTGTGAGGTGATACCTCATTGCAGTTTTGATTTGCATTTCTCTAATGATTAGTGATTTTGAGCATCATTTCATGTGTTTGTTGGCAATCTGTATATCTTCTTTGGAGAAACATCTATTTAGTTATTTTGCCCAATTTTGGACTGGGTTTTTTTTTTTTTTTTTTGATATTGAGCTTCATGAGCTGCTTGTATATTTTGGAGATTAATCCTTTGTTAGTTGCTTCATTTGCAAATATTTTCTCCCATTCTGAGGGTTGTATTTTGGTCTTGTTTATGCTTTCCTTTGCTGTGCAAAAACTTTGAAGTTTTATTAGGTCTCATTTGTTTATTTTTGTTTTTATTTCCATTTCTCTAGGAGGTGGGTCAAAAAGGATCTTGCTGTGATTTATGTCATAGAGTGTTCTGCCTATGTTTTCCTCTATGAGTTTGATAGTTTCTGGCCTTACATTTAGGTCTTTAATCCATTTTGAGTTTATTTTTGTGCATGGTGTTAGGCAGTGTTCCAATTTTATTCTTTTACATGTAGTTGTCCAGTTTTCCCAGCACCACTTATTGAAGAGGCTGTCGTTTCTGAATTCTGTATTCTTGACTCCTTTATCTCTGGGCTTTCTGTCCTGTTCCATTGATCTATATGTCTATTTTTGTGCCAGTACCATACTGTTTTGATTACTGTAGTATATTCTGAAGTCAGGGAGCCTAATTCCTCCACCTCCATTTTTCTTTCTCAAGATTGCTTTTGTTCTTCACGGTCTTTTGTGTTTTCATACAAACTGTGCAATTTTTTGTTCTAGTTCTGTGAAAAATCGCATTGGTAGTTTGATAGGGATTACACTGTATCTGTAGATTGTTTTGAGCAGTATGGTCTTTTTCACAATGTTGATTCTTCCAGTCCAAGAACATGGTATATCTCTCCATCTGTTTGTATCATCTTTAATTTCTTTCACCAGTGTCTTATAGTTCTCTATTCCTAGGTATTTTATTCTTTATGTTGCAATGGTAAATGGCAGTGTTTTCTTAATTTCTCTTTCAGATTTTTCATCATTAATGTATAGGAATGCAAGAGATTTCTGTGCATTAATTTTGTATCCTGCTACTTTACCAAATTCATTGATTAGCTCTAATAGTTTTCTGGTAGCATGTTTAGGATTCTGTATGTATAGTATCACATCACCTGCAAACAGTGACAGTTTTACTTCTTCTTTTCTGATTTGGTTTCCTTTTACTACATTTTCTTCTCTGATTGCTGTGGCTAAAACCTCCAAAACTATGTTGAATAGTAGTGGTGAGAGTGGGCAAACTTGTCTTGTTCCTTATCTTAGTGGAAATGGTTTCAGTTGTTCGCCATTGAGGATGATGTTGGCTGTGGGTTTGTCATATATGGCTTTATTATGTTGAGGTAAGTTCCCTCTATGCCTACTTTCTGGAGGGTTTTTATCATATGTGGGTGATGAATTTTGTCAAAATTTTCTCTGCATGTATTGAGATGACCATATGGTTTTTCTCCTTCAATTTGTTAATATGGTGTATCACATTGATTGATTTGCATATATTGGAGAATCCTTGCATTCCTGGGATAAACCCCATTTAATCATGGTGTATGATCATTTTAATGTGCTGTTGGATTCTGCTTGCTAGTGTTTTGTTGGGGAATTTTGTGTCTATGTTCATCAGTGATGTTGGCCTGTAGTTTTCTTTTTTTGTGACATCTTTGTCTGGTTTTGGTATCCGGGTGATGGTGGCCTCGTAGAATGAATTTGGGAGTGTTCCTCCATCTGCTATATTTTGGAAGACTTTGAGAAGCATAGGTTTTAGCTCTTCTCTCAATGTTTGATAGAATTCCCCTGTGAAGCCATCTGGTTATAGCCTTTTGTTTGTTGGAAGATTTTTAATCACAGTTTCAATTTTAGTGCTTGTGATTGTTCTGTTTATATTTTCTATTTCTTCCTGGTTCAGTCTTGGAAGGTTGTTCATTTCTAAGAATTTGTCCATTTCTTCCAGGTTGTCCATTTTATTGGCATATAGTTGCTTGTAGTAATCTCTCAAATACCATTCAATTTTGTTTTCAGGTACCACTGGAGTGTATCGTGGTAGTACCATCTCACCTTGGAGTTCCAACACAGGTGAATCAATGGGGAAACAGGTGCTATAATTTCTTTCTTGGGGCAAGTTCTGGAGCAATAGCACATGATGCCTTTTTATGACTTTCTATTAGATTTCACTACTCTCTACCTTTTCATTCTTAGAAGCTACAACTTTCAAAGAAGGAAGCATAACCAAAGAAAAGGAGGAAGCTTGTATTTATGAAAATTATATCATTTCTTCTGGGATAAACCTTATACTGTAATTCTTAAGAGAGAAGTCCAGAAAGGATTCCCTTTTTGACATTCAAGCTATTACCTGGGTGTGAGATGGAGGCATTATATGTCCATATAATTATAAGTAGGGAAGCAGAGATGATGGAAGTAACTCTGGAAGTTTAGTTCTATTAAATTTTTGATTTTGGATGTTATGAATTTATTCACTTTATACAATTAAATGCATTTAGACAAATATTGTTTTTATTTCTTGTCATTAGGAGCCACCACTGGCACATCTGAGAGGCCAAGTCCTGGAAGTGAAATAGGTAAATATGGGAGAGGCCCAGTGACCTCTGATATTTAACCTTAAGAAGCAAATCATCAAGGCCTGGACATGAGCCAATGTTTTTATTGTTGCCCTGAATTTAAAAATGGAGAATGCACCTCATTTTGACAGGATAGCCCCAAGAAGAGTCTTCTACTTTCAAGTCCCAGAGATCTTGTTGGCCATGCTCTTCTCGGGATGTTAAATGCATCACTATTGGGATTCTCTGTTTCTCTCTTCTACTTCAGGTACCACTAGTGTAGTCTCTGACACAACAGTTGCATCTGGAAACTCTAACACAGGTAAAGCAATAACCTAATGGGGAGTATAAAGAACTTCAGTAATGAGATAGCCTCCTCCCTTCAACTCTTGCACCCAAAAACACACATTCCCTACCATACCCAGTGGATACCACCCAACTTTTCTGAGTACATGAGTCTTCAGTATTTAGTATTTCTTTGTTTCACTTAGGAGCCACAACTTCTTTGGGAAGTGGTGAAACCACCCAGGGTAGAATTAAAATAGGTGAGTAATAACAGTCAAAAATTATTTTTCTCTTCATCTTAAAGTATATCACATTGGCTATAATAAAATTAGGGGGAATTCTATTCTACCTGAATCTCTCTTTGGGTACAAATTGTTAGGATGTTAACTGCCCTATATTTTACCCCGTGTGAATTGCCTTTTTTGTACATTTGTAATAAAATGGCATAATAGAAGCCACACTTAAGGCAAGAAAATTTCTGATATAATTTGTGCTAAACCAAATACTACTTTGAAACCCTAGTAAAAGGGAATCATAAATTGATTCTCTCCTCTTGTGATTTCAGTTACCATGAGGGTGACTACTGGCACAACTATCGCACCTGGGAATATACAGGAGGAAGGAAAAAATTTATAACTGATAGAAGATATAGTGAGGTCAAATGTTGACAGTTTGGGTTTAAGATGCTCTGAGGTGTCCAGTTAGTATGCTCAGCAGGAGTGATAAATGCGACCAGAACACAGAAGAGAAGCTTGCATTGGAGATAGAGATTTGTCAAGTCATTCACTTACAAATGATATTTGAAACTGTGGATGCTGGTGGGTTTCCTTATGATGGGCATATAGAGTGAGAAGAGAAGACAAATAAACAGAAACATGATTCCTTGAGCTACAAAGGTGGGCAAAGGCAAAGGGTCCTGAAAAAGGGAGGAGTTGGGGCTCAACAATTGCCAGTATGGTTAAGTCAAATCCATAAGGCAAAGTTTTGGAGTGCTGGAGACTAGATTGCTTCTAATTTTGGGATTCAGAATGTAAAATCAAACAGGATCAACCAGAATTTGCAGGGGACATATGTGTTTTTAATATTTTGTTTTTCAGAGAGCCTAGCCTTACAATTATAAAACTTTGAAATTAAAAGGGAGACCTGTCTTGAAATAATTAATTAAAATTTCAAGATTCTTGATCCTTTCCATTTTTTAACCTTCAGGAGTCACTAGCATAATTTCAGGGAGCCAATCTTCTAGAAGTAAAATGGGTGAAGTTGGGGAAGTTAAAAATGTGAAGATGGGAGAGGCACCCAACTCCATGATACTAGTTCTAGAAAAGAAGGATCCCAGAAGACTGGAGTTTACCACAAGAAATGAAACAGATCAATAAAAAAATGTTTATTTCACCTTTTGGAACAAGGAATCCTAGAGAAGGAATGCATTCTTTTACAGAAACACATGATTTGTCCTAAACCATGATCTCCATCTAATAAGAAAGACATCCCTGCACATTTCCTCCTCTTTATATTCTCTCCCATCCCAGGTACCACTGGGACAGGCTCTAGGACATCCTCACCTGGAAGTTTCAAAACAGGTAAGTCAAATAGTAAAAGGAATTCTCCTTTAAGTGGTCATAGGGAGAAGATCATACACTGCTATATAATTTTCATATTTTCAACCCCTCAAGCTTCTCAATTTTTCCTCCTTTGCTCTTACAGAAGCCACAACTTTTAAAGAATATGTTGGAAACACTGAAGCAGGAATTTCATCAGGTGAGTTTTGCCAGATTTTGGATTCTCAATGATTTTTTCATTTGAATTTACTACATACAGGTTGTGAATGAAAATTAGCATGACTTAAAAATAGTTTCTTTTAATTTAATAGCATATCATAAGGCCAGCCTAGATTAGCTCCCTGGTTTTTTCTAGAGAACATACTATAGATGTAATTTAATTCTCTAAGCACATTCTTTATTTGAAATTTCACTGCTTTTGTTTTGCCAGGCAATAGCCTGGAATCAGTAGGAGTCACCAGTAGCCAAGAAGGTGAATGGAGATCACTATAATAGACACAACTAAATTTGTTAATTAAGGCTTCGGTTGAGATGCCTAACCCTTGATCACAAGTTTAGACAATTTTTTTCTGGTTTTTTTTTTTTTTTTTTTTTTTTTTTTGATGCTGGAAAACCAGGGAGTTAAGTCACTAGAAGTAAATCATGTAAATAGAGGACAGATATTCTCTCATTTAATATCAGATTCTAGATGATTCTAGATCTAGAGAAATAAGATCTATGGAGCATGACTTTTCCTCCTATATTTTATTTGACCAAGCAGTTATGAGAAAGTGCACAGGAAAATATGCTAGGCTTAACATTTTGTGCAAGAAAAAATTTTAAACAGTTTTCTACTGCTTCAGAGAAACAGGAACACTTGTCAATACCACACTCTTCTTAGGGTGAGAAAGGCTTTGTGAGGCTTATCCTTCTCTCTTACTACAGGTACCACTGGGATAGCCTCTGGCACAACAGGTATTCCTGGAAGTTCCAAAACAGGCAAGTAAATATTTAATATGTGGCTCTAAGTAGCTAAGCCTAGAAAAATAAGAGCCTTTCTCTGGAATTTACTGACTGTTGTAACATCAACACAGCAAGTCCTGACTTTAGTCTTCTTTGCCTTTCTTAGGAACTAGCACTGGAGTTGGAATGCAAAAAAGTAAGTGTCAGTGGTTCATATCTGTTGAGTTCTCAGTTACTGACTCCTATGCCTTTGCTTCAACCTAGGGGAATGTTGAAGGTAAAGATAAAGGGCCAGGAAATAGGGCAGAATCTCAGTAGAGAATGTCCTCTTCCAGCCATCTAAGGTTGTCTTCTTGCTCTGAGTTTCTGGGCTCCAACCAGAGCCCCGAGGTAAGTGTGTAAAAGTGCACAAGGGCACACTACTAAAGGGAGGAGTAGAGGCTGAAATCCAGCCAGCATTTCTTCAACAAGTTATAAATCCATGGGGTTTCATCTGCCCAGAGGGTTTTTTTTCTGTTAGTTTGTTTTTACTTCATAAAGTTGCTCTATGGGCTAGCTGCAGCATTGGCCTAGACTTTCATCTGATTTACTTTCTCTTCCTGCTTTTGATCTTTGAGGCTACCTATAGAAGGTATGTCTGATGTGAAATGTCCTTCATTTGACTTTGCAGGCACTGCTGTGATATCAAGCAAAATTACTGGTGTCTCAGAAAGTTCCAGCCAAGGTAATGGAAATGACTGACAGAGTGAAGTTAACATGTTCAATATTCTTCTTCCCTTTAACACCCAATTGTTTCAGAAAATGGATATTTATCTCTATGAATATTAAACTTGAACTGTAAAAGAAAAATTGTACCAAATGGAGTTAAATGGGCAAAAAAGACTTTAAGATTATTAAATAGGAGTCAAGAACATTGCAATAGGTTGAGATTTTGAACTTAACTTTGCTGAAATAAAAGGTGGGAGAGTGTTTAAGTGCTGGGGTTAGCTAGTGGGAAAGTACTAGACAGCGTTAGGGGAGAGGTTGGTTTCTGTGATTTGGTGATCTGTGTTTGCTAATTGGTGCTTATAGAATGAAGTTAGGCTCCTACCTTCCCACAGTGACAGGGAGATAGGGGCACTATGTTTCTTTTCTGTTTTTATTGAAGTATAGTTGATTTACAATATTATATTAGTTTCAGGTATACAGCATAGTGCTTCAATATTTTCATAGATTATACTCTATTTAAAATTATTACAAAATAATGACTATATTCCCTGAAAGTATAATATATACTTGTTGTTTACCTATATTATATACAGTAGTTTGTATCTCTTAATCCCTACCTCTATCTTGCCCTTTCCTTCTTCTCTCTCCCCACTAGTATCCACTAGTTTATTCTCTATATCTGTGAGTTTGTTTCTATTTTGCTATATACATTTGTTTGTTTTATTTTTTAGGTTCCACATGTAAGTGATAACATACAGTTTCTGTCTTTGTATGACATTTCACTAAGCATAATACTCTCTAGGTCCATTCACATTGTTGCAAATGGCAGAATTTCATTCTTTTTTATGGCAGAGTAATATTCCATTATATACGCATGCACACATATATACTTACTACATCTTCTTTATCCATTCATCTGTTGATGGACACTTGGGTTGCTTCCCTATGTTGGCTATTGTAAATAGTACTGCTTTGTACATTAGGGTGCATGTATCTTTTTGAATTTGTGTTTTTATTTTGTTTGAATATATATCCAGGAGCAGAATTGTGGGGCCATATGGTAGTTCTAATAGATTAAAGACCTAAATGTAAGACCTAAAACCATAAAATTCCTATAAGAGAACATAGGCAGAACACTCTTTGACATAAATCATAGCAATATTTTTTTGGATCTGTCTCCAAAAGCAAAGGAAATAAAAACAAAAATAGGCAAATGATTTTTTCCAGAAGCATTCCCGGTTACAAATTACCTCCCTCCTATCCCCTCAGGCTGTCTCCTTGCAGCCAACAGCAGTCCTCCCCCCAGGTTTGCTCTCCAATCCCCACGTTCAGCTCTCAGCCCCCATGTGCACCGGTAGACACACGTCCCAGATTGGGGCATGCAGGGTTATGGTGCGGACTGTCTGTGTAGGTGTCACTGTGTCCTGTCTGCCACACACCCTCCTTCAACAGCCTCAGATGCTCCCTTTCTGTCCCAACTGATTTCCCTGTCAGTGAGGGGTCTTCCCCAGATGTGGGAACCTCTCCTGTGCTTCAGCTCCCCACCAGGGGCACAGATCCCATCCTGCTTCCTCTCCTTTTCTTTTTCCCTTCTTTCTTTCATCCTACCCTGTTATGCGGGGATCTTTCTTGTCCTTTCCGGTGTCCAAGGTCTTCTGCTAGTGTTCAGCTGGTGTTCTGTGAGAATTGTTCCATCTGTAGATATACTACTGATGCATTTGTGGAGAGAGATGAACTCTCCATCCTCCTATTCCCCCACCATCTTGGTCAGAATGGCCATCATCAAAAAATCTACAAACAATAAATGCTGGGGATGGTGTGGAGAAAAGGGAACCCTCACGCATTGTTGGTGGGAATGCAAATTGATACAGCCACTATGGAGAACAGTATGGAGGTTGCTTAAAAAGCTAAAAATAGAACTACCATATGACCCAGCAATCCCACTACTGGGCGTATACCCAGAGAAAACCATAATTCAAAAAGACTCACGCACCCCAATGTTCACTGCAGCACTATTTACAATAGCCAGGACATGGAAACAACCTAAGTGTCCATCGACAGATGAATGAATAAAGATGTGGTACATATATACAATGGAATATTACTCAGCCATAAAAAGGAACAAAATTGGGTCATTTGTAGAGACATAGATGGACCATGAAAGAGTCAAAAAGAGAAAAACAAGTGTCGTATATTAACGCATATATGTGGAATCTGAAAAAATCGGTATAGATGATCTTATTTACAAAGCAGAAATAGACACACAGGTGTAGAGAACAAAAGTATGGATACCAAGGGGAAAGGGGTGGTGGTGGGATGAACTGGGAGATTGGGGTTGACATATATACACTATTGATACTATGTATAAAATAGATAACTAATGAGAACTTACTGTATAGCACAGGGAACTCTACTCAATGCTCTGTGGTGACCTAAATGAGAAGGAAATCCAGAAAAGAGGGGGATATATATATATATATATATATATATATATATATATATATATATACACACATATAGCTGATTCACTTTGCTGTACAGTATAAACTAAAATAATATTGTGAAGCAACTACACAGCAATAAAAAAAATAAGCAAATGAGACCTAATTAAATTTAAAAGCTTTTGCACAGCAAAGGAAACCATCAACAAACAAAAGACAACCTCCTGAATAAGAGACAATATTTACAAATGATATGACTGACAAGGGGTTAACATCCAAAATATATAAACAACTCCTACAACCCTCCCCAAAAAACTAATATGGGAGAACCAGGAAACCAGGATATAGGAAGCAAAATAGTTAAGTGTGAAAATAGTTTTTGTCATTAAGAGAAGGGGGCCCTTAAATGATAAGGCTACCAGGGTCATAGGAAAATACTCAATTCTTCTTTGAGCCAGGAGTTGCTATGTTAGGGCCTGTTTCAATGGCAGGAGCATGAACCAGCATTAGTAGGTGTACTAGTACACTCCAGGTGCTTTGAGACTCTTATTCTTTGTGAAGATGTCTTCAGACACACTCTTCTGAGACCAGAAAAAGTTCACTGCTCTTTCCCTATTCATTTTAGTTACCTCCAAGGAAACATCTGAAACAACCAGTGCTCCTGTAATTTCTACCACAGGTAGGTCAAATAATAATAAATGAACTTTGCTTGGTGGCATCTTAGAAGACAGGGCAGCTTACCTGAAGTTAAACTCTAGCTTTTTTAGTCCCTCTACTCACCACGTTTGTGCCTCTCTTAGCAGTCACTGCTTCCACAGGAGTCAAGGAAACCTCTGGAACTGGAATGCAAACAGATGAATGCTAGCAATACAGACCCTTCAATGATCAGTGTGCCTGTGATTATATATGAGGAGTTGAGTTTGGAGGAGAGGAGTGGTGGGAAAGGAACAGCAAAGAAAGGCCAGGAAGATTATCCTACATTTCCTTTTGGAGTATGACTTTGAAGTTCAACTAGGGATTTGTTTTTTCCTCCAGGATTTTTTTGGGTTAGGTTTTTAGCAGAACACCTCACTGGAAGACTTAGTTATGACCTTGAAATCTCTGAGAATGGGATTATGAAATTGCATTCCTGAAATTTTAAATATTTCCCTCCGCAGGCTCCACCTCAGTGTCAAATGGAATCACAACAAGCCCCAAAGTGTCCTACCCAGGTAAAATGAAATGACCCAAATGCACTGGAATGAATTGTCTCTTCCACACGAAGCTTTCCTTAATCGTGAATGTGTGTGATCATTTGTGCGTGCATGCATACACACAGAAACTTGATATGCGTACATGATATCTAATAAATAAAATGACAGCATTATCCTTTTACAGAAACCACTGTAGTAGCAACAGGAGATCAAGAAAATGAAAATAAAACAGGTCAGTATGGGAAAAGTACTGATTTTTTTGTTATTCAACTAACACTTCTTTAATACCTTACATGTGCTAGACTCTGTAGCAGCCCTTGCCATTTTATTATTTTGTGTGTGGGGGGGGGGAAGAGATTATTTTTTTAATATAAATTTATTTATTTGTTTGTTTTTATTTTTGGCTGTCTTGGGTCTTCGTTGTTGAGTGCAGGCTTTCTCTAGTTGCGGCAAGCAGGGCCTACTCTGTGTTGTGGTGCATGGGCGTCTCATTGCCATGGCTTCTCTTGTTGCGGAGCATGGGCTCTAGGTGCGTGGGCTTCAGTAGTTGCAGCATGAAGGCTCAGTAGTTGTGGCACATGGGCTTAGTTGCTCTGCAGCATGTGGGATCTTCCAAGACCAGGGTTCAAACCCCTGTCCCCTTCATTGGCAGGCGGGTTCTTAACCACTGTGCCACCAGGGAAGCCTGGAAGAGATTATTATCTACACAGATACTATCGTTATAGTGTATTTAATGCTTCTCAAACACGTGCACAGCAATTATGGTCCTGGGAGTGCACTGAGACTGTTAATTTCTGTTTATTAGTTGGTAAGGTTGAATGAAGGCATTAGGGAAGAGATCATTGATTTCAATATTGGCTAGGGTGAGGAGGGAATTCCTGTCAAATGGCACTTAAAAAGACAGCGACTTGAGACAGCATGAGTGACTTCAGGAATCAACCAGGTATTGGTAATATTTGTATGAGGTTCAGGGAAGAAATGAGATTAGATAGGTAAGCAAAGGAATGTTTATGAAGGACCTTATTTCCAAACTTAAATGAGACTTTATCCTTACAATAAATGGGGTCTCCTTAAAGATTTTGTTAAGAGAATGATATGATCAGATAGGTCTTAGAAAAATTGCTGATAGCAATGTGGAGCGTATGAGATTGTATCTTATTCCTCCCGTTACAAATTTTTTCAATGAACTGGGAATTCTGGGTAGGGAAAATTTTCTGCTATATTTATGCCTAAACACAATTTCTCTCTGCTGTTGCTGGTTTCTGGTAATCTGTTAAGCATTTATAATTGAGAATTAGCCTAGTGTCCCCTTAGTAAAGAGAAATATTTTATGCCCCAAACTTGCACATCTTTAATTAATTTATTTTCTGTTTTTCTGTACCTATTATTTGTTGGGGTCCTTTTACTCAAACATAAAGAAACTTTAAGTTCTTCTCAAATATTCTGTTATTTCTAGTTCAGCCTTCTACTTGGTAGAGAGAATAAAAATATTAATCTGAATTTTAGCAGTTTGGAAATAGAATTTGCAATTGGAGTGGATTGTTAGGTTGATGAAACTTTGTGATAAGTGAAGCCTCACAAAAAATAGTAAGCAGTTTAAAGCATTTTGTGGGAGTGGAGACAGAACAAGATTAAAATATTGTAAGACAAAAAGAGGATAAAAATTCTTAAAGGATTAAAACCAGGCAACTAATAATACTTATATCTTTTCTATATCTGAGTTATCCTTTTCCTTGTTTGATTATACATTTTATTGTCCTATTTATCAGAACTGTCTTCTGAGAAATTTTGAAGAGAAGTTTACCTTGATTCTCATTCTGCCTTTTGATTCTCATATTTTCCTCCCATTAAAATTTGAAATCTAAAAGAAACACTTTCTAATGGTGGAATATCAAATGCCATGAGGAGTAGAAAGGGAAGATTGATGGCAATATGTCTGTTTGTAAAACTAGCAATGTGGTCAAGTGCTTTCAGTGATTAGAAAACTATATTTATTCCAAACCTATTCCAGTAACTTTAGAGATTAATATGAGGTGTCTGTTTTTACACAGGATGTCCAGTATCACTTCCACCGCCTCCAGGTAAGCTTACCTCCACTTGAAAATCAAGCATCCTACATTAATGGTTTTTCTTGTAAATCAAATTTCAGAGGTCATGCCAATGAAAGTCACTAGCTATGGAAGTGTGATAAAATAGGAAAACTTGAAGTGTATGAATTTAGCTTTTATTCACCAAATAAATAGTGAGTGATAGTTTGTTTTGTCACACACAAACTAATAAAGCCAAACCAAACAAATGCATCTTGTCACTTAGTCAAAATAGAGTTTACTAAATAAAGTGTTTCATGTAACTATACGATACCTTGATCAAAATATTGCTACTCGATAGTATTTTTGAAGCTAAATAATTCCAGCTTTTATTGAGGACTGAATTTTAGCAAGAAAAATTAGGCATAACCAGAGTTCAATACTTTTAGAGGACTTTGAGTTCCTCTAAAATTATCAAGCCAATGTGATGTGCTTTGTACAAAGTGGCAAAAGTTACCAAAAAAATCATTCTCTGATCTTAGGATATAGTGGGAGAAGGGAGATTTTCAAAGAAACATAGGTAATTTTCATATAAGGCTGAAAATAAATTTCACAGTGAAATATGTGACCTATGTATTATATAGAGAGCACATGTTATGTGTCACACATATTACATATATTGTATACTTTGGAAGGATTCTCGTGTATTTCATTAGCAAATTGGAATTTGAGAACAATAAGTAGGCTATTTCAGGGTATGTAAATGAAAGAAGTGAGACAAGGTCGAGATGATAGATTGGAGACATGTTATGGCAACCTCAGAAGGCAGAATGCTAAAATAAAGTATTTAGTTTACAAGACTGTAAGGGGTATCAGAAGTTCTTAATTGAAGCAATGATGAGATGAAAAGTAGGCTTTAGAAAAACTGTTCTACCTATGACACAGACAATTGACTGGATCAGAAAGAAGACTGAGTCAGACTTCCCCAAAAAAGCCAGATTCTGCTAGGTCAAAGATACTAAGATCCTGCTTAAGGATACGGGGTGGGGGAAGGGTAAGCTGGGACAAAGTGAGAGAGTGGCATGGACATATATACACTACCAAACATAAAATAGAGAGCTAGTGGGAAGCAGTCGCATAGCACAGGGAGATCAGCTCAGTGCTTTGTGACCACCTAGAGTGGTGGGATAGGGAGGGTGGGGAGGAGGGAGATGCAAGAGGGAAGAGATATGGGGATATATGTATATGTATAACTGATTCACTTTGTTATAAAGCAGAAACTAACACACCATTGTAAAGCAATTATACTCCAGTAAAGATGTTAAAAAAAAAA
Source organism: Globicephala melas (assembly GCF_963455315.2). Taxonomy (NCBI): domain Eukaryota; kingdom Metazoa; phylum Chordata; class Mammalia; order Artiodactyla; family Delphinidae; genus Globicephala; species Globicephala melas. The sequence continues at coordinate 71,150,942 of NC_083323.1, read as the reverse complement.
AGATACTAAGGTCCTGGAGTAGTATTGTAACAAGTAAAATCAGGAAAGGAAGGGATTCAAGTGAGGATAAAGATACAAGATTTTGCAATTTGTTCAATGCCAAATGATGGAAAGGAAATAATCAAGATGACTTCTAAGTTTTAAGCTTAAGTATTTGAAAGCATAGTTCAGCGCGTAACAGGAGGTGGCCAGCTTAGATGAAAAACTGGTTTTAGGGGAAAAATGATTCAATCTATTTTGTGCACATTTTGTGCATGTGTCTGAGTTTCTTTTAAATCTGCCGAGGTGCTGTTTATTAGGCCAAGGGAGATCTGGGCCCGTAGCTCACAAGAGATGTTTATACAGGAGCTAGAAGTTTGAGAGTCATCCACTTGATGTTACAGTAGATACTGTAAAGATGGAGGAAGGTACCAGTGGGAAGAATAGAGACAAAATGAGAGGGAGGAGGAAGTGCTGCTAACAGGAATTTCAGAGTGTTCAATCTGAAGGAAGAATGTTTCCAAGAAGGTGAGAGGTAAAAAAATGTCAGCTATTGTAGGGAACTTGAAAAGCTGAGAAAGAGTGCTTGGGACTGGTAGTTATGAGGTCTTGGTGACTTTTAGGATTGTGGAGACAGAAGTCAGAAAGTGAAACAATAAGTAAAACAGTATCCATAAGATTTATTGACCACTGACAGGAGAGGTCAAGAATTATCCTTTCTGAGGATTGTAAAAATAAGAACTATATATATGCTTGCTAAAGACAGTTTGCTCAGAGTAGGGGGAGGTGATTTATCCACCTTAAAGCACCTTACAATCCTTCATAATTCTGTATCTCTGAAATACTAGTGCCAATTCAGTATTGGTCAACCTGGTGGTTATTACAGATAATTGACTGTTATAGTTTGCCGAATTTAATTAGCATTTGTCATTTCATGTTAACAGTTTGTCATGGTCCACTGGGAGAAAAGAAGTCTGTAAGTACACAGTTTGTCTCTACTTTAATCCAAATTTACTGTCATTCCTGTATTCAAATAGAAGTCTAAACTTCGTTTGTTTTTGTAGCCTGGAGACATATGGACTGCCAATTGCCACAGATGCACCTGTACAAATGCAAAGACCGTAGACTGTAAACCCAAGGAGTGTCCTTCTCCACCCACATGCAAAACTGAAGAGAGGCTTGTAAAGTTCAAAGCTAATGATACCTGTTGTGAAATCGGGTACTGTGGTATGTATTCATAATACATTACTTGAATTGAATAGTTGTTTACTTATTCACGCATTCAAGAGATATTTATTGAGCTACTAATATGAGTCAAATGCTTGATGGGTGTGATAAATAAAGCAGAATCAATACTTGTCCTCTTAAAGCTTACTATCTTTGGAACAGGGGAAACCCAGTTAAGAATGTAATCAGTAGGTTAAAAGGAGATGATGGTGTTATGGGAAGAAACATTATAATGTTTCCTTATTGGTTGGTAAATATGATCTCATATACAATTTCTGTTTTGTAAATAAAAAATTATAATATTTATCTTAGGGTAAAATATGTACTTATTTTTCAGAACCAAGAACATGTTTATTTAAGAATATCGACTATGCGGTAAGGTCATTTCTACTTTAAAATACTTTTATTAATATAATTTTGAATAAATGCAGGCTCTTTCGGCTAATATGAAAAAATCATAGATAATGGTGGAGTGGAATTTATTTCTTTCCCATATTCCTTTCAAAAGAAAGGTCAAATGCAATATCCACCATAACTTGCTTCAAAAGGGGGCAATATACTTGATCACTAATCTAGCAATGGAGCTTCTGAACAAAATTTCCCATGGGTCTCACCAAATGGAGAAGACATACAATGTTCAAATCAGTGAAGAGAGTTAAACTGTAATTATAATCAGAAAGATCAGGTGGCGGAACAGTCAGAGATCAAATACGAAAACCCAAAAGACTAGAGCTCTACTATAGGGATATAGCAACACAGTATATTCAGGGCTGGATTTGACAATTGATTTGACATATTGAAAAGTAATTTAACTTTCTAGGAAAAGTATCACAAAACCATAAAAACCAGATGATTCTCAAACTGATATTAATAAATTTGAACTGGTGATACTAAATATTACAACAATCTAAATATAAAATAAAATATGTGGTATGTTAGGAAATACATAAAACAGAGCCTATAATTTAATAATAATTTAATTTGATATAACTCATTTATTACACTCACATTTCTACCTGGGTTTCTTAAATTTTAGTTTCCAAAAGTTATCTGACTTGAGAATCTATGACAGTTTTGAAATATAAAATGAGACTATGTTTAAAGAACAAAGAAAAGTTTTACCTCTAATCATTTTTATGCAAAAGAGTTGAAATAATAAAATTTCAGTTTACCAGAAAGTTTACTTGTGGTTTGAGGGCCTGATATAAATGGAATTTCCCCAAACTGATGTTTGAATTTTAAACATAAAGTAATTATAAAGCAATCTAGAGAGATTTAAAAACACAGGAACACAAGGAAAGATAGAAAATATCTTTTGGGAATTTTCTTTAAAATCCTTGAAAAATATAATAGAGCTACTATAGATGAATCTTAATTTGAGAATTGAGAATCTTGACACATTCTGTGCTCTCAGTGAAGACCTTTGATTTATTCATGGAAGTAGAAGACTTTAATCACCTTTTCTTAAATATTAATTTAATGGCTGAAATTGCCTCTGGAAATTCACTAAACATTATAAATTTGAAAAAAGAATTACAGGTTTTATTGTCAACCTGAAAAATAAATCAAAATGAATACTCATTTGTTCTGTCCCCCTCCCTACCTCCCAGGTTGGTGCTTCATTTGGTGACCCCAGCAACCCATGTGTCTCCTACTTCTGCCACAGCACAGGTTTCGTTGCGGTGGTACAAGACTGCCCAAAGCAGACTTGGTGTGCAGAAGTAAGTCATCTTCTTAAGCAGTGAACAAGGTTCACTTCTCATGTTACATATAAACGCAACCTGTCTTCTTCCTTATTTGGAAAAGTTTGTGCCTGGACAATAGTTATACATCTCCTGTAGATTCCATTCCAGTTATGTCATACACATTTTATTGCCAAGTATACTTTTCATATCAAATATATATTTTCAGGTTCTATAAAACTTAATCTAGTGCTAGTCTAGAAGTAAGTTACTGTAGAAAGCATGTTGCTGCTTTTGAAACAAACAAAAAACTGTTTTTTTCAAGGTTCATGGATTCAGCTTAATCATTTTCTGTAAAAGAACATATTTTTTTAATATAATCACATAAATGCGTACTGTTCAGATCTCTCTTTGTGCCACAATTTTTATCCCCCGAAAATATGGTGAGGGTTTTGTATTAATGAATGCTTAAGTTTAAATTACTAAGGAAGGTTTAAATTTAACTATTTTTTCTTTCTGAAGCTATAATTGATAATATAGTTTAAAGTTTTATTTTAGAACTCCAGTGTTGGCTTTCAACATTTACTGAGTTTTTACTTTGAGACATTGATAAGTTTGAGGGTATAATAATTTATAAGACGAAAATCCTGCCCGTGAGAAACTTAGTGTCAAGTAGTAATGTTATTGTGAAAGTATTTTTTTTCAATTCAAATAGGGAGGAGTAACTTTTTATTTTTTGGTATTTTATTTTAAAGAAGAACTTAAACATTGTTTTTCCCTTTCTGACTACTGTTGAAAAAATTTGGTGTCAGTAGTCTCATTTTTATTGCTATACTCTCCCGTCTGTGCTGACTGGATCTGAGATCAGCGTGTCTATCTGTTCCATTTCCCCCTTTGTGATGCTATTTCAATATGTTAACAATGTTATATTATTTATAGGAAAATACAGAGGTTTTTCAGCCTGTTTCTTTTTCTCATACCCCTATAGGAAGCCAGAGTCTATGATTCAAATAACTGCTGCTATACATGTAAGTAAAATCAAGTTCCACATACGGAGGAAATGTAAACTGTTGACAAAAATTTAGTGTTTCTTTAAAACAAAATGGCAGATCATTAATAGAAAGTCTCCTGTGTTTTTAACACAACAGGTAATCTAACCATATGCATACAATTAATTACACAAACAATTAATACAAAGTATTATATTTTCTCACGCATGTTGGTTGCAGCATTCTTCCCGGTAAAAACCAGTGATGTTTACAAGGGAGAAAATTTAATTTTCATGGAAAAAAATTAGTTTGCTCTCCTAACATCAGTAGGTTATGTTGTAAATTGTTGTATTAGATCATAAGGATGATCAGCAATGAGAAAATGGATATCAGAAACAACCATCTCTCTGTCTTTTCTTCCTTCCCTCTTTCTTCCTTCCTCCTTCTACCTTCTTCCCTTCCTCCTCCTTCTTTTATTCTTTCTTCTCCTATGATAGTAATAATAGAATAATAATAACATTTATTGAGTATTAACGAGGTACCTTGTTCTGGATGCTGAGACAGTTAAACCCTTTCAATAACATTGTGAAGTATTTGTTGTTATTATTCTCTACTTTATGGTTAAGAAAACTGAGACTTAGCAATTGTTAATGTTGAACCTCATTTTTGACTCTGTTATCCTAGGTAAAACTAATTGCAGATCTTCACCTGTGAATGTGACTGTTAACTACAATGGTTGCAAGAAAAAAGTTGAGATGGCAAGATGCACAGGGGAATGCAAAAAGACTCTCAGGTAAGTTTCTCCTTGAATGTATACTGCACATTAATTTTGGAACACTGTGGAGAAAATTAAGCGTTTAAAACATTACATGGACAAATGTTTACATGAGAGCTAATGATCAGGACCTGATTAAAATGAAAATATTAATATCTGCAAATCAAAATAAACATTTTAAATAGTAATTAATTCATTTTGAAGTAGTTTTCTAAATAAGTCAAACATAATACATTTATGACAAATGTATTTATTTTCATATAGTGATTACAGAGATTACTTAAGCAAATACTCTTGCTAAAAAGTGAGTTTTTAAAAAGTTGCTTACATTTTAGACATAACATATATTACGTATTTTTCCTTTTGTACACTTTTGCATGTAGATTAATATATGGAGAATAATAATTTGATATTAATTGTATATTTAAAAACTGTTTTGTTTATATTTTTTGCACCATAATGCTCTAATTATGAAATGGTAAATCTCTCCATTTTGGGCTTTTTTCATTTTCTTTTTTTTTTCGGTCTTACATACCAATTTTAATGAATCCATACCAGAAGTTTACAGTAAAGGGGGAAATGCAAGGTGTAGGGAAAGAATAAGTTGGTTGGAAGACTTGCTAAATCACTTAGACAATTAGAATTTGAGCATTGATGTCAATTTATTTCAGAAGACATTCTGAAATTATTTATTACCTAATTTTCTTTTTTTAAGGTATGATTATAATAAATTTCAGTTGAAAAATTCATGCCTTTGCTGCCAAGAAGAAAACTACGAGTTCAGAGAAATTGTTCTTGACTGTCCTGATGGCGATACAATACCTTACAGATACAGGCACATCACGACGTGTTCCTGCTTAGACATGTGCCAACAATCTATGACCTCAACAGTCAGTTAATAGTAAATAGCATTACCTTTCCAGTTGTAACAGACCAGGTATTTATTTTGTAAGTGAACAAAAATAATGACTTTAATAATGAGAATAACTAAACATTTTATGTCACTCAAAATGTGAGTTGCCATTATGAGTCATTTTGTTCTTTTATTGACTGGATCTGAAAAATAAATACAACTTTTCAAGCAATTAGGGAACATATGTATTTATTTGGTAGCAATGAGAATTCTAGAAGTCAAGGAGAAACTGAGTCATATCATGGCTCTCCAGTGTACTCACCTTTTACTCTTCATCTGGATGAGGCCATTTTCCTGTTTTGTTCCTTCTCTTCACAGCTAAACTTATGAAAATGTAAATTTTGTTCATCACCCCTTTCATTCTATGACAACTCCCTCTGCTGAGAACACCCATGGCCTTCTTATGATTTTTTTCTGTAGGATCTGATATCATTTTCACTCTTCCTTTCTTGAAACATTTTCCTTGCTGTTTCTGTGACATCATTTTAAATTAGTACTTCTACATTCTGTGGACACCTTCACTTTTTCCAGTCTTTTAAATCTCAGTTCTCCAAAGTTGTATCCTGTTCCTCTTCTCATTTTACTGAGGCTTCTTAGACAATTTCACTAACATAGGCAGATGTGTTTATACATGGAGGACCTCCAATCTATATCTCCAACCCCAAACTCTTCTTTGAATTACATTGATAGAACTACATTGATAGAACTCTGAATTTACATCTCTAACTGGACATTCTGTAGGTACCACAAATTAAGCAAGACCAAAACTAAATTAATGTCACTCCCCCAATCCACTCTTTTACTTGTATTTTGCATATCATTGAGGTAGTTAGCTAGAAGAAGTTGAGGTTCAATAATATCATGACTGTCATCTTCAGTACATTCTACACTTTGCTGCCTCACACTCATACCCTTCTTCCTATACGTATATTTCCAAATGTGTCTTGCACAACATTGTTTACATATGCAAAACATGCATAGTTACTAGCACTCTTATTCCCTTCCCAAACCCAATTTATCATAATCCACTTCTGTACTACTCACCTTTTTATATGACTTGGATTATTGGTACATTTAACTATCATCAAACACTGTATGTCCAATGGTGGGTGGAGAAACTAGGTTTCTTGGTAACTAGGATCTTGGTAACTGCCAACAAAAGGTGAATAATAACTAAATACAGGTGGATATTACAGGTACTTTTAAATTTGGTCCCAAGGCCTTCGGCTTTCCTCCGTGTCTTGTCACTGGTTCCAGGTTTTTCTTCCTCTCAGTCTATATCCGAGTTGGTCATTTGGCAAAATATTGCAAATTTGAGCCTTTAAAAATCCAAATGGATGAGGTTGTAAGAGTTGTTCCATACCTTTTACCTTAGAGAATATTAAACACAGAATCAACTATACACCTACATCTCAGCCTTTACTGCATGACAGTAACTCTATTCTCCTTTGGTAGTCAGAATTGATCATCCCAGACAATATAATGACAGAGATGGATTTTCTGCTTAGAAAGGCTGTTCTCGAGTCACAAAAGACACAAAATGGCTAGCAGGGACTTTGAACAAATGGGAGAGAATGTAAATCTTGATTTCTAGTTCATCTGTTATGTCACATAGTGCAATCAGCATATCAATCTCACAAGTTAGTATCCCTCAGCTGGTGTTAGAGAGGAGTTCTCAATAGGCCAGTCTTTAAGGTTTACCATCTATGAATAATAGGCAAGATAATTTCATTGATACTGTATGCACCTATTTCCTTTCCTTTTTTTCATTTTGAAACAAATTTTTTTCATTTGAAAGGAGTGCTGTGCATCATTTCATGGTAGTGAATAAAATATTCAATAAGCTATGGGTAGCAGTACTTCCTGAAGCATATTAAACACAAAAAGAAAATTCAAATCAACAATTGGTTATATTGGAGAAAAGAAGTACTGATCTCTTCCCAACTGAAAAGGATCAAAGTTGTCCACTTGTTACCAGGTGGCTGACTGGCACTCCATGATGAGGCCAAAAAAGAAGATCACTTTATTGTTGACATTGTGGTATTCATACTGGCTTTAGTGGTAGAAACTTAGGCTCTTGAGCCCATAGATCACCTCTTCCCTGCCACAATTTCTACCTTATTCATGAACCTCTTTGTTGAAAGAGGTCATCAAGAGTACGTGACGGCCAGTTGATCTGTGGATGTGCTGAGGCAGTTGGAGGCTCCTTACCCACTTCCCTGTCCTTTGAATGCGTGTTCTACTTACCTTCCCCTCACTAGCAGCTACCCCAAGGACATAGCCTTGAGATAGTGAGGTGTTACTGAGACCATCTGAATGATATATGTGACTGAATTCAATTAAGGCCTCTATATAATCTTTTAAGATTCTGGCAGGTGGGTGCAGAGATCCACTTGTCTTGTGGTGCCCAAGACAAGTCTTGTAAGTAAGTTCCTTTGTTAATCAAAACCTACCACCTACCAATCTGTAGTGGTCTGCCTCTTCAGTCTTTCCTTGCCCTCTGTGTACAGGGGCCAATTTATAAACCAACACTCATTTAGCAACTACTGGCCAAGATGAGAAAGAAGACTTACTGACAACCATAAACTGTGATAACCATAGTTAACACATACTGTTTATTACCTGATTCTTGCATGAAAATTCTGGTAAGGAATCTCTGGTAAATATATGCTTACTTATGTTCAGACTTGGATCTATTCTGGTGACCCAAATGATTTCTCTAAATCTTCTTTGTGTCATCCTCCAATTTTGCTTCTTTTGAGTCCTTGGTTATTTCTATCAATAATCTGCTACTTCCCTGAAATCAGTGTAAATCCTTACTTTGAGCCAACCTTCTACTAAGCACAATAGCCAATGAGAAATATCCTTTCCAGTTGTCATCCATGCCATTGCTTGAGATAGACTATAATACCACATAGAGCTTACTTTTCATTGATACTGGGGTCATTTGGTAATCCAGCCTTGAGTGTTTTCATCCTGTGCCAACTGGTCATAAGCTAGTCCTCCCCTCCAAGCAATAGGCATAAATTCAGACAAAGGTGACAGCCAGATAAGTGGTATCATATTGTAGGTACTAAGAAACCATCTCATGGATCTGACTTTTGCCTTTGAGATCTGAATGGGTCATGGGGCACCCATCTTACATATATGACTTCTGCTGGGAATACCTAACTTCATAGCTATATAGACAAGAAAATGTCCAGTCCAGGATTAGGGGCTTTGGTCATGGTTACCTGTTATTGCTAGATACCAATAAAAAGCTTGTATTTGTTGAAAATAGCATAGGTACTCCAGATACTGATGTGGCCTTGCTCCCAAAGCAATTGCTATGATTATATTAAAACCTGTCATTGGTTTCCCGAAGTTTTGTTCTTCTGCTAAAGATTCTTCTAGAACCATTAGATCAGCACAAGTTGTAATAGTTAAAATCAAGGCAGTTTTCACCAAAAACTTGATAAACCAAACAGCAGTTTATTTGGTCAAAGTCCCTCTAGAGTTAGAAGCTCTTAGGTCATCCAGTAAAAAGACTTAAGAAAGACATCCATATAGGTTTTATATTTCCAAAATCTAATGGGTCTATCTCCTAGTATAGGGGAACAATTTACAACAGCATGTCCTTCACTTTGGAAGTGATGGCCCACCATCTCTGTATTATTAGGAATTCAACTGATTACAGAAAACCCAAAATAAGTGACACAAATAAACAGAAGTTTCTCCCTCATGCACAAGACTGGGTATGTGATCTGGAACAGGTATGACTCACCTAGTATCTCCTATCTTGTTTCTCTGACATTCTCAACATGCATCTTTTATTTTCCATCTGTAGCTCATGATGGTTCCCTTCAGACCCTAGCATTTCAGCCTCATTCAAATCAGCAAAAAAAGGGGAATGGGAGAAGGGGAATGTATGTGCCTTCCTTTTAAAGGCAAGACCCAGAAGTTGTACATATACTTTTATTAATATACTATTTGCCAGAATTACAGAGCCACAACTGCCTATGGAGCCACAAATGATTCTAAAATGAAGGCCTATCGATTGTCTATAGCATAAGCATTCGGGATCTTTGCAAAAATATAGATTGATGAACTTCATCCAAGAGATTCCAATTCAGTAGATTAGAAAGCAGGTACTAAATTGGAATCAATATTTATATTGATTCCAAACCAATATTTGGAAACAAAGTTCTGGAGCCCATATTGTTTCATTTGGTTACAGAAACATCTAGAAGAGCAGCTGCAATTCAGTCATCACCAAACTAAGCTTATTGTGAGGGATACTGTGAGGCACTGCCCAGATTCCCCTTCAAAAATAAAGGATTTATTTTCCCAGCTTTTGAGAGTGCTGCCAGAAGATTGCTCTCAGCTGTCTGCCTCCTTCAGGGATTGCCTCAGCTAAAGAAAGCCACAACCCTCAATGTCCTATCCCCTTTCTGGAGAAAAGAGGAGCATCCAATGACTGATGGACAGTAGAAAGGTTTGGCCCTCTCATCACAATTTGCATCATAAGAATGCCCTGAAAGGTTGACTGAGCCTTCCATTGAAGACCCATAATGGCTTGACTTCTCCCTCCATCCAGTCTTGATTCCTTCCTTCTCTTCCACAGTTTTGGATTCCAAGAGCATTCCCTAAAAACCTACTCTTTGTTAATATCCATCTCAGAGTCTGATCCTAGGGAACTGATTCTGCATTGCTTAAGGACATTTAGCATCATTCTCTAAGACGGATCAATTTTTTGTAACATTCAAGCCTGAGAATTGAATAGGGGAAGAATGCAGAAATGAGTCTACCTATGTCTCTCATTTTTTATGGTGGCCTTGAAATGAGCTAAACATATGAATCCTCCACCACTGCCTCTATCTCTCATTTTCTCCCCCTTATATAATAAAAAAGTTTCCTATACACCAATGAGATAATTTTAATGGCTTTAAAAGACAAATGCTCCTACCATAAAATTAATGAGGGGAAAGAAAGTTGATTATTAATACTCAAAATCTAGAATTATAATTTTGTCAGAACACCTTTAAAACTCAATCAATGTTTCTGACTATTCTAATATTTCTCTCCCACGTGTAATTCATCCCACATATACCGGTCACACTCCTTTCCTCATCTGCCTTTATATATTTCATAGTCCTACATATACTTTAGAAAAATATCACTTTATTAAGAGATGATTGTCAAGTAAAAAGCTGTACATGGAATTGAGTAAGATGGTGAGACAAGAGGCTCCTAACTTCCCTTCTCCACTTGGATGTACAAAATGCACAGCTACACAGGGAGCAATTCCTTTTGAAAGAAATTCAAAAACTAGCTGAGTGATTCCTACACATTGGATAAACAAGAAAATATTCACAGTGAAATGAATTAGGAAAGGCTGAGATACACTCTTGTCATAGACCCCACTCAGTACAGAGCCATACAATCTGGGGGAACCCCCAACTCCCAGGTTCTCCTTGAGGAGCAGAGGGTTTGGACCACACATGTGGTGCCCAACTTTCAAGACTCTGACCTGAGGCTGAGCCCCCAAAACACTGAACTCTGAAAACAAATGGGGTGTGCATCCACAAGACCCACAGTCTATAGCAAACAAAGAAGCAGTGATGGGCACACTAGCAGTCACCATGGTTATTTCCCCAAGACTCAGTGCAGATGAAGCAGCCCATCTCCCAGGCTTTCTCTGAAAGGGGTCTAACTGCATACTGTATAAGCTGCGGTCTGAGAGTCTGGCTTCTAAATTTAGCATGTGTCTAGGACCTGGCTGTGACCTCCCTGGAGACCAGAGAAGCTGGCAGACACTTCCTCTGCATTCTCCTTCTGGCTGTCTCCAACAATAAGTCCAAGTTTCTAGTATCTCTCTAGAAGGAGCTAGTACACACATCTGGCACCCCAGCATCTGTGGCTACCATTCGAGGGACAGGTTTCCAGATCAGTTGGCTCTAAAGCCAATAGGGCTTACATTCATGAATCTCACAGGACTATAGGAAACAAAGAAACAGTTCTAGAAAGGTATGGGAGCGATCCCCCCCACCGGCCCCTGACAGCTATATACCTGGGCTCAGCATAGAAGAAGCAGGCAAAACCACACATCTCTCAGTTTGTCCCTGGAAAGGGCTTAACTACAGACTGTCCCGGTTAGTTCCAGGGAGTCTGGTTTCTAATCAGCCTGCATCTGGGTGCTGACTGCAATCCTACCTGTTGGGACATGGACATGTCTTGGCACACCTTAAACTATTGGGAGATACTAAGAACAAAGAAGGCAGTCTGGACAGGAGTTGGGCTCAGCTGATTGGCAAGTCCAATCTCCTCCAAAAGACTACTCTGTCAAAACTGTGAAAGATGGCTATTTTAACTAATGTGCAAAAACTAGCACAAAAATCAAGGAAAATGAAGAAATAGGAATATGTTCCAAACAAAAGTACAGGAAAATTTCTAGAAATAGATCTTAATGAAATGGAGATACGTGATTTAACTGATAGGGAATTCAAAATAATGGTCATAAAGATGCTCATAGAGGTCAGAAGAACAATATATGAACAAAGTGAGAATTTCAACAAAGAGATAGAAAATATGAGAAAGTATCAAACAAAAGTCACAAAGCTGAAGAATACAGTAATTGAACTAAAAAAAAATCAATAGAAGGGTCCAACAGCAGACAAGATCAAGTGAAGGAGAAGATCAGCAAACTCAAGGACAGGGCAGTGGAATTCATTCAATGAGAGAAGCAAAAAGAAAATAAAGGGTGAAAAAAGAGTGAAGAGTGCTTAAGGAACTTATGGGATAACAGCAAGAGGACAATTATATATATACATATTTTAAGGGTCCGAGAAGGAGAAGAGAGAGAAAGAAAGGGGCAGTTTATTTAAAGAAATAATGGCTGAAAGCTATCCTAAACATGGGAAAAGAAACAGACATCCAGATCCAGGAAGCTCAGAAACTTCCATAAAAAATGAACGAAAGAGGCTCCACCCAGACATTCTAATTGAATTGTTAAAGTTAAGAAAAAAAGAGAGTCTTCTTTTTTTTTTTTTTTTACACCTTTATTGGAGTATAATTGCTTTACAATGGTGTGTTAGTTTCTGCTTTATAGCAAAGTGAATCAGTTATACATATACATATGTTCCCATATCTCTTCCCTCTTGCATCTCCCTCCCTCCCAGCCTCCCTATCCCACCCCTCTAGGTGCTCACAAAACACCGAGCTATCACCCTGTGCTATGTGGCTGCTTCCCACTAACATCTATTTTACGTTTGGTAGTGTATATATGTCCATGCCACTCTCTCACTTTGTCACAGCTTACCCTTCCCCCTCCCCATATCCTCAAGTCGATTCTGTAGTAGGTCTGTGTCTTTATTCCTGTCTCACCCTTAGGTTCTTCATGACATTTTTTCCCCCTTAGATTCCATATATATGTGTTAGCATATGGTATTTGTCTTTCTCTTTCTGACTTACTTCACTCTGTATGACAGACTCTAGGTCCTTCCACCTCACTACAAATAACTCAATTTCATTTCTTTTTATGGCTGAGTAATATTCCATTGTATATATGTGCCACATCTTCTTTATCCATTCATCCAATGATGGACACATAGGTTGTTTCCAACTTCTGGCTATTGTAAATAGAACTGCAATGAATATTTTGGTACATGACTCTTTTTGAATTATGGTTTTCTCAGGATATATGCCCAGTAATGGGATTGCTGGGTCGTATGGTAGTTCTAATTTTAGTTTTTGAGGAACCTCCATACTGTTCTCCATAGTGGCTGTACCAATTTACATTCCCACCAGCAGTGCAGGAGGGTTCCCTTTTCTCCACACCCTCTGCATCATTTATTGTTTCTAGATTTTTTGATGATGGCCATTCTGACTGGTGTGAGATGATATCTCACTGTAGTTTTGAGTTGCATTTCTCTAATGATTAATGATGTTGAGCATTCTTTCATGTGTTTGTTGGCAATCTGTATATCTTCTTTAGAGAAATGTCTATTTAGGTGTTCTGCCCATTTTTGGATTGGATTGTTCGTTTTTCTGTTATTGAGCTGCATGAGCTGCTTGTAAATTTTGGAGATTAATCCTTTGTCAGTTGCTCCATTTGCAAATATTTTCTCCCATTCTGACGGTTGTCTTTTGGTCTTGTTTATGGCTTCCTTTGCTGTGCAAAAGCTTTGAAGTTTCATGAGGTCCCATTTGTTTATTTTTGTTTTTATTTCCATTGCTCTAGGAGGTGGGTCAAAAAGGATCTTGCTGTGATTTATGTCATAGAGTGTTCTGTCTATGTTTTCCTCTAAGAGTTTGAGAGTGTCTGGCCTTACATTTAGGTCTTTAATCCATTTTGAGCTTATTTTTGTGTATGGTGTTAGGGAGTGTTCTAATCTCATACTTTTACATGTACCTGTCCAGTTTTCCCAGCACCACTTATTGAAGAGGCTGTCCTTTCTCCACTGTATATTCCTGCCTCCTTTATCAAAGATAAGGTGACCATATGTGCATGGGTTTTTCTCTGGGCTTTCTATCCTGTTCTATTGATCTATCTTTCTGTTTTTGTGCCAGTACAATACTGTCTTGATTGCTGTAGCTTTGTAGTATAGTCTGAAGTCAGGGAGCCTGATTCCTCCAGCTCCGTTTTTCGTTCTCAAGATTGCTTTGGCTATTTGGGGTCTTTTGTGTTTCCATATAAATTGTGAAATTTTTTGTTCTAGTTGTGTGAAAAATGCCAGTGGTAATTTGATAGGGATTGCATTGAATCTGTAGATTGCTTTGGGTAGTAGAGTCATTTTCACAATGTTGATTCTTCCAGTCCAAGAACATGGTATATCTCTCCATCTCTTTGTATCATCTTTAATTTCTTTCATCAGTGTCTTATAATTTTCTGCACACAGGACTTTTGTCTCCTTAGGTAGGTTTATTCCTAGATATTTTATTCTTTTTGTTGCAATGGTAAATGGGAGTGTTTTCTTGATTTCACTTTCAGATTTTTCATCATTAGTGTATAGGAATGCCAGAGATTTCTGTGCATTAATTTTGTATCCTGCTACTTTACCAAATTCATTGATTAGCTCTAGTAGTTTTCTAGCAGCATCTTTAGGATTCTCTATGTATAGTATCATGTCATCTGCAAACAGTGACAGTTTTACTTCCTCTTTTCTGATTTGGATTCCATTTATTTCCTTTTCTTCTCTGATTGCTGTGGCTAAAACTTCTAGAACTATGTTGAATAAGAGTGGTGAGAGTGGGCAACCTTGTCTTGTTCCTGATCTTAGTGGAAATTCTTTCAGTTGTTCACCATTGAGGATGATGTTGGCTGTGGGTTTGTCATATATGGCCTTTATTATGTTGAGGTAAGTTCCCTCTATGCCTGCTTTCTGGAGGGTTTTTTTTATCATAAATGGGTGATGAATTTTGTCGAAATTTTCTCTGCATCTATTGAGATGACCATATGGTTTTTCTCCTTCAATTTGTTAATATGGTGTATCACATTGATTGACTTGCGTATACTGAAGAATCCTTGCATTCCTGGAATAAGTCCCTCTCGATCATGGTGTATGATCCTTTTAATGTGCTGTTAGATTCTGTTTGCTAGTATTTTGTTGAAGATTTTTGCATCTATGTTCATCAATGATATTGGCCTCTAGTTTTCTTTCTTTGTGACATCTTTGTCTGGTTTTGGTATAAGTGTGATAGTGGCCTCGCAGAATGAGTTTGGGAGTGTTCCTCCCTCTGCTATCTTTTGGAAGAGTTTAAGAAGGATAATTGTTAGCTCTTCTCTAAATGTTGGGTAGAATTTGCCTGTGAAGCTATCTGGTCCTGGGCTTTTGTTGTTGGAAGATTTTTTGTTGTTGTTGTTGCAGTACGCGAGCCTCTCACTGTTGTGACCTCTCCCATTGCAGAGCACAGGCTCCGGACACGCAGGCTCAGCCGCCATGGCTTATGGGCCCAGCCACTCCACGGCACACGGGATCCTCCTGGGCTGGGACACGAACCCGTGTCCCCTGCATCGGCAGGCGGACTCTCAACCATTGTGCCACCAGGGAAGCCTCTTGTTGGAAGATTTTTAATCACAGTTTCAATTTCAGTGCTTGTGATTGGTCTGTTCATATTTTCTATTTCTTCCTGGTTCAGTCTTGGCAGGTTGTGCTTTTCTAAGAATTTGTCCATTTCTTCCAGGTTGTCCATTTTATTGGCATAGAGCTGCTTGTAGTAATCTCTCATGATCTTTTGTATTTCTGCAGTGACAGTTGTTACTTCTCCTTTTTCCTTTCTAATTCTATTGATTTGAGTCTTCTCTCTTTTTTTCTTGATGAGTCTGGCTAATAGTTTATCAATTTTGTTTATCTTCTCGAAGAACAAGCTTTTATTTTTACTGATCTTTGCTATCATTTCCTTCATTTCTTTTTCATTTATTTCTGATCTGATCTTTATGATTTCTTTTCTTCTGCTAACTTTGGGGGTTTTTTGTTCTTCTTTCTCTAATTGCTTTAGGTGCAAGGTTAGGTTGTTTATTCGAGATGTTTCCTGTTTCTTAAGGTAGGATTGTATTGCTATAAACTTCCCTCTTTGAACTGCTTTTATTGCATCCCATAGGTTTTGGGTCATCATGTCTCCATTGTCATTTGTTTCTAGATATTTCTTTATTTCCTCTTTGTTTTCTTCAGTGATCACTTCGTTATTAAGTAGTGTATATTTTAGTCTCCATGTGTTTGTATTTTTTACAGATTTTTTCCTGTAATTGATATCTAGTCTCATAGTGTTGTAGTCGGAAAAGATACCTGATACAATTTCAATTTTCTTAAATTTACCAAGGCTTGATTTGTGACCCAAGATATGATCTGTCCTGGAGAATATTCCATGAGCACTTGGGAAAAATGTGTATCTGTTGTTTTTGGATGGAATGTCCTATAAATATCAATTAAGTCCATCCTGTTTCATATACAGGATGTGTATAAAGCTTGTGTTTCGTTATGCATTTTCATTTTGGATGATCTGTCCATTGGTGAAAGTGGAGTGTTAAAGTCCCCTACTATGAATGTGTTACTGTCGATTTCCCCTTTTATGGCTGTTAGTATTTGCTTTATGTATTGAGGTGCTCCTATGTTGGGTGTATAAATATTTACAATTGTTATATCTTCTTCTTGGATCGATCCCTTGATCATTATGTAGTGTCCTTCTTTGTCTCTTTTAATAGTCCTTATTTTAAAGTCTATTTTGTCTGATATGAGAATTGCTACTCCAGCTTTCTTTTGGTTTCCATTTGCATGGAATATCTTTTTCCATCCCCTTACTTTCAGTCTGTATGTGTCTCTAGGTCTGAAGTGGGTCTCTTGTAGACAACATATATATGAGTCTTGTTTTAGTATCCATTCAGCCAGGCTGTGTCTTTTGGTGGGAGCATTTAATCCATTTACATTTAAGGCAATTATCGATATGTATGTTCCTATTCCCATTTTCTTAATTGTTTTGGGTTTTTATTGTAGGTCTTTTCCTTCTGTTTTGTTTCTTGCCTAGAGAAGTTCCTTTAGCATTTGTTGTAAAGCTGGTTTGGTGGTGTCGACCTCTCTCAGCTTTTGCTTTTCTGTCAAGGTTTTAATTTCTCCATCAAATCTGAATGAGAGGGCTTCCCTAGTGGCACAGTGGCTGAGAGTCTGCCTGCCAATGCAGGAGACATGGGTTTGTGACCCGGTCCGGGAAGATCCCACATGCTGTGGAGCAGCTGGGCCCGTGAGCCATGACCACTGAGCCTGCGCATCTGAAGCCTGTGCTCCACAATGGAGAGGCCACAACAGTGAGAGGCCTGTGTACTGCAAAAAAAAAAAAAAAAAAATCTGAATGAGATCCTTGCTGGGTAGAGTAATCTTGGTTGTAGGTTTTTCTCTTTCATCACTTTATATATGTCCTGCCAGTCCCTTCTGGCTTGCAGAGTTTCTGCTGAAAGATCAGCTGTTAACCTTATGGGGATTCCCTTGTGTGTTATTTGTTGTTTTTCCCTTGCTGCTTTTAATATGTTTTCTTTGTATTTAATTTTTGACAGTTTGATTAATATGTGTCTTGGTGTGTTTCTCCTTGCATTTATCCTGTATGGGACTCTCTGTGCTTCCTGGACTTGATTAACTATTTCCTTTACCATATTAAGGAAGTTTTCAAGTATAATATCTTCAAATATTTTCTCAGTCCCTTTCTTTTTCTCTTCTTCTTCTGGAACCCCTATAATTTGAATGTTGGTGCATTTAATGTTGTCCCAGAGGTCTCTGAGACTGTCCTCAGTTCTCTTCATTCTTTTTTCTTTATTCTGCTCTGCATTAGTTATTTCCACTATTTTATCTTCCATGTCACTTACCCGTTCTTCTGCCTCAGTTATTCTGCTATTGATCCCATCTAGAGTATTTTTCATTTCATTTATTGTGTTGTTCATCATTGTTTGTTTCATCTTTAGTTCTTCTAGGTCCTTGGTAAATGTTTCTTGCATTTTCCCTATTCTATTTCCAAGATTTTGGATCATCTTTACTATCATTATTCTGAATTCTTTTTCAGGTAGACTGCCTATTTCCTCTTCATTTGTTAGGTCTGGTGGGTTTTTATCTTGCTCCTTCATCTGCTGTGTGTTTTTCTGTCTTCTCATTTTGCTTATATTACTGTGTTTGGGGTCTCCTTTTTGCAGGCTGCAGGTTTGTAGTTCCCGTTTTTTTTGATGTCTGTTCCCCAGTGGCTAAAGTTGGTTCAGTGGGTTGTTTAGGCTTCCTGGTGGAGGGGACTAGTGCCTGTGTTCTGGTGGATGAGGCTGGATCTTGTCTTTCTGATGGGCAGGTCCATGTCTGGTGGTGTGTTTGGGGGTGTCTGTGGACTTATTATGATTTTAGGCAGCCTCTGTGCTAATGGGTGGGGTTGTGTTCCTGTGTTGCTAGTTGTTTGGCATAGGGTGTTCAGCACTGTAGCTTGCTGGTCGTTGAGTGAAGCTGGGTGTTGGTGTTGAGATGGAGATCTCTGGGATATTTTTGCTGTTTGATATTACATGGATCTGGGAGGTCTCTTGTGGACCAGTGTCCTGAAGTTGTCTCTCCCACCTCAGAGGCACAGCACTGACTCCTGGCTGTAGCTTCAAGAGACTTTCATCCACACGGCTCAGAATAAAAGGGAGAAAAAGTAGAAAGAAAGAAAGAAAGAAAGAAAGAAAGAAAGAAAGAAAGAAAGAAAGAAAGAAAGAAAGAAAGAAAGAAAGAAAGAAAGAAAGAAAGAAAGAAAGAAAGAAAGAAAGAAAGAAAGGATAAAAGAAAATAAAGTAAGAGAAAATAAAAAAATTATTAAAATAAAAAATAATTAATAAAAAAATTTTTAAGTAAAAAAAAAAAAGTTGGATAGAATCCTAGGACAAATGGTGAAAGCAAAGATATACAGACAAAATCTCACACAGAAGCATACACATACACACTTACAAAAAGAGGAAAAGGGGAAAAAATAATAAATCTTGTTCTCAAAGTCCACCTCCTCAATTTGGAATGATTTGTTGTCTCTTCAGGTATTCCACAGATACAGGGTACATCAAGTTGATTGTGGAGGTTTAATCCGCTGCTCCTGAGGCTGCTGGGAGAGATTTCCCTTTCTCTTCTTTGTTCTCACAGCTCCCAGGGCTCAGCTTTGGATTTGGCCCCACCTCTGCGTGTGTAGGTCGTCTGAGGGCGTCTGTTCTTAGCTCAGACAGGATGGGTTAAAGGAGCAGCTGCTTCAGGGTCTCTGGCTCATTCAGGTCTAGGGGGAGGGAGGGGCACGATGCGGAGCGAGCCTGCAGCGTCAGAGGCGGTGTGACGTTGCACCAGCCTGAGGCGCGCCGTGCGTTCTCCCGGGGAAGTTGTCCCTGGATCGCGGGACCCTGGCAGTGCTGGGCTGCACAGGCTCAGGCTCCCGGGAGGGGCGGTGTGGAGAGTGACCTGTGCTCACACACAGGCTTCTTGGTGGCGACCTTAGTCTCATGCCCATCACTGGGGTCCACGCTGATAGCCGTGGCTCGCGCCCGTCTCTGGAGCTCCTTTAAGCGGCGCTCTTAATCCCCTCTCCTCGAGCACCAGGAACCAAAGAGGGAAGAAAAAGTCTCTTGCCTCTTCGGCAGCTCCAGACTTTTCCCTGGACTCCCTCCCGGCTACCTGTGGTGCACTAGCCCCCTGCAGGCTGTGTTCACGCTGCCAACCCCAGTCGTCTCCCTGTGCTCTCCAAAAAGAGAATCTTAAAAGCAGCAAAAGAAAAGCAACTTTTTATGTACAAGGGAACCCCCATAAGATTATGAGCAGACTTTTCAGCAGAAACTTTGCAGGCCAGTCAATTATACCCAAATAAAGCTGAAAAAAAAAAAAAAAGGATGTGCATATTTATTGTATACAACTTGATGAATTTGGAGAAAAGTGTACACTTACGAAACCATCACCACCACCAAGGAAATAAATATATCCATCACATCCCAACATTTCCTCCTGCCCCCTTTATTATCATTACTTGTGTGTATGTGTAGTAAGAGCACTTAACATAAGAACTACCTTCTTAGTAAATTTTAAGTTTACAATACATTATTGTTAGCTAGATGTACAATGTTGTATAGTAGATCTTCAGAACTTATTTATCTCGCACAGCTGTAAATTGGTACCATTTGACCATCACCTTCCCATTTTCCTCTCTTTTCAGGTCCTAGCAACTAATGTTCTACTCTTTGTTTCTATGGGTTTGACTTTTAGATTCCACATAAAAGCAAGATTATAAAGTATTTGTCTTTCTGTGTCTGGTTTATTTCCCTTAGCATAATGTCCTCCAGGTTCACCCGTGTCACAAATGGCAGGATTTCCTTCTTTTTTAAGGCTGAATAATATTCCATTGTGTTTATATATCACATTTTTTAATCTGTTCATCCATTGATGAATATTTAGGTTGTTTCCATATCTTGGCTAAAGTGAATAATGCTGCAATGAACATGGGAGGGCAGGTATTTCTTCAAGATCTTGATTTATATTCCTTTGGTTAAATACCTAGAAGTGAGGTTACTGAATCATATGGTTACATTCCTACAAACAATGTACCAGGGTTCCCTTTTCTCCACAATCTTACCAACCCTTATATTTTATTTTTAATAATATTCTTCTTAACATGTGTGACGTGATAGCTCATTGTGGTTTTGATCTGCATTTCCCTGATGATTAGTGAGGTTGAGCACCTTTTCATATTCCTGTTGCCATTTGTATGTCTTCTTGTAAGAATTGTCTGTTAAGGTCCCTATCCTATTTTCAATTAGGTTATTATTATTATTATTTGCTATTGAGGTATGTATTTCCCTTATATATTTTAGGTATTGTTTCCCTGCTGTGCACAAGATTTTTAGTTTGATGTAGTTCCACTTGTTTAGGAGTAGTCCATGAAGAGGACAGTAAGCAAATATATATGTCAGGTGGTGATAAGAGCTATTAAAAAATAAAGCAGGGTGAAAGTTTAGAGAGCATATCTTTTAGACAAGATGTTTGGGAAAGACCTCTCTGTTAAGGTGATATTCGAGGAGAGATGTGAATGAAATGGAGTCGTGTCAATTTATGGGGTAAGAGCTACCTAGAAAGTAGCATGAGATCTTTGCATACTACATGCGAAGTTACTGCAGTATGACCAGACTATTGTTTAAGACATGAGACCAGAAAGATTTTGAAAACCCACAGCCACCGTTCTACATTCCCACAAGCAATATTTCTTTACATAATTGTCAGCACTTGTTATTGTCTGTCTTTTTTTATTATAGTCATTCTATAGCTTATTTAACCTCATTTTAAGCCCCAGTTTTCTCACTTGTAAAATAGGACTAATAAAAATATGTGCTTCATAGGTTTGTTTGAGGATAGGATGAGAAATATGTATAATGTATAAACATCTGTTTTTCAATCAGTGTTATTATTCTACCTTTCCTCAACACTGCAGGTCAATCTTATGGCAGTTTTGTAAAGTGACTTCCACACTGCTTACTTTATTTCAACTTAGAAATTGAGAAAACAGAGACGAAAATAACATTCCTAAGTATATAGGAAATAACCATTTCATAATAGTAATTTGAAAGGATATTAGATAGAGGCATTATCATAACTGAGTTTTGTCATAAAGAAATATTTCAAGCTTTGGGGGTTGAGAAGATGAAGAAATACAGGGCAACAAAATGTTCTACTGTGCTCTAAATGTGGCACTTGCCATTATTCTACAAAGTAGATTATAAGAAAATAAAAATTTTCAGCTACACTTAAAATAATTTTATTGTGTTCCATAGACAATATTCTATGATTATATTTTCAAAATTTGTTTGGAAATAATTTTTGTTCATTTTAATCCTATTGTTAAGCTGGTTGGTAACTAATCCAGCTAAAACTATGTGGACATCTGATATTTTTCCAGAATTATCAAAAGCCAATTTCACTTTCACTTATGTGTAGAAATCCAAACTTGAGGGTAAAGAAATGCCAAATTTGTTACTGTATGGGAAAAAGGAATGGAGAGACATTCCACTTAGTTGTGACATAGAGACACTGCCTAAATCATAATGTGGTTGTAAGAATCAAATGATATACTTGATATTCGGGGTTTCCTGTGAAAACCCTAGTCACATGGAAAGAGCTTTGTTGCCATTCTTATTGCATTCCTTGCTTTCCTTTTTTTGTCTCTCTAAGACTCTGCCATGTTCCTAACCTCTATCTACTTTCCTCAGGGCTGGAGCTACTTGATGCCTACCTTTAGCTCCAGCCTTGCACAGTCTTTAGGGTAAGTTCTACCAGGCACTAATGATTAAGCGGCTCCCATTCAACTTTCTAAATCTTTGCTGTGAGTCTCGTGCTGAATTAGACTCCGATAGCTGAACTTTCACCTTGTTCCTGAAATGGACTCACCTTCTTTACCAATTTTGAGAAAACACCCTTTATTTTCCTAGCACTGGATTTCTTTCTTGGTAACTTGCACATAGCAGCATCTCAATTAGAGGATTCACCTTGCTACTTTAGTACCTCCTATCCCCACCCTTTCTTTCTCTGCCTGTGTCTCTTTGGGTTTTGGATTCTGCTCTTTACTAACCAATTTTTCCTCTTCTGCCTGTTGTCTGCCTTGATTTCCAAACACATTTTGGCTCAGTTAGGTAATTTTGTTAATTTGTATGTGACTTAGGCAACACTGAACCTCCTCTTCCAAGAGTATATTTATTGCCCTAGGCAATAGCTCTTCTGTCAGAGAATGCTCAGGAAATTTCTTTGCTTCTACAGATTATTCATGGACATTGAAAGAACTGTCCACCCATGCTCCTTGATTCACATGAGCTCAGGAGTCTTGTGACAAAGAAAATGAGCTTGCTATGAGGGTTCCAGTCATTAATGGACTGGTCTTTCCATGCAGGTTAGAATCATATTCAACTGAATTAGAGATTGAGCTCTTAATGATGCCAGAATCTTCACAAAGCATTAGCCACTATTTCTTATGAGGCTCATGAGAGAGCTACATGCTTTAGGAACAATGAGAATGAGATGTAAGCTGCTCTTACACTGTTAACCAGACTTGTCCTGGTGACATGTGTGAAATAGTTCCTTCTCTATGAATGGAAATAGAGGTCAGTTAAGGAGGCAATGTTCTCCTGTCTTCTCTATTCTCTTCATTCTGAGTTAATTCAGTGGACTTAATACCAAGTGTATGGTCAATTAGGGTATGGCTGTCTCAGAAAAGAAAAGAAGTAAATGAGTATCAGGGAAATACTTCTAGCATATTTATTTTCTATGCTTTCCTTTTCTTGTCCCTCTGGAACTCTGCCAGATTCCTAGCATCTCTCTACTCTCTCCAAGGCTGAAGAGTTTTGCATTGTGCCTATGTGTCCACTTGGTTCTAATAATAAAACGAGCATTTTACTTGTTGTCTTTACACACTTCTATAATTATGAAGTGTCAAAAAAATTATTTAATTCCTATAAATTTCCCACAATATATTTGGGTGAGAATTCACCTGTTTTATTTTGCTTCTTTTCATGCACAGCTGTGTAATCCAATCTGGTATACCAAGGAGTGCTATGTAATAGACACCATACTGATCCCTTCTATAGATATTTACTGAATAGCTGCTATTCTAAGCCCTGGAAATACAATGATTCATAAGCAGTTAAGATTCCTTATACAGAGTTTACATTCTAGATAAGCGGGAGTATAACAAGATATAAGTGAATATTATTAGGAGTTATGTGGAAAGTGAAACAGATTGTTAGTACAGAGAATGAGAACATGATGAAGCAGTTACTTAAAACTTTTCTTAGTGTGTCATTCAGGACAGAAGAGGATACTATAATAACAAATTAACTCCAAAATTGTAGTGTATTATAGCAACACAAGTTTATTTCTCACTCATCCGAAGTCCACCCTGGGTTTTATAAACTCTCCAGGACAGCAATCCTTCATGTATTGCCTTAGTAATTAAAGCTACTTTAATCTTATGCTTTGCCATCTCAACATGAGACTCTTCAATTGTGACAGAAAGGGAAGAAGGGAGATTAGAACCCTGAGAAGAGAGATTAGAACACTTCTCACGGACTCAACCTAGAAATGATACATTTTACTTTCGCTCATGGTCTGCTGATCAGAACTGGTCAAATGTGCTTAAGCTGTTCCAGCAGAGTCTGGAAGTATAATCTTCCAAATATCTAGCAAAGAGAGGTGTGCCCTACTGATATTTATGCCACATAGGAAGTTCTCTCTGAGACCTGAATAACAAGAAAAACCAGCTATGTGAAGATAAAAGTGAGTAACATTCTATGTAGAAGAAACAGGGAGAGCAAGTGTCCTAATTTTGGAAGAGAAAGGCCAATGCACTAAGGGAAGAGTGATAGAGATTATGTCAAAGAGGAAGGCAAGAGACTGATCACAGAAGGCACAAAGACCAAGTAAATATGATAAGAAATCTTTGACAGTGTTTAGAAAAAGAAATGATGTGTTTTGATTTATATTTTAAAAATAGCAGACTGATTCATATACAGACAATTGCTTGCATAAAGGCAAAAGTGGAAGCAAGGTATTATTGCAAGTACCCACATACGAAATAGTAGTGGTTTAGCCTCATGTGATGTGGTAGACTGAAAAATGGTCACAGATT
This sequence comes from Globicephala melas, assembly GCF_963455315.2. Classification (NCBI taxonomy): domain Eukaryota; kingdom Metazoa; phylum Chordata; class Mammalia; order Artiodactyla; family Delphinidae; genus Globicephala; species Globicephala melas. Next base: position 71,126,267 of record NC_083323.1, on the reverse strand, counting down.
CCTCCCATCCCTTTTTGCACAACTTTTGCCACAAGGCTTTACCTTTCTTCCCATTAAAAAGTGGAGCCTATTTCTTCTGACCTTGAATCTGGGTTTGACCTGATGACTAGCTTTGGTGTTACAAGCAGAGGCTTGAAAAAAGAACTAGTCTGTTTGAGCTTTTTCCATCTTGATCCTGGATGTTCTTCCACTATCATATGAACAAGCCCCAGACTGGCATGCTTGAAGATGATGAATGAACCCAGGACAGGTGTTCCAGTCATCCCAACCATCCCAGCGATCCCATGTAAGGCCTCAGATGTGTAAGCAATATAATTCTAAATCATTCAGTCCTAGCCAGACCAGCCCACACTAGAAGAACCACCCACTTAACCCACATAATTGTGAAAAGTAATAAATTATTGGTGTTTTAAGATACTAAGCTTTTGGGTGGTTTGCTATGCAGCAAAAGCTAACTAACGATTGGCAGTTAGTGGTAGTAGCAGTAGTAGTAGTAGTAGTAAAAATGGAAGAAGTAAATAGATTTAGAATATGTTTTGGGAGTAAAGCTTGTAGGACTTGCTAATAGTTTAGATACAGAGTAAGAGAGAGAAAGGAATCAAAGGTAGATATTAGGGTTTTAGTATCATTTATTAAGATGAGTAAGTCATCTGTAGGGAAGGGGTAGATCAGAACAGAATTATCCATAATACCAACAAATCAAATGCTCCAAATTTAAACAGTATTTACTCTCTATCATTATTATTTTTCCACAGAAAAACATATATCTCATAGCAAATTTAAGAGATAAAATGTTAAAAGGTATGCAATATAAATATGAAATGAAATAAGTTAGGCAAAAACTCTTTATTTTTTCCTTTTTAATTGGAAATGTCAGTATGAACTCAGAATTTAGTTTCTTCATTCTAAAAGCATGCATATTTTCTAGTTTTGTCCACTCAGTTTTCTTGAAGCAATAACAACTAGTAGAAAAAAATATACCTTGTGCACAGATTTTCATCTTCAAACATTTCCTACTAAAAGGAACAAGATCTCCTTAGAGAAATGGCAGATTCTTCAACTGGATACTAAATGTAAAACATGGATCTGAGATATCTTGTCATTTCTGAAAGCAAGGAAGCTTTCTAAAACTCTTGAGATCATGTCAAAAAGGCACAGAAACCAGTTTGAAAGGGCTTAAATTGGCCAAAGATAGATCAGCTTGAGCACCAAAACAATAATTATTAAAATGCACTGAAATAAATATAAAATATAATATATGGGTTTATAATGATACTTTAAAAAAATCTCTTTAGCAACTTTAGGATAATTGTTAGATACCAGTTGGTTTTTCTAGAAACTGATAAAGGGAAAGAATCAAGTATTTGAAGGAGAGGTCAAGATGGCAGTGTAGAAAGATCCTGACCTCACCTCCTTCCACTACACACCAAATTTACAGCTATTTACAGAACAATTATTGATGAAAAATCCAAACCTACCAGAAAAGATCTTCTACAACTAAAGATATAAAGAAAGAACCACAAGGAGACTGGTAGGCGGGGAGGAGTCATGATATAGTTAAGTTTCATACCCCTAGGAGGGTGACCACAAATGGGAGAATTGCAGAATTTCTCCCAAAAGAGTGAGGGGTCTGAACCCCATATCAGGCTTCCCTGTTTAGAGGTCTTGTGCCTGGAAGATGGCTTTGAAGGCCAGTGGTGCTTACTTTCAGGAGTCTCAGAGGACTGGGGGAAATAGAGACTCCACACTTAAAGGGCACATACAAAATCTCACATGCTCCAGGACCCAGGGCAGGAGTAGTAATTTGAAAGGAATCAGAGTCAGACCTACCTGCTGATCTGGAGTGTCTCCTGGAGAGGCAGGAGGCAACTGGAGCTCACTCTGGGAACATAGACACAGGCAGCAACCATTTCTGAGAGCTTGTTTTACCACATGGACACTGGTTCTGGCAATCTCCATTTTAGAATACTTTCTCTAGCTTATTAGACTCAGAACTTAGCCCCACCCTTGCCCAACAGCTTGTAGGCACCAGCACTGAGATGTCCCAGGCTAAGCAATTAACTGGGCTGGGACATAGCCCCACCCACCATCAGGCAGACTGCCTTAAGATCCCCTGAGCCCAAATCACCCCTGGACATAGCCCAGCCCACCAGAAGGCCTATGACTTGGCCCCACACACCAGTGTGTATGCACTATACCAGGGGCCCCCAGGGTCTTGCCTTCAGAGACCTAGGGCCCAGCTCCACCCACCAGCGAGCAGTCCTCAGCCACAGAATTCCTGGTCCTGCCCACCAGCTAGCCTGCTTTAACGTCAGGACCAACCTCACCCATTAGTGGACAGATACAGACCACAGGACAGCCACAAACCTGAAGCCTGTGGACACAGCCCACCAACCAGCAGGCTAGCACCTACCCTGGGACTGGCTGGGCTCTGGCCCCACTCTCTAGCAGGCCAACACAAGCTTCAAAACACCATAGGCCCCTCAGCGAGCTGTGTCAGGAACCAGTCCCACCAATAAGCAGCCTGACACCACCTCTGGAAACCCTGCGGCCAGACCCCAAGATGTGGCTTTGCAAGCCAGTAGGCTGGTACTAGCTTTAGGATCTGGCTTCACCAACCAGTGGGCAGGCACCAGCCCTGTGGTCTCCTGTACCCCAACTCTGTCCACCAGTGAGCCAGCACTAGCCCCAGGGCCCCCCAGGGTGTATAGCCAGCTGCATCATGACCCAGCCCTACCACACAATGGCTGTCAACATCCACACAAGGCAAGGCCAGGCAAAAAACTGGACCAGGGCCAACCAAGCCTACCAGACTGGCCAAAGTAGTCAGCCTGCCAGAAAATAAGAATTCATGCAGCCCGTATAAGAGGAACCCCAAAGAGCATATAGCTTTGATGTCGAGAGGGGAGTGTGCTGCTGAGATGCCTAGGACATCTCCTACAGAAAGCCACCTCTCTAAGGTCAGGAAATGTAACCAACCTACCAGATATGTAGGAAAAAAAAAAGGAAGTTAGGCAAAATAAGGTGATGGAGGAACATGTTCCAAATGAAGGAATAAGATAAAACCCCAGGAGAAGAATGAAGTAAAGTGGAAATAGGCAACTTACCCAAGAAAAAGTTTAGGGTAATGATTGTAAAGATGACCAAAGAACTTGAGAGAAGGATGGATGCACAGAGTGAGAAATTAGAATTTTTAAACAAAGAGTAAGAAAATACAAAGAAAAAACAAACAGAGATGAAGAATACCATAACTACAATGAAAAATAACTAGAAGGAATCAACAGTATACTAAATGATATAGAGGCATGGAATAGAATAGTGGAAATCACTGATGCTGAATAGAAAAAAGAAAAAAGGAATGAAAAGAAATGAGGACAGTTTGAGAAACCTCTGGGACAACATCAAGTGCACTAACATTCACATTATAGGGGTCCCAGAAGGAGAAAAGAGACAGGAACGTGCTTAGAAGAAATAATAGCTGAAAACTTCCCTAACTTGGGAAAGGAAACAGGCTTCCAAGTCTAGGAAGCATAGAGATTCCCAAATAGGATTAACCCAGAGAGGAACACACTAAGGAACACTGTAATTAAAATGGCAAAAATTAAAGATAAAGAGAGAATATTAAAAGCAGCAAGGGAACAGCAAGAATTTTTACATACAAGGGAACTCTCATAAAGGCTATCAGCTGACTTTTCAGCAGAAACTCTGTGGGCCAAAAGGGAATTCCATGATATATTTAAAATGATGAAAGGGAAAAACCTAAACCCAAAGATACTCTCACAGCAAGTCTCTCATTCAGGTGAGAAGGAGATCAAAATTTTACAGAGAAGCAAAAGCGAAAATATTTCAGCACCACCAAACCAGATTTACAAAAAAGTCAAAGGGACTTCTCTAAGTGAAGAAGAAAGGCCACAACTAGAAACAAAAATTATGAAAGGAAAAAGCTCATTGGTAAAGGCAAATAAACAGTAAACGTAGTAAATCAACCACACACAGAGCTAGTAGGAAGGTTAAAAGACAAAATTAGTAAAATCATATGTATCCACAGTAAGCATTTGAGAGATATATGAAATAAATAGATGTAAAATACAATATCAAAAACAGTAATTGTGAGGAGGGGAGTACAACTGCAGGGTCATTAAAATTCATTTAAAATTAAAAGATCAGCAATTTAAAACAATCATGTATGTATAAAGATTCCTATATATAACCTTTATGGTAACCACAAATCAAAAATCTATAATAGATACACACACAAAAAAGAAAAAGAAATCCATACATAACACTAAAGATAGTCATCAAATTACAAGAGAAGAGAACAAAAGAAGATGAAAGGGAAATAAAAGAGCTACCAAAAAAAAAACCAACAACAAAACAATTAACAAAATGTTGATAAGAATATACATATCAATAATTACCTTAAATGTAAATGGACAAAATGCTCCAGTAAAAAGACATAGAGTGGCTGAATGGATACAAAAAGAAGACCTGTATATATGCTGCCTACGAGAAACTCACTTCATATCTAAAGACAGAGTGAGGGGATGGAAAAAGATATTTCATGCAAATGGAAACCAAAAGAACGGCAGAGTAAAATAGAGACACAGATGTAGAGAACAAATGTATGGACACCAAATGGGGAAATTGTGGGGCGGGTGGTGGGATGAACTGGGAGATTGGGATTGACATATATACACTAATATGTATAAAATAGATAACTAATAAGAACCTGCTGTATAAAACTAAATAAATTAAATTAAATTAAAAAAAAGAAAGGCAGAGTAGCAATACTTATATCACACAAAATAGAATTTAAAACAAAGACTGTTACAAGAGATAAGGAAGAAAGTTATATAAAGACAAATCTATGAAGATATGACAATTGTAAATGTATATGCACCCAGCATAGAAGCACCTAAATACATAAAGAAAATATTAACAGACATAAAGGGAGAAATAGACAGTAATACAGTAGTAGGGGACTTTAACACCTTACATCAATGGATAGATAATCCAGAAATGAAATCAATATGGAAAGATTTGCTTTAAATGACACATTAGACTAGATGGACTTAATAGATTCCACCCAAAAGCATCAGAATACACATTATTTTCAAGTGCACATGGAACATTCTCCAGGATACATCACATGTTAGGTCATAAAAAAAAGTCCTGGTAAATTTAAGAAAATTGAAATCATATCAAGCATCTTTTCTGACCACAATGTTATGACACTAGAAATCAACTACAAGTAAAAAACTGCAAAAAACACAAACAGGTGGAGGCTAAACAATATGCTACTAAACAACCAGTGGATCACTGAAGAAATCAAAGAAAAAAAATAAACCTGCAGACAAGTGAAAATAAAAACACAACAATACAAAATCTATGGAATGCAGTAAAAGCAGTTTTAAGAGGAAAGTTTATAGCAATACAAGTTTATTTCAGGAAACAAGAAAAATCTCAAACAACCTAAATACATACCTAAAAGAAGTAGATAAAGAACAAACAAACCCAAAGTTATCAGAAGAAAAGAAATCATAAAGATCAGAGCAGAAAAAAATGAAATAAAGAATTAAAAAACAATAGAAATAATCAATGAAATGAAGAGCTGGTTCTTTGGAAAAGTAAATAAAATTAAAAAAATCTTTAGCCAGACCCATCAAGCAAAAAAGGGAGAGGGCCAAATCAATAAAATCAGAAATGAAAAAGAAGTTTCAGCTGACACCACAGAAATACAAAGGATCATAAGATACTACTATGAACAATTATATGTCAATAAAATGGACAAGAAGAAATTGACAAATTTCTAGAAATGTACAACCTGACAAAACTGAACCAGAAAGAAATAGAAAATACAATCAGACCAATTATTACTAATAAAATTGAATAGCAATTTTTAAAACTCCTAACAAACAAAAGTACAGGACCAGATGGCTTCAGAGGTAAATTCTACCAAACATTTAGAAGACAAACATTTGTCCTCAAACCATTCCAAAGAATTGCAGAGGAAGGAGCACTTCCAAATTCATTCTATGAGGTCAGCATCACCCTGATACCAAAACCAGACTAAAGGAGAAAATTACAGGACAATATCATCGGTGAACATAGATGCAAAAATCCTCAACAAAATATTAGCAAACCAAATCCAACAATACATTAAAAGGATCAAACACCATGATTAAATGGGATTTATCCCAGAGATGAGATGCAAGTATTTTTCAATATCTGCAAATCAATCAATGTGATTTGCACATTGACTGACCAACAATTTGAAGAATAAAAACACATCAACAAATTGAAGTATAAAAACCATATGATCATCTCAATATATGCAAAAAAAGATTTTGACAAAATTCAACACCGATTTATGATTAAAAGCTCTCCAGAAAATGGGCATAGAGGGAACCTACCTCAACATAATAAAGGCCATATATGACGAACCCACAGCTAACATCATTCCCAATGGTGAAAACATGAAAGCATTCCCCCTAAGATCAGGAACAAGACAAGGATATCCACTCTCGCCACTTTTATTCAACATAGTTTTGGAAGTCCTAGCCATGTCAATCAGAGAAGAAAAAGAAATAAAAGGAATCCAAATTGGAAAAGAGGAAAACTATCACTGTTTGTAGATGACATGATACTATACAGAGAAAATCTTAAAGATGCCACCAAAAAATTCTAAAGCTTATCAATGAATTCAGTAAAGTTGCAGGACACAAAATTAATATACAGAAATCTGTTGCATTGCTATATACTAGGAATGAACCATAAGAAAGAGAAACTAAGAAAACAATTCCATTCACAATTGTATCAAAAAGAATAAAATAACTAGGAATAAACCTACCTAAGGAGGTAAAAGACCTGTGCTCAAAGAAGTATAAGACACTGATGAAAGAAATTGAAGATGACAAAAAGAGATGAAATGACACGCTATGTTCATGGATTGAAAGAACTAATATTCTTAAAATGATCATACTACCCAAGGCAATCTACAGATTTAATGCAATTCTTATCAAAATACCAATGACATTTTCCACAGAAGTGGAAGAAATAATTTAAAATATTGTATGGAAACACAATGACCCCAAATAGCCAAAACAATCTGGATAAAGAAGAACAGAGCTGGAGTTATTATGCTTCCTGACTTCAGGCTATACTACAAAGCTACATTAATCAAAACAGTGTGGTAATGGCACAATAACAGACATATAGATCAATGGAACAGAATAGAGGACCCAGAAATAAACCCACACAATTATGGTCAATTAATCTATGACAGTGGAGGCAAGAAAAGAAATGGAGAAAAGACAGTCTCTTTAATAAGTGTGATGGGAAAACTAAAAATCAACATATGAATGAAATTAGAACATTTTCTAACACTATATACAAAAATAAATTCAAAATTGATTAAAAATCTGAATGTAAGAAGAGAAACCATAAAAATTCTAGAATAAAACATAGGCAGAACACTTTTTGATGTAAATTATAGCAGTTTTTTCTGGATCTGTCTCCTACAGCAAAAAACAAAACAAAACAAAACAATAACCAAAAATAAACAAATTGGACCTAATTAAACTGAAAAGCTTTTGCACAGCAAAGGAAACATACTGAATGGGAGACAATATTTGCAAATGATATGACTGACAATGGGTTAATATCCAAAATATATAAACAGCTCATACAACTTAATGTCAAAAAAGCAAACACCTGATTCAGAAAACATGAATAGACATTTTTCCAAAGAACAAGTACAGATGACCAATGGGCACATTGAAAAATCCTCAACATTGTTAATCATCAGAGAAATGCAAATGAAAACCACAATGATATATCACCTCACACCTGCCAGGATGACTATCACCTGGTTCCACATCCATGAGTTCAACCAATCTTGGATTGGAAATAGTAAAAAAAAAATTCCAGAAATTTCAAAAAAGCAAAACTTGAATTTGCCACATGCCAGCCCTTATTTATATAGAATTTACATTTTATTAGGTATGATAAGTAATCTAGAGATAATTTAAAGTATACAGGAGGATGTGTGTAACTTTATGCAAGTATTACACCATTTTATATAAGGGACTTGAGCATATGGGTATTTTGGTCTCCACAGGGGTCCTGGAACCAATCCCCCACGGATATGGAGGGATAACTACGTTGTGATTATATTTTTCTTTTTAATCCATATCTGTTAGACATATATACTCGAGTATTTATTGGTGAATGATACGATGTCTCTGATGTGTTTTAAAATCTCCAGGAAAAAAAAAAGTGATGTTACTCTTGGGTGTTTCCTTTGATACATGCTGGATGGAGTTTGGCAAAAGGAATTCTCTGGAGACAATGAGGCATAAAGGGATTAATGTCTGGCTTTGACTACACAAAGGTTTGAAATAAAATTCACTTGTACTTCAGAGAAATACCCAGACTGTGGCTTTTTTCTTTTTATAAGAAAGTTATACTAGGTTCTCAACACTTCTGTGCTCATTTCACACTTTGAAATATTACAATTGCTATTGTAAACTTGAAGAGATTAAAAGACCCAATATGACATGATACAAGTCCACAGCATTATAGAACATTTACTCTTACGGTGTGACAATAACTCACAATGTTTGTAGAGCATCAGCTCTTACCACACTATTGCCTTGATTGCCCTTCAGCACTGTAAGCTGTGGTTTATTGCCCTGACTATGCCGTCTTATCCATTCACATGTCAAAAGTTCTTGAATATTTCAATAAAAATAAGATCTATTTTTGGTGTCAGCCTGCAAGTTTCAGTGTTTGACATTGCCATTATAATATGCATATTCAATTAATTTACAAGGAACAAGAGTGTATAGCCTGACTGAAAGGTTTGAGGCATGCAATTTGAGTATCCAAGGTCACATTACTGTACCTGTTTAGGTAAACATTCCCAACAATAGAGTTACTTATATATAAAGTTGATTTCCCCTTCACCAAAATATTGAAGAGAAGTGAGCCATGTGACATGGTCGAAGCTCAAAATATTCCTTTGGAATAGCATGTAAGCTATTGTTTTTAAAATTCAGAAGCATCTTGGAAGCTAATGACCTATGGCACAACATAAAAATCATGTAAGCACTTTATGTAAGGGAATTGGTTAAGTCTTAGTATAATCATACTTAATGACTGGTTTTGTCAGTCAATATGGTCAAAGAAATGTAATTCCATAAAATTCCATATGCTATTTAAATCTATACCTGTATATTGGAGAGATTTATTTATTACTTTAGAAGTTTTTCAAGAGTGTTCTAAATTACTGTTGTGTACATGAAGGCTTTAGTAAATAATTCTTTTTTTTGACTTAACTTTAATCTCCATCTTCTTGCAATAAAATTACTTACAAGAACTTTCAATAAAAGTATAAACACATTATGTTGTGGTTTGAACAAAGTCCTGATAGATGTGTGAGAGAGAGAAGAAGGGATAGGGCCTGATGAAATAAAAATTCATCTTTTAAGACAGGACAAGAAAAATTTAAACAAATTTTTTTCTCTGCCCATTTGTTCTCTTCCCTTCCATCTAGTGTGCATCGTGTTTCTGCATTATGTGTTAACCAGATCTTTCCAATGGCAAAAACACCTGCTCAATTGTAATGATCAATTTTTTTCTTCTGGCACCAGCCATGTAACTTCTTAGAAGATAACATTCCCTTCTCAATCCTGTAGGGGGTCACAATGGCCAACCACTCATCTTGTATGTTCAGACATCTCTGTTGAACGTTATGTACAATGCCAATATATCATTTTCCTCAATGATAGCAATTGGTGCAGAACAGACTGGTCAGATGGCCTGGGGAGATGCTGGGTCACACCTGATGGAAGTTCTTAGCTTAAATTGTTACTTATGACCTTATTACTATTATAAGGTAGTACTACTATATTACTTTATTCTGACTATTTTATAAGATTATTGTTTCTTGCATTACCAAATATGTAATTTGGACTGAACCTTCAATAAAAATAATAATGACTAGGCGACTTGAAATGATTGACCAAATATATAGTTCTACAGGGTCAGTGATTGTAATAGTGCTGTTCTAGGTATGGGAAGAAGCAAAAAACCTCCACACACTATAATTGGTGACCAGAATCTTAGGTGTAGATCATCAAAATATAAAAAAGACCAGAGGAAAGAAGGGAAGCCTAGAAAACTTATACCAGAGTTCATACCTGAGCTACTTGGCTGTTTTACCAAAAGGAAACATTAAATTTTATAGCTCTAATCATCTTATACAGAATTGTATAGAACATGTGACGACACAAACTTTGTCCCAGTTCTGGACTATGAGAAGAATTTTTCATCAGACTATTGGAGTTCATTTTAATCTTTTTCAAAAGAAATAGGTGTGAAGAATGTAAATATTATGAAGGAAATTATGTGCAAAAACTGTTCTTGTTTATGTAAGTTATTCTGACAGTTTATTAGGAATGATTGTATCTCAGGAAAAGAGACAAATGCTCATTCTGCTTATGCTTGTCATAATTATTATCTATTCTTCGTTAAATTTTTTACTGAGCATCTACTCTGTGCCTTGCTCTGCAAACGTGCCATAAGCATGTTCTTGCAATCATGGGTGGTTATAAGATGTGATTGCAAAGGAAATAAAAAGGAACTTACTTTAAATATGGCACAACATAAGGTTTCTTCGAGATAAGGTTTAAGATGAGACTTGAAAAATGAGAAAGTGCCAGCCACGCTAATAGTGAGAAGAGCATTATGGGCAGAAGAAACAACGTAAGAGAATCTTGGCATTTTCAAAACCCAGAAAATCAGCTCATGTCACTTAATTTATTAAGGCAAAGAGTATGCTGAGATGAAGCCGGAGAACAGGTAGTTGCCAAACATGTAAGGTTTTACAGGTAAAAGTATGGCTTTTGTATTTTATTCTAATTATAATTTGTCTGTATGTATATATTTATAGAACTTGGATGCTACGCAGAGAATAAATTGGAAAAGGACAAGGGAGGAAACATAAATGTTAAACCTAGTATTTATGCATTACACATCTACAGGAAGAAAATTATGACAGATACAGCCTTTGGTTTACAGATAAGTGTTTTTCTTATTATTACTCAGTGACGTGTTCCTGAATTCAGGTTGCAGCAAAATCATTGTTGCTTGCAGATGATTCTGCAAATGCCAGAATTATCTAAATATGTTTATGTCTTCTCTAAACTCTCAATTTGCCTTCATCCATCTTTAAGTCAGTAATCTAGCTGATGAGTTGGTCATAATTCAACCAGACACAATCAGTGTGGACCAGTCATGATTTCTGTCATGGAGAAATGTGGAATAAGAGCAGGGGGGCATAAAAACTGACATCCCTCCCCAAGGACAAATTATTGTAAGTGCCTATACATAAAAATAAAATAGTTTGGATTTCCCTATGCTGAAGATTGGGCTAAGAATTCATTTTTAAATTGGATTAATTTGGAAAGAGAGAAACTATTTGCATAATGAAGCAATTAAAATAAAGCTCAGAGACATTTTACTAAGAAGGCTGTATTTCAAGGCCTAAGTGAACTTAATAACAATATAAACTCTAGTGTAAAGTAGGATCCAAGTCCATCCCATATCTAACTTTTAGTGATTAGTAATCAAATTCAGTGATGAAACATGATGGAAGAATTGAAACATGAAAACAGAATTGAAACATGATGGAAGAAATCCATTCTTTTGTAGGAACAATACAGCAGTTAATATTTCCCAGTCTTTTTACTTAAATTTATATATTTTCAATTTTCAAATAGAGATATTTAAAAGAATTAAGATAAAGTATAGGCAAATAGTTCCTTCCCTTATGACATTCAGTTTTACTAAAAAACAGACCAGCAAGTGTACATTTGAAGGACTTTAGAAACTATTTTATCTACTACCTGGACAAGCTAAAGAAATCTCCAGAGCAATAATGTAGCAGGTTAATTTATTTCACATTGGCCCAAAAACTAATGTATGCAATATTACCGAAACTTTGTCTATTGCTATGGCAGGGCTAAGAAAGAGGAAGCCCGCTGTGGTTTGTACCCTCAAAACTTTTTCACATTCTCTGAAATATTGATGTGTGTTTCTGCAGAGGTGTTCTCTCTTGTTACCAGAAACTTATTCTGTTTAGTTAAAAACTAACAAGACATAGACACTAAATAGCAAATTAACAAGTACTATAATCCAGGGTCAAATTTAACCACAATAGTAGAAAGAAAATACTTTCTGAACACCACATTTGGCATCTTAATCAGTGGAATGAGCAGGCAGTTCTCAAAAACCACATGCAAATAATCAAAGAATTAGTGTAGGGTATACAAATGATCCCACTCTCAATGCCATCTTTCACAACTTTTTCTTTTTCATGCAAATTCACTGGGCTACTTCTTTTGGTGCCTGCCCTTTCAGGAAGAGATACTTTATGATAGATACTCTTCTTTAGTAATAAAATGTGAAGAGTTGGACCAGTACTTTTTCTTTCAGTCTTTTCTACCGATTTTCTAGTTACTCTAAATACTTAAGCATTCTCTGTTCTAAATAATCATAATGAAGTGCTTAGATTTTCTTGAACATGCTCTTCTATGTCATTTTTGTGTCATCATTTATTTTCTCTTTCCCTATTTTGTTCAAGTGATAAATACCAACTTGCCTATCATTGCCTGCCTGCCTGCCTGCCTGCCTGCAAGCCCTTCTCATGAGAATGCATGACTCACGGAAGAAAAAAAGTCTTATATATCCAGAGACCCTGCTCCATCTCGGCATAGCTGACTATATCAGGATGGGTAACTGATACAACTGGGCTAATAGGATTCTCTTTCCCAGGATTTTGGATTTGGGATATGAAGGGGCTGTACCAAACAACCTTAGGATGGACAAAAACAGACATGGAGAGGGACAAAACCAGAAGTGGTCATGGGAACAGAAAGATCATTTAAAGTGAGTTTAGTTGGCACCAGCAAGCCAAAGCATCATGGAAACTGAAATGATGACAAAGCAGAAACTAAGAGTCTTAAGGAGGAGAAGTGAAACGACTGGAAAGAAGCAGAATTGAGAGACGATGTCGCCTTAGAGAAAGAGGTTGAGAGAGCGAATACATCAATGTGCCACTCTCAAGAGGCCAAGCTGTTTTGTTCTGCAGAGAGAGATTGATTTTCTTCCATATTTTTTAGTAAATTCCTTTTCAACTGGAGTGGGTTTCTGTACTTAACAAAAATTTGTCTTAAAATTTTTTTATTTTATTGTAGTACGGGTACTTAATATGAGATATACCTTCTTAACAAACTTTTAAGTGCACAATAAAATATTGCAGACTATAGACAAAATGTTGTACAGCTGGTCTCTAGAATTTATTCATCTTGCTTAACTGAAACTTTATGCTCATTGATTAGTTTTGATCAAAACACTGTCCTTCTACATTTACCTCTATTCTACACCTCCAGTTCTGCAGTCATCTCTCTCCAGAACACCTATCTTTTCCTATCCTTCCCTCTATTCTCAGGTGCCTCATACATCCTGTACATGTTCTTTCACAACCCTCATAAACCTTTGCCGGATGAACTTTATGTGTCTGTCTCCCTTATGTTAGATGGTAAAGTTCTTAAGAGATGAATTCTATCTTTTGAGATTTATATTCCTGACACCTAGTACTGTGCCAAACACATAACTTGCACAATAATAAATATCTACAGAATAAGTAAGTGAAAGATTGAATGGATGAGTAAATAAAATAAACTTTAAAAATCTCAACTGTGCATTCTCTTTCTGTTCCATGCTTTCTTCTTATTCTCTTTTTTCCTTCTAGAAGTTCTATACTGTACTAGTGTTTTCCAAATTCTAGTCCACAAGTAGATACTTACTTGGTAGCCTAATAACAAGCTGTTAAAAATTCAAATTTAGTGGGACAGAGGCGTGGGCTGTACATTTGTATTCGTAAGCATGTTTGGGAACTCATGTTTTCAGATAATATGACTTCGGACTGTAGGAAAACTACTTTTTCCAGGATGAGTGAACTTTAAATGGCTAAATCCCACAAATCCTTTTTCGTCATCACCCTGTCAGTTCTACTTTCAGAAATTGCCACTGTTACCTTTATTCATTTAAGAGTCTCTCTCTCCCAGGGAATTTGAAGGTAGTTCTACTTTAATACTCATGCCAGGTTTCTAAATCTCCCTTAATCTTGATCTTTGGCTTCTCTTCTTAAATTTCAAATCATTGTGCCTCAAAGCCTGCATACTGGTCCAGCAAAGCAAAGGGAACTGAACATTTTAAAAAGATACCATAAATAACAAAATAGCCCCAGAGATAGTCCCAGGCCCTGGAAGGGGAGGTTGCAGGGTAGTGTGGAAGCTGGAACAGTAGCACATATAACTTCAAAGCCTCTGTTCCACTCTTTCTCATAGACTCAGATTTGGATGGATCTCATACATTCATCTATTCCAAACTTCTTGTTAAAGACAACTCATCCCTTAGAGGAAAAGTGACTTGCCCAAATTCACAGAGTTAGTTGGTGCAGGGCCAGAACTGAAATATACATCATGGGTGATACAATCAAGTGCTCTTTCTAGGAAATAAACAGAATTTTTTCCCCTTGTTTTATATTTTTAATTGTTTTTTCCTGATTATACAAACAATATATGGATACAATAATTTTGGAAAAGTGCTTGGCAGTATCCACTAAAGCTGAGCATTGGAAGCCATGTAGTGTAGAAATTCTGCTCTAGGTATACACTCAACAGAAATGTGCACATATGTTTACCAAGAATGTTCATAGCAGCATTAATTTTAATAGCCCTCAAATGGAAACAACTCAAATGTCCATTAACACTAACATGGATAAATAAAACATGCATATTTAGAAAATAAAGTGCTACCTAAGTCATTGAGAGTCAAAAAAAAAAAAAAAAAAACTAGCAACTACATATAATAATACAGATGAATTTTGCACAAATAATATTAAGGCAAATAAGCCAGACACAAAAGAGTATATATTTTATGATTCCATTTTTGTAAAGTTCAAAACAGGCTAAACTTATAATAAAAACAGAGGGTAGTTCCCCTTAGGTGGTAGTGTTAGAGGAAGGACTACAGGGCAGAAAGGAGCTTCTTGACTTTCAGTAATGGTTTGTTCCTTGATCTGGGTACTGGTTACACAATGTGCTTACCTTATGAAAATTCATGGTGTTATAAATTTTGCTATGGAGTTTACTTTTTGATAAATTTATTAAAGTATAAATTATCTTAAAGAAAGGATAAATAATATCTGTAGGGCTTCCCTGGTGGCACAGTGGTTGAGAGTCCGCCTGCTGATGCAGGGGACATGGGTTCATGCTCCGGTCCGGGAAGATCCCACATGCCGCGGAGCGGCTGGGCCCGTGAGCCATGGCCGCTGAGCCTGCGCGTCCGGAGCCTGTGCTCCACAACGGGAGAGGCCACAACAGTGAGAGGTCCGCTTACCGGAAAAAAAAAAAATTAATAATATCTGTAGAAAATTAGGAACTCACAGAAAATATTAAACAAGCTGAAATCAACTATTAATATTTTTGCATATTTTCTACTGTATTTTCTGCATACATACAATCTGCACTTTTATAATCCCCAAAGTTCAAAACTAAGTTTTTTTCATAGCTCACATAGCAACAAAATTCTGACCTGAGCAGAATTCATTTAGTGACAAATCTTGGCCTCGACTGTTATGAGGTTGTTTATAGTTTTTATTTATCCCACTTGGGGTGAATATTCATACATTTCTCACAGAAAGACTAATGTGCTTGAATATGGAATATTGCTGCAGACATCACTGGTTTGCAATCTTTAAATTATCTTTTAAATACTAAAAGTTCTGAGTTCCAAAATACATCTGGCCCTAAGAATTTAATATATAGCTTTATGTATTTTTTAAAAAATGTTTTAAAACTTTTATTCTTACTTTCAGAGAATTCAAAGAAGATATACAGATGAAATCTGACAACACATGTGAATTTATTATGGTTTTATATATCGTGATAGGCAAAATAAAGGCCTCCCAAAGATGTACCCACCCAGATCCCTGGAACCTATGAATATGTTAGGTTACATGACAAAGGAGAATTAAGGTGTAGGTAGATCATGGTTGCAAATCAGCTGACCTTGAGATGAAAAGATTATCCTGAATTATCTGAGTGGGCTAATGTAATCACAAGGGGCCTTATGAGTAGAAGAACCAGAGAGATGGCAGTGTGAGAAGGAATCAGACCAACGCTGCTGACTTCTTTGAAGATGGAGGAAGAAGGCCATGAGCCAAGGAAAGCAAGAAGTCACTAGAAGCTGAAAAAGCCAAGAAAACAGATTCTCTCCTAGAATCTGCAAAATAAATAAATAAATATATATATATATATATTGCCCTATCGACACCTTGATTTTAGCCCAGCGAGACCAGTTTTGGACTTCTGACCACCAGAACTGTAAGATCATAAATTTGTGTGGTTTAAGCCACTTTTTGTTTGTAATTTGTTATAAGCAGTTATCAGAAAATTGCACATGTATATACACATATATGCCATAAAATTTATACACACACATATATGCATACATATGTGCATCCACATACGTAGTTGATGTATATGCTTATATGCATCCCTAGCCAATATCTAAATCATGCAGTGCCTGGCACAGGGTAGAAACTCAATAAGAATTTTAAATATATAAATGGATGAATGCATGAATAAATGAATAAATTGAATGACTACTCTATGTTTTATATATGCAGATAGGGATGGAGTTGCATATGAGTTGATAGTAGAGAGTTAGCTCTTGGCCTGTGTAATAGTTAATTAGTACTACATAACAAACTCAAAACTTCTGTGGCAAACAACATGAACATTCTGTCTAGCTCACAAGTTTTCAGCTCAGCTGGAGTAGCTTAGCTTCACATTTCATGTCAGATGGGTGGCTTTGCTTTATGTGTCTCTCAGCCTCTTCTCATGGTGAGGGCAGAAGAATGGTGGTGACCCAACCAGCCAAGCACATAACCTGCATCAAGTCTGCTAACTCACTGACCAAAGTAGATTATACGGCCAAGTCCAAACTCTAGGGGCAGGAAGTATATTTACCTTCTATAGGAAGAATTTCAAAGTTACATTAAAAAGGCATGAATACAGGAAGAATGGAAGAATTGAGACCAAAGATTTATCATAACCTCTCTTGCTTTTTATCAAGAAGTACTGCTGAAGCCAAATATAGATATTAGAGTATGCCAGATAAGACCTTCAAGCACCCTAGAAGGAAAGTGTACACTGTCATGTAAGAAAGAACATGTGAATAGGATGCAATTATCAAAAAAAGAGGGTTTTATCTGATTAGTTGGGAATTAACTAGAAGTGTGGGTATGTTTTAATACAGGAACTTATAAATATCAGGAAAAGCATTTTCTCCCCTTTTAAATGGGTTTATATTGTAGAGCAATTTTAGATTCACAAATGATGAAATAAAATTTATATTTTAAGGCAAGACAAGAAAAAATTAAACATAAAATTCTCTCTCTGTGTTTTATGGGCCTCCTCCTTACCTCCCTAATGTGCAGTGTGCATCTGCATTACACATTAACCAGAGCTCCTCAAAGATGGCAGTGCCTGCTCAACTGTAAAGATTTTTTTTTCTTTCTTCCAAAGCTAGCAATGTAATTGCTTAAAGAATAGTGTTCTTTTCCAGCACTGTAGGGGGTCGTGGTGACTTGCTTGCTGCTTGCTTTGTACATGTTTACCTGAACTATGTACCCTTAATGAACTTTACATAAAATATCAGTATGTCATTTCGATGTATGATCCTGTCTCAAAAATGTATATGACTGTGCCTTTGACTTCTAACAGGCTTCTAACAGTTCTCAGAGCTTTCTGAGAATTTGCTTCCCAGGTTATGATCCTCAGTTTGGCTTGAATAAAATTTGCTTTTTTCTTTTTCACTTGATAGTTAATTGAATTTTTGTCAACACAGCAAAATCTAGCAGAAAGAATAAAGCGTTCCAATTTATCTCCTGCCTGCACCCCACATCCCATTACCTATCCTTCCCCACTGTCAACATTCTGCACCAGAGCAACACATTTGTTAACTTGATGAACCTACATTGACTTATTTTTTATCACCCAAAGTCCATAATTTGTATTAGATTCATTCTTGGTATTGTACATTCTATAGATTTGGAAAGATGTATAACAACATTTTACCTCCATTATAGTATCTACAGAATAGTTTCACTGCCCAAAAAGTCCTCTGTGCTCCATCCTCCCTCCCCACTACCCCCTGGCAACCACTAATTTTTTACTATCTCCATAGTTTTGCCTTTTTCAGAATATCATATAGTTGGAATCATATGCTGTGTATCCTTGTCAGACTGGCTTCTTTCACTTAGTAGTAGGCATTTAAGGTCCCTCTGTGTCTTTTTATGGCTTGATAACTCATTTCTTTTTAGCACTGGATAATATTCACTGACTAGATGAACCACGGTTTATTTATTCATTCATTCACCTACTGAAGGACATCTTTGTTGCTTCCAAGTTTTGTCAGTTATGAATAAAGCTACTATAAATATCCATGTGCAGGTTTTTGTGTGAACATAATTTTCAGCTCTTCTGGGTAAAATACCAAGGAACATGATTGCTGGATTGTATGATAAGAGTATATTTAGTTTTGTAAGAAACTGCCAAACCATATCCCAAAGTGGCTACACCATTTTGCATTCCCACTAACAATGAATGAGAGTTCCTGTTGCTCCATATTGTCACTAGCATCTGCTATTGCCAGCGTTCCAGATTTTGACCATTCTAATAGATTTGTAATGGGATCTTACTGTTTTAATTTGCATTCCCTGATGACATATGATATGGAGCATATAAGCATATGACATATCCTTTAATACGCTTATTTTCCATCTGTATATATTCTTTGATGAGATATCTATTCAGATCTTCTGGTCTTTTAGTTGGGTTATTTGTTTTCTTGTTGAGTTTTAAGAGCTCTTTGCATATTTTTGATAAGAGTAACTTTATCAGATGTATCTTTTGCAAGTATTTTCTCCCGGTCTGTGGCTTGTCTTCTCATTCTCTTAATATTGTTTTTCACCAAACACAAGCTTTTAATTATAATGAAGTTCAGTTAATCAATTATTTCTTTCATAGATTGTGACTCTGGTGTTGTATCTAAAATGTCATCACCATATCCCAATCATCTAGATTTTCTACTATGTTATCTTCTAGGAGATTTGTAGTTTTGCATTTCACATTTAGGTTGATAATCTATTTGGGGTTAAATTTTATAAATAAAAAATTTATTTTTAATGTGGATGTCCAATTTTTTCACAACAATTTTTTGGAGATACTATCTTTTCTCCATTGTATTGCATTTGCTACTTTGTCAAAGATCAGTTTACTATATGTATGTGGATCTATTTCCGGGTCCTCTATTCTGTTACATTAATTTGTCTATTCTTCCAGCAGTATCACACTATCTAAATAACTATAGGTTTATGGTAATTATGGGTCTTTTGCCTCTCCATATAAACTTCAGAATTAGTTTCTTGACATTCACAGAATAACTTACTGGGGTTTGGGTTTGCACTGTGTTGAATCTGTATGTCTAGTGGGGAAGAACTGCCATCTTGAGAATATGAGTATTTATGTCCATGGACATGGACTATTTCTCCATTTATTTAGTTCTTTGTTTTCTTTCATTAGAGTTTTGTAGTTTTCATCATATAGATAGAACTTTTACATGTTTTTTTTAGATTTATAATAAATATTTAATTTTGGGGGGGTGCCAAAGTAAATAGTATTGTGTTTTCAATTTCAAATTCTACTTGTTTATTGCTGATATATAAGAAATCTATTGAATTTCACATATTAACCATGTATTCTGCAAACTTGCCATTATTGTTTATTAATTCCACGATGGTTTTTTACTTTTGAGTGATTCTTTTGGGTTTTCTACATAGATAATCATGTCATCTGCAAACAGAGACAGTTTTATTTCTTCTTTCCCAAATTGTATACATTTTTATTTTCTTTTTCTTGTCTTATTGCATTAATTAGAACTTCCAGTATGATGTTGGAAAGAAGTGATAAGTGGGCGTATCCTTGTCCCTTACCTGGTCTTAGTGGGAAAGCTTTGCATTTCTTACCATTAAATATGATGTTAGTGTTGATTTTTTGTAGATCTTCTTTATCCAACGGAAGAGAAAAACATTCTTAAAGCTGAAAACTATTAGGTTTAATTAGGCCCCATTAGTTTATTTTTGTTTTTATTTCCATTACTCTGGGAGATGGATCGAAAAAATATTGCTGTGATTTATGTCAGAGAATGTTCTGCCTATGTTTTCCTCTAAGAGTTTTATAGTATCTGGTCTTATATTTAGGTCTTTAACACATTTTGAGTTTACTTTTGTGTATGTGTTAGGGAGTGTTCTAATTTCATTTGTTTACATGTAGCTGTCCAGTTATCTCAGCACTACTTATTGAAGAGATTGTCTTTTCTCCATTGTATATTCTTCCCTCCTTTGTCATAGAGTAGGTGACTATAGGTGTGTGGGTTTATCTTTGGACTTTCTATCCTGTTCCATTGATTTATATTTCTGTTTTTGTGCCAGTACTATACTCTTTTGATGACTGTAACTTTGTAGTATAGTCTGAAGTCTGGGAGCCTGATTCCTCCAGCTCTGTTTTTCTTTCTCAAGATTACTTTGGCTATTCAGGGTCTTTTTTGTCTCCATACAAATTTTAAGATTTTTTGTTCTAGTTCTTCAAAAAATGCCATTGGTAATTTGATAGGAATTGCATTGAACCTCTTGATTGCCTTGGGTAGTATAGTCATTTTCACAATATTGAGGGAGGGAGACACAAGAGGGAAGAGATATGGGAACATATGTATATGTATAAATGATTCACTTTGTTATAAAGCAGAAGCTGACAACCCATTGTAAAGCAATTATGCTCCAATAAAGATGTAAAAAAAAAAAAAAAGAATGAGGAAGCATGCCTTATAAGTATCTGGTGGAAAATATTCTAGGCAATGAAAACTTAAGTTCAAAGGCAATGAATTATGAACATGATTGATGTTTTCCAAAATGGAAAGGATGGCTAGAAGAGTGAGTGAGAGGACAATGGCAGGAAATCAGATCATATAGGACTTTGGAGACCATGGCGGGGGGGGGACATTGGATTTTTTTTCCTAAGTTTTATGAGAAACTAAGAAGTGTTGAGAGCAGAAAACTGACATGACCAGTTAAATTTTGAAAAGATTGCTAGTAATCCTTATAGTGAGGATTGTAGTGTGAAGACCTCAGAATAGAAAGCAAGAAGACCAATGTTTTGATTTGCAGTGGTTCAGGCAAAAGGTGGTGGCTGTGGCTGTGGCTGTGGCCGTGAGAAAGTGAGAAGTGGAAAGGATGGGATAGAAAAGGTGTAATGTTGACTCTAAAGTTTTGGTCCTGAATAATTAGGTGGTGTCCATTTTCTGAGGTGGGAAATATTGGGAGCAGAAGAGAGTTGTAGGGAGAGTTTTGTATATTTTAACTTTAAGATGCCCATTTAACAACAAAGTGGAGATGCCATAGAAAGAGTTGGGTATCTGAGCCTTATATTCAAGGGATGGTTTGTACTAGAAATGCACATTAGGGAGTCATTTGAAAACTATAGATAATTTTTGAAACCATGGTAGTAGACAAGATCACCTACAGATTGAGTCTAGTTAGAGAAGTTTTGAGGTTGGATTTCTGGGGCACTCCAAAAAGCAGAGGACGAGAGCCCAGAAGAAGTGGCTTGTAAGGCAGGAGAAAACCCTGGGTCTCTAACCATATACCCTGAATATCTTTGCTATGCCAATCTATCAATAGAATGTGACTTGATCACTATTTCTCTAAATCTCTAAATTTCATAAATATTAGGAACAAATATTCATGCCAATAGTTTTTAATACAATATTGGTAATAAAAGTAATTTTGAGACAACTTGCCCATCTCCATCTTCCACACAATAACTAAAAAAAAATAATAAAACTGACTTTTCCTTTAGACACTCCCAATCAAATTCTAAACCTAAACTGGAAAAGAAACCCAAACCCCAAACTTATTGTATATTAAATATGTATAACTCTCACTCCTTTGAGAGTAAACACAACACATTAGAGATATTCCAAACAAGACTTATGGTTGGTGTGGGGATTCACTCATGCACACAGAGCAATGGGCACTTAGCATACATACATAGGTGCTTTCCATGCTTCATATTGTGTGATAGTCAGATACTGTGTACTGATAATCTAAAAGCAACTAGAACAGGGTGATGAGAAAGTCTGAAGTTGACTCAGATTATCCAAAAAGGCTCAATTGTGGATAATCTCAATTTTATTTGACTTTTATTTTGCTTTTCATAATTTGTTTACCATTGTTCAGTTTCCGGAATTTCCAACAGATTTAATAGGTTCAATTTAAAAAATGTTATTAGAAGCAAACATTTAAAATATGGCAAAAGCTAAAAAAATTAAAAGGTTAAATATATGCTAAAAATTGAGGCTGTTTTAAAAATGTATAATTTTGTCAAATCCCCTTGAAGAGATTTAGAAAAACTTTAATTCAATCCATTAGAAAAAACTGATTTTTTTTTTAATAGAAAGAAGTCTCTGGGAAAGAAATTAGTCATAAGGGCTATTAAATCTCCTAAAATGAGAAATTATATAAATATAATTCCACTGGAAATTATATTAATATTCATAAAAATATTACTTTTACTAACAAGATGTCATTTGCTTTACTAAAATCACCTAATTTGAGGAAAATATCCTCAGAGACATACGAGAACACTGGGTGGTAGGAATATTAAATATGATAAAATTTTAAAATGCTTAATCCTCCTCTTTAATACTACTTAGTTTTCTTATTTTCTTTCTCCTTATTTTTTGTAACAAACAAATTGCTTTAAAACCTGGAAATTATTGTAATGTGTCCTTGGTGTGATGGCTTACTGGTATGGCCAACTAGTTTTCACTGATGAAGAAGGTTATACTGTCTAAAAAATAGCTTTCCAAGCATAGGATGGCAAATTAGCATCCTTGAATTCTACTTCTGTCTTGTTTCTGGGTGGCAAATTATGCTCAGAAATGGAGATTGTCCTTGGCAAAAATTTATTTAATACAGGTTCGCTGTGGGAATTATAATATTTCACAAGCCAATAGCATATAGGATAATGTTTCTTAGTAAGCCAATAAAGAAATAACATACTCCAAACCAATAATAGATTAATTACACTATTGTTCCAGGCAAGGGGAAGATGATAGGAATAAAGTCAAATTTAGTTGAGGTGTAACTTTCGATGAATTGATTATTAGGACAGTGGGTTAGCCAGCTAAGAGGCATCAGCCAGCTGCCCAAGCAAAAGTGAAATCCCTTGTTGCTAGAGTGTGTTGCTGGGAACAAAGGTACTGATGTTGGTAGGTAAGGTGGCCTCCCTGGAGGAGCCTGCAGGTTTTCATCACTGCCAACAAAGAGTTGTTATGCCTGGGTTGGAGCTAATGCCCCCGCCCCCAAGGTCTTCAGAGAGAAATTAAGATCAGCAAAGAGTAAACTTGCCCAGATCAAACACTTGGAGTTGCTGGTCAAACCTCTGTATTAAAGCTAAACGTCCCCTAGCCATAGTTGCTCAAGCCCCCAGCAGTGCTGGTCACTAGCTGAGCTACTGAGTGCTTACCAACAACTACAGATGTAAATAAAAACATCCTGATACAGCTTTCTCAGTGTAAATATTTTCACTCTTAGAACAAAACATATTCATTCTTAGAAACAAATAACAAGTGGATTTTAAATCATATCAAGCCAGTACACAACAACTTCCAAGTCATTCAAGGAGTTATAAAGCAAAGCATATAAAATTAGGTTTGGTCTATTCACTCTGGATAATCTTGATGGATACTTTGATTTTGAATGATGTAACCTCACACTGAGCTGCTGGATTCCAGGTGTAGCAATTATTTATACTAGAGTTGGACAGCTAATACAAATTTCTCTTAATTAAAAAATAGATGTTTTGGGGCTTCCCTGATGGCACAGTGGTTGAGAGTCTGCCTGCCGCTGTAGGGGACACGGGTTCGTGCCCCGGTCCGGGAAGATCCCACATGCCGCGGAGCGGCTGGGCCTGTGAGCCATGGCCGCTGAGCCTGCGCGTCCGGAGCCTGTGCTCCGCAACGGGAGAGGCCACAACAGTGAGAGGCCTGCGTACCGCAAAAAAAAAAAAAAAAAAAAAAAGATGCTTTAAAAATTATCTTAGCTATGTGAATACATATTTTGCCATTATGAATCTATGTTGCTCTAGAAAATTATTTGGCTCAACATATTCTAAAAATCAACACTGAGGATGTGTCAAAGTTTTTAAAATTGCAAGAAGAAAGGAAAACATACTTTCTTCTGAAAACTGTTAACTCTCACTTTAATTTCTGCTATCCTAGATTGAACTCTTTGCTACTATATGATTTCTACTTTTGGAAGCAAAATGTCAGACATTAAAATATCATTAGAATTTACCTGCTTTGTTAAAAGATGCATTACTGCATAGTACTTCAAATCTGGTTTAAACACATCTCCAAAGCAGAAATATCTATCCTTAAGATGTTGGCAATTGTCACCAGGTTCAAATTGTGCTAACCTTTTAAGTCACATGCAACTAATTTTCTACTTTATTCATTTTGAAATTTTACATTATTTTCTGTTCCTATCTTCAATGTTTCTGTCTTAGTTCAGGCTGCTATAACAGAATACCATAGAGAGAGTGACTTAAACAACAAAATATTTATTATATCTCTCACAGTTCTGGAGGCTAGGAAGTCCAAGATCAAGGTGCTAGCAAATTCAATATCTAGTGAGGATACTCTTCCGGGTTTACAGCCAGCTACATTTTAGCTGTATCTTCACATGGAGCAGAGAGTGAGGGCTCTGGTCTCTTGCTCTTATTATAAGGGCACTAATCCTATCATCAGTACTCCACTCTCATGACCTCTAAACCTAATTACTTTTCAAAGGCTCTACCTCCAAATACCATGACATTAGGGGTTAGGGCTTCAATAGATGAATTTGGGGATGGCACAAACATTCAGTCCATAGCAGTCTCTTTTAAAGCATTAAACCAATAATAATGCCAGTAACAACAACTTTTATTTGTGGAACACTTGCTCTGAGCTAAGCACTCTTCTAAGGATATTACAAACATACTAGCTCATCTAATCTGCACAACAAATCTGTGAGGTAGGGTAATTATTATCGCCTCCATTTTACAAGGAAAACTGAGGAAAAGTGACACTAAGTAGCTTGCTTAATGTCATTAATTTGGGATGTGGCAGAGCTGGGATTTAAACTCAGTCTGATTTTAGAGCCCACTTTCTTCACCAGCATGTAACATAGATTATTTCTTTACTTCTGTTTTTTTTATTTTGTTTTCGTTTAGCTTATTAGTAACTTTTAACAAAGAGTATAGTACATAAAACTAAGGAAAGCAATCTCTAGTTCTTGCTTAATAACTGATCATTAGCTCTAGTGATTCTTAAAAATATAACTCCCCCAACAACCAGGGCTCTCCAGCAAATCAGTGACTGTGTTTCAGAGCCCTGCACAATTACGGATTTATTTGATCACTGCTGAGTTGGGATAGCATGCTAGTCTTTGTGAACAGCACCCAGGTAATTAATTTCATGTAAGAAACGTGTTTAATGAGAAGATGGTAGAATTAAAGAGAAGGTGGGTATCAGATTAGAGGCATCCTGGGTAAGTCAAATTTCTCTAAATTGGGGGGATTTTTCACTGGTAGTAATTAATACCTGGTTTAATTCAGAAAATTTTTCATCTTAAAATTCAATTAGGGAGTTTCTATTATGAATTAACATAGTTTCATGTAAGTATGTGCTTCCCTGGATAGTCCAACAGTATATTAGTAGTAACAGTTTGATTAAAAGTGTTCATATCAAAACAAAAAATAAAGCATGCTTTTATGTCCTCTTTTCATTTCAAAACCATTTTGATTATTCAGCCATAGGTATTTTAGAGAAATCCTTAAGAAGATCTTCTGTACTATTAATTTTCAGTTGCCCATAATAGAGTTCTTTGCTGGTCTTCAAAGAGCTTTTCAACAGAATGTTATTACATTAAAGAAAGTGGCAGGCATCATTAACCGTACCATACAGGCAATCGCTCCTGAGGCATAGACAAATAATATTGCCTGACATTACAAAGCAAATCAGTTGCAGAGCTAGACTAATGTTCTAATCTGTTATTCACGGCATAATCTGATAAAAAAAGTTAAAACTTTTGTGAAATAAAAATAATAATAACCCCCCTGCCCCAGTTCTAACCTGGGGCAAACCCACCAGTTTGTGAACTTACTGTCACGTAGCTCTGACACTGTTGTAATAAACGTTTTCAGTAAAAAAAAGAATAAAAATAACATCATGAAAATATCTGTGGTAGGGCATGGAATTGGAGTACATAAAAATTTGTATTTATAGAATTCTTATGTGAAAGGGCTTTTAGGGAACAAACTTGTCAAATTTCCTGGTAAATTACATGGTAAGTGATTTACTCAAAACCACACACAGTTTTCTCATGATAGAGAAAGTATAAAATTTCATTTTATTTTCATTCTACGGTTATTGAGAGGATAGTGTATGCCAATTTTCTGCAGTGTGGCAGGAATTCAAAGATGAATAATGTAGTAGGATTGAGAGTAGAGAAAAAAAGGAAGTAAAAAATAATTGTATTGTGGCATGATTCTTTCTATGAGATGGAGAGTCCACTGTTTTCTAATACTGTTCTGCCCCTATAGCACTGCCTCCTCATATTCCAAGTCAGGAAAACAAATGTACTGTTGTTACCATGATCAAGTTTTGAATGGAAATTACTCATAATTATAGTTACTTCCAAACTAAAATCTGGAAAAGTCAAAGTTATAGCTGGCAAAGTGTTTTGTCAAATTTTGTCAACGTTATCTTTCTAGAAAGATTATCCATCAAGTATATATATGGATATAAATTTGCATGTATGTTTATTAACATTATTAAACTTAGTTTATTAAACTTATTAAAGTTAAATTATGGCATATTGTATTTCTTTAATTCTAACTATTGAGCATTCATGCCTGAGTTTTCTGATCAAATAATCACAAATATGAAGGTTTCCCTAGAAGCTTACAATTTATCACTGACTTACAGATGCACATTCCAGCCAAAAAAGGAAACATGAATAGATGAGGAAGTCCAATAATTAATTTAAATGATTCGTTTTAATTTGGGACTTTGGGAATACTTATAGATTTTGTAGTACATACATAAGCCTAGCAGAAAAATGATAAAATGAGAAAATCATCACTCAAATTAACCTCCAATATTCCTGGAGGAATTGGAGCAGCACTGCTCAATTGCTCTTACTAGAACTGCTACAAAACACTCTTTTAATCCACAAAAGGAATATAAATTTGAGCGGATACTTTAAATAGTGCAAGCATCTGGTATACATTACGTTTTCCCAAATAGTCTCATACTAAACTTTTTTATACCTGCATATTCTCTTAGTATATACCACTCTTTTTAAAATTCAAACTAAATTCATACTTCTCAGGGTAAGATAATAGCTTAGAATCTCCTATAACCCCACATTTATTTTCACATAATTGCTTTCCTTTGAGCACATTATTACCATTTCTGATATCTGATCATCCTGTGCCTGATCCTAAGCACACCAAGGATAGCATATCATTTTCTACAGAGGTTAAGTTTATAAAATTAGGTTTGCCAAAACATCTTTAATATGAAAGAAATAGGTCTCACAGAAAGGGCTGCCACTGGTTTTCTGAACAGCATTAGGCATGTCACTGAACCTCTCCATGGTTACTGCTTTTTTTTTTTTGAACACATCTATTAGGTATAAGAAGATCTGAGGGCTTTAAAAAATGATATCTGAGAGAGAAAAGGAGTGCCCTGGGGAGAATTCTCTTAAAATCAGGATGTGACTAAGGGACGTTTGATATAATGTAGTAGAATATAGAGTATGAAAAAAACTAGTGGAGAAAGTGGAGCCAGAATGATGAGGGGAAATCAGTCAGCTCTGCAGGATGCAATTTTCTGTTTGTTGTTATAGTATTTCTTTGTCAATATTGCCTCTATTTTAATATTTCTAGATGGATGTATATGTTTAATCTAACTTTTTATACCAACAGATACTATTACACACAAAAATGTTAAACTCTCAAAAGGCAAGTCTAAAAAGCAAATGTTTTCATTAATAAGATCAATGTGATTTTAAAAATCCAAGCATAGAAAGCTTTTGCTCTTTTGTTCATAGAAAGAACTACTTACAGTAATCAGGATTTAAATCAACATGTAATTTATTAAAGATAAAAATAAAATAACCTAATTTTCCTTATACTTTGAAGTTCTGTTTACAAATCTCATTATGGAAGTAACTAAAATGCCAATATTTCCCTTAAAGTTTTCTTGGATTAGTGTTTGATCAACTTAATTTGAACAGAATAAATTCCCTTAAACAAGAAGTCTCATTTATAAATTTAATTAATTAAATTTCCTGGAGTATTTTGCACTGTTTTTAAAAATACTTCATATTTGAACTACAAAACATTGCTGAAAGAAACTACAAAAAAATTGCTGGAAGAAATTAAATAGTATCTAAATAAATTACGAGGTAGTCCATATTCATGAGAAGACTCAACATTATGAAGATAACAATTGTCCCCAAGTTTGATCTTCAAATACAATGTAAAGACTATAAAAATCCCAACTGACCTCTATTGCTAAAATTTACAAGCCAATCCTAAAATTTGTGTTAAATAGCAAAAAATTCCTGAAATAGAGCAAAGTTGGAGGACTTACACTACCCAATTTCAATAACTAATACAAAGCAACAGGAATCAAGACAGTGTGGTAAAGATAGACATATAGATCAATAAAAGAATTGAGGGTCCAGAAATAAACCTCTATGTATTTGACCACTGAATGCAGCTAGAGGTTCTAGGTCAATTTCAATGGGGGAAATAGTGGTCTTTCCTAAAGAGAATGAGGAGAAAATTGGTTTTCCATATGCAAAAAAGATGAATTTAGACTCTTACATCACACACTGCACAAAAATTAACTCAAAATGGGCCATAAACCTAACTCTACCAGCTAAAATTATAAACTCTTAGAAGAAAACATAGAAGTAAATCTTCATGGTCCTGGGTTAGGCTAAAATTTTTTGAACTGATGACAAGCACAGGTGATTAAAAAAATAGTAAGTTAAGAACTTTGTGCTTCAAAAGACACCATTTAAAAAATAAAAGAAAAGGCACAGAAAGAAATAAAATATTTGAAAATCATATATCTGGCAAAGGACTTGTATCCAAAATACATAAAGAACTTTTATAACTCAATAAGAAGGCAAATGACCCAATTCGTGAATAGATATTTCACCAGAGCAGGTTTATAAATAATCCCATGAAAAGATGCCTAGCACAATTAGTCATTAGGGAATTACAAATTCAAACCACAATGAGATATCACTTCACATCCACAATAATGATGGTAATCATAAAGAAAGACAACAACAAGTATTGGTGAGGATATGGAGAAACTGGAAACCTCATCCATTGCTGGTAGAAATGCAAAATGGTGCAGTCACTTTGGAAAACAATTTGGCAGTTT
Source organism: Globicephala melas (assembly GCF_963455315.2). NCBI lineage: Eukaryota > Metazoa > Chordata > Mammalia > Artiodactyla > Delphinidae > Globicephala > Globicephala melas. The sequence continues at coordinate 71,096,564 of NC_083323.1, read as the reverse complement.
CTTAAGGAGTTAAATATAAATTTACCATATGACTCAGAAATTCTACTCCTAGGCACCTATCCAACCAAAATGAAAACATATATCCACAAAAAGTGTTTTATGTAGATGATCACTGCAGCATATTTATAATAACCAAGATGTGAAAACAATCCAAATATCCATCAACCATGAATGGGCAAACAAATTGTGGTGTATTCATACAATGGAATACTACTCAGCAATAAAAAAGAGAGATATTACAGCATGGATGAAAGAAGCCAAACACAAAGATCATATATTATTTTATTCCATTTATATGAAATGTTTAGGAAAACAAATTCCATAGAAATAAAATTAGATTAGGGGCTGCATATGGAAGGGAAACATGGTAGTTGAATAATGGTCCCCAAAGATGTCCAAGCCCTAATCCTGAAAGTCTGTAAAAGTGTTATCTTACACGGCAAAAGGAATTTTGCATAGGTCATCAGGTTAAGAATTTTGAGATGGGAAAATTATTCTGGATTATTTCGATTATCTGGTTGGGCCCAATATAATCACAGGAGTCCTTATTAAGAAGAAAGCAAGAATGTCAGAATCAGAGAGGAAAATTTGAAAATGTTATTCTTCTGGATTTGAAGAAGGAGAAAGAGGCTAGCTAAGAACAAAGGCATGCTAACGGCCTCTAGAAGCTAGAGAACATGTTACTGAGTCTAAGCTCTCTCTGCTTGCCGCATGACAGGACAATAAATCAGGAGACAAGGTGTTAAGGCAAGGAATACAACTTTATTCGGAAAGCCAAGCATCTGAGAAGGTGATGGACTAGCGTCCTAGAGTACCATCTTCTTGGGGTCTGGATGCTAGTTTCTTTTATAGAACAGAGAGGGGGAGGAGGTGAGGGAGTAAAGTTAAAAGGCCATAAATCTTGCAAAACACCTCCTGGTTTGGCCAGCCGTGGGGAGGGGATGTGTTAATTTCTTCTTTCTTACAGCCATTCACAGGTGGGCAGGGTCAGAATGTTTCCCTGTGAGCTGAACAAAGGCACTTTAACATTTAGGCCGAGGAGCAGTGTTCCCCGAGGGAGGCCATTATGTATGCCAATAGCTATAGACAACATGATTTTAGTGATTGTAGTAACAAAAAGCAATGGAGAGCAAAAGTTAAAGTAAAAGAAACAGATCCAACATGGAGTCAGATTTTGTTCTTACTGCTTACAAACAGATTATATAAGAAATGACTAGCAAGGGAACAGATTCTCCCTTAGAGCTTCTGGAGGGGAAACAACTCTGTCGTCGTCTTGATTTTAGTATTAAAATGCCCATCTTTGACTTCCTACTGCTAGAACTGTAAGACAATAAATTTGTGTTGCTTTACACCATTAATCTTGGGTAATTTGTTACATTCATAATAGAAAATTGGGCTACATTCCTTCTAGAGACTCTAGGGAACAAATTATTTTTTGCCTTTTCCTGACTCTAGAGGCTTGCCTGCCTTTTTTGGCCCATGGTCCCACATTACTGACTTCTGCTTCCATGGTCACAACCCCTTCTCTGACTTCTGCTCCCTCTTTTATTTATAAGAACACTTGTGATCACATTGAGCACACCGACACAAGATAAATCTCCTCATCTCAAGATCCTTAACTTTATTACACCTGCAAAATCCCTTTTGCCATTTAAGATAACATATTTATAGGTCTCAGGGATTAGGATGTAGATATCTTTGAAGGTAATTATTCTGCCTACCACACTTCATAAATATGTTAAAAACTATATACTTGATTCCTATTTAAGCATTTAAAAAAGTTAAGGTTATAAATATATCAAATCAGTGTCTTGAAACTGTTCCAATTCTGTTTACAAATTAAATAAAATTCTGTTTAAAATCACTGATTAATAAAAATTCAAATTACTCTCATATTTAACATTAAAATGTTCATATTATGAGTTTTATTTATTTCAACATTTCTAAATTTAACTGTAAATCCTCCCAGGGTTGAAAGATAGTAACCCAAACAACTTGGTTGAGTATCTTTTCAGTCTCAGGAAGCCTGAAGTTACTGGTACAATTGCTTCTTAATCTGAAGATTAAGATAAGGATATATGAACAGGTGCCACTTATCTACAGGAGTTAATGAGCCCCTTTTTATGGATCTTTAATATGAACGTTCATGTTCACAGCCTTAGATATGATTGGTTTTGCAAATATGTGTTCACCATGTTCAAGTGGCCACTTGCTTAATTCTTTCATACATCAACACTTATTTCTACTTAATATGATTCAATATATTTATTAACTGTCTGATTGAGTCCTGCATTATTTTTGTTCTTCCCATGTAGGTCACCACATCTCTAAAGTCATTCTGATGCCATCTTGTTAGATTCCCACTTTGTTCTTGTTTTTGTAACAAAAATCTCCATACTATTGGCAACTTGGAGGTTGTGTTGAAGTTTTGCAAATAATACTTCTCTAAGCTAGTTTATACCTTTCCTCACTTTTGTGAACAAAGTCTACTGATAAATGGAATATTGCCTGCCATATCAGTAAACGAAAGATGTCACACTCATCAGCGATCGCAGCCACAGCACGGTGAGCTGGTGAGCCCTGGGAAAACTCTGGAAAGAAAAGAATACCTGCTGTCTAGCAACCATCAGACTACAGCCACTCCCTAGTGAGCCCTGAGGAAACTCAGGATGTGAAAACACAGGATACTGGCCCCAGATAACTGAGGTGCTTATCAAAGGAATGATTTCAGTGAGCCCAGTCCCTTGAATCTTCCCATACATAGAAAAGCACTAAATTCCTTAACTTGAGACATCTAGTTTTCTTTTATTAACAGTAATCTATTTTTCCTACTACCTGCTTCTTGTTGTAAAACTCCTATATATCCTAGCTTTCCCCCTCCCCCGCCTCCTCAGAGCAGTTTTCTCAGGGTTACTTGAGATGTTGCCTCCCGGGCTTGACGTCCTAAAAATTCCCACCGAATAAAACATAACTCTCAACTTTTATGTTGTGAATAACTTTTTAGTTGACACTACCAAACTGAATTTAACCTTTCTTATTGATAATATATTGTCATTAAAAAATTATTTCTGTGTTATTGATATTGATGAGTTGCTGTGGCCTAAGCTTGTTCCGAGAATATATACCAAAATATTCTTTTTTGAAATCTATGAACTCCATTGGCTTATTTTTATTAAAAGGAATAGAAAATTTACTTGAGAAGCATAACAGGCTTTTTCAGCAAAATTAAATCTTCTGTTATAACTTATAACAATATATATACACATATACATAATATATTATATCACATATATACATATCACATATATACAATAATCTTATCATTTCTATTTGCTTTATCCCACCTACTGAGCTGTTTGCAACTTGTAAACTCACAAAGCTTCTGCACATTAAAGGATTAATAACACCTTCTTGAAATCTTCAACAACTTATTTCCTGTTCAACTTAGGGATAGAGCTCAGAATCATGTACAGATACCTGGTAACATGCTAAATTAGGGGTATATTTTTCTCATGTATAAATGAGTCCAAAATTCAGTAGTCTATGGTTGGTGCAGTGACTGAATGCAGTCATCAAGGACCTAGGGCCTTTTTAGCTTCCTGATTTTCTAACCTTATCATGAGACTCTCATCCTCATGCCCATGAGAGTCTATGGTCATATAGAGGCATGTATTGGAGTCACTCCTATAATCACTATTACAATAGTGTATATATATGTACATACACTATACACTCTATATACACCATTATACATACACTATACACTATAATAGTGACCAGTCACTTTTATAATGTGTGTGTGTGTGTATATATATATATATATATATATATACACATACGTACATACACAATGGAATATTACACAGCCATGAAAATTGAAATCTTGCCTTTTGTGACAATATGAATGGTTCTAAAGGGTATTATGCTAAGTGAAATAAGTCAGACAGAGAAATACAGATATCCTATGATCTCACTTATACATGGAATCTTAAAAAGAGAACAAATGAACAAACAAAGGAATGCAACAAACTCGTAGATGCAGAAAATAAACAAGTTGTCGCCAGAGGGGAGGGCTGTGGGGGGATTGAGTGAAATAAATGAAAGAGATGAAGAGGTACAAACTTCCAGTTATAAAATAAATAAGCCACGAGGATGTAATATATAGCATAAGAAATATGGTCAATAATATTGTAATAACTGTATGGGAAAAGATGGCTACTAGACTTAGATTGTGGTGACCATTTTGTAATATATTTAAATGTCAAATTACTATGTTGTAACCTGAAACTAACACACTATTGTATGTTAACTATATTTCACTAAAAATATAAAACAAAATTTGTGATTTAAGAAAAAATAAACCACCAGTGGTTATCTGTATAAGCTGAACTGTAGATATATTTAGTTTTATTTTTCTATATCTCTAGTTTATGTAACTAGTATGCATTTTTTCATAATGCAAATATAAAATAAAAGTTACCATTTTAAAGGGGGAAATTTAGCTTTCCTTGAAACCTTAACAAAATACACTTCCATTTATATAACCTTGTTCTGCGTGGAGTTGTCAGGTCACTTCTAACTGACAATGAACTCTGCTCTTAATAAAATTGGGGTTTTGATAATAAATAAGAAGCGAGGGGAGAATGTATTTTGTGTAGGCAAATGGCAGTGTCCAATGTAGATTCAATGTATGTTTAACTTTGTATTTAATTATTACTCAGTTGTACCTTGCCTAAAAGACTGATTTGGAAATAGGTGTATATGCCTAATGATTATATACAAGTTGGTACCTAAACGATATCAGAGTCATGACATAGTGGGAAAAGCATGGTTGGATTCAGTCCTGGGTTTTAATCCCATCTCTATACATCTTATCTTCTACTCTGAAAAGAATGAAAATACCTGGTTTTTGGTGATTCTTAAAAAAGGATAAGGCTATGAAGTGTGACCTATATAGAGGGATAAATGTAGGACTGGAATTACCAACAAGGTCGTATGGTTAAGCCTTCCACAGGGAGCTTATTCTAACTCTCTCTATATTGTGTTAGGCCTATTTGAGTTCCAGAGGTGGGAAACTCACAGTTTTTAAGGAATTAATTCTATTGTCTAGCTATCTGTCTTTTGTAAAGTTCTTTCCTTTATTGACTCAGATCTGTCTTCTATTTTATAGCCAAGGCTCTTACAAAAGTAAGAACATCTCTTGGAATTTAATAGTGCTGTATGATAAGTAGACCTCTTTCTATTCATAGTGTTGGATTTGGGGTTGTTATTATTTTCAATATAATTTTTATTTGTTTCAAAGGCAAAATATTTCCTGACACGTTTTCCATTGCAGTAACATTTCTCTTCAATGTTTGTTGCCAGTGTGATTCCAGTAAATAGGTGCCTTTATAAATTAACTTTGATATTACCTAACTAGTGGATATGAATGTGTCCAGTTTGTCCATTTCCTTTCAGGGAAAGCACATCTGGTACTCAGAAGCATTGCTGCAATCTCACACAAAGAGAGTTAGTTGATGAAGCTACTTGAATATCCCAAGCACCAATGAAAGCAACTTGGCTCCCTCTGAATACTCTATTTCATGCCCCAAATACTATGTGAGTGTCTAAAACTGCACATGTCTTTCAGATAGTTTTTTGCTTCCATGAAACCCAGGTCAATATCAAAGGCATTCCTCTATCTTCTTGGTGCATTATCTGAATCCCAGGGTATCTTCCAAGCCTGATGTTTTCATGGAACTGAGAGTCAATAGCCCCATCTGCCCCACCGGAAGTGCCTTTGCCATCTGGCTTGAGGAAATTGGGTCATGTCTAACTTGTTCAAAGTGAATTGGTAGTAAATCTTTCCTATGTGCAGCACAAACACAATCATGAAAAGACTGCCTTTGAAAGGTGGAGAGACACATCTTTGGAGTGATGCTTAGCTTATTTTACCTACATGTGCTGATCAGGAAAGCATCAGTCTAATACCATTTATGGAACGTCTATTACATGCAAGATGTTTTATATTCGTTATCTTTAATACTCATAAAACCCACATGTAAGTTTTATTTCCCCACTTAACAGATCTGTTCCTAGGCTTAGAAAGTTTATTTGAGATGCCCAAGGATGTGCATCCCAGTAGAAGTGCACATTGGATATCCAAACCTGTGTCACTTCCATGGTCTCCAGGCACACCTGCATTCCACCACCTAAAATCAACTTGCTGTGTGATTCTTCCAGCTTCTATGTCACTCACTTATACATGGACAACAGGAGTTAGCATTATTTTAATTTGTATTTATTATCTGTAGGGATTTTTTTCCTCTGAAATAATAAACAAGCTTTGTTTTTACACAAAACAAAACAGTATTTGGACTCTAACATTTTCAAAAGTCAGAAAAGAAGAGAAAGTCCTTGAAAGACTTCCATGAATTTTCTTTTAGTATATGCTAGTCACTGACTTTCAGCTCTTTCTCAATTGCTAAGATTTTTTACTTACTTGAAAACAAAATGTTTTAAGCCAACTTATCAGCATTCATTTGGGAAGAAAGGAAAGTTAAGTAGCATGCAAATGTAATTTAAAAGAAAAAAATATTATCTAGTTAAAATTGCTAGATCATTTCAAATGACAAGTCTCAGTCAGGAAAGAAAGAAAGCTAAGGCCAGATGTGTCACTATCTCAGCTAGCGAATAACGGGTTTCAGAAGGAATTGCTCTTTTGTTTAAAATCATGATCTATAAGAATTTTTGTAGACAGTAAACTCAATGTACATTTAAACTTGACCCTCTCATCTTTATTGCTGATTGAACCAGACATTCTTGGAGTACAATAGGAAGACAATTTCTTTGCAATTTCCAGGATCAATTATCTGGTTGAAAGTGCCAAACAAATGTTTTAGAACTTTTAGAATATTAATTAGAGAAGTCATTTTTTGTGGCAAATTGTATACTACAAGAAAAACATTTCTATGTGGTCTATAGAACAAAAAGCTTTCTATCTCTTTTCAAGTAATTGAAATATAGAAATTGCATTTGCTCTCAGAGTAACTGAGATAATTTTTAGAGAAGTATATAGATGTAGGACAACATAGTAAAATGACATGACTAGATGCAATACAAATAAAAATAAAAAATCACGAATTTCATGCAGTTATTTTCTTTTTACCAGCAAATTCCTTCTTTCCAAAGTGAACAGACTTCTAAAAATGGAACCTGAGGTATTTCATTTTTTATGAAGTTCTTTCATGACACCCGTTCTTCCTGGAAGTCTCTAGGTCACCCAAGATGCTGCAGTAGACTTAAATTCTGTTGATCCTTGTCAGAGGCCAGAATGCACAGTAATTTAGATTCAAGACTCTGGATGTAAAAGCAACCAGGGGCCAGGGCCCACAGATAGAAAATCTAATTCACCTGAATTCGCTAATGATAGATTCTTAGAGAGAGGCAGGCTGGAGGTCAAACCTGGGAGATGGGATAGAGATTACAGTTTGGAATAGAGCTGGGGACTTTAGAAAGAACATGAGTGGGATACTATATGGTCACGCTGGTCTGGGAGAAAGAAACCAAGTGTTAAGGCAATATAACATGATATGATTCCTGCAGTCCTGCTTTGTCTTATCTTCTTTTGCTATACATCTTCTTTAGATGACATTTTCAGTTATCATGGATTAAAATAACATCTTTTATTAAGATGTTATCTCCCTTTTGAGTACTGATTTCAGAAACTTCTTCCCACGTGGTCTCCACCAGGGTGTCAGAGTTATAGTCTTTAAAACAGAAATCTTGCATTTTCCCCCAACTCACTTTTCACTTCTACTCTTCTTCATTTTAGTAAATAGCAACATGAGTCCTGCCAATTGCTCACTTCAAAATGTCTTTCCTTTTCTTCACTCACCTAAGCCCCATTGATTTTATTTCCAAAAGATTTCACGACTCATTTCTCTGAAGGTCCATTGACATTACCAAGTTCAAGATACTATCACCAATTATTCAGATCACAGTGTTAACTCCTAGCTCATTTTATTTTTTTAAAAATTTTTTTATTGAAGTATAGTTGATTTAGAATGTGTTAATTTCTTCTGTACAGCAAAGTGATTCACATACATACATTCTTTTTTTTTTTTTTTTTTTTTTGCGGTACGCTTTTTTTTTTTTTTTGCGGTACGCGGGCCTCTCACTGTTGTGGTCTCTCCAGTTGCAGAGCACAGGCTCCTGACGCGCAGGCTCAGCGACAATGGCTCACGGGCCCAGCCGCTCCACGGCATGTGAGATATTCCCGGACCAGGGCACGAACCCGTGTCCCCTGCATCGTCAGGCGGACCCTCAACCACTGCACTACCAGGGAAGCCCCATACATTCTTTTTTAAAATATTCTTTTCCATTATGGTTTATCACAGAATATTGAATATAGTTTCCCATGCTATGCAGTAGGACCTTGTTGTTACCCATTCTGTATTTAATATTAATAGTTTGCATCTGCTAACTCCAGACTCCCACTCCATCCTTCTCCCACCTCCCCACCATGTTGGTGACCACAAGTCTGTTCTTTATGTCTGTGAGTCCATTTCTCTTTCCTAGATAAGTTCACTTGTGCTATATTTTAGATTCCACATATAAGTGCTATCATATGGAATTTGTCTTTCTCTGTCTGACTTACTTTGCTTAGTATGATAATCTCTAGCTCCATCCATGTTGCTGCAAATGGCATTATTCTGTTCTTTTTTATGGTTGAGTAGTATTCCATTGTATAAATATACCACACCTTTATTCATTCATCTGTCTATGGACATTTAGGATGTTTCCATGACTTGGCTATCATGAATAGTGCTGCTATGAGCATAGGAGTGCATGTATCTTTTTTAATTATAGTTTTGTCTGGATATATGCCCAGGATGGGATTGATGGATCATATGGCAACTCTATTTTTAGCTTTTTGAGGAACCTCCATACTGTTTTACACAGTGGCTGCACAAACTTACCTTCCCACCAACAGTGTAGGAGAGTTGCCTTTTCTCCACACCCTTTCCAGCATTTGTTATTTGTAGACTTTTTAATGCTGGCCATTCTGACTGGTGGGAGGTGGTACCTCATTGTAGTTTTGATTTGCATTTCTCTAGTAATTAGCCATCTTGAGCATCTTTTTATGTACCTGTAGGCCATCTGTATGTCATCTTTGGAAAATGTCAAATTAGTTCTTCTGCTCATTTTTTGATTGGGTTGTTTGTTTTATTGTTGTTGAGTTATAGGAGCTCTTTGTATAATTTAGACATTAAGCCCTTGTCAGTTGCATTGTTTGCAAATATTTTCACCCATTCCATAAGTTGTCTTTTCATTCTGTTTATGATTTCCTTTGCTGTGCAAAATCTTGTAAGTTTGATTAGGTCCCCATTTGTTTATTTTTGTTTTTATTTCTGTTGCCTTGGGAGACTGACTAGCTCATTTTCTTCCTTTCATTCTCGTCCCCTTATGACACACTGTTAGCCAGCAGTGAGAAACTTAAGATATAAATTGTACCACATTATTCTCTTGCTTAAACCTTCTCATGGTTTTTTAAATTAAAATTTTTTTTTTTGCTGAACTCAGAATAAAATCCAAAAACCTTTTAGTGATCTAAAAACCCTGAATTATCTAGTCCTAGCTTCATCTTTCCCTACCTTTCCCACCCCACCACACCTAACATCCTCTATGTTCTGAACATTCCAAGCTCCGTCCTATCTCTTTGCTTTTACATGTGCTCTCCCCTGGTATGTACTTATCCCAAATTTCCACATGACTAGTTCATTCTCTTTATTTAGGTCTCAACTTCAATGTTATATCCTCATGAGGTCTTCCCTGACCACCTTTCCTAATGTAGGGTCTCATCTGATATTACATTGCACACTATTATTATAACTTGCCACTGTTTATTTCCTTTTTCCCCCTGTTACTCTCACTACAAAGTAAGCTCCATGTCTTCCTTGTATACTGAAGTATCTCAACCATTTCTTAAATGTATGATTAAATAAAATAAATAATTTCTGAATTATCAAAAAGCCTCATTTGTTTGTATGAAGGAACATTTGAGAAGATGGACAAGGAGAAGCTTCTCTGGTTAGGGGCGGTTTTCAAGGAGCTCTGGGTTGACAACATTCAGGAACAGGAGTTCCTCCAGGATTCCTGGTCAGCTTTGAGTTGATCAAAGGTTGTTGTATCTCTTATATTAATTAATCTTACTGTCATTCCATCTGCTAGCTGTTAAAGAAGAAATAGGATCATTGAACACTTCAAGAACTATGGAGGTCAGAGAAGCCATATGCCAGATGGGGCAAATTTTCTTGGGTTCACAATGGACTGTTTATTGGTAAAGCTCACCTAATAGCTTCACAGAGGTTTGGAAGTGAGACCAGAAGAGATGGTCTAATGGCAAAATGGGCTGCCATCAGATGGCAACAAAGAGTTGTTTCTTCTTGCATGGCTACGTATTAACTTTGCCCACAATTAAGAATATTAAAATATGATTGTTTACCAAATATATTTAAAGCATTAATGGGTTTCCCCATATAGTATTTATATCTGTTTATTTCAAACAGTACCAATTTGTGGAGTCAATGGGAAAAGTCCACTGCCTAAAAATGTATCTTCAGAACAAAAAAACTCAAAATTTCAAATTTATTGAACTTAAAATGATGGGTTATCCTTTTCTAAAAATTTATTTTTTCTCTAAGATCTTAGAATAAACATAGGATATATATGATGAACGTTATGATATAAACATTTTATATTTGAAAATGAATTAATTCACTTCACACCAATTTGACTCAAAAAATAATATGTATTGTTGCATTAGGTGCGCTCAATAATAAGGCACTAACACCTTTGTAATTTTATAAGTTATTATGATTATTTTGCTTCCATGTTAGAATTGAACTACTTCAGGTTGCATGAAAGGCTTTAACATTTTGAACCTGACAGTAACTACAGTCATCTCTCTTCATCACCTACTCTAGTCACGGAAAACTCACCATTCCCCAAACACTTCTTTTGCTTCAGTGCTTTTGCTCATGCTAGTCCCAGTTCTGGGAATAATTTCATCAGCTCTTTCTACCTGACAAGTTCTACTTATTTTTCAAAATCCATCTCAAGTGTCACTTCCTCTGAAAAGCTTTTCTTCCTTTCACTGTCCTTTCAGTGAAATTTAAATTTCTATAATATTGTGTGTGTGTGTGTATATATATATATATATATATATATATATATATATATATATATATACAGAGAGAGAGAGAGAGAGAGAGATGGCACATGACACTTCATTCAATCATTCGTCCAGTAAATTATTATTTAATTAGCCATGCACTTTACTGGGTGCCAAGAAATATAACAATTGTGTCACTGTTGGCAAAGACTCTGGCAGAATAAGGAGACATTATATGGACAATTATAGAATGATGAAGCCTATGAAGACCTTTAGGAAAACAAGTCTTTTGCATATAATAGAGGCTCTCCTGGGCAGTGAATCTAAGAATGAATAGAAGTTAGCTAAAGAGAAAAGAATTCCAGGCAGAGGAAAGAGCATGTGTGAAAACCCTCAGTTAGAAGATGACATATATTAGTTTAAGGAAGGACTCAGTGTGCCAGAGCAGAGAGATTGAGGGTAAGAATGATATTCAGATAAGGTAGAGAGTTAGGCAAGGGGTAGTTTGTAAAGGCTGCTTAAAGCCTTACTGAGGATATTGGACTTTACCCAACAGTAAGGAGCAATGACAGAAGCTTTTAAGAAGAGGAATAAAATAAGCAGACACTGTGTTTTTGATGTATTATTCTGATTGCAAAGTGCAGAACAAATAGAGGAGAACACAGAAGGTTTAGGGAAGTATAAGGAGGTTATAGTAATAGTTTAGGCAAAAGATTTCTGTGATTGTACAAGAGCCTTAACCATGCAGATGGAGAGGAAGTAGAGTGATTTACATGTATTTAGGAGGCAAATTGACAGGGCGTGGTGATCGGCGGTGAGTAGCGAGAGAGCACAAGCAATCCAGGGAGGCTTCACGGTTTCTAGATTGAGCAGCAGCTGGATAGACAGTCTTCCTAATTCTACGAGTGAATAGATTTTTATTTACCAATTAATATTTAGAATTACATTGATGCTCTATTTTTTAATGTGGTCAAGAATTATATAATAAGAATGAATGTAATGATACATTAAATCTAGGATATGGGATTTCTAAAATTCATATTAAAAAGACTTTCCAAAGAAATATGAGTAGTAAAAATTTTCTGTTATGATAATAAATGGGTATATTGGACTGGGAAACTTGCAGTAATAATAATTCCTGCTATCAAGCTCTTTCTGTGGCTGCTTCTCAAAGGAAGCATTTGTAGCTCTCTCTCTTTATTTTCCTGTTTTTAGTAAGGTTCACAACCTTCTGTATTGTGCATACATAACACCTTAAAAATTAAAAATAGAATCTCCAAGCTGCAGATATTCTAATTGAACATTTTAGTAACATCTTTTCTTTGTGTTAATCAACTTTCTAAAGTGCGAGCTATTTTTAGCACCAGTTACACTTGTACCTTTGGGTCCAATTCTAATTCTCTTCACATCGCAGACGATCTCTCTGCAGCGTTCTCTTTGAAATCAATCAGTGCTTTCAGGAGAGAAAGTTATGCAGCGGAGGATGAGAACTGGGTCATGGCGAGCATTCTCCTCCACATAATGCTGAATTCTTTTACTTCCAGGTGCAGAGACGGGTAAGATGACTACCATTTAGAGAGCACAAAGCGGGCCATTAAAATAGTCGGAAAAAAAAAACAAAAAACCTTACCTCAGTAAGGTTACTTCAGACTGGCTGCATTGTTGTTTTGGTTCCAGAATTTTAACTTTACCAACATAGTGCTAAGTAAAGTTGCTATAAAAATATTCCTAGTCTGAAAAAAGGCAAGCAGTTTCTAACGTAACATGCTCACACCCACATTTCCTACTTAGAACCCTGAGAAGACCCAGAAAAGACGGGTAGACAAGCTACTCCTTGACAGATCATCTCGTTCCAGGAACTTTAGACATTTCCATTAATTTTAAGTTTGAAGGGATTTAGAATGAGGAATACAGTGATTTGCCCAGTTTTTAAAGGGAAAAATGCAAACCCACCCATCTGAAAAAAAACTGCAAGATCTTTCATCCTTCTTACCCATCTGACAAAAAATTGTAAGATCTTTCATTCTTCCCCTATGGTCTATCTTTTCATTAGCAGTTCAGATTCTGTATCAATCAGAAAAAAAGAAAATAATTTCTGTTATTTTCATTTTGATTTTGAAGTGGTCAGAGGTGTTTTTCCAGCCTTTTCTCTCCACCCCCATAATTCAGGTAAATTGGGGCAGGTTGGGTTGGGGTAGACAAGAGTCCTGAAGAAACCAGGAGAAGACTTTCATTGCATGTACTACATTCATTCATGGGATGCAGGAGATTATTTCCACATCATAAAAGAGTTTATGAGATGATTATCTGTAGATTGATATAAAATTTGGAGCTAGTTCCTCTAATTTTTCACACCGAGGTGAAAAATTGCTTATTCATCCACTTACCCACTTACCTATTGAGGCAACTGGTCCTTGTTGCCTTCAGAGCCTTTAAATTGCCTCTGAAAATGGAAGGCACTAAACATTCTAAAGAAAAAATAAATATCGGAATGAATTTCTAAGAAAAAAAAATACCAAGAAGAATTATCTCAAAATTCAAGAAAAGGAAAAATAATTTTGAATTTCCACAATAAATAAGTAAATATAAAAATAGAATCTTTGACTCTCCTGAAACATAACTTGAAGAAAGAAATTGTAATGCTGGACTGGAAAGTGTGTGCATGAAGAGTCAGTTTCTGATTCTGTCCACTACACACATCTTCCTCTTTCATGGCACAGAAACTAAATAATAAAAGCTCTCTATGTTCTAGGGAAAAGAGCTTGAAATTTGGGAGAGAAGAGCAAGAACCTTCCCATGTGGGTATCTGGGAAAGGTATCTTGCTTTTCCCCCTCTCAAGGCCAAAATCTGGGCTTGATAGGTACCTTCAAGTAGGTTTAGCATTGGAGAGCAGGGGTGCCTTGTGTCCTATCCTTTATCTGGACCGTTAGGAGGGAGGAGTTATGTAGATCACCCCAGTCATAATGGATAAGAATGGATACAGGGCAGTTCTAGGAAGAGAGAAACCATTACCCATTTTCTCCTGCTCTTCATGGATCCAGTGTAGATGAGCATCTGAATGATTTCCATGTCCCCTTGAAAATGATACAGAGGAAGGCTGAAAAAGTACAGGTGTCATGCCTTGGGGCTGGGATGAGGAATATGTGGAATGAACTATATTGTCCTGGCAATTGAAGAGCAAGGCAGTACCATGGATAGTAGCAGCAGATGGCAGAGGGGCTGGATGGAGATCATTCAAGGTTAATATGGATCATATATATCTTGGCAAAGGCTAACAAGGGAAGAAAATGGCCATGGTTAGATATCAACTTTTCCTGTGGCCTTAATCATATGTAAGTACTGTTGGAGAGAAAGAAATTTCCCTCTACACCTCTGACTGATCTAAGAATTAAATTGATATGAGTCAGATTAACAGGAGAAACTCAAACAAAAGTTTAATAGCATGTATACATGACAGAGACCCAGGAAAACTAACTCACGAAAATGCCTAAAACCCTCACCTTAAATACTATCTTCAACCAAAAATAAAAGAGGATGTTGAGGGTAGTGGTTTGGGACCTCAAAGGGGAGGAAGGCAATTCACATGGAGATGGAAAAGAGAATTTTTGGTAAAGAAATGTTTGCTGAGCAATGCACAGACTGTGGGACACAGAGTGGACTCTGATCTCTAGGCCCTGCTGCGTTTCTCCCACCACAACTAGCCCATATTCTTTGTGGATATCTCCAGTGATAGCTCTATTCCAGGAACAGACTCTTTAGGCAGCTAAAGGGGAGATAAAAAGAAAGACTTCCTGAGTCTTCGGTTTCTTAAAAATAATCAGCCTGAATTAATCCTCATGTTTTATTTCATTTCTTTTTTGGCCATGCCACACGGCTTGTGGGATCTTAGTTCCCCAGCCAGGGATCAAACCAGGCCCTCGGCAGTGAAAGCACAGAGTCTTAACCACTGGACCATCAGGGAATTCTCAATCCTCATATTTTAAAAGAGTGAATTTTATGTTATATGAATTATATCTTGATAAAGTTGTTACTAAGTAAAAGGAATTCCTGGAAAGTTTGAAATGGAAATATAATTTTTGTGTTATTAATGAAACACATGAAATAGATGTCATGAGTGCATCTTCATGAAATGATTGCATAGTTAAGAAAGTTACTAAGTGATAAATCACTTTTTATACAGTAGGGATTTTTTTTGTAGGCATTTATTCAAGATGCATGCATTCTATTGAACAGTGACAACCTAAAAATGATTTATTGCTAATGATATGCAGCAAAATCCAGAAACTAGAAAGTGAGGTAAAATCAAAAAGAAGAAATGAATTATTCTGGGAAGTGGATATAAGGCCTTTATGAATGGTCATCCTAGACCATGGTGACTATGATGAAAGATATAAATTAGCTTTTAAGATATCTTATTTTCTTATTTCTGTTTCCTATTGCCTATAATTCCTTCAACATGTAGCATGACTTTTTTCTCTTTCTTCCAAATGGTACAGAAAAAAAATGTTGATTTTTAACTACTTGACAATTAGTTATTTATGCAATGAAAAAAACTTGGATTTTGCTGTTACAGAATTAAAATTAGTAAAAGAGGTTTTTACTAGATCATAGAAATAGAAATCCTAATATGTTTTCATAATTGTTATTTGATTACAGAGTAACAGTCATCAAACTGGAAACAAGTTCTTATGTATCAATATATCGTATAGCATTTATCAGTACCACTCAGATATACAGCCTCCCTGAACAACAACAACAAAAAGTTTGCAATAGGGTATGTAGTGTGTGCATAGTATTAAATGTTTGGCTTAAAGTACTGTGTTTGAATTTTAAAAAGAAATTGTGTAGTAGTCTAAATTTCAGAGGGAAGATATTGAGGCTGAAGTGTCCAAAAGTTTGAGACACACAAATGAAGAGACCAAAACTCTCCAACTTTGAAGTCCAAGAAAGGGGCATTACAACTTATGAACTAAACTGAGGGCTACACTATAAAGAGTGTAGTTTATGCTCACTAGAATATTCCTTCTTAAGCAGCTCTTCAAATGGGAGAGAGAAACTTTTTCCTGTTTTATTAGCTCTATTCAAATGTCTGAGAAACAGAATCTCCTTTGTCTCTTAAGCTGCAATGGAGCCACTATCACAGGGATTTGGCATTTCCCTTCCTTTATAAAACATGCTCAGCAAACTATCAGTTAACCACAGATCGGTAAATTCGTATCATTATTATTGTGGCATCTGTAGTGTTTTGTAAAGCAACTGATTTAATAAAATCACAAATGTGAGAACTTAAAGTAAATCACATGAATAAGATCCATGCATGTCTGTCAGACTCTTGGGGAGCTCAGGAACAAAATGGTCATGGTGGCAAGGGTAACATTTACATACAGGCTTCGCCTCACCAAAGCTAATCTGATTAAGAGTACTGTTAAATGTCCGACTTGCCAAAGCAGAGACTGATGTTGCTCTTAATATACCACATACTTCAGAGGTACCAGAAAACATTTGGTGGCAGGTTATCACTTTGAACCATATGATACTGATTTGTTCTCCCTGGAAGAGGCACTTATCCATGGACTTACTGAATACCTCATTCACAGTTTCAGAATTCCTCATGATGTTGTTTCTAACCAAAGGACTCATTTTCTAGGGAGAAAAATGGAACAATGTGCTAGAGGCTGAGGAATTTCCTGGTTGTACTATGTCTCTTGTTACCGCAAATATATCCTTATAGAGTAATGAAACAGTATATTGAAGACTCAGTTATGGCATTTTCTGGAAGGTAGTAGTACCTTGTGAGGTTAAGAGACTTTTTTGGAGAATGCATTGTATGAACTTAAGCAGTGATTCATGCTATAATTGACTTTGATTTTAAGGAACACCACTATATTAAATACCATTAAAAAGGAAAGAAAAGAAAGTGCTACCAAGTAAACAATGGTTTGCAATTATTGTAAGAAGCAGGCCAATGTCAGAGACATAAAAATCTTTAAAAAAAAGGAAAAGACAAAATAGAAAAATATGGTTAATGATACTTTTTCTTTTATAGCCATAATATAAAAGTCGAGGAAACAAGGAGTGGAAATAAAAGTGATGCTCTAACCCACTGCACCAATGTCACCTTCCAAAAAAATCCCTGCTATTAAAAAAAAAAAAAAACCTATTCTGACAATTTAATTATGTGGACTTGTCAAAATTTTACTTCAAGGTTGTTCAAAGAATGAGAACTAAGCAGGCCAATTTAAAGGTTGATCTCTTGCTGGTGACACTTATAGAAAAAAGAGTTTTTAGATAATCAGTAAAAGGCTGGGTTTCTGATTGGAGTCATTAGACTTCTAACTGACACTCAGCTGGCAATTAAATGGTGGACAGGTGACTAATTTTCTAGAACAGATCTTATGCTTATTAAAGTTCATCAGGTAAGCATGCAATGGTACCTAAGCAATTTCATTAGAAATTGTAATTTCTCAGAAAGAGGTTGTGAAATTATACCAGACCAGGTTTGAGCAATATTTTTTTCAAATTATAAAAAGGAGAAATGTTTCCACAGGGGACATAGCAATGGTTGCATTTTAGGCTCTTCTTGCAACAAGCCAAACAAAATAAAATAACATCAAATGGGATGCGAGTAGAAGAACTGTATTTTCCAATGATTTATCTAATTACCAAATAGCAGTAGGGCTAGTTTTTCACTATGAGGTGTATGTATGGAGCGAAGTGGTCTTCTGCGTTACCTCTTCTACTTGCTTATGTAGTGTTAAAATAAGTTACATTGACCAAATGAACATTCAGCCAAGACCATGAAGGAGCCAGACACCTCAAGATAAAGACTTGGATCAACCTACAGACCAAAAACATAAGCTATCAAACAAAACAAAACCACACAAATAAACAAAACTAACCAGCTAAGATGCTGGGTGAAGGCAAGAGGATATGGCACAGGTCTCATGAGTACTTATAGAAATGACTATTTAAAGAAATACATAAATTCTTTCTGTATTGTGTATATATCTACACCTAAGTAATTTTTTTTCTCCTCTTACCTCTTCTACTCTTTTATGTATCATTAATGTTAAATTTCTAATTGAACTTATAGGTTTGTAAATAAGAGAATAATCTAAGCTGCTATAGTTAGTCCAAAATAAAGTGTCTTAAGATAAAAGTTTATTTTTCTCTCATGTATTATTCTGGGTTGTGGTCTAGGGCTGGACGGTAGTTTGAGCCATTGCCAGAGGTTAGCACTCCTTTCATTGTCAACTTTCCCATTCCTAGAATGCTTTCACTGTCTGTCATGCCAAAAATAACCCAATCCCACATCCATATTTCAACCTGGAGGAAAGAGGAAGGAAAAAGGGGAACAACATATTTAAGATGTCATTTTAGCTGAACAGAAGAGGAATGAGTATCACCCAAAGACGACTGTAGTAACTGAATCAAAAAGATTCAGTTACTACAGAGAATCAAAGTTATTGGATCAAAGGATATACATACTTTTGAATTTCTCTACATGGACAAATTCCTTTCTGGGAAAACTTGTTCTGGAGTAGACATTCCACTGGCAGAGAATGAGTGTCTGTTTTCTCTTCAGTGTTTAGTCTTAATAGTCACTGATAATTTAAGTGAAAAGTGGTACCTCGCTGGTATCTTCATTTAAATTTGATTACTAGTGAGGTTGAACACTTTCCCTATGTTTTTGGCCACTTTTATTTCTTTCATTAGTTTGTTCATGTCCTTTGGCAGTTATTCTGTGAGGTGGTAGCATTTCTCTTGTAGATTTGGAAGAGCTCTTGTAATGTTAGTGACTCTTTGTTTGTCGTAATTGCAGATATTTTTCTCCACTAGGTTGCTTATTAGTTTTGTTGATTATATGTATGAGTGTGTGTGTTTATATGTACACAGGTTTTTAATTTTCATATAGATGGATCTATATATGTATTTTGTTTTATGCTTATTACAAATATTCAAAGTTTTCTTCTAAATCTGGGAGACAACTTTTAATTTAACTCATTAATCCATTTGAAGCTTATTTTGGTGAAAAGTATGAGTAATAATCTGAGTAATATGATTCTCTCCTCTTGGGGAGAGGGTGACTGCATTTATATCTCTTTGGCAATGGGTATTTTAGGTTGCCATTGTTATTGTTGAAAGTTAAGTATAGAAAGAAATGTGTGTATAAATGTTACTTATCAAAGAGATTGGATATGGCAGATACAGTGAAACGGCACTCACATTCATTCACTCCAACTTTCTCCTAAAGTGGGTTTCCTATACTGCAAAAGTTGGGAAGTTAAAATGGCACTTTAAAAACTCTCTTGAAGCTGAAGTTGAGGGTGAGAATTAGGTTCTGTCCGTTAGATGTCTACTAGATGGAGCTGCCTCCAATATGGAAGGAAGAAGTCTCCCTGCTGCTTTGGGTGTTGTTTCTGGCAGGCACCACTGTATACTTGTTGTTTTTTTCTAAAACTGGGTTCTAACCACTGACTTGTAGAGTGGAGGTTGGTATATTTTTGTAAAGGTCCTCATAGTATATATGCTATATTTTTGGGAACAGGAGGCCACACAGAAGCTCTGTCTCAACAGCTGAACTCTACTGCCATCATGAAAGAAGCCATAGACAAGGTATAAATAGAGGTGAGTGGCTGTGTTTGGTGACTGGATTTGGACTGGGAAGCTCATTTCTAGAGCATGATTTGGAGAGGTAGATGCAAGGAGCATTGTGGTCCAAATTAGCATTTCATTCTCTAGTCACTAACTTCATGGGTGTCAGCGGATAGTTGTGGAGGTGCTGACTTCTTTTTCTCTGAACCACAGCTGTTCTTTGGATCAGTTTCAGAATTGGCCTCCCTGTTTCTTCCTAATTGGTAAAGATTGTAGTTCCTGGTGGGTCAGTTCAATGGTATTGATCTGGGAGTCATTACTGGAGACCCAGACTAAAGATTGGTTTTGTACTCCTTCAGTGATCTTTGTAAGCACTCAATTCCTTACATTAAACTAATGTCTGCTTAAAATATATATAGAATATGTTCTGTTTCTTACAACTGAAAACTGTCTGATCCTTGCCTATCTCTATACATCAGTCAGAAACCATAACTCTCAATAGGCTAAATGCCAAGAAAGAGAAGCAAAGGCCAAGTGCATTCTAAGATATTTGGTTGTCTAAGAAATACACCCCACCCCCATTTTCTCAATGGAAAGCACAGACAACAATGTGAACAGTGCATGTTGGTCTTAGTAAGAAATACTGGCAAGGAAAGTATAAGATCTGACCTTAGACTCAACAAAACCACACTGGATTATGGTTAGGTGTCACAAACTGAGTACATCAGACTTTTTTTCCATTTGGACAGGAGTGCTACCAGCATCCAAGTGGACAATAAATGGCATAAGAGGTGTTCTGCTTTTTTTTTAGCAAATGTTAGGCCTGGGTTGTTGCTCCCTATTCCAAATTAGTAAAGAGAAAATAATTTATAGCTATGTTAAAAAATGCTGATGATTGAGAGGTCAGTATAGTTCTGAACATTCTTTTCCAGTATAAACAAAAGATTAGAAATTGTTAGAAGGCATCTGATTGAAGCAGACGTGAAATGATAGAAACCTAGAGGTAAGAAGAAGTGGAGGCAAGGATGCAATGGGAGAGAGCAGAAGTAAAAAGGTATAAATAGAAATACCAATAGCAATCACACAAAAAAAATCAATTTTTCAAAAGAGAACACAATAAAGTTGCAAAATATCAAATCAATGGTATGGTAGAAGAATTTTAGTACTCCTTCATTATACAGAGGAAAAAGACACAGTTGAAAATGAAGGGAAAATGACATCTAAGGAGGAGAGAAAAATAGAGTTCCAATCTAAGAACTATTTACATTCCAAAGGAAACTGAACATAATAAGCAATTACCTTATAGAAAATTTTTCTGAGGTGAAGAATAATTGCATCTGTGGACTGAATGTACTCGCCAAATTCCAGGCAACTGCAATGAAAAAAAAAAAAAGAAAAGACCCATCAACTTTAGATTTCAGAAAAACAAAAATTGGGCTTCCCTTGTGGCGCAGTGGTTGAGAGTCCGCCTGCTGATGCAGGGGACACGGGTTCGTGCCCCGGTCTGGGAAGATCCCACATGCCGCGGAGTGGCTGGGCCCGTGAGCCATGGCCACTGAGCCTGTGCGTCCGGAGCCTGTGCTCCGCAACTGGAGAGGCCACAGCAGTGAGAGGCCCGCGTACCACAAAAAAAAAAAAAAAAAAAAATTAAAAAATAAGTAGCCATAAGAGGGGTTTATCAAAATGATGTATTTAACAACCAGTATTGCACAGAAACAAACCAATGAGATAAATGGTAGCACTGGCTTGGCATGGCCTTACAACTAAGTACTGTCTTAATAGCATCCCTGGTTATGACATAACTCTGTATGTTTTCACCTCTGTGTGAATTCAATGAAAGATATTTTTAAGTAGGCAAGGTCTCAGAACATGTATTGCTAAGAATATACTCTTACTAAGAAAACTACTTGGAAGTGTTCCTTACAAACAAGGGATGAATTAAAATCAAGATTTCGTTGCTGTCTTGGGAGTGTGTGGGCTGCCACCACTAAGAGACGCAGGAACAGGTGCCAGTCGCTACCCCTGCTGACCTGGGGGCATGCGGGCTGCTGATGCCACTGGCAGACCCACGAGTGGATGCCAATCTCTGCCCTCATCATCCCAAGAGCATGCATAGGCTGCCATCCCTGCACACCCTCATATCAAGGGGATAATGGCCAGCATGCACTGAGGAAAAAAGGCAGCTATCATCCAAACTAAAAGCAACTCCTTGATTCTGGACAAGATGGTGGAGCGGAAGGACTTGAGCTCACCCCCTCTCACAAAAACACCAAAGTCACAACTAACTGGTGAACAACCATTGACAAAAAAGACTGGAACCTACCAAAAAAAGATATTTTGCATCCAACAACAAAGAAGAAGCCACAGTGAGATGGTAGGAGGGGTACTTTTGTGATATAATCAACTCCCATACCAGCCAGGTGGGCAACCCACAAATTGGAAAATAATTACATTACAGTTCTCCCACAGGAGTGAGAGTTCTGAGCCCCACATCAGGCTTCCCAGCCTGAGGGTCTGGCTTCAGGAGGAGGAGCTCCCAGAGTATTTGGCTTTCAAGGCCAGCAGGGCATGAGTGCAGGAATTCCACAGGACTGGGGGAAACAGAGACTCCACTCTTGGAGGGCACACACAAGGTTTCACATACACTGAGATCCAGCACAAAGCAGTGACTCCATAGGAGCCTGGGCTAAACCTACTGCGGGGTCTCGCAGGGTCTCCTGGGGAGATTGCTCATTGTGGGGGCAAGGACACTGGTGACAGAGGCCCCAGGGAATATTTATCAGGTGAGCTCTCCCAGGGGTAACCATTCTGGCACCAAGACCTGGCCCCACCCAACAGCCTTCCGGCTCCACTGCTGGGATACCAAACAACCAGCAGGGTGGGAACACAGACCCACCCATCAGCAGATAGGCTGCCTAAAGTCATACTGAGCTCACAGCCACCTCTAAACACACTCCTTGACACAACCCTGCTCACCAGAGGGACAAGATCCAGCTCCACCCACCAGTGGGCAGGCACCAGTCCCTCTCACCAAGAAACCTGCATAAGAACCTGGACCAACATTGCCTACCAGAGGGGAGAAACCAGAAGCAAGAGTAACTACAACCTTACAGGCTGAGGAAAGGAGACCACAAACACAGATATTTAGGCAAAATGAGATGGCAGAGAAATATGCTCCAGACAAAGGTACAAGATAAAAACCCAGAAGAACAACTAAGTGAAAGTGGAGATAAGCAATCTCCCTGAAAAATAAATCAGAGTAATGATAGTAAGGATGATGCAAGATCTTGGATAAAGAACGGAGGCACAGACTGAGAAGATACAAGAAATGTTTAACAAAGAGCTAGAAAAATTAAAGAACAAACAGAAATGAAAAATACAATAACTGAAATGAAAAATACACTAAAAGGCATCAAAAGCAGAATAACGGAGACAGAAGAACGAATAAGTGAACTGGAAGACAGAGTGGTGGAAATCACTGTCATGGAACAGAATAAAGAAAAAAGAATGAAAAGAAACAAGGACAGTCTCAGAGACCTCTCAGACAACTTTAAGCTCACCAAGAGTTGCATTATATGAATCCCAGAAGGAGAAGAGAGAAGAAAGCATCTGAGAAAATATTTGAAGAGATTATAGCCAAAAATTTCCCCAACATGGGAAATGAAACATTCACTCAAGTCCAAGAAGTGCAGAGTCCCATACAGGATAAACCAAGGAGGAACATGCCAAGACACATATTAATCAAACTAACAAAAATTAAAAACAAAGAGAAAATATTAAAAGCAACAAGGGAAAAGCAACAAATAAAATTCAAGGGAATTTTCATATGGTTATCAGCTAATTTTTCGGCAGAAACTCTGCAGGCCAGGAGAGGGTAGCACAATACATTTCAACTGATGAAAAGGAAAAACTTACAACCAAGAATACTCTAGCCAGCAAGGTCTCGTTCAGATTCGATGGAGAAATCAAAAGCTTTACAAATAAGCCAAAGCTAAGAGAATTCAGCACCACCAAACAAGCTTTACAACAAATGCTAGAGGAAATTCTCTAGGCAGAAAAGAAAAGGCCACAACTAGAAACAAAAATATTATGAATGGGAAGCTCACCAGTAAAGGCAAACATACAGTAAAGGTAGGAAATCATCCACATACAAACAGTTGTAAATGTATATGCACCCAACATAGGAGCATCTCAATATATAAGGCAAATGCTAACAGCCAGAAAAGGAGAAATCAACAGTAGCACAATAATAGTGGGGGAAATAAAACAGTGAAAATGTTGCCTGATATACTTTTTCTTCTTCAAAAGCATCCTAATATAACTGTACTGATTTATGGGACTGCTATTACCAGCAAATGCTTACATAGAGATTTCTGCTTTAACTATGGTTTTATAAGTGTAATTTTCTGCTATAGTGGCTGGCACACTGATATTAATAGATGTTATTTAAGTACAGTTTGCAACAGAATAAACAATGTCAAACAAAGGTCATTTCTTATTGACTGAGAAAATGAGATGAAATTAAAATATTCATGTGTAATGACCTTGCCACTGGCAAGGGTGATTAGTAGAAGAAGCAATATGCTTTAAATATTAGAAAAATAATTAAACTTTCATTCATGCCCTGATCAGAGTAAAATAATATTAGAGATTGTTTATCTTAACTTGACCTCAACTCCCATTCTGCATTGGAAAGATTGCTGATAGAAATTATCAAGTTGGAGAATACTACTTTCTAATTTTTTACTTCAATATACATCTAATTTGACTACTACCTATCTGTCATCTATCATCTATCTATCTATCTATCTATCTATCTATCATCTTTTATCAATCATCTATCATTTTAAATTCCTGTAGTGATATTTGTATCCTTGCATGCAGCATGTAAACAGAACCAACTCTTAAGATTTCTATTAAGTAGGAAGAGATTTATCTTCAGCCCCCTCCTTTCTACCTTTTCCTACCTCCCGTCCTGACTCCCACCTCCCTTATCCTCAAAGGTTTGCATGCTGCTGCTGACAGTCTACTTATCACTACTTCCCAGAGATGGCTAGATGTTTCTAATATCCATGTTCACCTCTGCTTCCCACTGACACTGCTAATTACATTTTCCAGCCCTTTTCTCAGGTATGGCAATCAGACTGAGTTCAGTGATGTGCGACATTTACAAGTCTAGCCCTTAAAGTCTCCTTTGAGATCCCCCTTCCCTTACTCTTCCCTTCTCTGTTAACCAGATGCAAAGCATTCAGTGGAAGACTCAGAGGCCCTCGGTGATAGTCATTTGATAAAAAGAACCTGAGTACCCAAAGGACTATGTGGGGCAGAGCACCCCCTTTCCCACGGACTCTACTCCAACCCACCTACACATTGGACCTTGAGAGGAATCAAACATAGTTCACTTTTTTTTTTTTTTTTTTGCGGTACGCGGGCCCCTCACAGTTGTGGCCTCTCCCGTTGCAGAGCACAGGCTCTTGATGCGCGGGCTCAGCGGCCATGGCTCACGGACCCAGCCACTCCGCGGCATGTGGGTTCTTCCCAGACCGGGGCACGAACCCGCGTCCCCTGCATCGACAGGCGGACTCCCAACCACTGCGCCACCAGGGAAGCGCCAGTTCACTATTTCGTTAAGGTTTGGGATTTGGGAGTTATCTGTAACAAAAGTTAGCACACTTTGAAAAATACAGTGTCCTTATTTCAAATCATTTGTCCACTCTCTACTTACCCCTTAGGACAGGATTTAGGAAACCACAGACTGTTGGCCAAATACAGCCATGGCCTCTTTTTGTACAGCTTGCACTATAAAAAATGTGTGTGTTTTTTTTTTTAAATATGTTTTAAAGGATTTGCTTGAAGAATGAAAAGGGGGCTTCCCTGGTGGCACAGTGGTTGAAAGTCCGCCTGACGATACAGGGGACACGGGTTCGTGCCCCGGTCCGGGAAGATCCCACATGCCGCGGAGCGGCTGGGTCCGTGAGCCATGGCCGCTGAGCCTGCGCGTCCGGAACCCGTGTTCTGCAACGGGAGAGGCCACAACAGTGAGAGGCCTGCGTACTGCAAAAAAAAAAAAAAAAAAAAAAAAGAATGAAAAGGAGACAGAAGAACAGGAGTAGGAAGAGGAGACACAATGTGACAGATAGCATGTGCATGAAAACCAAAAATATTTACCATCTGGTCTTTCAACAAAAAAGTTTGCCAATCTCTGCTCTAGAATATTAAGGCAGCCCCAAATCCTTTGCAGAAGCCTCAGTATTCCAGGGCTGTCCATCATAAGATCTCCAATGTCTATGGTAAGGATGTTGACTGAACTCTACCGCAGCTTTCACTATCCATGTAACCAAAGAGCACAGGGCTCTCTGCAGAGATACAAACTTGGCATTGTGTGGGCACCCTAATGCAGCCCTGAGCCCCACTTTTCAATATGGGCACCCAAGGTAGTTCTCTTTGTGCTCATAGCTTCACAGCTTCCCTTGGAGTAGGGGTATAAGCTTTTGGTCTTAATTCTTCATTGGCTGAAAAACAATCTCAAATACCTGGGAAAGGAGAAAGTCTTCACTATCTCATGGTTGTCATGTTCTAACTTATGTTTGAAACTTCTATCAGAGTAAACTTTGTCCCCACAAAATCTCTCTTGGACATAAAGATATGAAGGGAGACTAATTGATACCCGTTATTTATTTAGGAAGAGTGTATCTGAGTGTGTGTATGTTTCATGTGCTTAGGGAGTTGTCTACACTAGCAAGCAGCTGGTTAATAATAAACTTTTACACTTGCATTTACATAGGGCTGACCACTGAATAAAAGTATTTAAGATTTCAAGTGGCCAGTAAAGAAGGTATCTATGCCAGGCATTGCCTTTTGAAAGCATGAATTTCCTGTCCCTGAAATTATTTTTAAAAATTAGTAATTACTGAGTCAAATATATTTAAGAACATTTTGAGAAGTAAAACCTGAGGTACTGGGGACAGGAAGCAAATACCACAGCTTCCCTTGGTTGGGAAGTTTATGTGTACCTCGTTAGGTTATGGGAGACAGAGTCTTAGTACCTAAGTATAGGGAAAAACTTTACAATGGCAGTATCTAAGCCAAACTATCCCAAACACTGCTGAGTCTGGCAACCGACTTATCATAGAATATAAAAAACAATTTTCAATCAATGAAGCATTTTAAAATCTCTTGGAATTCAAACTAATGTTGGACTAAGTCATAGTTCAACTACAATAAATTTAAAGGCAGAAAAATAGTAACAAAAAAATGGCTGATTGCTTAAATAATTCCAGACTTTCTGACACCTGCTGACTGTGCAATTTTTTGATCTTGTCAATGTTTTGTTGAAAAATAAGTCTTATCCCAGAGATGTAATTTTATCTAATCAATCATAAAAATTTTAATGAGTTTATGTTGGAAAAGTTTCCAAGAAGAATTAAGTTTTAAACCCTGGGTTTCAGAGAACATGCTAAACAGGCCAAAAGTCATCATGCTCTACAAATATTTTAAGATCACATACCCATACTAGAATAAATCACCTATTTCTCCAAAGTAAATGGACCACTGGATGCAATGGCCCACTCTCTCTTCCATGTCTGAGAGGACTACAGCAGAGCCGAGAGATTCTGTGCACAGAACACATGGATGAAACAAATGCTCTTGCCAAGCTCCCACCAACAACTTCCAGGGAATTAACAGTGACAGGTTTCCTGATGTTAGCTCATCGCTTCCACCAGGCTTCTTAGCCATTGTAATTCCCTGATGAATTGACTGGATAAACAAATCCACACTAATTTAACATCAAAAACTAATGTTTTTTGTGCCTTCAACAAATTTAATAACTTTGGTTTCTTGACAATGTTTGCCCTCACAGGGAAGAGATGTCAAAACCTTTTGTCAAGCCCTAAAATTACTCTTACTTGTTCAAAGTTATTTTAGACAGAATGCTTGAAGACAGGAAAATTGGCACAAACTGTCAGTGTTTAATGTTGTCGGCTTAAACTGGAAGGAACATGGCATACACGATTTTTCTGTGTTTCTGGGATAATGGTGATGTTTCTTAGCAGGTGAGAGTCTTAGGATTTAGAGCAGGGATTTAAAAAATTTGCTCTTTTCCCAAGGGAATAACATTATTTTTGTAGAGAACATATTTTAATCTATTTAAATGTATTTTAATTATTCTAAGAATGACTGGTTAATTTAAACTTCAGAGAGGAGCTAAGGATGAACTTCTTAAAAAGTCTGGCATCAAAGATTACACCTGGACAGTGCTAATGTGTCTTGTACATGGTTAAAATCTAAAGCCAGCCATATGGTTTCTATAGGAGGGCAGTTTGCATGAATGAGCAGGTCTGTACTCTCAGAATGACATACCATCACTTGTTTATTGACCATTCCCATCTTTGTTTGTAATAAAAGAAAGTAAGAGAAATTTTCCTCTGGAATTTTATTCCCTTATTTTCCTAATCACCCTTTTCTTGCCTTCAACAACAGAGCCCCCTGAATGGAGACATTTAGGAAGATTGCAGTGTCTCTGCCCACTTTGTCTTGAAATTCTGTAGATATGGATCTCATATTTTCTAGTGTTAATTCTGATTTGATATTAAAGCATTGTTCCCTAAACCAAAGGTTAATTTCTTTTCCTCCAAAATAGTTTAGATTACCTTTTTTAGATTACATTTTTAGAACTATGTTATAAAAGCTTATTTACTGCTATTTGATGTATTTTATTTTCCCTTGTATTACTTCATAGTTTATTTGAATAGTGGATGGTTTCACATAAAACTGAGTACAGCTATTTGAGTTTTTGTCTATTTTCTTTTTTAAATTGATATGCAAAAATTGCACATATTTAACATATACATTTTGATGAGTTTGGACATATGCACACACTGATGATACCATCACCACAATGAAGGTGCTAAACATCTCCATCATCTTCAAAAATTTACTTCTGTTTGTGTGTGTGTGTGTTAGGAACACAACGTAAGATTTTTCCTCAACATATTTTATTTTATTATTTTTACTTTTTCAATTTTATTTTTATTTAGTTTTAAAATTTTTATTTATTTATTTACTTTTGGCTGCATTGGTTCCTCGCTACTGCATGTGGGCTTTTACTAGTTGCAGTAAGCGGGGGCTATTCTTCATTGCGGTGCATGGGCTTCTCATTGTGGTGGCTTCTCTTGTTGTTGAGCATGGGCTCTAGGCACACAAGATTCAGTAGTTGTGGTGCACGGGCTTAGTTGCTCTGCAGCATGTAGGATCTTCCTGAACCAGGGTTTGAACCTGTGTCCCCTGCATTGGCAGGCAGATTCTTAAACCACTGTGACACCAGGGAAGTCCTTCAACATATTTTAAAGTACACAATACCATGTTTATCACAGATCTCTAGAGCTTATCCATCTTGCATAACTGAAACACACCCATTGAGTAACAATCCCCCATGTCCCCTTCCCCCATGTCTATTTCCTTATATTTTCAAAATTACCATGCTTTAGCAAAATGGTTATAAAAATCAACTCTTTGTAGAAAAATCATTTAAAAATAATAATTTTAATAAGATGATGATTTAAGGCAATGCTATATTTTATGTCTAAAATTTTTTTGCATTTTTCTGTAAAATACCAACGAATCATTTCTTAACAATGCCTGTGAAAGTGCAAAGTTGTATTTCACTCATGCCCTGAAGAAGGCAAGAATAGCCTAGAATACTTTGTTTCACAAAAAAGTCACCTTCATTAGGTCTGAAATGGCCTGTAACTTTGAATAAAATTATTTAAATAAAGCTAAATGCAAACTATTGAGAGATTTTCAACAAAGAGAATTTGACAGGAATCAACAACAAGGGCCATTAATTGCCCTGCTTCTAGAGGTAATATCACACCCTCGTGATGTTTCTGAGATGATGGAAAGCAAGGCAGATGGGAAAGATGATGTGGCTGTTAAATGTCCAAGAATATTTTATCCAAGCAAAAGTAAAAGGTGTCATGTAGATTTGAAGAAGAGGAGACTTGAATTTACTTTCAGGGTAGTTGCTTAAAGACAGCTATTTTTTTCCAGCCTTGAGATATTTTGATATACCTAAGATCTTACATTTATAAAGCAATATACAAAAATATAATAACCATACCTACTCAAAAAAGCTTCTGTTACCTCAAAAGAAAGTGGCTGATATATTGTAGGGAGTGCATTCTCACTTTACCTACCCCAAAATATCATTCACAAAAGCAAGGTCAATGGGGAACTTTCTGGGAAGTCATGCTAAATTTCAGGGGCAGAGATACTATGAAATAAATTTAATTAAGAAATTTCAAATTGTAAGTCAGAATTTAAGCAACAAGATTCTGTGACAAATAGCAGACTTATGTTTCTTGTAAGTAAATGAATTTAGACCTTTATCACACTTTCTAATGACAGATGGGGGATAGAAAAAACAATATATTTAAAGAAAATATTCTTTAAAATATAGTTTATTTTTGTGTATGGTGTTAGGGAGTGTGCTAATTTCATACTTTTATATGTACCTGTCCAGTTCCTTAAAAAACTAAAAATAGAACTACCATATGACCCAGCAATCCCACTACTGGGCATATACCCTGAGAAAACCATAATTCAAAAAGAGTCATGTACCAAAATGTTCATTGCACCTCTATTTACAATAGCCAGGACATGGAAGCAACCTAAGTGTCCATCAACAGATGAATGCATAAAGAAGATGTGGCACATATATACAATGGAATATAACTCAACCATAAAAAGAAATGAAATTGAGTTATTTGTAGTGAGGTGGATGGACCTAGAGTCTGTTATACAGAGTGAAGTAAGTCAGAAAGAGAAAAACAAATACTGTATGCTAACACATATATATGGAATCTAAGAAAAAAAAAAATAAGGTCATGAAGAATCTAGGGGCAAGATGGAAATAAAGACACAGACCTACTAGAGAATGGACTTGAGGATATGGGGAAGGGGAAGGTAAGTTGTGACAAAGTGAGAGAGTGGCATGGACATATATACACTACCAAACATAAAATAGAGAGCTAGTGGGAAGCAGCCGCATAGCACAGGGAGATCAGCTCCAGGCTTTGTGACCACCTAGAGGGGTGGGATAGGGAGTGTGGGAGGGAGGGAGATGCAAGAGAGAAGAGATATGGGAACATATGTATATGTATAACTGATTCACTTTGTTATAAAGCAGAAACTAACACACCATTGTAAAGCAATTATACTCCAATAAAGATATTTTAAAAAAAAAAGAGGATAGCAAAGAAAATAAACCATTTTCCAAGGACTTACTTGCTTTAGGCCCTGTGTTTTCAAATATGTCACCAGATACAATTCTCAAAATAATTTTCTAGATAAATATTATTATCCCATTTATATAGATGAAGAAACTGAGACCCATGAAAAATTAACTAAAGTAAACCAAAGCCAGGATTCAAATTCATTTTGACTGTTAATCTCATTCATTTTCCATGCTCTCATAATTCATCCTTTAGAAATCATAAAGATTAATCTTTATGCATTTAAATGACTGATCATTGCTCAGTGAAGGACATTTGTGTCCTAGAGATGCTCATTTTCCATTCAGATCTTGAATCTCCAAAGGGACCTCTGTTTTTGGCTCCAGACCACGTACAGGGAATTTTAACTGTGGAATCCACAATGTGGGAACCAGCGGAGGCAATCCAAGGAGACTTGACTGTCAAACTGTTAGAATGTACTGATGGAGAAATCCTTCTGGGATGGCTGCTGTTTTCTGAGTTAGGGATAGTGATCTCCCTTTAAGATACAGAATAATGTAGCTTCTGAGAGGGAAGAATGTCATTGTGGAGAAACACTCTCCTTTGTAATTAACCTCTGGATTCCTGGACAAGATGTGACTGGATTTTCATCCCAGGATTTCAATCATTTTCTATACTACTCTCTCTCTCTTTGATTTTGTTTCCTATGCCAAGTTGTTCTCCCTTACAAGCTCTAAGTTACTAACCTGTCTTCCCATTCCACATCCTTTTTCTTTAATCTGATCTCTCTAATCCCTGCTTTGTCTTTTGCATCCTCCCATCATTGATTCCACCTTGACTATTTATCTGGATTTCCCTCTTGACCCATTTTTATTTTATATCCTGCTCTGTTTTCTGGTTTGGGCCACACTGTCTCCCCCCAAAAAACCACTTTGGAATCAGGGTCCAGGATCTTAGATGATTTCCTTTTTTCTGCATTCATGCTAAAATCTCTGGGGGCCTCATTAAAGTTGGGACTCTGTGAACAATATGAACCTGATGACTGTTCTAGAATATATTGACTTTAGCATTCTCTTGCACACTCTTGTCCCCTTTTCCTTCCATTATTCTGACTTTCATTCTCCAGTGGGGCCCTCCATGTCACCCAGCAACTCTACCATGTTTTCCTTTAGTACATTCACTTTTCCACTGCCAAAGATGACTGTTTTATGCCTTCATTTTTCTCCTCCAACCACCAAGTACCTCCTTGTCCCTTTCTAATCTCAACTGATGACCTTTCCTCCTCCACAGAAAATAGAAGAAACCAGATGGGGAAATTCCATATGCTTCTAGTACCATCCCTACAAACCTACTGGTAATTTGCCTTTGCCCCATCACTATGGATGAAATATACACCATCTTATCTAACTAAGGTCAATCCCTATATTTGATCACTAGATCCCAACCTTTCATGCCAATTCAAATAAATTAATTCAGCTGCTGTCTCCTCTCTATGGCATCATCAATTTTTCACTTTTAATAAATCTTTTGCAACATTATACCAATAAGCTATATCTCTAATCTATACCTCTCTTGCTACTGTCCCTTTCCCTCTCCCCTTTCCAGTAAAACTTTTAAAAAATGTTGTCTATATTTGCTGCCTCTGTTATTCTCTTCTAATCTTTTTCTGAATCCAGGACAATCAGGCTTTTAATTCACTGAATCAACTCTTGTCAGGGTTTCCAATGACCTGTTCGTTGCCAAGTACAATGGTCAATTCTCTGTTCTTATGTAATATTTAATAGGATTGAACATTTCTGCATTCTCATTTTCTTCACTTGCTGTCTGGAATATCTGTCTCCTTCTCATTCTCTGTCTCTCCCTCTGTGTCTCTCCCTTTGTCTCTCCCCCACCTCCTCTCTCAGTTTGTCTCTCCTGCCTCTCTCTTCCTTATTAGCTATTCCTTCACAATCTACTTTGCTGGTTCTTACCTATCTCTCCTAACTCTAAATTGGAGGGCTCCATGACATAGCTCTCAGATGTCTTTCATTACTCCTTAGGTGATCTCAGGCAAACTCAAAGCTTTCAACATGTTGTAAATTTCAAAGTTATACATTGAACCCAGGTGTCTCTGCTGAACTCCAATCTCATATACCCAACTGTCTACTTGACATGTCCACTTGACTGTCTAATAGATATCTTAAACTTAACATGTCCAAACCAAATACTAATTTTCCACATCTCTGCCCCATACCCCCAACCCGCTTCAAGCCACTCTATCTCAGTAAATAGCAATTTCATTCTTTCATTTCTCAAGACAAAACATTACTATTTCCTTTCTTTTTCACAATATTCAACCTATTA
The DNA here is from genome assembly GCF_963455315.2 of Globicephala melas. Taxonomy (NCBI): domain Eukaryota; kingdom Metazoa; phylum Chordata; class Mammalia; order Artiodactyla; family Delphinidae; genus Globicephala; species Globicephala melas. Next base: position 71,063,236 of record NC_083323.1, on the reverse strand, counting down.
ACTAATCCTACTTGGTCTTTGTTCAAAATACATCTAGAATCTCACTACTTATCACCAATTCTACCATTATCACCACTGTCCAATCTTGTTTGCATTATAGCAATAAGCTATTAACTAGTCTTTCTATTTCTACACTTGTTTCAGTATTCAGTTTATTTACTAGACAGCAGCTAGAATGCCATTTTCACAAATGTAAGGTCAGGTACATTTCTGACCAGTGACTTCCCAACTCACTCAGAGTAGCAGCCAGTGGCTACATTGTAGGTCAGATGGCTCACCATAACCCCACCTGATATCCCACCAGCCTATCAACCCCAACAGGATAGGTCTTTTCTGATAGCTCCAGAAGAAAAGTTTCAGAGGAGATTCTTCTTGGTCTGGCTTGAGTCTTGCATTCTTATTCCTGAACCAGTCACAAGGTCCAGGAAGATGGAGAACTTTGGCCAGTCCTGGATCATATTCCCTTCTCCATGTTTCAGGGGGGTGACCAGACTCACATAACCACATAGAATGTGTTCCCCAAAGGAAAGAGGAATTCTATTACAGAATAAGGAGGAAAAGCTGCACAGATAAAAACAATGCACATCTACTACATAGACAATAAAAATTCAGAATGACAGGTGTTTCACATGAAGAAAGCTTTTTGATGTGTGAAAAAAAGAGAATTCTTTTTGTGTGCCAGGAATGCTCAGAGATGGTAAAAATACCAGTGGAGAGTGCACAGGATGCTATTTTAATATTTATTTTTACCTAGAATATCAGTAAAAAACAACAAATGAATAACATCAAACTAAAAGATAAAAGATTAATTCTTTACCACCTTTTTCTTTTGTCTTCCACATGAGTGGCAGGTAAAAATGTGCTCCCCCAAAATAGAATATTAATTTAAAACTAGCTAAACTCAAGATGTCAGAGGAATATCAGAGTTATGAATTCTCAATAAAATTAGTGAAAATATAAGTATTTAATTGCTTAAAAATGAAAATAAAGAGTCGAGGTCAAGATGGTGGAATAGGAGGGCCTGAGGCTCACTTCTCCCCATAAGTACATCAAGAATACATCTACAAGTGGAACAATTTGCACAGAGGACCTGCTGAACACTAGCAGAGGATCTCAGAAACCTAAAAGGACAAGAAAAGATCCCTGCATAACCAGGTAGGATGAAAGAGAAAAAGGGAAGAAAAAGAAAAAAGGAAAAGGGATGGGACCTGCAACCCTGGGGGGAGCTGAAGGAGAGGAGAGGTTACTGTACCCAGGGAGGCCCCCTCACCAGTGGCGAAATATACTGAAATAGAGGGGGCCTCAGGGGCTATTGGAAGAAAGTGCAGTGGCTGTTCTGTGGCAGGCAAGACAGAGTGAGACTTGCATGGATTATCTGTGCCATAGCTCTGCATGCCCCAGCCTGAGACAGGAGTCCACCAGTGCTGGTGGGGGCTGGGTGCTGAAGCATGGGGTTAAGAGAGTAGACCCAGGGAGAGGACTGCTGTTGGCTCATGGAGTCAGCCTGAGGGGGTAGGAGTGAGAAGCTCTGCAGCTGAGAATGCTCCTGGATGAATCGCAGACTGCCTTGGAAGTGAGGTGTCATTGTTGAGTGGTGTGCAAGGGGCGGGGCCGCCATTGTGGCTTTTCTCCCTACATGCTAGCTCCTGCCTCCATGGGCACTGGGAGGGACTCCCAACAGAGCAAGTGTGCATGCCCCAGTTGTTGCCACCTTGTCCCCCTCACGCTTGAGTGAGCATTTGCACCCCAGTCTGTTGCCTCTTCCTGTCAGCCCTTGCCTCTGTGGGCACTAGAGGGGGATCCCACAGGAGCAAGTGCATGCCCCAGTCATGGCCACCTTATCCCTCTCCTGCCTGAGCAAGCATGCGTGCCCCAGTCAGTTGCCACCTCTTGCACCTCCCACATAAATGAGCAAGCATGCTCCAGTCAGTCACTGCCTTTGCCCCTTCTTGCCTGGGCAGGGAGCAGATGCCTGAGGGTGGTCCACATTCAGAGGTGGGGCCAAAACCAAAGCTGAGCCCCAGGGGCTGTACAACTAAGGAAGAGGAACTGAAATCTCTTGTTCAGCTGCACAAGCCATGGATTAAACCCCTGAGATCAGCCTGGTATATCCAACACCTACGGAACATCTGAATGGACAACGAGTGCTCCCACAACTGAGACCAGTCTAGCTTTAGCAGCTGTGAACTTTGGGGGCAAGTACAAACAGGAGTTGGGCCAGGTCAGAGTCTTAGCTGACGCCACAGTGCCCACAGCAAGTCCAGAGACCTACCTAGAGGTCTTGAAGGGCCTCCTGGGGAGGTGGAGGTTAGCTGTGGCTCACTGTGGGGACAAGGACACCGATTGTGGAGGCCCTCAATGAATTTTTTGTTTTGTTTTAATTTTTTTTATTTAATTATTTTCTTAATTTTTAAATTTATTTTTAATTTTTCTATTTTAATTTTTTAAAATTTTTTGTTTGTTTTTGTTGTCTTTTTTGGTTTTTTTGATTTTTGTTTTGTTCTTTTCTTTCTCTTTTTTCTGTTTTTTAGTTGTTTTCATGTGCTTACTTTTTGTTTGCTTTGCTGTTTTTGTTAGTTTTGTTTTGATTGTTTTGGTTTTGGTTTTTTTTTTGTTTGTTTGGTTGTTTTCTTGTTTCTTGTTTTTGTTTCTGCTTTTGTTTTTTGTTTTAGTTTTGTTTCTATTGTTTGTCTTGGTTTTTGTTCATATGTTTGTTTCCTTTTCTCCCCCCCATTTTTTGGCCATGCTGCATGACCTTTGGGGTCTTGGTTCCCCAACTGGGAGTCAAACCTGAGCCCCTGTGGTGGGACTGTAGAGTCCTGGCTACTGGACTGCCAGAGAATTTCTGGCCCCAGGGAATATTAATCAGGGTGAGCTGTCCCAGAGGTCCCCATCTTGGCACCAAGACCTGGTTCTAACCAACAGCCTGCAAGTTCCAGTGCTGGATACCTCAGGCCAAACAACCACTAAGACAAGAACTCAGCCCCACTCATCAGCAGACAGGCTGCCTAAAGTCATATTAAGCTCACAGATACCCCATAACACACCACTTGACATGGCCCTGCCACCAAAAGGACAAGACCCAGCTCCCCCCACCAGAGCACAGGCACCAGCCTCTCCCACAAGGAAGCCTACACAAATCCCTAGACCAACCTCACCCACCAGGGGCACATACCAGAAGCAAGAGGAACTACGACCCCACAGCCAGAAGAAAGGACACCACAAATACAGTAAGTTAGACAAAATGAGATGACAGAGGAATATGTTGCAAATAAAGGAGCAAGGTAAAAACCTAAGAGACCAACTAAATAAAGAGGAGATAGGCAATCTACCTGAAAAATAATTCAGAGTAATGATAGGAAACATGATCCAAGATACCAGCAATAGAATGGAGGCATGGATCGAGAAGATACAAAAATGTTTAACAAGGACCTAGAAGAACTGAAGAACAAACAAACAGTGATGAACAATATAATAAATGAAATGAAAAATGCACTAGAAGGAATCAACAGCAGAATATCTGAGGCAGAAGAACAGATAAGTGAGCTGGAAGATAGAATGGTGGAAATCACTGGAGTGGAATAGAATAAAGAAAAAAGAATGAAAAGAAATGGGGACAGTCTCAGAGACCTCTGGGACAACATTAAATGCACCAATATTTGAATTATAGGGGTCCACGAAGAAGAGAAAGAGAAATGTTCTGAGAAAATATTTGAAGAGATTATGGGTGAAAACTTCCCTAACATGGGAAAAGAAATATTCACCCAAGTTCAGGAAGCACAGAGAGTCCCATACAGGATAAACTCAAGGAGAAACACACTGAGACACATTAATCAAACTAACAGAAATTAAATACAAAGAAAAAAATATTAAAAGCAGCAAGGTAAAAGCAACAAATAACATACAAGAAAATCCTCATAAGGTTATCAGCTGATCTTTCAGCAGAAACTCTGCAGGCCAGAAGGGAGGACTGCATGATATATTTATAGTTATGAAAGGGAAAAACCTACAACCAAGAATACTCTACCTAGCAAGGCTCTCATTCAGATTTGATGCAGAAATCAAAAGCTAAGAGCATTCAGCACCATCAAACCAGCTCTACAACAAATGTTAAATAAACTTCTCTAGGCAGGAAACACAACAGAAGAAAAAGACCTACAAAATCAAATGCAAAATAATTAAGAAAATTGCAATCAGAACACACATATCAATAATTACCTTCAATGTAAATGGATTAAATGCTGAAACCAAAAGACACAAACTGGCTGAATGGATATAAAGACAAGACGTATATATATGCTGTCTACAAGTGACCCACTTCACACTTAGGTACACATAGAGACTGACGGTGAGGGGATAGAAAACGATAGTCCATGGAAATCAAAAGAAAGCTGGAGTAGCAATATTCATATGAGACAAAATGGACCTTTAAATAAAGAATGTTACAAGAGACAAGGAAGGACACTACATAATGATCAAGGGATCAATCCAAGAAGACATAACTGTTGTAAACGTATATACACCCAATATAGGAGCACCTCAAAACATAAGGCAAATGCTAACAGCTATAAAAGGGGAAATCGTGAGTAACACAATAATAGTGGAGGACTTTAACACCCCATTTACACCAATGGATAGATCATCCAGACAGAAATTAAGGAAACACAAGCCTTAAATCACACATTAGACCAGACAGATTTAACTGATATTTATAGGACCTTCCATCTGAAAGCATCAGAATACACTTTCTTCTCAAGTGCACATGGAATATTCTCCAGGATAGATCACATCTTGGGTCACAAATCAAGTCTCGGTAAATTTAAGAAAATTGAAATCATATCAAGCATCTTTTCTGACCAGAATGCTATGAGATTAGAAATCAATTACAGGAAAAAAACTGTAAAAAACACAAACACATGTAAGCTAAACAATATGTTACTAAATAATCAATGGATCACTGCAGAAATCAAAGAGGAAATCAAAAAATACCTAGAGACAAATGACAACAAAAACATGACAATCCAAAACCTATGGGATGCAGCAAAAACAGTTCTAAGAGGGAAGTTTATAGCAATACAATGTTACCTCAAGAAACAAAAAACTCTCAAATAAACAACCTATCCTTATACCTAAAGCAACTAAAGAAAGAAGGACAAACAAAACCCGAAGTCGGTAGAAGGATAGAAATCATAAAGATCAGAGCAGAAATAAATGAAATAGAGATGAAGAAAACAATAGCAAAGATCAATGAGGCTAAAAGCTGGTTCTCTGAGAAGAAATACAAAATTGATAAACCTTTAGCCAGACTCATCAAGAAAAAAAGGGAGAGGATTCAGATCTATAAAATTAGATTATAAATGAAAAATTAGATTAAAAAGGAGAAGTTACAAAAGACACCACAGAAATACAAAGGATCATAAGAGATTACTACAGGCAACTATATGCTAATAAAATGGACAACCTAGAAGAAATGGACAAATTCTTAGAAAGATACAGCCTTCCAAGACTGAACCAGGAATAAATAGAAAATATGAACAGACCAATCACAAGTACTGAAATTGAAACTGTGATTAAAAATTTTCCACAAACAAAAGTCCAGGACCAGATGGCTTCACATGCAAAATCTATCAAACATTTAGAGAAGAGCTAACACCTAAACTTCTGAAACTCTTCCAAAAAACTGCAGAGGTAGGAACACTTCTAAGCTCATTCTACAAGGCCACCACCACCCTGATACCAAAACCTAACAAAGATATCACAAAAAAAGAAAATTACAGGCCAATATCACTGATGAACATAGACACAACAATCATCAACAAAATACTAGCAAACCAAATCCAACAACACATTAAAAGGACCATGCACCCTGATGAAGTGGGATTTATCCCAGGGATACAAGGATTCTTCAATATACACAAATCAATTGGTGTGATACATCACATCAACAAATTGAAGAATGAAAACTATATGATCATCTCAATACTTGCAGACAAGTTTTTGACAAAGTTCAACATCCATTTATGATAAAAACTCTCCAGAGTTTTTTTTGAGAAAGCCTACCTCAACATAATAAAGGCCATATACAACATATCTACAGCTAACATCATACTCAATAGTGAAAAGCTGAAAGCATTTCTTCTAAGATCAGGAACAAGACAAGGATGTCCACTCTCACCAATTTTATTCGGCATAGTTTTGGAAGACCTAGCCACAGCTTTCAGAGAAGAAAAAGAAATAAAAGGACTCCAAATTGGGAAAGAAGAAGTAAAACTGTCACTGTTTGCAGGTGACATGATACTATACATAGAAAATCCTCAACACAATACCAGAAAACTACTAGAGCTGATCAATGAATTTGGTAAAGTGGCAGAATACAAAATTAAAGCACAGAAGTCTCTTGATTCCTATACACTAGCAGTGACAGATCAGAAAGAGAGATTAAGGAAACAAATCCATTTACCATTGCATCCAAAAAAAAAAAAAAAAAAAAAACACCTAGGAAAAAACCTACCTAAGTAGGCAAAATACCTGTACTCAGAAAACTATGAGATACTGATGAAAGAAATCAAACAGATGGAGAGATATATTATGTTCTTGGATTGGAAGAATCAATATTGTGAAAATGACTATACTACCCAAGGCAATATACAGATTCAATGCAATCCCTACAAATTACCAATGACATTTTTCACAGAACTAGAACAAAAATTTTGCAATTTGTGTGGAAACACAGAATACCACAGATAGCCAAAGCAATCTTGAGAAAGAAAATGGAGCTGGAGGAATCAGGCTTCCGGACTTCAGACTATACTACAAAGCTACAGTAATCAAAAGAGTATAGTATTGGCACAAAAACAGAAATATAGAGAAGTGGAACAGGACAGAATTTACAGAGATAAACCCACACACTTATGGTCACCTAATCTATGACAAAGGAGGCAAGAATATACAATGGAGAAAAGACAGTCTCTTCAATAAGTGGTGCTGAGATAACTGGACAGGTACATGTAAACAAATGAAATTAGAATACTTTGTAACACCATATACAAACGTAAACTCAAATGGATTAAAGACCTAAATGTAAGGCCAGATACTATAAAACTTTTAGACGAAAACTTAGAGAGAACACTCTCTGATGTAAATCACAGCAAGATCTTTTTTGATCCACATCCTAGAGTAATGATAATAAAAACAATAATAAACAAATGGGACCTAATTAAACTTAAAAGCTTTTGAACAGCAAAGGAAACCATAAACAAAACGAAAAGAAAGCCCTCAGAATGGAAGAAAATATTTGCAAATGAAGCAACCAACAAAGAATTAATCTCCAAAATACACAAACAGCTATATCAGAAAAACAAACAACCCACTTAAAAAATGGGCAGATCTAAATAGACATTTCTCCAAGAGGACATACAGATGGTTAAAAAACTCATGAAAAGATGCTCAACATGGCTAATTGTTAGAGAAATGCAAGTCAAAACTACAATGAAGTATCACCTCACACCGGTCAGAATGGCTGTCATCAAAAAAATGTATAAGCAATGAGTGCTGTAGAGGGTGTGGAGAAAAGAGAACCCTTCTACACAGTTGGTGGGAATGTAAATTGGTACGACCTTAATGGAGAACAGTATGGAGGTTCCTTAAACTAAATCTAGAACTACCATATGATCCAACAATCCCACTCCTGGGCATATCTGGAGAAAACCATAATTTGAAACTGTTCATTGCAGCACTATTGACAATAGCCAAGACATGGAAGCAATCTAAATGTCCATTGACAGATGAATGGATAAAGATGTGGTACATATATACAATGGAATATTATTCAGCCATAAAATGGACTGAAATTGGGTCATTTGTAGGGACATGGATAGGCCTAGAGACTGTCATACAGAGTGAAAGTCAGACAGAGAAAGACAAATATGATATATGGAATATAAAAAAATAAGGCTGCAAATGAACTTATCTACAAAACAGAAATAGAGTTACAGATGTAGAAAATAAACTTATGGTTACCAGGGAGTGAGGCTGGGGAGGGATAAATTGGAAGATTGGGATTGACACATACACACATATATATAAAATAGATAACTAATAAGGACCTATGCTATAGCACAGGGAACTCTACTCAATACTCTGTAATGGCCTGTATGGGAAAAGAATCTAAAAAATACTGGATATATGTATTTGTATAACAGATATATTTTGCTGTACACCTGAAACTAACAAAATATTGTAAATCAATTATACTCCAATAAAAATTTTAAAAAATTAAAAATAAAACACAAATACTTTTTATATATTAAAAATGATTTACCATTTACCTGGGTTCCGATTTTTAAAGTTATAATTATAAAATTATCTGTATATGTTTTCCATAGAATCCATTATTGTCTAAATTATATTTCACTATTTCTATTTTTCACTTTTCCTATTTGACTATTTTTATTTCTTTTACAGTTAATTAAGAGATGTTTCTCTTCCAGTATAGGAAGCAAAGACATCTTTAATAGAAAAGAAAGCAATCAGGTTTGGGGGTTACTGGCTGATCATGTATTCTTTCCTTTGTACTACTGCTTCTATCAAACAGGAAGTGAAAAGAACGTACTGGATACAGCATTAATTACCTGTGGTTCAGTCCTGAAAGCCAAACTGAATTTCTCTGAATAATGAGGAACTGCTGAAAATAAACATTAATGATTACTTTAATTACATTATTAATAAACAATAAAGAATTACATAATTAACATCACATAATCAATAAACACTAAATGATTACATTAAGTATTATTGACAATGAATTCTTACTCTTTGTGAATCATTTTGCTTATGCCTGACTCTTTTATAAGAACTTGATATCCTTAAATTCTTTAGCCTTCTGTGTGATTCCTCTCTTTAAAACCCAAATAACAGTAGTTTGCATTTTCCTCTCTTGCCTTACTTACAGGAAATAATGTCTTTTACCAAGTTTCCCTCTCCAAAGATTTCTTGGTAAGTTTTAGGAACATTTTCTTGTTCTATGAATGCTTCCTGTATGTCACTTGGCATCTTCAATTCAGGCTGCTTGTCTGGGCTTCTACATACATCACAGCTTGCCAGGTCAATATTACTCTTCCAGGATATTGGAGCTCTCCTAAGTGTAAGAACACATCCAACCAATGATTCCTTAAAGTTTACTGTTTAAGAAAGTTTTACTCAAAGGACTGAGAACAGTAAAAGTTACAATGTAGACTAGGGAAGGGAATCATGGAAATCCCACCATGCTCTCTTTTATCAGGTAGTAGACAGAATGGTTTCTAGAATATATATGCCCCACCATTCCTCCAGGGATCTGCCATAACTCTCTTAACCCTCAGATTGCCACTTAGTTGCAGGCACCAATTTCCCTTTCATGATCTTTCCATTAGGACTTTCCTACACAGAGTCCAGATGTGTAAACTGAAGAGATACTGTGCAAAACATTTGGTACTTCAGTACTCAGAAATTTTCCTTTCTAGAGAGGAATTGGATTTATACTTGCATATCTAAAAGGTCTCCTTAAAGAGTTTCCCAATCCAAATCCAACCATACATACATATATGACACATACACCATCTTCATGAAAGAGAATTCTGTTTCCATCACAAAAGCAACATGCAAAGTTGCATGTTAACACTATTTAAGAGGAGAACTCAGTAAATATATTTTAAGATAATGAATCACATTTTAGAAATGAATGTAAAAAACTTAAGCCTCTCTGGGGATACAAGAGACTGCAATGTACCCTCTCATTTTCATGAATATGACTTTGTTAGTCTCTTAGAATGATCCTGACTTTCAAATATGAAAATATATCACTGTGAATTTAAGGAGTAAATGATTGCCACAATTAAATCTCCAAATCTTTCTATAGGCCATTTCTAAAATTGGAATGATTTGGAAGTTTCTGGAGCAGAAAGTGAATTACCAGAGTCTACATTTGCAAACTGTTAGCATAGTTTTTAGTAGTTCTACATTGATATAATTATGAAAATAATGCTTCCCTTTCTGAGGGTTTGAATATCCAGGTTAAATTGAAAGAACAGCTGAAGCAAGATGCAATGTCAGAAGATGGCACTACTCTCCAAAACAGAAGGGTTTCTTTTGTCCAGCAAGGTTTCTGCAGTCTTTAACTGGTGGATAACAAGCAACAGGTGGAGAGACAACTGACGTTTGGTTGATAAGTGTGAGGCTGAAAAATCTTTATGTCTAATTCAAATGGTGGTATTATTAGAAAATATAATAATTTTCTCTTTTATTCAATGCACATTTATTGAGTACTTACTATGTGTAATGTTCTGAATTGTGGTGGCTATAAACAAGAAACTGTGCAAAAAGCTAACAGTTTATCGACACTAGATACATATTCATGCACGCACACACGACTGTTAAATAACCTATCATGTAATACATACAATAAGGAAAGGTAGAAAATGATTAGGCAGTTCTGAGGAAAGCCATTCTAGGCACAGAAAGAAGGCAGAATTAGGAACAGCAAAGGGAATAATTTATCTGGAAAAATGGAGTACATGTAAATGGAAGGTGGAATATGATATTGGGAAGATAAGTTGAACTGACCTTGGAGGCCTTTGAGGATCACACAAATGCGCTTATTTCATAATAAGCCTACATTATTTCATCATAATAAGGTTCTACTAAAAGCTTTCAGCCAGGGAGAGCCATGATCAGGGCTGTGCTTCAGAAGTCAGTCTGTTTGGTGGTGTGAAGAAGGTAATGTTAGGATAAAGGAAGAAAATAAAAAGTCTGGAAAAAATTTGGCATACTAACAGCTGGTTCTTGAAAGTTGTCATTCAGAAATCATTAATGCGTTTCAAGTAGGAAAAATAGTTTGACATTTAAGGGTCCATATTTAATGTTTATCCAGGCTTATGTAAGTTATTAAGCTGAAACTATTCCAGATGTTTCACGATGTTTACTAAAGTTTCTTTCTGGAATTTCTTGTATTTGCAAATATATGGCAATCAGGTGTTAAATGCTTAGAAGCAGGAGGAAAAAAGAAATGTACCCTTCACCACCCCCCTTGCCGTGTCATACACGAACATGAGTGTGTGAAGCAGAGTGTCTACTGCATTGCTTACTCTAAAAGCACAAAGCTGGATCCTCTGGGCAGTGACAGAGAAAGGAGAAAGCATTCACAAAGGATTCTTGAGAACATATTTGTTGTTTCTTCTTTTCTTTTCAAACTCTTTTCATGCTGAACATTTTAACTGACCTAGCCTTTGGAGAGTTAAGAGAGTGTCTGGAAGATGGAATTGAAAGCTGCCTCAGAAGAATTCTTGTGAAGAAAAAACCCCCACAGTGTTGGAGGTGAAGGAGGTTTTATTTATTACACTGTATCTGGTAAAATATGTTGCTAGCATTCATGCTGACAAGTGTAGAAGAAGTTCACCATTCTCTGGAACTGAATCTTCTTTATCCATTCTCTCATTTATCTAATAAAGGTTTACGAGTACCAAGTGCACATTACCATGCTAAGGCCTGGGAAAACTGTCAGGGACTCCAGCTTAGGGCATAATTAGCAGAACAGCTAAGGAACTTGGGAACAAGAAAAGAATGGTGTGTTCAGGAGCGGGACATGCCAGGGAATGAGGCTGATTAGAAAGCAGAGACCAGATCATATATGCTTGCATAAATTATGAAAAGGTCTGGAATCTACCCTGTAGCAAGTGTGATTCTTTCTGATGGCCATTTTACATACTGAAAGCCTGAAATATATAAACTAAGTACTTGCAAACAAAGTCTGTTCTGGTTGGCATTCCTTTTGATCCTCTTTTGAATTTTTATGGCTCACTCAATATTGACACAATAAAGAAAGACAGTCGCTAGAACTAGAGCTATCTGCTCTGCCAGGTTTTGGGGTCGCTGGTTTAGGCCCTAAATGTGAAGTTGGGCAAATTGAAGTACTTTGCAGTTAGAGGACATTTAGTTGTCAAAGCAGCAACCTCTGTGAGTGAAATTTCGATTGTGAAACATGCGATGGGAGAAAAGCTATGAACACTTACTGAATTTGCATAAGTAAATGAGTTAATTTGTGTGAAATGCTTAGAGCAGTATTTGGCACATAGCACTCAACAAGTAGCTAACTCAATGTTAGCTACTAATAGTGATAGTATTATTTAATTTTTAAAAGAGAATTAGAGTAGGAAGAAATAAGAAACATTATAAATATGGAATAGGATTATTTGCTTGTTAACTCAGCACCAAGATATCCCAAGTGATACTTCAACAAACACTGATCAGCACATACTCTGTGCCAGGCACTGATATAGGACACAGCAGGGATCAAAGGAGACAAAAAGCCCTGCCTTAGGGAGGTTACATTCTGGGAGTTTGGCTTAAGCTTTGAAGTCTGGAGCCAGGGTCATATAATTGACTCCAAATACAACAATGACTCTTCCCACCTCTCCTGCAAAGCCTAATGAAGAGGATTCTGGTGAGGGGCAAGATAATGGCCAGAAGAGATGGCACCAACCCAATGGCTATCACCTGAGTGCAGGACTCCACTATTTTTTCTGGCTGCTGCTTCTGGATCTCCTGGCCCAGTGGCCCCTCTCCCCCCAAATAATCTGCTAAATTCTCCCTCTGTGGAGTGATGGTTTCTTTACAGTATGTGATTCTTTTTCTGTAAGAATGTTGCTCCTGCTGCATGGTGGGTACCAGTAGAGACGAGTTCAATTATGAACTGAATGCTAATCAATCAATTATAACTTAGAAGCTTTAGAAGTGTGTTTTTCTCAGAAGCCTGACCTAATCTATCATTGCAAAACTTATACTTTCCAGGAAAGAAAAAATCTCCCTTTTCTTTGTTTAAACTATATACTAAATGTGGGAGCAGATGATGTCAATAGAATGAAGAGTTTCCTGGTCTAAAAATACATTTATTATTGTTTAAACCATATTTTTTCTTTGTAAAACTAAAACCTTACCTGGAAAACTTTAAAAAATTTCACACAAACATCTGTGAAAGTTGGTAAATTTATTCTACTAAGTGATGATTCCTTTAACTCTGCTCTGAATAATGCCCAAAACTTGCTTTAACACTGCTCTACAGAGCATTCAGTGCATACTTCATCAGTCCAAGCACTTAAAAAAAATCTCTTTTTTGTGTGTCTTTTTATCTTTTCACCCACAGGGATGTAGGGTTGATTATTTTATTGATTCTGAAGTAGTTGTTAAACCAGGAAGTATACTAGGGCTTTCAGGATTGAACATTTGAAATGGTGTGGATAGACTCAAACAACTCTGCCTTCTACACATATGTGCACACACACATACACACAAACTATCTTTGGCTAATAATGGAATCATAATGGATTAAAACATCCAGTAAAAGAGCAGGAGATTCAGGACAATTGGTTTGTGAGAATTTAGAATAAGTGTTATTTACTTAGAAGATGGATTTATGAAGTGTAAATCAACCTAAATTATACTTTTTTATGAGGGGTTGGAAATAGATTCCAATAGATAGCTGAAAAAATAGCTGAATCAAGAGAATTATATATACTACTATGTATAACTTTCACTGAAATTTTAAACAAATGTCTCAAGATATTCTTGAGGAATATCTCCAGAGCAATGTATATTGGATGACAATAAAGATAGAATTTTTAAAGTTGGTGAACAATTATTTCCAAATATATTCTAGTAAGATGTACCTTAAGACACCTGCTTCTATTTAACATTGTATCAAGAACAAAGTGACACAAGCTATCTTCCCAAATCTGTGAATCAAACAAAATTGGAAGGGTAATATAATGGATAATACAATAAAAATGACAAAGAACTGTCCAAGACCTCAACAGTCCAAAAGATTGGAACTGACAACCTTACATTTAAGGAAGATTAAGGTTTTCCATTTGAATAAAAACAATTTTTAATTAAAAAAAGAAAGTATAATGTGTGAGGTACCTGACTTCATAGAAGTTTATGTGAAAAAAAGATAGTTTTAATTGACTACAGATTAATATAAATATTTCATGACTATTAAAGATATTGTATAGACGCAAAGAGGTAAAATAGTTTTAATCTTCAATGGTCCTGATATATGTGGTATATTACATTTAGTACTTAATGTGATATTTTAATAGAAGTGTCTATAAACAATGCTATTTCCAAAGGAATTAAAATTACATGGTGAAAGGAATGGAAACCACCTAATGGGAAGAAGCACCGAGGGTCCTAGGAATGTTTAGACCATAGAAGAAAGCATATATAAGAGAAACGCCAGTTGTATTCAAATATACAGAGCAACATTAGGTGGATGAGAAATTGATTTATTCTATATTGGTCAAGAAGACAAATCTAGAATCAGTAAGTGAAAATTAAAAAGGGGCATTTGACTCTAGTAAAGACTTTTCTGGAGGTCAAGATGGCATAGTAGGAGGATGGTGGGCCAACCTCCCCTCCAAATATATCAAAACTACGATGACAGGGCTTCCCTGGTGGCGCAGTGGTTGAGAGTCCACCTGCCGGTGCAGGGGACGCGGGTTCGTGCCCCGGTCTGGGAGGATCCCACATGCCGAGGAGCGGCTGGGCCCGTGAGCCATGGCCGCTGAGCCTGCGCATCCGGAACCTGTGCTCCGCAACGGGAGGGGCCGCGACAGTGAGAGCCCCGCGTACCGCAAAAAAAAAAAAAAAAAAAAAAAAAAAACTACGACGACACATAGAGCGACTCTCACTGAAATCAACCTAGCGGCTAGCAGAACAGCTCTTCTGCAACGAAGGTTGTAAAGAAAGATGCACAGAGTCTGGAAGGAAGGGAGGAGAAGCAATCTGGTTGGACCCGCACATCTAGCAGGGGACACAGGAGACAGGCACAGAAGAGGAGGGGTATATCACAGGTTCAGGGATCCTCTCTGGGGAGTGAGACGTTTGATCTACATATTAGGAACCCTAGCCTTGGCGTCTGACACAGGGAAGAGGAGCCCCCTAAGCTGGTTTGAAAACCCGTGGGGCTTACTGGAAGGCTGTAAGAAACTGAGACTCTGCTATTAAAGAGTGAGCACACATGCTTGCTTACTCCCAGTCACAGTGCAGAGAGAGCAGACTGAAAACTGTCTGGGGAGCTGGCAGTGTAACATGGCCAAGCAAGCTTACATTGAGATTATGTGCACATAAGTCATTTCCAAATAATACAACCAGTTTTCTTTAACATCCACAGCATTCCTTCATTTCAGTTATATATAAGTAAAAGGTTTTTATGTCTGCTTGAAAACATTTCCTTTCTTTTTTCTTTCTTTTCTTTCTTTTTAACCTAAATATGCCCATCCCTTTTTCTTCCTTATTTCTAGAGAATCAAATTTACTATCAAAATCACAACCCTAATTTCTTCCATAGGCCTGTTTCCTGGGAGCATTTTATGGCCTATGCCTTATGCCTTGTCATGTGCATCTCTTCTTTGGGTTCACTTAGAGATAGGCCAGGGGCAGATAACTTAGAGACTTTTAGGCCATGGGGGAAAAGATATTTATTCTTTTCTTCTGAGAGCTGGAAAGTTATTAGGAGATTTTTGAGCATAGGATGACATGATCTATTTATATTGTAAAAGTATCATTCTTTCTACGGCTGAATAGGAAAATGATGGCAGAGATCCAAAAAGAGGCAGGCAGCCAGGGGCAGTTATCAAGCCAGAACTGACTGTAGCTTGACCTAAAGTTAGTAGTAGGGGTGGTAAGAAACGCTAGGCGTTAGTATGTATTGCATTGGGGTTGAAAAAGTTCGTTCGGGTTTTTCTGTAAGATGTTACAAAAACCCAAATGAACTTTTTGGCCAAACCAATATTTTCATATATTTCTCATAAAGCATATAACTGGCATGAGAGAAACTTTTGCCACATAAAAACTTGAATTTGGTCTCTGAAATTATTACTTTATGTCCTCTTTCATTTGGTAATTAGTAACATAAGGGAAAGCTTAAAAGGGCACGATGTTGTAGTAGTGAGCATTTCTGCAAAAGGGCTGAGAATGGTTATTAGTCATCAGTTTAGCTTTTCTATGCCTCTTTTTCTTAGGAAAAGAGAAAAATGGACTCTTTAACACTAAAGTTACCAAAGTGGATAAAGTTATAAACCATATAAGTTATGGTTTATGCAAGTGTTCATTTTTGTCTTAACAGTAGACTCATCTGTACTACTGTTGGTAATAAATGTCTGACTTGGGAAACACATGCATTTTCTGAAAATGTAAGCACTTTAGGATATAAATGGAAAAGCTTTAATGAAAACAAAACTACCTCACTACCATTAGTCTGCTTAGACATTATATATATATATTTATATATATTTACTTGGCAGAAAGTCAGTGTACGTTCCCTCTTAAGTTGTGGTAAATTGGGGAGTTTTGAATTCTCCAATATAATAAGTGTATGGTATATAATTTTTTGGTCTAAATAACTCAGTAGAGTTGAGAATTAATGTTCTCAACAGAAAAAACTGTACCTCCATTCTTCAAGTACCTGTTTTGTCCAAATATCCTAACTTTTATTTAGGATGGTTATTTGGATGGATGGCAGGGAAGATTGGTGAGCCTATTACAGCAGCAATGTTCCTCTGTAACATCATAACCAGTGGCTACACAGAAACTTGGAGTCTATCTGGAAGAATCCCCTATATGCTGACAATCTGACAGTTTTTTCCACCTTTTGAGAAGGGAGTGGCTATCTATCTTGTGCTCTCATAGTTTGGGAAACAATGCAAAATTTATGTAACTGGGATTTTTAGAATAAAATGGGAAATTACTTGGCTACCATTGGGAATAGTTATAAATAGTTTTTGTGTGCTTACTAGATTGAATGTACAAAGTTTTATTTATTTATCTATTTAATTTTTAGTTTAAGCTGCAAAATTTCACTTGGCACAGCTCCTAGAATGTAAGAGAAATTTAGAAGCAGCTAGAGTTGCCCTCCTTTTCACTTTTGTTGAGATTGATGCCCGAAGCTTGATAGAATACAAATTTGTGTGACTCCATCTTATAAGTGGGAACATCCTGTTTACTTAGGCACAATACATACGGTGTTGATTTGATTCTTTGCATAAATAATAAGAACAGAAAAGTCAGCACAACAAAGGAAGAAAGAAAAAACAATTGTTGACTTGCTGAACTTGAGCAGTGTTGAACTTGAGTAAGTTGTAGTGAAGTGACACAAAGTATTTGAGAGAATGGTGGAATCGGAGTCTAAATATCTGGATTTGAACCACAACCCTGACACTCAGTAGATTTATGACCTTGGGCAAGCTACTTGCTTTCCCTGAGTTTCATTCTCCTCATTTGTAAAAATGAGGATAATGATGCTTGTTTTGAAGATTTATGATGAAATCCTGCCTCAAAAGGAACCTGGCACACAGGCTACTTGAATCTGAGAACTCATTGTTCTTTCATTCCAAGTTGCCTGGCTTCTGCTAATATTTCATTATCTTTGAAAGTTTTGGCTTAACTATTTAACAATAACACTTCAAAGTAATTCCAATGTAAGCTGAAGTTAAAAGGAAGGATACTGAATGAGCTGTATATTTATTTTTTCTATTTTCTTTTTCTAGAAAGTTTACCTAAAGTTTTGGAAAGTGTACATCTTGTTTTATTCTTTTGGTGGTTGCCTATACATTGGAAATTGTCTTTCAACTAATTTATTTAATTATCCATGTGTAAAGCTATTGATTTCTGCTACTTTGTCACTATTATTTGATGCTTCTGATCCAGAGAGCTTTTGTTGCTCACTGTCAGGTATTTTATAACAGTTTTTTCCCCAGCTTTAAAAAAATTATCATCCAGATATGTTTGAGGAGTGTAAAATATTTAATTGATTTTTCAAAACAAGTAGAAATTTATGATTGAAAACAAATAATAATTATTATAAAATTGAAGATGCCTTTTCAAATTATAGTTATGCTTTAATACTTACAATTTCTAGAGTTCCTAATATCTGCCCCTAAGACGATGTTGGAAGAGATCATTGAGAGGACATGACCCCCAGTTGACACTTGATCTGGACCCAGGCAACTGGAGGCGCCTCTGCCCCTCCCCTGGTTTTGGAATGCATGTTCTGCCCACAATTCCTGCACTAGGTGCCACTTCAAGGATGTAGCCTTGAGAGAACAATTTAGTGTTGAGACCATCTGGATGGTATACATGACTGAACCCAGTTAAGGTCTCTCTATATACTTTTAAGATTCTGGTGGGCCGGGGTGGGTGGAGATCTCCTCATCTTGTGACCACCCAAAACAAGTCTCATTTTAAGTTTCCTTGCTCATTAAACCTGGCACCTACTAATCTTCTGTGGTCTGCCTTTTTCTTTGGTTTCTCCTTGCCCTCTGCGTATAAGGGCCAGTTTCAGATTTCACCTGGGAAGCTCCTGAGGTTGCAACCAACAGGCGATGTACCTGATCCCTCTACCTCTCCCTCCTGCCTGGAGATGTTTCTTTTAGCTCTGATTTCCCTTTTCTTGATGTCTTTATGTTAATTTATTTCTTGTAATTTTTTCCCCCTTGGAAGGATACATAAGTGGTATACTTCATGAGACTTGCATTTCTAAAATTTTATTTTTTTTGTCCTTGCAGATAAATGGAAAAGGGGGTTTGATTCCCAGAAAGAAAGTTAAAATATGGGTCAGTGAAAGCTCAGTGTCAGAATAAGGTACTTTTATTTGCATTCCAATTATGACCAAGACTAGCAATATTAAGTCTTAAGGTATAGAAAGTATTTCTCGGGCTTCCCTGGTGGCGCAGTGGTTGAGAGTCTGCCTGCCGATGCAGGGGACATGGGTTTGTGCCCCGGTCCGGGAAGATCCCACATGCCGCAGAGTGGCTGGTCTCATGAGCCAGGGCCGCTGAGCCTGCGCGTCCTGAGCCTGTGCTCCACAGCGGGAGAGGCCACAACAGTGAGAGGCCCGCGTACCGCAAAAAAAAAAAAAAAAAAAAGTATTTCTCATGCGATGACTTTTACACCTGTTTCATTATAGTTATTAGCACTAAATACCTCCAAGAAATCGCCAGTGTTGTGTGTTTATTTAGCTGGGACAAGAAGAGAGAGGACAAGTTTATAAATATGGTTCTGATCCACAGTGATCAAGTGGTAGCAAAGGAAGTGTTCTGGTGGATAAAACTTTCAGGGCATAATAGAGAAAAGGGCAAATGAATGATCTAGAGTATCATTCCAGGAGAATTTTTTTTTTTAATTGAAATATAGTTGATTAACAATGTTGTGTTAGTTTCAGGTGTACAGCAAAGTGATTCAGTTATACACACATACATATCTATTTTTTTCAGATTCTTTACCCTTGTAGGTTATTACAAAATACTGAGTATAGTTCCCTGTGCTATACAGTTGGTCCTTATTTGTTATCTATTTTGTACATAGTAGTATGTACATGTTAATCCCAAACTTCTAATTTATCCCTCCCTCCACTTTTCCCCTTTGGTAACCATAAGTTTATTTTCTCTGTCTGTGGGTTTATTTTGTATACCCACTTTTTTATATAAGTTCATTTGATCATTTTTTTTTAGAATCCACATATGAGTGATGTCATATGATATTTGTGTTTCTTTGTCTGACTTGCTTCATTTAGTATGATAATCTCTAGGTCCATCCATGTTGCTTCAAATGGCATTATTTCATTCTTTTTTTATGCCTGAGTAATATACCATTGTATACATATACCACATCATCTTTATCCGTTCATCTGTCAATGGACATTTAGGTTGCTTCCATGTGTTGGCTATTGTAAATAGTGCTGCAATGAACATTTTCAAATTATGGTTGTCTCCAGATATATGCCCAGGAGTGGGATTGCAGGATCATATGGTAGCTCTATTTTTAGGTTTTTTTTTTTTTTTTTGTGGTACATGGGCCTCTCACTGCTGTGGCCTCTCCCGTTGCGGAACACAGGCTCAGGACGCGCAGGCTCAGCGGCCATGGCTCACGGGTCCAGCCGCTCCGCGGCATGTGGGATCTTCCCAGACTGGGGCATGAACCCGTGTCCCCTGCATCGGCAGGTGGACTCTCAACCACTGTGCCACCAGGGAAGCCCCTATTTTTAGTTTTTTTAAGGAACTTCCGTATTGCTCTCCATAGTGGCTGTACCAATTTACATTCCTTCCAACAGTGTAGGAGGGTTCCTTTTTCTCCACACACTCTCCAGCATTTATTTTTTGTAGACTTTTTGATGATGGCCTCTCTGATCAGTATGAGGTGATACCTCATTGTACTTTTGATTTGCATTTCTCTAATAATTAGGGATGTTGAGCATCTTTTCATGTGCCTTTTGGCCATCTGTATGTCTTCTTTGGAGAAATGTCTATTTAGACCTTCTGCCCAGTTTTTGATTGGGTTTTTTTTTTTTTTTTCATATTGAACTGTATGAGCTGTTTGTATATTTTTCAGATTAATCCCTTTTCAGCTGCATAATTTGCAAATATTTTCTTCTATTCTGTAAGTTGCCTTTTCATTTTGTTTATGGTTTCCTTTGCTGTGCAAAAGCTTTTCAATTTAATTAGGACCTTTTTTTTTTTTTTTCCTGTTTTTGTTTCCATTACTCTAGGAGATGGATCCAAAAAGATATTGCTGCTATTTAGGTCAGAGGGTGTTCTACCTATGTTTTGCTCTAGGAGTTTCATAGTATCTGGTCTTACATTTAGGTCTTTAATCTATTTGGAGTTTATTTTTGTGTGTGTGGTGTTAGAGAATGTTCTAATTTCACTCTTTTACATGTGACTGTCTAATTTCCCCATCACCACCTACTGAAGAGACTAGACTGTCTTTTCTCCATTGTATATTTTTGCCTCCTTTCTTTTTTTTTTTTGCGGTAAGCGGGCCTCTCACTGTTGTGGCCTCTCCCGTTGCCAAGCACAGGCTCCGGACGCGCAGGCTCAGCAGCCATGGCTCACGGGCCCAGCCGCTCCGCGGCATGTGGGATCTTCCCAGACTGGGGCATGAACCTGTGTCCCCTGCATCAGCAGGCGGACTCTCAACCACTGAGCCACCAGGGAAGCCCTGCCTCCTTTCTTGAGTGTAGTTATATTATTAACTTGAGTTCATTTGTTTCTGATTGCATACAGTTCTAGGGTTTTTTCCTCATTTTTAAAAATTTTAATATTTTAAAAAGGAAAACATTAGTATGCTTCTAAATTTCAAAACTACACAAAAATTAAGCTAGAGAAGTATCATTCCCAGCTATGAACCTTCTCCTAGCTTCTTGCTCCTTTTTACCCCTTACAAGTAATTGATTTCATTATTTTATGACTTATTCTTCCTGTTTCTTTTTGCAAAAGTAAGAACACACACACAGTGTATCATGTACTGATATGCACTTTGCTTTTTCATTATTGTAAGCTAAAAATCACTCCATATTTATTCATATAAGTCTTCCTTATCTTTTTACAGCTGCATAGTCTTCCATTGTGTGGATGTATAGTAGTTTAGCCAACCAATCCCCATGTTTGGACATTTAGGTAGCTTTCAGTATTTTGCAGTTACAAATAATATGCAACTTGTATTTTTATAGTGTTCTAAACATATCTTCATGGTAACTTTCTAGAAGTGGGATTTCTGGTACAAAGTGTAAATGCATATATAATTTTGTTAGATATCGCCAAATTCTTCAAAAGGATTGTACAATTTTGCATTCCCAAAGCAATGTGTGAGAATGCCTGTTTCTCCACAGCCTTGTCAGCAGAGTTCATTATTAAGTTTTTGAATTTGTACCAATTGAATGTTGAAAAAAGATATCTTAGTGAGGTTTTAATTTGCATTTTCTTTATTATAAACAACATTGAACAGCATTTCATGTGTTCAGGGATCATATGCTTTTTGTGAATTCATCTATATTCATATCTTTTGCCACTTTTTCTATAGAATTTTTGTCTTTTTCTCCCCAAATTAAAAAAAAGTTTATTTTTAGTAGGCATATTACCCCTTTATCTGTAATATATATTGCAAAAAATTTCTCCTGATTTGCTATTTTGTTTTATTTTTTATATTGATAACTTTATGGAAATTATTCTACTGTCTACCTGATAATTCTGATAAATTTTATTTTACTAATGAATTATCAACTTTATTTACATTTTCAGCTTTTTGTGCAGGTGTGCAAAATTTACTTCCAATTATATTATACTGTATTATATTATTATAATATATATTTATCCCTCTGTATCAATAATTATCTCTTTCATGTCTTCTCTTTTTTTAAAAAATAGTGTTCATTTAGCTAGTGTTTTGTCTATTTTGTTGATTTTTTTAAAAGTCAGGAGTTTGACTGAATTTAACAGGCTATTTTCTTTCCTCTACTGAGTTAATCTCTACTTTTATCTCTATTATTTTCTTTTATTCTCTATTATTATCACTTTATTTTCTATTATTTTCTTTTATCTCTATTATCTCCTTACTTACATTTTTTGAACTTCTTGAGTTGTGAATTTATTTATTTACTTTTCATTTATCTATTCAAATGGAACAAGAACTGGTAAACTTTTTTTGTAAAGGGCCTATATAGCATACATTTTAGGTTTTGTGAGCTGTTTCAGCTCTGCAGTTGTAGTGAAAAAAACAGTCATAAGAGAATAAGCTTGACTGTTTTTACAGGTCACACAAAACAGGCATTGGGCTGGATTTTCCCCTTAGGATTGTAGTTTTCTAACCCCTGTTATAGATGTTTAAGGCTATGAATTTTCCTCTGATTATTACTTTAAATATAGCCCACACATTTTAATACATAATGTTTTTGTTATCATTCTTTTTTCAGAAACTTTGTAACTTATGATTATATTTCATCTTCCACCTGGGAGTTATTTAATAGAAGGTTTTTTATTTCCATGTGGAATTTCTTTTAATTTCTAGTTGTTTTGTATTGTGATCAGAGTGTAGTTGTAACTGTTTAAATTTATGGAAATTACTGGTCCTTTCTTTGTGACCTAATATATGGATAATTTTTGTGAATATTTTATGTGCATTTGAGAAGAAAGAATATTCTCCATAGCACTGTGTAATGTTTGATATATCACCATATATTCTATATTATTGATTATGTTATTTAGATTTTCCATGGCCCAAGTTTTTTCATTTGATATGTCTTGAACTGAGAATAATGTGTTAAAGTCTCCTATTTTTAATATCTACTTCATCTTTATCTCTCACAGTTTATTTTAAATAAATGGTTAATATATGTGCATAGATCTTATAATTTTTATTTCTTAATTGTGAATTGTGGCTTATAGCATTTTAAAGTCCCTTTTTTGTTCTCATTTAATGTTTCTGACTTAAATATTACTTAGATATAAAAAAAAACACAAGCCCTGCTTCCTTACTGCTCCCATTTGCTATCTACATTTTTGCCTTTGCCATTGTTTGACACTTGTTTTAAATTTTATTTTTTCAAATTTTTATTTTTTTATTAGTTATCTATTTTATACATATTAGTGTATATGTATCAATCCCAATCTCCCAATTCATCCCACCACCACCCCATCCCCAGATTTCCCCCCTTGGTGTCCATATGTTTGTTCTCTACATCTGTGTCTGTTTCTGCCTTGCAAACCAGTTCATCTGTACCATGTTTCTAGATTCCACATATATGTGTTAATATACGATACTTGTTTTTCTCTTTTTGACTTACTTTACTCTGTATGACAGTCTCTAGGTCCACCCACATCTCTACAAATGACCCAATTTTGTTCCTTTTTATGGCTGAGTAATATTCCATTGTATATACATACCACATCTTCTTTATCCATTCATCTGTCAATGGGCATTTAGGTTGCTTCCATGACCTGGCTATTGTAAATAGTGCTGCAATGAACATTGGGGTGTATGTGTCTTTTTAAATTATGGTTTTCTCTGGGTATATGCCCAGTGGTGGGATTGCTGGGTCACATGGTAATTTTATTTTTAGTTTTTTAAGGAACCTCCATACTCTTCTCCATAGTAGCTGTATCAATTTATATTCCCACCAACAGTGCAAGAGGGTTCCCTTTTCTCCACCCCCTCTCCAGCATTTGTTGTATGTAGATTTTCTGATGAAGCCCATTCTAACTGGTGTGAGGTGAAACCTCATTGTAGTTTTGATTAGCATTTCTCTAATAATTAGTGACATTGAGCAGCTTTTCGTGTACCTCTTGGCCATCTGTATGTCTTCTTTGGAAGAATGTCTATCTAGGTCTTCTGCCCGTTTTTTGATTGGGTTGTTTGTTTTTTTGATATTGAGCTGCATGAGCTGTTTATATATTTTGGAGATTAATTCTTTGTCCGTTGATTCATTTGCAAATCTTTTCTCCCATTCTGAGGGTTGTCTTTTCATATTTTTTATAATTTCCTTTTCTGTGCAAAAGCTTTGAAGTTTCATTAGGTCCCATTTGTTTATTTTTGTTTTTATTTCCATTACTCTAGGAGGTGGCTCAAAAAAGATCTTGATGTGATTTATGTCAAAGAGTGTTCTTCTTATGTTTTTTTCTGAGTTTTATAGTGTCTGGTCTTACATTTAGGTCTTTAATCTATTTTGAGTTTATTTTTGTGTATGGTGTTAGGGAGCGTTCTAATTTCATTCTTTTACATGTAGCTGCCCAGTTTTCCCAGCACCACTTATTTAAGGGACTGCCTTTTCTCCATTGTATATCCTTACCTCCTTTGTCAGACATTAGTTGACTATAGGTGCGTGGGTTTATCTCTGGGCTTTCTATCCTGTTCCGTTGATGTATATGTCTGTTTTTGTGTCAGTACCATATTGTCTTGATTACTGTAGCTTTGTAGTATAGTCTGAAGTCAGAGAGTCTGATTCCTCCAGCTCTGTTTTTTTCCTTCAAGGTTTCTTTGGTTATTCAGGGTCTTTTGTGTCTCCATACAAATTTTAAGATTTTTTTGTTCTAGTTCTGTAAAAAAAATGCCATTGGTAATTTGATAGGGATTTCATTGAATCTGTAGATTACTTTGGATAGTATAGTCATTTTCACACTATTGATTCTTCCCATCCAAGAACATGGTATATCTCTCCATATCTTTGTGTCATCTTCGATTTCTTTCATCAGTGTCTTATAGTTTTCTGAGAACAGGTCTTTTATCTTCTTAGATAGGTTTATTCCTAGGTATTTTATTGTTTGTTTAACACTTTTGACTTACTGTTTTAAGTGTATCACATGTACACAGCAGAGAGCTGCGTTTGTTTTATGAGCCAATTTGAAAATCTTTTTCTTTGGTAGGTGAGTGAAGCCTGTTCATATTTATTGATATGATTGATATGTTGCTTCTTTTATATTATTTTATAATTACTGTGTCTATTGTGTTATCTTTACTGTACTTCTTTCTGTATTTTTTGAGTCTTCTTTCCTCTATTTAAAAAATTTCTTTTGGTTATGAGGAAGTTTTATATTTTATTTTAACTATTGCCTATTCAAGTGTACCTTTTATATTACATTTAATCCACTTATTTCCTGCTTAATATTTCAGTATGCAGTTTGTAAAATTTAAATGGTACTCTTTGATCCCCAACTATTCATTTTAACAATAGTCAATGATCTTAGTCTACTTTCTCCTTTCTTGTTTTCTCCTTCTATTCATTAGTTACATTATTTCTACTTTTTCAGAATATGTAATGTTTACATAGTATTTTTTCACCCATGTACCTAAACCTATATCTAATCCTGTATTAGTTCTACAATTAGATGTACTATGTGCTCACCTTCTGTTCTTTTGTAGAAACCTCCCTGAGACAGGCTGGGACCTGGGCCCCTTTGCTGCAGTGCTGCAGTGCTTGCATCTGGACACACCTCTCCTCCAGCAACAAAATATAAAGAAACTGTATGGGACTAAAAATAACTGTATGCATGTGCTGTTGGAGTAAATTCTGGACAAAAGATACACAGAGACCAAAAAACCCAACTGCCACTTTTGAAAAGCTTTGAGCAAAAACAGGGGGTCAGAAGTAAAAGCAGGGTACTGTGCATGACCCCTGCACACAACATCACCTAAGGGGTGGGAAACCACCCAAGCCACCCCTCTGGCCTGACCCCTGGACACATCGCTACCATTACTCCATATAAGGAGCAAGCTCGTGCCTCCCTCAGGGAGCCAGCAAGTAAGGGAAACTGTTGTTTGTTCTTGCTACCCCCTACTGCAGCAGGAGCCCCAATAAAGCCTTGCCTGAATTTCTTGTCTGGCCTCTAGTCAATTTCTCTTCATTGGGGAAGGCCAAGAACCCTGGCCGGTATGATCCTCAGTCATTATTTGTTTTGATGAAGTTCATCTGGTAGTAGAATCCCCATGAAGAGAGCTCATGGTTACAGTATATCGTGAGTTCCTTCTCATACAAATGTGTTTATTTTTAGAAGCTTGATACTTGAAGTATTGCTTGGCTAGATATAAAATCCTTGGCTCAGACTTCTCTTAGACTTTTAAAATGCTGCTATCGCCTTGCTTTTAATGTTGCTCTTGAAAAGTTTGGCACCAGTGTAATGGTTTTGTCCTTATTGTTTGATATTTTTGTCCAGGAATCCTGATGATTTTGCTTTTGTCTTTAAAGTCTAATAGTTTTACTAAGATTCGTCTCAGAGTTTACTGTTCTGGGTCAATTTCCTCAGGTATACAATGGGCCCTTACAGTATGCACATTTAGCATTCTTTTGAAAGTTTTTTTGGATTGCATGTTTAAATACTACTTCTGTTAGATTGTTTTGCTTTTCTTCTTCTGAAACTACTTATAAGCATGCTGGGCCTTCTTTGCCTTCTTTCTGTTTCATTCAGTCTCTATCTAAGCACTTTTATTTCCTTATCTTACTTCATTTTCTTTGTTACTTTTTTCCTTCTTCAATGTCCCTTGTTAACTTTTCTTTTGAATTTATTATCTTTTAAGTACTTTGTAATTTATTCTTCTTTTCAGAGATGGCTTATCTTTTTGTTAAATTCTTTCCTGAGTTCACTAAACTATGTTATCTTTCTTTCTTGTGAGGAATTTATTGGTAGTTATTTTTTATACCATTTTTATTTTTACTTTTTACATTTTTTTTTTTTTTTTTTTTTTTTTTTTTTTTTTTTTGCTGTATGTGGGCCTCTCACTGTTGTGGCCTCTCCCGTTGCGGAGCACAGGCTCCGGACGTGCAGGCTCGGCGGCCATGGCTCACGGGCCCAGCTGCTCCACAGCATGTGGGATCTTCCCGGACAAGAGCATGAACCCGTGTCCCCTGCACCGGCAGGCGGACTCTCAACCACTGCGCCACCAGGGAAGCCCTACTTTTTACATTTTTGATTCTTGATTTTTTTTAATTTATTTTTTAACATCTTTATTGAACCATAATTGTTTTACAATGGTGTGCTAGTTTCTGCTTTATAACAAAGTGACAGTTATACATATAAATATATCCCCATATCTCTTCCCTGTTGCATCTCCCTCCCTCCCACCCTCCCTATACCACCCCTCTAGGTGGTCACAAAACACGGAGCTATCTCCCTGTGCTATGCAGCTGCTTCCCACTAGCTATCTATTTTACGTTTGGTAGTGTATATATGTCCATGGCACTCTCTCACTTTGTCCCAGCTTACCCTTCCCCCTCCCCATATCCTCAAGTCCATTCTCTAGTAGGTCTGCATCTTTATTCCTATCTTGCCCCTAGGTTCTTCATGACCACTTTTTTTTTTTTTTTTTAGATTCCATATATATGTGTTAGCATACAGTATTTGTTTTTCTGACTTACTTCACTCTGTATGAGAGACTCTATGTCCATCCATCTCACTACAAATAATTCAATTTTGTTTCTTTTTATGGCTGAGTAATATTCTACTGTATATATGTGCCACATCGTCTTTACCCATTCATCTGTTGATGGACCCTTGGGTTGCTTCCATGTCCTGACTATTGTAAATAGAGCTGCAATGAACATTGTGGTACATGACTCTTTTTTTTTTTTGTGGTACGCGGGCCTCTCACTGTTGTGGCCTCTCCCGTTGCAGAGCACAGTCTCCAGACACGCAGGCTCAGTGGCCATGGCTCACGGGCCCAGCTGCTCTGTGGCATGTGGGATCCTCCCGGACCGGGGCACGAACCCATGCCCCCTGCATCGGCAGGTGGACTCTCAACCACTGCGCCACCAGGGAAGCCCCATGACTCTTTTTTAATTATGGTTTTCTCAGGGTATATGCCCAGTAGTGGGATTGCTAGGTCATATGGTAGTTCTATTTTTAGTTTTTTAAGGAACTTCTGTACTGTTCTCCATAGTGGCTGTGTCAATTTGCATTCCCACCAACAGTGCAAGAGGGTTCCCTTTTCTCCACACCCTCTCTAGCATTTATTGTTTGTAGATTTTTTGATGATGGCCATTCTGACTGATGTGAGATGATCTCTCATTGTTTTTCAGTTTGGTTGCTCTCTTCTTTCTTTCTTTTTCTTTTCCTTTTTATGATTCTTCATTTTTTTAAAAAAATCTTCAAAATATTTTTTTTTGTTATTTTTTGCAGTACATGGGCCTCTCACTGTTGTGGCCTCTCCCATTGTGGAACACAGGCTCTGGACACGCAGACTCAGCAGCCATGGCTCACGGGCCTAGCCGCTCTGCGGCATGTGGGATCTTCCCAGACCGGGGCATGAACCTGTGTCCTCTGCATCGGCAGGCAGACTCTCAACCACTGTGCCACCAGGGAAGTCCAAATCTTCAAATTTTTGTTTGAGGATTTAAAATTCAGATTAAAGTGGTGTGTTGCAGTTTTCTCCTGTTTGTGTTTATTTTTTATTTTTTGAGTAGAAATTTTCTCAACTGAAATTTTTGATTCACATTTTCTCTTTTCTTCTTCTAATAGCTTTGTATGAAATTTGTCTCTTTTTTTTTTTTTTTCCTACTCTTGAGTATCTAATGGACAAGATTACTGGTTTGAGGGCTACTTCTTTCAGTTTATCAAAATATGTTTGTTAATGGATACTCTTGTTTCTTGTGGTGATGATAGAGGGTGACAAGTTGTTTAATTTTTGCCCCCTTTTGTTTCTACAAGATTATTACTTCCCATCCCCTTCCCCTTTCCTTTCCCTTTACTACCATATCTTCCCAAGGGGCACCATTCTTCTCTATTTACCTTTCTCCTGAAGAAGCAGTTCTTCTCTAAGGCTGCTACCTCCCTTTCTTCCCAGTTTTAAGTACCTTCTCAATGGTTGGTGCAGTGAATTTCCACATCTCAGACCAATATTGGGGCATTTGGTAATGAAATTTTTTTCTAGGGGTGCTTTTTCTGTATTTCATGAATGTACTCTGTCTCTCTTCTCAAGCAATCTCTCATCTCCACACCCACAGGCATGTAGCCACGGTAAGAACTTTCTTGGTCTCTGGTACGTATTTCTTCAGTTACAAGTAATTTTAATTTAGTGGTATTCTCAGTCTTCTAATAATGTTGAAAATTTGGATCACATGTTTTATTTGCCTTCCTTGTTGCTCTTTTTTGGTTTTGTTTTGTTTTGTTTTTGGCTAGTGTGTGAAGAGATTCACATTTGGCAGTCACCATTATCCTCTATACATAAAGGTTTTTTTTGTTTTTTTTTTTTTACATCTTTATTGGAGTATAATTGCTTTACAATGGTGTGTTAGTTTCTGCTTTATAACAAAGGGAATCAGTTATACATATACATATGTTCCCATATCTCTTCTCTCTTGCATCTCCCTCCCTCACACCCTCCCTATCCCACCCCTATACATAAAATTTTAAATAGATAGTTATTTTTGAAATTAAAATTGTATCAGAAAATACATGGCAAAGCCTCCATATGTACTGTCATAGCAAGAAGAATCTCTCAGTCTGCAGGTTATATTCTGAAAATATCCATTTCTTTTTAGCAGACCAATATTGTGTTGTTTTCCTGGAAAACCACCTTTCTCTGAACAAGTTAGTATGTTTCAAGAAATGTTTTTCATAAATATATAACAGAAATAAATTAGAGTTAGTATCTCTGGACTCAATCTTGTGATTCTGGTACTTAATCTGGTTAGTTTATGGTTTAATTGAGTAGCTTTTCAGCTCTTCCTTTCCTCCCTTCCCATAAATTATCTTAGGCTTACTCTAGGCTCAGGGAAATTTAGTGTGTGGTAGCGGAGTGAAAGTTTGACTACATAAGCAGAAATTATGAGGGTATTTCAATTATTTGAAGGAATTAGTAAATTACTATCATTAGGAAATAAAACACCAGGTTGTTTAATATAAAAGTGTCAGAAGACTTTTCTTAGATGGACTGTCTGCATCAGTGTAGTGGTAACTAACTCTCCTGAGCCCACCAACTGCCAAAGGAGCAAAACCAACAGCCTGCTCCAAGGAGACCAGATGGACAACTCTACAGGACAGTGCATCCAGGGAGAGCTGTCTGTCTGTGACTGGGTGAGTGCTCACCAACAATATTCATTGATTATTTTACTGCCTGCCATGGATATTAAAAAGAAAAACAGTCACGGTGTCATGATTTTTATTTATGCTAAAATATCTGTTGAGGATGAACCATGTTCCATGCACTGTTCTAGCACTGGAGAGACAGCAGTGAATAAGACAGACCAGGTCCTTGTCCTCATGTAGCATATATCCTGTAGAGAGAAATAAATAAGATAAACAAATAAACATTTAAATGCCAAATATTATTTTCTATAGTAAAGTGCCATGAAGGAAAAATAACAGTGTGATATGATAGAGAATCTGAATTAAGGGATGTCCATTAGGAGTGTTATCACAGAAGTCTTCTCTGAGAGATGACATTTAAGATTAGACTTTTTTTATTAATTTTTTTGGAGCATGGTTGCTTTACAATATTGTGTTAACCACCACTGCACAACAAAATGAATCAGCCATACACATACGGATATCCCCTCCCTTTTGGACTTCCCTTAGGTTACCACAGTGCATTAGGTAGAGTTCCCTGTGCTATACAATATGATTAGACTTGAAAACGTATAGAAAGCTAATCATATGAAGAACCAGAAGAGCTTCTTAGAAAAGAGGAAGAGCAACTGAGTTTGGCTCACTTAAAGAACAGAATTTAAGGAACAGCCAGTATGGCTGGAACATATTAAGCAAAAAACTGAGTGATTTGAGATGTCAGAGAGGTAGAGCAGAGCCAGACATATGTAATGGAAAAATAATTGTTCATTTGAACTGTAACGCAAGGCCATCAGAGAATTTAAAATGAGGGAGGACTTTAATGAGAGGGGACTTTCAGAATATGAGGACATCCTCTGGTGGAGGAATCTAGCTCCAACAACCCTGGATCTCCCCTCAAGTCTGTTGACCTCTTCTACACATACTTTCCAAAGAATTGTGGAGCACATAAAAATCTTCAGTCCCCACTCATGATTTTCAAGCCCACATTCCAAATGAACCACTGTAGCGTTTTTTTCCTTTGTAAATGACTTGACCTATGTCCTTTGAGTTCATACTAGAAATCTGCTAGTCAGAAAAGGAATTCTTGGGCTTCCCTGGTGGCACAGTGGTTGAGAGTCCGCCTGCCGATGCAGGGGACACGGGTTCGTGCAGCGGTCCGGGAAGATCCCACATGCTGTGGAGTGGCTGGGCCCGTGAGCCATGGTTGCTGAGCCTGCGCGTCTGGAGCCTGCGCTCCGCAGCGGAAGAGGCCACAACAGTGAGAGGCCCACGTACCGAAAAAAAAAAAAGGAATTATTGATACTGTAAGAGCTACTTATTTAACCTAGAGTGACTAATAAGGTTGTAAAGAGCAATGGCAACATAGAAAATATTCAGACATTCAGGTAAACTGGGAAAGTAGGTTAAGTGGCTTCTAGCCATATACATATGATTAACATATATACATATATTTTAAATATATAAAATACATCATGTATATACATGTATGTCTAATATATATGAAATATAGGATATATGTATCAACTCCCTCAGTTAGAAAACCAGTTGGAGAGGAGTCTAGGCTTTGAGCCAATTTTTTTCAATGTCAAATGGTACAGATTTTTGGGAAAATAAATAATTATGTCCAGATAAAGGTTAAAGTAAAATTTCTTTTAAGCAGAGATTCTCATTTGGTAATTGGATGGCAGTGAAATGCTCAGATTTGCTGGTAGTAGGTCATAATTTCCTCTTAAGCTATGCTTTGTGCTTTTTTGTGTACTGAGGTACTTATGCTATATGTTCCTCATATTATTACTGAATACTCAAAGGAAGGGCAATAGCAGTAATGAAATGGCATTTCTGACTTAATTTTCTTCAAAAACAAACAAATTTTCTTCAATTCAGAGTCCCAAAATATAAATTTTACACATTTTGTCTTTGTCTAGATGGATTTATATTTTTTGGTTCCTCTATCAGCAAATTGCCATATTTCTCATAATTAACTTTCAAGGTAATAGTTCATTAAGGTAAAACATGATTTATATGTTCTTTTTATAGTGAGTAACTATTAATGTGATACTAAAAAAAATGCTTTCCATTTCAAATATAAGCAAACTAAAAAATTGCAATTTTTAACTATAAAACTGTATCTATGCTATTCCTTACCTTCCATCTAGTTAATTTATATTTGTTTTTAAAGTTTCAATTCATTTGCCACTTTCCTTGAAGACTTCTCAGATAACATGTAACAGAAGGTAGAAGGGAGTTACTTCCTTTTTCTTTAGTTCTTACCAGGATTCCCAATCAATCAAATATAGCCTTTGCCTTCAAGAAGCTTTTTATTTGTAATGAAGAGAGATATACCAGAAAAAGCCTATAATAAAATATTATAGTATCATAATAAATTTATTTGTAAAGCATAGATGTACAGAAGAGAAGTAACTGTATCTGGGTGTGGGTGTGAGAGGAGAGTTTGGGTTTCACAAAAGAAATAGCAGCTAATACAGTTTCGGAGAATACACGGGAGTTTATCTGGTTGAAAACAGTCTGGGTAAGGGAAGAGAGAAGAATAGTTCACAGGTTGAGAGAACACTGGATGTGAAGACAGGGTCAAACAAAAAGCATGGTATTATGGGTGCTCTGTTTTGTTTGTGTTCCTAATTCATCCTTTTTTTTCCCCCCACAGGCAACAAACATTTTTTTGAGTACTTATTATGTCCCATGGACTGTTTGTTCTAGAAATGAGCACACAACACTGAACAAAAGAGAGTCAATTTAAGCCCTAGTGGAGATTAAATTCTAGAGAGAAGTAAGGGCATATTCTGCAAGACAGGCAATAAAGCAAAGGAATACAAAAGTTGTATAGTATTGTAGTTGATGAAAAGTGCCACTGAGGAATAAGAGGTAGGGATGTCAATTTTAAATGAGGCAATCAGGGGTAGGCTCATTAAGAAGATAACATTTTAATAAAAATCTGAAAGAGTTTATACAGAAAACAAGGAAGGACATTTCAGGAAGTGAGATCAGCAAGTGCAAAGCCCTTACCATTGGAGTGTGCCTCACTTATTGGAAGAATAGCAAGGAGACCAATGCAGTTCCAATCCATTTTTTTATTCTCTTCATCCTTATGCTTTAGGCATCATCAAATTCTCTCAATTCTTAAGCATGACTTGCTATTTTATATTATGTATCTTTCACATTCGTTTTCCAGCTCGGAATAGCTTCTTAAACTCTGGATACTAACAATTCTTCCTTTGAAAGTCCACCTAAACATCATCTTGTTTTTCCTCTCTCAGATATACTGAGATTCTGTTTTCATAATGTTCCTTTGTGCCACTAAACAAGATAATTATTTCAGTTTGGGTATTTTGAGTTTTATATGATTTTCAATCATCCAAGTAGAAAAATTTACTAGAGAAATGGATTTGTGAGTCTGCAATGCAGAGTATATCCAATGTTGGAGACAGAGATTTAAAAAATTATCTTATAGGAGGATGTTAGAACTAGAAGTACTTATAATATCACACACTAGAAAAGGCAAAGAGATAAAAGAGTCAAGCACTGGGTATACAATTATTTGTTAAATTAATATTCATAGAAACAGAGAGAAAGAGAAAAAGAATTTGGGGAAGGAGCTTTAGATTTCTTAGAGAACTAAGAAGAGAACCAGGAAAGAAGTTAAAAAGTAATAAGGATATGTGAGGGTCACAATGGCAAATTTTCAGTTCTCAAGGTCTTGTCCTGTAATTAGAGGAAATGCAGGGTCAGAGTAATTTTTTCATGAAAGAGACTTAAACATGCTTTTATGAAAGAAGGAGGTCTAGAAAAATGGATATTGTCAGGATAAGAGATATAAATGACAACTGCTGAAAAGGAGACAGGAGGAGGAAGGTGGAGAAGAAAACAATATATTTGGTTATAATTGAAACTAGTCAACCTTCAGTCAGAACATCCATGAAAATCCAGGGAAAATCTGTAGTTACAAAAGCCTAGTAAACTAATAATGTCAAACAATAATTTGCTAATTTCTGGATAGATGATTTCTTTTCAACTTTTATGTCTCTTAACTTTTTATAGTTTCTATAATAAGCATAATGATTTATTACATTATGTTAGATTATCCAAGAAACTGATTCTAGAATCAAACTTTGTGTGCAGAAAATTTGGGGTGGGGGGTAAATTTGTATTTAGACAAATTTTCTTTTTTGCCCTCGAGCATAGTTGTAGTTGCAGTTTTAAAATCTTGGTCTGCTAATTCAAATATCTGCCTCTAATCTTAAGTATGTTACCTTTTCCTGTTTTTTTTTTTTTTTCTTTTTGTAGGAGGGGTATCAGGAGCAGACAGGTTTTTCTAGTTATTTTAGATTATATCCTGGACACTGTGACAATACATTGTGGAGATTCTGGATTCTTTTTTCTTTCTTTTTTTTTTTTGAAGAGTATTAATATGGTTCACTTTTTGTTTTAGAAGGCAGTTACCTTAGCTGAACTCGAACTTCAAACTCTGTGTCCTGTTTGGCAGGCAGCAGTTGAAATTTCTGGTAAGTTCTTATACTAGTTTCCTTTGGCTACTGTAACAAATTATCACCACAATAAAACAAAACAATTATCTTCTCACTTAAAACCACAAAATTTATTTTTCTCACAGTTTGGAAGTCCAGAATGTCCAAATCAGTATCATTGGGTCAGAATCAGTGTCAGCATGGCCACCCTCCTTCCAGAGGATTTAGGGAGTATATGTTTCTTGCTCCTTCCAGGTTTTGGTGGCTTTGGGAATTCCTTGGAATATGGCTGCATCCCTCCAAATTTCAAGGCCAGAATTCTCAAATCTCTCTCTCTGCTTTGTCTTCGCATGTCTTCTGCTCTGTGCATAGTAAAATCTCACTCTGTCTCCCTCTTATAAGGATACATGTGATTGCATTTAGGATGGAGCAGGATAATCTGAGATAATCTTCCCATCTCAAGATCCTTAATCACATCTGCAAAGACTTTGCCATACAAGGTAACATTCACAGGTTCCAGAGATTAAAGAGCATTATTCCATCTACTACAGTTCTGTTAGCCTTATTTGGGCTGCTCGGAGTCTTCCCTGTGTATCCACAGTTCAGAAGTCAGTTTAAAATTTGGCTTATACTCTCAATCGAGGACTCTCTCTTTCTGTATCTCTCCTTTCTGTGATTTCCCCCTCTCATTTTCTTTGTTCCATCATTATCCAGAACTCTGTCCTCTGGTTCTTTAAACCAGAAATTTTTTTTTTTTAAGACTTATCATGTTGTCTTCTGATTCTTCAAGGCAGAAAGGTTTTATTTATTTGTGTATTTATTTATTTTAGTTTTATTCATCCTGTTTGGAACATACTGGAAACTTTCCTCAAGACAAAAGCTGTATAAAATGGGAAATTCACTCTCTGTCATTTCCCTTTCCCACGTGTAGACATCTTGTCAAGTTCTGCCTGCTTTTGACTATTTTCCAGTGGCCTCAAACAGGTTTTATTTTTTCTTTCTGCTAGAGCTTATCATTTGTACCTGTATGGAGGATGGTTCCACAATAGCTATTCCTCTGTCAACAGAAGCTGAACTTCTATGTTTTTTTAAGAGTACATGGGACTTTCGCCAAAACTGCCTTATAATTTTGTATTATAAACAAAGCCTCAAAAAATTGCCAAAGGTTGAAATCCTTTCAGAATATTTTTCTGACAACAATAAAATTAAACTAAATATTTCAAACAAAAAGATAAGTACCCGAAGTGACTATAAACTAAACAACATATTTTAAAATTATCATTGGATCAAAAAGCATGAAAAACAGAGAAAACAGAGTTTAGAAAAATATTTGACCTGAATGATAATGAAGATAAGACATATTAAAACTTGTCAGGGGCTTCCCTGGTGGCGCAGTGGTTGAGAATCCGCCTGCCGATGCAGGGGACACGGGTTCGTGCCCCGGTCCCGGAAGATCCCACATGCCGCGGAGCAGCTGGGCCCGTGAGCCATGGCCGCTGAGCCTGTGCGTCCGGAGCCTGTGCTCCGCAACGGGAGAGGCCACAACAGTGAGAGGCCCGCGTACCGCAAAAAAAAAAAAAAAAAAAAAAAAAATAGAGAAGAATACCAAATCAAAACTGAGTGAAGTAAGAGAAAGGAAGTAATAGAGGTAAGAGCAGAAATCAATAGAATACAAAACAAACATACAATAGAATAAAATAATAAAGCCAGAATTGATATTTGAAATGATTAATAAAATTTCTAAACTGGAACACTGACTAGTGAAAAAACAATATTTATCAAAATTAAGAAAATTGGACTGTATATACAAATCTAATATATATTAAACACATAATAAGGGATATTATGAATAATTTGAGGTCAATAAATTTGGATAAAATCGACAAATTCATTCTTTTGTTCTTTTCCTCTTGCTTTTTTTAAAGGAATCATATATATAATTTTTGGCTCTGGTGCCCAGAGTTTTATTTTCTGTTATTTTAAAAAATATTTATTTATTTATTTGGCTGCATCGGGTCTTAGTTGCAGCAGGTGGGATCTTTCGTTGTGTTGCACAGGCTCAGTAGTTACGCTGCGTGGGCTCTCTAGTTGTGGTGTGTGGGCTCTGGAGCACGTGGGCTTAGTTGCCCCAGGACATGTGGGATCTTAGTTCCTGGAACCTGCCTCCCCTGCATTGGAAAGTGGATTCTTAACCACTGGACCACCAGGGAAGTCCCCCCCTCCACGCCTTGCTTCTTTTGGTTGTTTTGAGGGTAGGATATATATTTGGGTAGATGACCTTTTATAAAGATGCTGATACTATATTCTTAGCAAATAGTTTTGTATTGTGCAACTTTACCCCTCATCTTATGGTATAGGAAACCGAGTTTTAAAGTTCAGTCTCTGTCCTCTCAGTTAGTTACTAGAGTAGAATGAAGGTCTCTTAACACTCTGTTCTATGGTCCTATGTTCACCTCAGATGGTGAAGGTGTCCATCATTTCAAGGACATACTGAAGAAAATAGAATTTTCAGTATCTATAACGGCAGTTAGGAAAGAAGGGAAAGGACATGCTAATTAAGGTTGTTAGTGAGAGTTCATAATAGTATATGACTGCCTGCTCTCCATGAAGAGAGACTGAAGGTGCAATTTAATAATTGAATTGAGAATTGGCCCCTCCTTATGCGTTCCTTGAGTTGAAATAATTTGGAGGGCATATTGGCTATAAATTAAGGAGTAACATGCTCTTTTGTTGCATTCCACATTGATTCTTATTATACAAATTAAGCAATATTAAAGAGAAATAGTTGACTCTATTGTGAAACAATGGAATCTGTGTGAAGATATCCTTGCAATGTTAGCATGTGGCTTTTTTGTAAATCTGACCTTCTGGTACACAGCAGTCAGTGACAAAACAAAAAAATAGTCTATTCTTACTCTTAACCTCCAAAAAGATTGCAGTGGTTCTCGGTGAGTAGCAAGCTGCTGCTGTTGACTGTATCTCTAGTCTTTAGTACTTGAAAACTATCTGCCCAGCCTGCTTCCCGCCACGTGGTACTGATAGTGTGTGTGTGTGGGGGGGGGGGGGGCTGTGCATGCACACACATCCCTTTGCCTGTGTTCCCAATCGGCTCTGTAAAAGCTAGGTCAGTAGGCTGATGTGATCTTCCTTGAGATGCTGCAGGCTGGGTTTAGCATGATTGTCTTCAAACCAGTTTCTGCTGTGTTAAGTTTGCTTGAAATTTTGATTGGAAAAGCACTTTTTTTCTTACTCTCCCACCCTCTTTCCCATAACAGGCTGTTAGCAACTGTTCTCCTGGGAAGCTTCAAAGTGAGGAAATGGTGGGTTGAGCAGAGGAGAAAGAAAAGGAATACATGCTGTGGAAAGCTGTACTGTTGCTGTAGTTTCCTTTCCTCTCACTGAGATTTAATCACTGGTTGGAGAAAATTGGAATGTTTCAATAATGAGGGCCAGTGCAGGGTGGAAGAAGGAGAGGATGGCAGGAGAATTCAATAATAGGGCCAAGGGGAGATTAGCAATGTAATGCCCAGT
Organism: Globicephala melas; assembly: GCF_963455315.2. Lineage (NCBI taxonomy): Eukaryota > Metazoa > Chordata > Mammalia > Artiodactyla > Delphinidae > Globicephala > Globicephala melas. The sequence continues at coordinate 71,024,872 of NC_083323.1, read as the reverse complement.
AAATTGTGCTCTGGAACTCTGCCAGTGGTTAGGGAAGCAGAGCCATCCAGGGAACAAGGCAAATTTTCCTAGCGTTTCTCTTGAAGATTTGCAAATAATACCAGGCTGCCAGATAAGGGAGATTGAGACATGTTTCTGCAGTTCTCTTCTTCCTCACTTTAGGGACAATGTGTGCTAGAGGCAATCTGTCTAGTTGATCACCCATTTCTATCCACTTTCTTTATACTCCCACACTAGCCCCAGTTATTCTGATCTCAATCTCGTGAGGCAGACCCCAAACATAAAAGCAAACTGAGTCTCAGATACTGATTATGTCCTACTTAATTTCCAGTTAAAATGGCATGCTTTCATATATATTTATAGATGCTGGAAGATGAGTATACCATTGTGTCCGTTCTGAAAACTTCAATAGACTGTGTGGTTTGGGGAGGAGACCGGCTAAGAACTCTCCTGGATGAGATATACCAGAAAAATTTATTGTTCATTTAGGTGGGAAAAGTAAGGAACTGGGTTCTAGAGCCAGCTTTGCCCCTAACTAGATACACAACCTTGGGCAAGTTATAATGCCTGAATCTCTTCTTCCTAGAATAATGGGTGGAAATTGATGACTTCTAATGTTCTTTAAACTTTCAAATTTTGTAATGCACGTATTCATCAATAAGTATAGGTTGGATATTTCCTACATGTGAAGCATTATATACACAACTATTTTTTATTACCTTTTGTTTCAAAGGAATACATTTCCATGGCTACTTCAATTTCCCCAATTGTGAAATGGGGCTAATAATGATGCTCCTTCTTACTTAAGAACATAGATGGGGATTGTATCTGCAAGTGATTTGGAAAATGTAAAATGCTCTGCAGCAGATATTTCTGATATATCCACATACATAATAAACATGTATTCCAGGAACAGATATGGAAGTTTTGCTCTCTGAGATGATAACCAATAACCTGGAGACAATTTGCTTTATCTGAAAATATATGAGGTACCTATGACCAGATGGACTTAAACTAATACTGTTCCCAAGTTGTCTGTGTGCGTATGTGTGTGGGCACACACCAGCTTGCCTATTTCATTCTTCACTAATATTTGTTGAAGAAATGAAGGAATGAAAGAACGAGGATAGAATAATTCAGTAATCCCATGCTAACCTCAATGCTCAGTGTTTTTCCTTGATACTCTGCCTTCTCACTGCTTAAGTCTAGAGGAGGGTGTGCTATAGTTCATTGTGACTCAAAATAATCTATGCTCAGGGATCAAAAGATGTTATTGTTGATTATACACACTTCCTCTACAATATTTTACTGTCTTGTTTCTTGAATCCCTTTTTAATAAGTTCAATGTATTATTCTCACTTCATTCCCTAACACCTAACACAGCGTGTGACACAGATTAAGTGCTCAGTAAATGCAGTAAGTCATCAACAATTTGTCCAATTCAATGGAACAATTGGTATGGGTGCATAGGTGGAGGCATAAGGCTAACAGGAATATTATGTAGAAACATGAATGATGGGATCTTGAAACTTGCTATTACATTTTAGTTATTTCTATTCAGTGTTAAAAGGGTTTCTGACATAAGAGTCTTATCTATTGTTCACTATAAATTATCTCTAAGATTCCTTCTGACTTCCAAATACATTAATTTGATTCCTCCAGTTTCATGAAGAGAACATTGAAGAGTCTGGCTTAACAGTGATAAGAACCATACGCACGAAGAGCCTACACTTGTTTAACATTTGATAACAATGTCATCTCCACAGTTGTCCAGTGAGCCACATCCATCATAAGCTCTTTGAGGCTGGGAGCTCAGTCATGGTCAGCACTAGTTAAGACAGCTACTTAATTTAGGTGGATGAGGAACTTGGCTATTTGCAGAAAGGAAGCAGCCTGTGAGGGAGAAGACTGATTCCTTATATGGCATTAGAATAAGACACCTCCCTACCCTCAATTTTGCTTGTGATTTTCTATGATTATTCCTCAACTAAGAAGTCCCTTGAATTCCACAGCTTTCTGACTCCACCTGGATCAGTGGCAGAGATAGAATGTGGGCAGAAAATGGTTTTACCCTCGTCCTCCTTCACCTAAAAGGCAAGCTTGGGATCATATAGATTTGGGTTGGCTTATCCACCCTCTGCTCCTCAGGGTTTGAGCACGAAAGAAATGATGGCCCAGTATCAGGAGAAAGGGAACAGATTGATTAGTCAGCCTGGTGGTGATTGTTTGAAGACTTTTACCACCAAATGAACTGCCCAAGGCAAGTCTCTTATGCAGTCTGGCTTTAATTGCCTTCTTTTACTCTTTTTTGAGAGGTTATTATCGTAACACTTTTCCATCGAAAACAGTGTTCCTACCAGCGGGTATTTTGGAGTCTCCTGCGCTACAGAATAAGCAGTTCAACATTTTCTCCACATGAAATACTGCCATGTTACATTTAGGGGAAAGAATGGAAACTTGAAATAAAATTCTCATGCTTTTTCTTTTTCTTCTGATTTTTTTCACTTAATTATATGTATTTTTCTATTTTGCTTCATTCGTTACCGAAGTTCGTGCCTCTGTATCGAGGCACTCACTGCTCCTGATATTTTCGCTGTCAAATCTCCCAGAGCAGATGGTCCCTTCAGGGAAGCTCTGGAAAGTGCTGGGTGTCTGGTTCTGGCTGGTCCCTCCCTCCCTCTTGGGGTCTCAGATGACAAGTCAACAAACCAGTTTCCCTCCTCTTAGGGGTCTTTGATCCAGTAGCAGCAGGGTTTGGTTCCAGCGACTGCAGAGACCCTTTGCGGTTGGGTTTAGCAGCTACCCGGGTCCGCAGCGAGCCCTGGTCCTGGGGTGAGAGTGACATTCCTCCTGTCCAATCAGAGACTCGGCTTTCTCTCTGGTGCCCGCCCCAGTTCCCTCGCCGCCCCAATAAGCGCTCTAAAAGGCCGGGCTTCTGCTGTCAAGTAGCTGGGGTGGGCTCGGCCTAGGCGAGGAGGGGCGCCGGGTGGGGAGATGCTCTCCCAGGTGTCTGTGGCGGAAGTGGGAAACCTGTAGGTTATGGTCCAGCTGTGCCGCGCCAAGGCGAGCAGGAGCAGGGAACAGGTAGGAGGCAGGACTTTCCCTTCTTTGCAGACAGAATAAAGAATGCGTGTTTTCCTGCTGCTGTTGCCTCCCTTCCCCTTCCCCCAGCCCCGCCCCGCCCTCGTCACCCCCAGATCTCCTGTAGTCGCCGCAGCTCTCATCGAGAAGGACGGCAGGAAAGACTGGGTGGAGGGTGTGTGGTGCTGGGAAGGAGGGTTACGGGATGCCGGAGCCCGGGGTGACGGGCGGGGCAGGGCGGCAGTACGACGGGAGAGGGCACCGAGCCCCCTCTCCGTCTCGTCAACTTTCCTCTCGGAGGCTGCGGCCGCCACCGCCGGCGACTCGCCCAAGGGATGCCAAGTCGACCTGGCAGGGGAGGGTCTGGGAGAGCAGACCTGTCAGCAGCCGGGAACCTGCAGGTCTTCCTAAATCGAGAAGAGAAGAGCATCTTCTCCTCCCCACGCCTATCCGCACCCACTCGTTTCCCCTCTCCTCCCTTGCCTCTAGACTAGTACAACCCTGAAAAACTGGGAATGATTGCGCTGAGGGGAAGAAGGACTTGTATGTTCCCTGGCCGCTGTTAAGAACCGGCTCCTTTCGGGAGTGGGGGGTTGGGAAAAAAGCCTGCAACTCGCAGGGCATTTTCCAGTTAATTACGTCTCCACTGAGAAGACATCAGCCCTTCTCCCCTATCTGCAGCAGACTGAGGAGGGAAGAGGCAAGGAAGGCTTGGCTTCTTCTCTCCTAGCCTTACGCTCTTTATCGGAAACCACCTTCTCGCCTAGTTTCTAAAAGATGGGTCTATCCTGGGGGATTTGCGGAGAGTCAAGTAATCGTGCCGAAATGGGCTCCCAGGGGCTGCAAGGCAGCCTCCTTGGGTGACCGCATCTGGGTAGTAGGTGTTGGCCCAGTGCCGTTTCCTGCCGGAGTTAGACTGCTGGAAGCAGTAAGCAGAATTGCAGAGAAATTAGACGCTGCATCACTCTCAGCGATTGATGACACCCTGCTTTGACAATTGCTGAAACATTCGGGTGATGGGAAGGGGGGAGAGGGGAGAAGTTGCAACCTTTTCTCATTTATTCATGACACATCCAGCATGGGCATTTGTACACGTACTTGTGTGTGCATATCTCCAAGGTGGAGCTATATATAGCTCCTGCTCACCAAGCCCTGTTTGCCTGCTGCTGAGCAGGCTGCCTTGGTCTTCTGAAGCAATCTGGAAGCACTGAGTGGGAGGGGAAAGAGGGAATCAAATTCTCCATTAGGGGAAAAGCCAGAGAAGATGCACTCAGACTGAGGAAACCTTGCATGAAATAATGTTTCTCTATTGCACATGAAGATCAATATTTCCAAATATTATTTTGAATACGTTCTTAGAGTGCTATTTGATCTTCATCCATTTCCCTGCATTTTTCAGCTTCACATGAGCCTTATCAGCCTGAAATGTAGCACATATATCAAATAAATATGAGTCATATGTGGGATATTTTATGAAATTCATCAGAGCATAATGGTTTCCCTATGCCTGTACCTTGGTTGATCGGTGGTAAATTTATTTGGCTAGTAACTCACAGCTGGCAGCATTAGGGGATCTGGGGGAAAATCCCAGATCCACCCACTTTATAGGATATAGAACTAAGGGACCTTTGGAATCTTGGAGGGTAATTTTGATATATTTCTTTGTACAAATTTTACTTGTGGACCTGATATTTAAACTTGTGCTGCTGTTTTATATCATATCTATTTGCATGACATGGACTTTCTTTTATAGGTGTATGTGCATTTATTTTTCCCATTGGCTGGAATTAGTTAATCTTGATGAAAACCTTTCCATTTTCTTAGATGAGAAAACTAAGATTTAGAGGACATAAGTAATTTGTTTAAAATCTTCTGAAAGTCCACTATTTCAACCCTAATATTCCAACAACCTACTGTGAATTAATTGCATAGCAGTTTACCATCAAATAGAATTCTTCAGTTTCCCATGGTTTTTGGACCTGGTAACAATATTTGATCAATATTGATATAGTATAGACCAAGGTTATTCAGTTATTCAGACACTAAGTCTGTTTTGTTGCTTGACCATTATTTGTATGTCTGATTTGTCTTCTAATTAGGCAGTTAGTACTTTGCAGAAAAAGACCATGACCTACATTTTGTATAGCCTACAGTTCTAAGTAGGCTCAAATATTCTTACTGAGGAAGAATCATCATAAGGAATTGTTTGGATGGATGAAGCAATGATTTTGGGTAATCCATTTATTGATAGAAGGCTATGTGTTGAGAACTACTTTTGGAAACTTCCTTTGGCTCCATTGTCTTCTCCATGAGCAGGAATGAATGACATGAGACATTTCTATATCCTTCCAAAGAATGATTCTATTTCCTAGTAGAGGTTATGACTGTGTACAGGTTATTCTATATATACTCTCATATCTTCTTCCCCTTGAGACCAAGTTGAAAGATAGACAATCCATATTTCTCCACACAAAACATGCCATGCCATGTGCCTTATTTTTAAAAAAGTGATCAACAGGGTCCATCCATTTCTACAGATAAATTGGCCATGATCTATGTCATATCAAGAACCAATCCTCTCTAAGTCATCCGTAAGCCCTTCAAGTCCAGTACTTGTTTTCTTTTTATTGGTACATTCAGTTTTCTTCCCTTTTGATCTGCCATTTCTGCTGTATTGTCCATCTCCTCCTTGAAATTTTACTTCTTGGTACCACAGTGATCTGATGTCATAATTATTCTCTCACTTTTTATAACCCTGTCTTTGTGCCCCTCTTATGTCTTCTTCCTGCTCCTAGCTTTCAAATGAATCCCCCAAATGGATGGCAATTTTATTAGAAATAAAACTTTCCTTTGCATTTCCGTTTCTATTCTCTCCTCCATGAGTCATTCCAAAATATTATCCTGGTGGCTAAGAGCACAGGTATTAGAAGGAAGCCTAGTTGTGTTAATATTCATATATCACTAGGCAGATAAGTGAATGTCAGTAAGTCAATTGGAAATTACAACAGCACTTATCTCAGAGATTTTTATGGGATATTTTTCAAGTATTAAGTGAGATAATGCATGCAACACATTTAAAATAGGTATTGGTCCATAGTAATTACTCATAAACAATAGCTGTTAGTAGTAGAAGTACTGTTTACAGTAATGATAATGTACATAGTGACAACCATTTTTTGCTTTCCCCCCATCAGTTGTCATCATCCTTAAGTTGGCTTTTAGTAAAGGATACTGCTGTTTTCTAGGCTTTTCTGATTTGTGATCAGTTTTTTTTTTTTTTTTTTTTTTTTTTTGTGTGTGGTACGTGGGCCTCTCACTGTTGTGGCCTCTCCTGTTGCGGAGCTCAGGCTCCGGACGCGCAGGCTCAGTGGCCATGGCTCACAGGCCCAGCTGCTCTGCGGCATGTGGGATCTTCCCAGACTGGGGCACAAACCCGTGTCCTCTGCATCGGCAGGCGGACTCTCAACCACTGCGCCACCAGGGAAGCCCTGTGATCAGTTTTATTTATTTATTTTTTAGATTTCCTTTTCTCTACCTCCAAATGCCTACCATCCATTCAGTAATAAATTTATTCATTTCTATTCTCAACCTAATTTGTATTTTTCTCTGTTTTCCTTAATACCAGTTTTCATCTGTCATTGCATACCTCCATTAGTGCAGTTATCAAATATCCCAGTGTATAAGTTTCTCTGCTTTAATCTAAGATGTCAGATATTATTATTGGTATAATGTATTTTTAATGCCTCATATTGATTCAATTCTGCTTTGAAACCTGCACTGTGCTTTACTTTTTATCTTGAAGGGCACTGGCTTTGGAGAAAGAATACCTGGGTTCAAATCCTGAGAACAGGACTTACCAGGTTTGTGAACTTGGAAATGTAGCAGGTGGAGGAATGGGGCATTATTTCACTATGGTTGTCTGGATGACTTACTGTGTAAAGTTGTATTTGAAAGTATATTCATTTAACATTACATTTAAATAACATTTTTATGATTATAAGGAAATATGGGATCATTCAGGAAAAATTGGAAATAAAATATAATTCTATCATCATGCACAGAGATCCACTATCAACCTTTTAGTTTTATTTCTATGAATATGCATAGGTATTTTAAATTTACAGATTTGAAATTAGAGTGAATATTCATTTATGCATTCAGCTTTTTCCCCACTTAACATCATACCATAAATATTCATTTATTTTATTTAATATTCTTACTAACCATGTTTTTTTTATGGCTGCCAAATAATTTTTATATAGAGCTTTTAGATAGTTTCCAGTTTTTCACACTTATGGAAATGAACATAAACATTCATTAATCTTTACCTTTCTGACCATTTCCTTACAGTAACTCCTTAGATGTTACTGGATCAAACATATAAATATTTCCAGACTCCTAATGCTTATAGCTAAATTGCCCCAGCAAAAAAACTTGTGCAGAAATTGGTACTCAGTTTAAGCTGATTTGGCAATAGCTTTATTAATACTTGGTACTGTGGTTAAAACAATTGAGACTATTTTGATAGCAGAAATTAGGTATCTAGTTATTCTTTGAGTTGTGTTTCTATGATTTTGAATGAGTTTGAGAAATGTTTTCATTTCTCAAATTGTTTATCTGCTCTTTGTATTTCTTAATTTGTGGATTTCATTTGATTATTTTTTATTGGGGTAATCATAGTTTCTTCATATAATTAGAAATCTGTTGTAAACTGAAAATTTTCCTCACCCTGTTTTTTTTGCCTTTAATTTTTTATGTGTTGAACACACAGAAATTTGTAACCTTACTGTAGTTTAATCCATAAATTGATTTGCAGTAATATCTTTCATTTCTTTAATGCTCAGAAAACTTTCTGCTACCTCACAAAGAACTGAACATAAAAGCACACATTTGAGGGTGCTGTTGCTGAACTTTTCTTCTTTGAAGTAGTATTTGGCTTATGTATATCATGTATCTCTGTGTGAAATGGCTCCTGGGGACATAAATACACTCACAGTCTATTGAGATCCCATTATTATTTATGTGACTTTCCCATGAAGTGAATAGTACCTTTATTCTTCCTGAGCTACTGTTGTCCATTTTAGAAGTGCCACAGGGAAAAATGTACTATGGAAGATATTAAAGACCAGGTTACTCCGCCAGAGCAGGGCACACTGTTTGCACAATTATCTGAATGACTCAGGCACTAAATCTGCTTTTGCCAGGATTATCCAGATGGTCCTTAATTCACTGGATAATTGCTCACCCCTGTACTTGATTTTGATGATGTAGACTGACTGTGTCATCACTTTTCCTGCACTGTTTTATTTGTTGCTATTCTCTAAATGCTTAGGGTTTGTCACATTCATTTCTCTTCATGAGAGGCAGTTTCTATGGTCCTAAGAGCACACATTTTAGAGTTATGTAGAGCTTTGCACAAAACCTAGCTCAGCCACTTACAAGCTGTGTGATTTGGGGCAAGTTACTTAATTTCTTTAAGCCTTTGTTTCCTGTGTAGGAAATGAGGATATTCTGAGGATCTTCAGAATTCAGAGCCCGTACTTCAGTCCCACTCTCTGTAGTCTTCTCAAGAACATTCTCCACACTATAATCAAGTGTCTTTCTGAAACCAATCTCAACAGGTGCCTCCTCTGCTGAAAAATTTTTGATAGAGCTCTCTCTCTCTTTCTCCTTTTAATAACAAGATGCCAGAAGTCCTTTAGGTTGTACTTAAAGTCCTTTACTAAATGGTCCTTGTTTACTTCTCTAAATTCATTTCCTCATTATTCCAGTCTCTTTGATCTCCAATCTCCCACAATGCCAATCATATTAAACTGTTTGCATTTCCCCTTATTCAGCATATATTTTTCTCTCTTTTCCCAAACTCCACTTCCCCTCCATATTCTATTTTCTGCCAGACATTACCTGTCTCATTGTCTGCCCTGTAGTTGATCTGCCTAACCTCTTCAAGGCTCAGGTCAGGTGCCACCATCTTAGGGAGGACTTCTCTGAACTTCCAGGCTGAGTTTTTTGTAAGCCCTTGAAGACAGAGACAATGCCGTATTCCTCTTTGTGCCCAATGAAGACTTTGACATATATTTTATGAAGAAATGAATTAAAGAAGGTTAAGATTAAACACCTTTTTAAGATTTCAACAAGTTAAGAATTTATATCTCTACCTTGGAAACCAAGAAATAAAACTAGAAGCTATGTCAATCTTCTTAATTTGTCAAGGATTAACTTCCTGGTTTTGTTGATTTATACAGCAAGATAGGTAAAACAGAGTCTTTTAATAAGCAATTTGTCAAGATAAGACATGTCTAGGACATTGAATAATTCCCGAATGCTAAATATGTAGCTAACTCTTTTAAATAATTCTTCATTTTAGAAGGAGGAAGAAATATATAATTACATGGATAATGTAGATATATAAGTTTAGCTGTGTTTGAACTAAACACAGCTAATTAATTAACTAATTAATTAATTGGTGAAATTAATCCCCTTTCTCTTCATTTAATAAAAATCTTCCATTGGTGTGGTCTCTGGAAGTTTATAAAGCATGGTTACATGTATAACCTTGTTGGATCCTTTGCAACAATTCTGAAAGTTAGATCGAAAGGTGTGGTTATCCATTCTTACAGATAAAGAAACAAGCTCAGAGAAATAAGTAATTTGCCTAAGATCACGTTAGTGGCAAATCTGGACAAGATGTAAGGTAATCTTACTCATACTTGCATGTTTGGTCTATTATGCTCAGCCAAAACATCTCACAGAGAGGTGCAGTCCACCATTCTGTCCAGGTCAAGGACATTGGTCTTGAAGGATATAAATAATCCACTGAGAGTCCTGAACAATCCAGTAAAAATTTACTGCACTAATACCTATGTATAGTTGTCACTTTGGTTTTTAATAGCTGAGAAGTAACGCACTGGCAGTGATTTTTGATTTCAACTTATTGTAAAATCGTGTATTTGTTTAATTGATTATGTATATTTATATTTGTTTACATATATATAAAACTTCAGAGTGTATTTCTTTTTATTTTTGGTGACAAGTACAATACCCTTTCCCTTATTTATTTTTACTAGAATATTAAAATGCTTTTTCTAGATATTCTTAATTAAGTAGAAAATATCCAGCTTTTCAGTTTGGCTCTTAGCATATATTCTCTACAATCTTGGAGAGTCAGATGAGTCAAATATGTTTTTCAGAAATAGTACAAGAGTTGAAAACATTTTTATGAAAAATAGATGGGTGCTTACCTACAGCATTGATCTAGCCTAGTTTAAAAATGAAAAAGACAGAAGTGGGATTCCCTGGTGGCATGGTGGTTGAGAGTCCGCCTGCCGATGCAGGGGACACGAGTTCGTTCACCAGTCCGGGAAGATCCCACGTGCCGCGGAGCAGCTGGGCCCGTGAGCCATGGCCGCTGAGCCTGCGCGTCCGAAGCCTGTGCTCTGCAATGGGAGAGGCAAATAAAAAACCAAAAAAACACAAGTATTAGACTGATTTTTTTTTGTTTGGTTGTGCAGATAATGTCTTCTCTATAACCGCACTTCAGTTATTAACAACAACCATTTTTTGAGTGCTCACTCTGTGTTGGGCATTATTTTAAATGTGTTGCACATGATATCTCATAACTTAATCAAACCCAGTGAAATGGATTTTATTTATTATTTTTACCATTTTACAGATGAGAAAAAATAGATATATTAAAAATCTAATGATTAAAAAAGCTAGAATTCATATGCAGGTTAACTAACTCCTAAACCTAGATTATTAAACAGTGTTTATTCTGCTCTCCATGATATCTAGTTTTAGTATTTTGTTAGTCACAGTTTAAATTTCCTGCATTTGAGGTGGCCATCTATCCCTAGATCTCACATGTACTTAACATCAACACAACAGATAGATTAAATCATTCTAAATTTATATATGTTTTATTTATGGAAATCTCATAAACAAAATGGTCTTTCACTACAGTGATTTACATGGGGCAGTTTTCCAAACATAAATTAAGTAATTACAATGTGCTATTTTAAAATTCATTATTTTAACTTTAAACTAAGTAACAGAATTTTGTATGCTTTTCTGCCCTAATTTTGCTTGCTGATGTTACAAACCATAAACAGTAATTCTATCCTAAGACATCTAATCAGATCATATTTAATTGTCATGGTTACTGAAAGTACAGATTTGCTATCAGTAACAGGCAAGATTGCCTGCTAAGATATTATAAATAATATTTATAATATTCCAGTTTGAGGCTCAACTTATTTAATATAACAGAAATTTATATCAGATGAAAATTCCCATTGCATATTATTTTTATACATTAAACACAATATATTTTAACTGAAAATTTTTAAAAATATCTACTGGATTGATTTACTGTATGTTTCTTTAGCTTTCAAATATTATTTTAGAGGTCATAACAACTCTTTTGGTAGAATTAACTAATTAACTAATTAACTAATTTTTTCCCAAAAATGTTATTTGGAAACTAAGACATCTATTTTCAATAAAACATTGCATTGTTTTTTTAAACCTTTTTAATTAAAGAGTAACAGAAATATAGAAAAGCACACAGAAAAGAGTCAGCACAATGAGTTAAACAAAGTATTTACATCCATGAAATCAACACTCAGTTCTGAATAAAGAACCTTGTCAGCCCCCAGAAATCCTTCTTCCAGCCACTCCTAATCATTACCACCTTGCTTTTCCCCAAAGGTAATCATTAATTCTGACTTCAAGACCATGGAATCATTTTGCCTTTTTTTAAAATTCATATAGACAAAATCATGCAGTATGTGACTTTTTTGTATCAAATTTCTTTTGCTCAACCTTTTTGGTGAGATATATCCATGTTTTTGAATGTAATAATAGTTCATTTTTGTTGTCTTATAGAATTCCATTGTATAAATACTCCAAAAATGTACCTATCTTTCTATTTGATAGACATCTGGGTTGTTTTCAGTTTTGTGTAATAGTTTTCCTATGAACACACATTCTTTTACATGTCTTTTTATACATGTATGTGTATACATTTTTGTTAGGATATAAATAAGATTAAAATTGCTGAGTCAATGGCTAATGCTTAGTAGAAATTGCTAGATTTTCCCAAGAGGTTGAGCCAATTTCCAGTTCAATCTGTGGTGTATGAGATTTCAAGTTACGCATTAGCTTTGCCTTCACTTGGTATTAATAGTCTTTTAAACTTAAACTATTAGAGTAGTTGGGAATGTGTGGAGCTGGATATCTAATTATGGTTTTAATTTGCATTTTTTTCATTAATATGTAGTTAAACACCTTTTTATATATATTTTGGCCATTTGAATATGATGTTTTGGAGTGTCATTCAAAGATTTTGCCCATTTTACTATTGAGTTATTTGTCTTTTATTTATTGATTCATAGGTGGTTCCTTATATATTCTGAGTTTGAGCCCTTAGAAAATATTTGCAAATATCTTTTCCCGCTCTATAATTTGCTTTATCATTCTCTTAATGTTATCTTTAATCAACAAATGTTCTCAGCTTTAATGTAGTCCATAGTTAGAATTTTTTGTGTTTTATTTAATAAGTCTTTCCTTATTGTAATCATGGAAACATTTTTCAATATAGTATTTGTGCCAGACACTATACTGTTTTCATCTAAACAAAACCTGTAAAACTCATGTATCAATATTAATAATTTCTTATAAGAAAATTTCTCAAAAATTCATCCTTAAGTATTAGATTTTTTATGCATAATTTTATCAAGTGAAGGAAATTCCCTACTATTTCTATTTGTTAAAATTTTAAATATTTTACAAAATTTTAAATTTATTCAGATGATCATATGATTTTTATCTTATCTTTGTTAATGAAACAAATTATATTGATTGATTTTCAAATGTTAAACTAGAATCCCCACCCAGAATAAATTTAGTTTATTATGTATTTATTAACTAGAATAAATTTAACTAATTCATTATGTATTTATTACCTGTTAATGTATATTACTAGATTAGTGTTGATAATGTTTTATTTAGGATTATTCTAGTAAGGGTTTGTGAATGATACATTTTAATTTCTTGTAGAATCCACTAGTGAAGCCATTTGGCCCTAGAAATATTTTTGTGACAGTATTTTAAATTAAAAATTCACTTACTTTATGTGTTATGTGTCTATTCGTATTTCCTAAATATTATTTAATCTTTTTTGTAAGTTGTACTTTTCTAGGAATTTTCCCATCAAAATTTTCAAATATATTGGACACTGCTCTTCAAAATAGTCTCATACAATCTTTTTACTATGTATAAGATTTTTAACGACGACTCTCTTTTCATTCATTTAAATCCACCCACAGAGCTGACTATTCTTAACATTTTGTATATATTTTAAAAGATTTTTATGAATAGAATATAGTTTTATATATATTGTTACTACTATCAAAATGCACCATACTATATGTAATGTTCTGTCACTCATTTTTTCTATCTTGGCCAACTTTTATTTTCACACATTATAGTGCTAACACATCCTTTTTAGTATTTGCATAATATCTCTTTGCATGAAACAATTTATTTATGTCCCCCTTATTGGATCCTTGGGATATTTCTAATTTTTTTTTAAAGAATGCCACAAGAACATTATTCTACATATACATTTGTACATTCATTCCAATATTTCCCTAATACATTTCTAGAGTGAAATTGCTAGCAAAGAGATACATCTTTTACAGATTATCAGTATTTCCAAATTGTTCTTCAAGTACATTATAACAATATATAATCCTAGTGACATAAATAAGAATGTTTGCTCTTGAATATCCTTCCTTGTACTGCGTATGATCAATCTTTCAAATACTTTTAGAAGTTTTCTTTCCAAATCAGACTATTATTAAAAAGAAAATATAAATAAAGCACAATTATGCACCAATGACATCATAAAACATGAATTTGGTATTTCCCTATTGATTGTTTACTTTTATACATAAAAATATTTTGTGTATTATTGGGATTATAAAAGATTTCAATTAAATTTGATAGTAAGTTGGTTTTATAAAATTTAAGTGCTAAAAATCTCTCCTGCCTTCATTGTTTGTTATTTTAGTATCATATATTTTCAATATAATATATGGCTATGTTTGCTCATGCAGGAAAGAGTATAGTACTAGCTGTTCAGTAGACATAGATTTAAATCTAAATTCTGGCACTTAGTAGATATGTATTCTTAAGAAATCTACTCAACTCCTGTAACTCTGAGTGGCTTCATTTCCTAAATTGAGGAAAATAGGTATGGAAGTAAGTTTGCAGTATGTCTGTCATCTGATTATTCACTAGGTTTTATTTAGGTGATTAAACTAGTTAGGCAAGGCCTTTTCTCTTTCACTTGCCTATTTATGACCCTCTCAATGCTACTTGTTCTTCAAGGAAAACAGTTTCCAGGTATGAAAAAGGACTGTCTCCCATGAAAAATCTATAAAGTACGTCCTTCTGCTAGAAATGTAAAGAAATAATGTGATTAATACTTTTTTCCGTCATTTATTATATATTGTATTTGTAAGTGGAGGAAAGGAAGAAGCAGAGAGGGAGGGAGGGAGGGAGGGAGGGAGGGAGGGAGGGAGAACAGAAACACACATCTCCTATGTGGTAGGCTTTGTAGTAATGAATAAGTCAGACTTTTCCTGCCTTCAAGAGACTTCTAAGAATAAGTGGGGAAAATAGATGAAAAGATAACCCCAAATTGTGTGATAAGTGCTTTAATACAAGGAGATTCAACATGTTAGGTGAATATTGTATGCCAGAGACATTTAGGAGAGTATGGTTCAAATAACTGAAAGAAATCTAGTATATGATAGAGTATAAACTATAAAGTAGCAAGACATATGGGCAAAGAGGAGAAAATAGTAGATCAAGAAAGTATTTTTAAAGTGTTTGTATTTTACCCTAGAAGCAATAGTCCCAAGTAAGGCAGTGATTTAATTGAATATCCTAAAATGTTTTTTTGAGAATTTAATGAAGTAAAAGAAAGATATTAGGTGTGAGAAGACTTTGTAATTTAAAAAATGTTAAGGAAGTTAACTAGATTTGAAGCAGCATGTCTAGATAATTCTTGATAAGAAATATTGCTACAATATTGGCAGGGCTGTACTCTCCAAATCAACTCTTTTAAAAAGCCCTCCTAATAATTTCATTTTGACTTTATTTTGCTATTAGCATGTTATAAAACTTCCTTTGAGTAAATAAGGAGAGAAAATTAAATATATATTTTCATCTCAATCTTCCCATAGCTTCTTTGAGAGCTAGATTTCTGCTAAGACATATATACCTTTTTATTTTTTATTATTATTTTTTAAACATCTTTATTGGAGCATAATCACTTTACAATGGTGTGTTAGTTTCTGCTTTACAACAAAGTGAATCAGCTATACATATACATATATCCCCATATCTCCTCCCTCTTGTGTCTCCCTCCCACCCTCCCTATCCCACCCCGCTAGGTGGTCACAAAGCACTGAGCTGATCTCCTTGTGCTGTACGGCTGCTTCCCACTAGCTGTCTGTTTTACATTTGGTAGTATATATATGTCCATGCCACCCTCTCACTTCATCCCATTCTCTATGTCTGCATCTTTATCCCTGTCCTGCCCCTAGGTTCTTCAGAAACTTTTTTTTTTTTTTAGTTTCCATATATATGTCTTAGCATACGGTATTTGTTTTTCTCTTTCTGACTTACTTCACTCTGTATGACAGACTCTAGGTCCATCCACCTCACTACAAATAACTCAATTTCGTTTCTTTTTATGGCTGAGTAATATTCCATTGTATATATGTGCCACATCGTCTTTATCCGTTCATCTGTCGATGGACACTTAGGTTGCTTCCATGTCCTGGCTATCATAAATAGAGCTGCAATGAACACTGTGGTACATGACTCTTTTTGGATTATGGTTTTCTCAGGGTATATGCCCAGTAGTAGGATTGCTGCATCATATGGTAGTTCTATTTTTAGTTTTTTAAGGAACCTCCATACTGTTCTCCATAGTGGCTGTACCAATTTACATTCCCACCAGCAGTGCAAGAGGGTTCCCTTTTCTCCACACCCTCTCCAGCATTTATTGTTTGTAGATTTTTTGATGATGGCCATTCTGACTGATGTGAGGTGATACCTCATTGTAGTTTTGATTTGCATTTCTCTAATGATTAGTGGTGTTGAACGTTCTTTCATGTTTTTGTTGGCAATCTGTTACATATCTTTTTAAAAGCCATAGAAGTTCATGGAAGTTCATAGCAGTTCACTGGACTTTGGATGTCATTTCTAGCCATGGCTGAGAATACCACCATGCTTATTTTATAAACACACATGGTTTACTCTTTGAATACAATTGTATTTTTTATAGGGGCATATAAAATAGCCATTTGTAATATGACTAAATCACGAAAAATGTTTTCCAGTAGTACTCCCAAAAGGTGTTTTGTTGATGAAGGAACAGGGAAATGTGAAGAGAGAACAATGTTTTGGAGTCTTTAGCTTCCTGGGTGATCTTTGGAGTTTACTGGATTGCTAAGAATATTAAAATGAGATTTTTGTAGCCTATCCAGTTCTCAGGATGGTTGAGAAAAATGAATATTTTATTTACAAACTCAGAGCAAAGATCACTTGCTCTAATTCTTACATACATATCAATAAAATGGATGCATTATTTTATAATATTAAGTCCTCCAGTGGCTTTTTAATCCTGGGTACTTTTCTCCAATGTAAATTGTATTATGTACTAGAATCTTCAGTCTAAGTTGCAGTTACATTTTCTTCCATTTATTTGATTTTATGTTTGAGAGAAAACATGGTATATTACTCATGGCTATGCTTTTATTTTGGGAAATCAAAATTGTATCACTAAAATGTTCTGTTCACATTTTTCAATACCTATTGGTTTCTGACAATATGCTGAAAATGTTCCACTGCATACTGTCTGATTTGAGGTGGTAGATATGAATGTAATAACTGCTAGTAAATTGAAATATTTCTTTAGAACCAACTGAGAAACAGTGTTACAAATGTTACCACAAATCATGTTTATTCATATTGCCTTCTATTTTTAAGAAGAATACTGCAGAACAAAGGAATTTGGATCCTTGCTAATATGTAGGGTAAGGAGACAATCTTGCTGGACTCAGCAATTATTTTATTTTATTTATCTTTTTAGATTTCTTAGTGTAATTCACACATAACCTAGTTACTTCTGTTTTTGAGTTTTAAATCCAGCCTTCCTCCACAACCCTTCTGTAACGCATTCTGGAAGATGACATTAATATTTATGTTACTAAAAATATCATTGTGAAGTGGAATGCCTTAATTAATTAAATATTGCTTCACTCAGCATGTCTTCATCTCTACTGCTATCCTTAAGCCTATGATGGAGGAGGGATCTCTCCTCTTTCTTAATTCCAATTCCTCTACTTTTTTTCTGGATCTCAATTTTCTACAACATGAGAGAAAATTTGCTTTTATGCTCATATGCTTCCTCCCCAGAAATGCCAATCTTTCTTTCTTAACTCCCTAATATTCCCCTGCCTTCAAACTTTTCAGTTGTTTTTCTACTAACTTTTCTAGGTTCTTTTTAAAATTTCATGTTTTCTCGTCTCTTCCAGAATTACTAGTCTACAGTTTCTAAATATGACCTCAGCTATAGCAACATTCTCCTTCCATTCTTCTGACTCATTGTAATGGAAGAGGAAAGCCAACTTCTTCATAAATTTTTTTTTCTCTTCCTGGGTTCTGGATTACACCCTTCTATCATTTTAGGGTCCTCACTATATTCATTACCACCTCTTTCTTGGATCTTCAACTTTGATCTCTCTACTGGCTTCCTGATGCCAGCATTTAGGCATGCCTAATTCTCTTTCATTTGAGAAACAATGCAGACAAAATTAAACAAACAAAATCATCCTCCAACTCTTTCCTCCCACAAGCTACTGCAGTCATTTTTCCCTTTTCTCTTTCACAGCCAAGTTTCTTTGAACGTTTATCTATGTTTGCTTTACCATATTTTGCCTTCAATTCTCTCTCTAACCTTTGAAACCTGGTTCTTAAGCCAGACATTTTAGTAAAACTGTACTTTACAAGGTCTCCAAAATATCCCTTAGTTCCTAAATTCTGTGGATACCTTTCAAATATCACCTACTTGACCTTTCAGGAGAAAATTTAACACTGTTGAATTTTCCTTCTTGGAAAGGTCTTTTCATAGTTTGGATTTATTGTTAAGCAAATATTCATTTCTCTTCCATTCCCACTGTTAATAGAGCATACAGCTGTACCAATTGATGTTGTGTTCAGTCATATGTCTTGCTTTGCCCATTGTAATAATACTAGATGTGTACTAAGCAAAAATTATGCATCTGAGTTTGGCATGGTTCTTACACCCAGTCATCTGCATTGAGAAGAACATATGCTGGGAAACTGCTGATCCAAGGTGAAAGTGGAAACATATGAGCAGACATGAGGGCAATACAAAGCTTGGAGACAGACCCAGTTACTGTACAGCCTAAAGCATGATTGACCTAATCAAACTGTGGACCCATGTGCAAGAGAAAAAGCTATTGTAAATTTGGGATGTTTGTTTTGCAGTGTTATTGGGCAATAGCTGATTGATATAACTCAGTTCCTTGAGATTTCATGAAACTATCTTCTGGTTTTTCTTTTAAGTCTCATAAACCTTTGTAGCCTTTATAATCTTTTCTTCCAGAGGCTTCTGCCCTAAACCCATTACCTCAGTTTGAATACACTTACTATGAGATCCTATTCCCAGTGATGGTTCTGATTGCTATCTATATGCTGATAACTTCTAAATAATTAGCTTCAATTTGACCTATACATCAGACCCATCTTGTCAACAATGCATTGGACATCTTCACTTGGTTGTTTCACAATCACACCAAACTCCATTTCCTGAACACAGTGCTTCTGCTCCACAATACATTTCATATTCAACCACAGGGGGGATAAAACTAAAACAGCTATGTACCACCAACATTACAAAAATTAATATAGAGGTTATGATTTATTGCATTTTTGCTTTATGCCTTTAAATGCATTATCTGACTTGTTGCAACAACTCCATGGGTTGTAAATTATTATCCCTCCTTTGATGGACATGAAGTCCAATTAAATAAAATAAGATCAATAGCTAGTAAGGGACTGAAACAGATCAAATTCAAATCTGTCTGACCCCATAGGGTGGACCTACTTATAAAATTTTATGGGCTGCTTGCTTAAAATCTAAATTTAAGGACCAGACTCTCCAGTGATCTTTTCAAGGTGCTGTACTGCATACACATATTACCTATTCAGCAATAACTATCTCTGTTCCCTCAGAAGAAACTTTTTTGCTATCCTCCACACAAACCACCCACATTACTGCTTCTGTGTCTTTGTTCATGCTATTTATTGTAAATAATGGTAGCTGTCTCCACATATATCCAGATTCTCTCCTTCTCAGATGCACTTCGTTTAAAGATTAAGGCTTTAAGAGATTCTCAAACTATTTCTCGTGACAAACTATTTCTAATGACGTATAACTTGTATATATTATTTAATAGTTTCATATTCCAGTTTCTTTAGCTGTGTCTTGAACACAAAGACTTGTGGTCAGCCTCTTTTGTGTTCATTTCAACACGAAGTACATTTCATTGAAAAGTTGAACTGAGTATTTTAAATGAACTATTTTATTTTTAACCCCTATTATTGCTTTTTCTTTTACTGCTCTCTCAAAAATATCAATGAAGTATCATATCACTTAGAGCAATATTTCTCTCCCTCAAATCATAGATTTATATAATCATTGAAATAATTATAGGAATTGACTTATTTATGTTATTAAGTAAATGCAAATAAAGTTAGCCAAAATCAAAGCTGCAATCTCAGGGAGCTTAGTTATCAAGGTCTTCATCATACTTGTTTATATGAGACTAAATAAAGTATGTGAAAAGTAGAATAGAGTCACTCAGTGATTTCTGTTTCTTTATGCTAACAATTTCTTGATTATTTGACATATTTTAGGTAAGTTTTTCTATTTATGAAATGGCCTAACAGATGTAAATTGTTCAGTGTAGTTTCTCACAAAAGAAGCATTTGATAATAGAAGTGCTGGGTAGGTCATGCTGAAGATGTTATGCTTTTAAGGTTCTATCACATTAAAAATGAGTATCGTGAAGGCAGAGAAGATAGTCATTATTCAGGGAAAATACAGAGGAATTATCTATGTACATGATAAAATAAGTGAAAAAGTAAATAAAATGTCCAACCAAAACCCCTCGTTTTCTGTTACCTTAAGAACCGTTGGGAAGTAAATGTATATGTCTTTTCCACATTTAGTACTTTGGTTTAATCTATTATTAAATGGCAGAATCATACTGTTTTTTCCTGATATTTTCAGATTACACTCTGCTCTATTTCTCCCTGCTAAGAGAAACAAGATGAGGTCAAATGACCTCACTGGGTAGTAATTGGGATTCTTCTGAATTTCTTTTTCCTTGACTACCTAAGTGGTAAGAGATGGGATGATTAATTATGACCTCACTCTATTCTGTTGTTAGACGTTGGGGTACTAGCTAAAAAAATTTCAGGTTTGACCACATATGAATATAAATATGTAGTCTAAAGTCAATATAAATTTTAAAATTGTTAGTTTTTTCTTGGATTATCCATATAATAGGTCTTCTCTAATTATGAGGATAACTGAGTTGACTTAAGCATCTTGTCTGTTTGAAAATTCTCCACTATAGGCACACTAAAGATTTTCAGCATTTCAAGAACTAGATATTCATTTTAACCATTAGCAAACCCAGGAAGTTTTCACAGTTTGGGCAATTCATGAAAAAATGGAACAGACTTCACAGACTCTTAGTATGGGGGATTTCTGGAATTAATAGGTTGGGAAGTAGCAATTGTAAAATTTTACTCAGAGGATCACATAATACTGAATTATAACCACCCCCCTCCACCGTCCATTTCAGGCATGATTAAAATGTTGATCATTAATGATGCTATATTTTCCATCTTTATTAGAAAGTGAAAAGATACAGTGGCATATCTAATTACTAATTCTTTATTATAAGGATGCTCTCATCTCTTGTGTCTTCTCAGAAATAGATGTTGCTGGACAATATTATATATATTGTTTGTTTTAAGAAATGACACTTTGAATTAGTTTTCCTGAAGACATTTATTCAATTCTGAACTGGTTACCTTGTAAGATGTAAATTGTCAAGAACTCTAATATGAATTGCTTTATAAACACATATATAGGCATTCATCATAAAGCAACCAAAATGTAAGGCTTAATTTCAGTGAGCTAAAAATGTGTTTATTATGTTAAACATTCTGTAGTTCCTGCAACTTTTGGATTTTTGTACTATCCAGATCCCAGGGGATTCTGATTTCTTCAGGACCTGCTGAAATAGAGTATGACTTTGATATTAAATTTTAGGTTCTGTATTCAATCCACTCAAAAATGGACTGCAAGTGTATTGTTTCTTACAGAAAGGTAAATATTGATCCTTTCAAATCAGAACCTCATCAAATCCTCATGGTCATTTTGTAGATGACTGAAGAAATTCCCTCTGTGTGAAAATTATTTTGTAAGCATTTTTATGGAAAAGGAAAGATAGATGCAGAAAGGAATGAGATGACAATCTATAACACCATGGATTATGAACTGAATTTTATTTGCTTTAGATATCCTCTGAGCTTGTGATTCTCCAGCATGAAAATAAGTATCACTGGAACAGTTTGTTAAAACCAATGCTCTCAAAGCTTCTGATTCAGTGTTCTGAAGTGGGGCCTGATAATTTGTATTTTAACAAGCTCTCAGGTGATGCTGATGCTGTCTTCTCAAGAACCACCCTTTGGGTATTCCTCTAGTTACCTCTGGTACCAATCCTTTGTTAACTAGTAACACTTACCTTCAGACAATGATAACCACACCAAGAGTATTAGCTAATGGAAGAAAATAACAGAACAGCTTACTTTATTGTATAGGATGATGCTGCATTAGCAGGATTCTTTGCCTTGATTTAACATTACTAACACAGTTTTTCCTTACTATCAAAAAATAACAAAAGTAATCTTCTAGGGCCTGATTTGATGATTCTTGTGTTGGAGAAAATATTGATATTCCTGTTGATTTTGAGAAGTAAATCTGTTATGGTCTCAAGTTTTTATTACAATCAACTCTGGGGAGAGCAAGTGTGATACCCATGATGCTTTCTCATTAACAAATAACTTCAAGCTCCTTAGAGTCTAGTAGTTAGAGAATATGAGGGTGAATGTAATTTGCTATGACAACTAGTAAATGTACCCTTGAGATTAACTATAAAATTCCACAAATATTCCTAATATTTTGAAAGTCAGGATGATAGAGTATCTCACAATCTTAGCTGGATATTAAAATCACCTGGGTAATTTAACAATACTGATACCTGGGCCCCACAATTTAGACGTTCAAATTTAATTGGTTTGGGTCTGGTCTTGACATATTGAAATGGGTAGAGGAGAAAGATTAAGGAGGGAAGTCCAGACAGGAAGCCAACTACCATTTCTTGAGACCTGCTTTCCATATGTCAGGAACTATATGAGACATTTTATGAATATTGTCCCTAAACCTCACATAAATTCACAAGATAACTATCAATTAAAAGCTTTTTAAAATCTAAGATAATAGACTTGAATAAAGGGATAAAATAACTTTCTCATGGCAAGAGGCTGTTTAATAAGTGGGAGATTGGTCATTAGAACCCAGGTTGAGGTGGCTCCAGTGTCCATTCTTCTTCATTTCTTTGCATGGGTACTAGATGTCTCTTTCTTCTATCTCAAGTCAATTCTATTGTTTCCTTGAAGGAGCATTATAACTTCACAAGGAAAATAGTTTCATAGCTCTATATAAAAAATACAGCTTTGTTTTTCTTGCATTGGTTTAGGTTGAAATTTAGCATTACAATCACCATTGGATAAAATCACTCCTGTAAGCACAGTGTACCTAGTGAATTGGAGGAATCTCTTTTAGTATTTCTCAAGCAAAATAGGGGCCTCTTGTAAGTAATTGTGTTTATGAATTTTTTATAATATTTGGTTTTCATATTTAGGTCTGTATTATTCATTCTTTAATCAGGTTTAAAGATACTAAGTAAAATGGAATTTCTTTGGTTGTATATTTTATCTTTCAAGAAAAGGTTCTAAATTTTTAATTGACTGACTTATAAGTGCAGTAGATTATGGTTTAATTTTTTTCTCTGTTTTTAAAATTATGTTTTCATGTATAATTCAGCCTTTATAATGTTTTTTATTCCATCTGATAGATATCTCTTTTTAAAGCAATGTACATTCTCGTTTGAAACCAATAACTTGCTGGATAGTTTTAAAGGTGGTCCTGAGGGTTATGAAAGTTTTTTCAGTGCTTTCTCTGGTAAGGAAACTGGAGCTTTCCAGTCAACAGTAAGAGTTGGCTTTAATGAATTCAGTCCTGTCTGTAGAGCCCAAAGTACAGAAAAGAGGCCTCTGGGGAAATGGCTGAAGTACTCTACCAACCCAGCATTCTGGAACAGCATGATTGAATAGAGTACTTAGGTGGCACTATGAGGCAGAGATTATCCCCTCTTTACAGATGAAGAAACTGAGGACACCTGAGGCTACATATTTAGAACCGTAAATCATAGGCTGGCATTTGGACTCAGATCTGATGGACTTTGCACCTATCCTTTAAAGTTTTCCCAGGCTCTACTGTTCTCCTTATTTGAACAGACTGGCTTGTGTATTTCTACGCCCTGGCTATCCATCTGATAAAAATTTGGCATTTCTTTCCATCAAAGCATATTTTCCAAAGGTGCCCTTAGGAAGACAGTCTCATTGAATTTTATTTCCCTTCACCTTAGATGGTATGAGGTGTTAAGTCTTTTAAGAGATGCTATTTGAAATCACCGTTATCTGACTACCTGCATGTTACTACAGTTCAAAACTTGTTAAACATTGGACTATTAAAGTTAATTATATGGTTATTTGTCCCTTGAAGACAGAAGTGTTGTTCATTCAGCTGGAAATAATGTGCTGAAGATGGAAAAGTTAACAGTTGCTGATTCATCACATGGAATAATGCATATTTATGGATATTCTTTTATAATAATAGAGAATGCTAAATAAATCAGTAATATATGAACACAATGGGAAGATGGACTAATAGTCACTTTGACTTAAAATTGAGGATAGTTACATTTTCAGAGTATAGTATTTAGAGAAACTTTATATAGAGGCCTAATAATTTAGTCACCACAAAATCCTTTTAACCCAATAATTTGCTATATAATTTCTAAGCTATTTTATAAGCAACTTCTAAATAGCAGTCCTTCTTAACCTGATCATCTGGCATATAAAATACAGATACTAAATATAGGAGTTGAAAGAAGGGAAGCAGTGGCTTTTAAGGAAATGAGCATTCAACTTTGAATCAGGACCAGAAACTTGACTATATTTCATGGGAAATTGTAGAACCCAACTTATCTCATTGTGCTTTGAGGTCAGAAAAATAAATCATTCTTATTTGTTTAGTATATTCTTTCATGGTTCAGAGGAAGTATATAATATGTTAGCTACATAAGTGCAGAGGCTCTTAAACTGCAAAGTAAGTATTAAGTATCTACCAAGTGTTAGCATCATTCTAAAGTTAAAAGAGTAGAATTCTGTTAAAAGATCTACCTTGTTGGTCCTAACACTGACATTCAGCAATGTGACTTTCTCACACTAATCTACTTACGAATCTACTCTCTATATTTTTCACTCAAATTTATCTCTAAAGAATGTTAAAGTCAAAAAAGTGAGTTTAGAAGAACATACTTATTAGCAGTAATTTGATCTCTTAAGTTCTAGCTTTAGTCGTTGTCTTTTAAAGATTTAGTTCAGAGTATGTTTGTTTCATTGTTAAACACTATAGATAGATCTCAGTCTAAGTAACAGATACCCATCTCAAAGGTTTTGTGTGTGTGTCTGTGTGTGTATACACACGCAAGAGAAGAGCAGTATAAAAAATGTTATGACACACAGTCAAATAACATTTAGCTTGTATGGCTGTTTTGTGTTTTTGAAAATTGAATTTTATTTGGAATGTGAAGGTAATATGGTTGCCAGATAATTAAATCCTATTATAAATCCCTTTGAAAAATTAACTATAATCAACTAGTTTTTTATGTAATTCAACATTTTTTAACATAATCTTGTTAGATTATTTAAACTGAAGCTCAGCTGTGATTGTTTCAAATATAAAATAAGGAAAATACATTTTTGCCCTTTGAGAGAACATTATAAGTTGATCCTCTGTCTTCTCTTTCCAAAACCCAAGCGTCAGAGTTCATCATGACATCCTCATTTATCAGAGTTGTTTAAGACAATGAAGCCCACATAAAGGATGCAATACTTTGTATCTCAGTCCTCCTTGAGCATCTCCAGACACAACTTTTCACCTTTCCCATCGCATTCCCTGCCCAAAAAAGTCAACAAAATAAGCTAAATGGGTGATGGCCATATAATCACTCAGGACCAGCTCCTATTTTCTCTCTTATGTTGATCTTTTCTTTTTTATATATAAATTCATTTATTTTATTTTTGGCTGTGTTGGGTCTTCGTTGCTGTGCGCGGGCTTTCTCTAGTTGTAGCGAGTGGGGGCTACTCTTCATTGCTGTACATGGGCTTCTTATTGTGGTGGCCTCTCTTGTTGTGGAGCACGGGCTCTAGGAGTGCAGGCTTCAGTAGTTGTGGCTTGTGGGCTCAGTAGTTGTGGCTTGAGGGCTCTGGAGCACAGGCTTAGTAGTTGTGGTGCACGGGCTTAGTTGCTCCACGGCATGTGGTATCTTCCCAGACCAGGGATCGAACCCGTGTCCCCTGCATTGGCAGGCGAACTCTTAACCACTGTACCACCAGGGAGGTCCCTGGATCTTTTTTCTAAGTTTTAAAATTCTTTATGTTATATAGAGAACTCTAAAACATCATCTTATTTTCACTGATAAAGAGAAATGCCAATTTGACTTTGATAATCCTAGTACTTAATATTTATTTGTAATTTATTGTCAAAGGATGCTGATTGCTATTGGAGCATGTTACATAAATTTGAACTGTGGGGAACATCACACTTCTCCATCAACTAATAAGTACCTCATGGTGGGGCTACGCAGGATACAAGAGAAGTACAGGTCAACATTTCCTTTCTTATAATTCTAGAATTCAAAAAAAGCTCTAAACATACAACATTGTGATTCATTTGGTGATAAAACCTGATTTTGACTTGAACTCATTTGGTAGCAAAACCTGTTCTGAACTGATCTGAGGCCATTTCTATCTTATGTTTTTGGTCTGGAGTGAATATACCCAATTTTTGCTAAAGAAATATTGATGTCTTTGATTACATGTTGCTACTCCAGACAGATATACACACTTCCAAAGTTCCAAAAACTCCAAACATATTTTAATCCAAAACATATATAGCCCCATGGACTTTGGAAAAGGGATTCTAGGTCTGTTAGACGTTGTCCTTGCACTCCAGCAGCTTGTAGTTTATTGAGGTGTATGACAGGAACACCACCTTTAAACACATAGTCAACAAATAGTTACTGAAAGTCTACCAGTTGGCAGATATTCACACACATACAGATATATGTATATATTCTATGTGTATATATATGTATAATATAAAACTATGTTTTATATATAATGTATATAATGTTAATTTTGCAACATAAGAGAAAAGTAGTACTAGTTTAGAAAAAGTCTAGTGACATAAAAGGTTTCAGAAAGTAGTAGAACTTCTCTCTTAATCATTTTTGAATTTGTTTCTTCATAAAATAAAGCAAAAGCACAGTCAATAAGGAAACCTCTGTATGTACACTGAAGGTAAAAACAAATAAGCCTGTAAAGTTTTGATGAAAACCCTCCAGTAAGTGTGTTTTTCTTTACATATAATAGAAAGCTGTTTTGAGGATAGATCAGTGTAACAAGTTTAGATCAAAGAACCAAATAGAATTTAGTTGACTTTCATTACTGCCCTTACTAGATATGACTTTAGGTAAGTTATTTAAAATCTCTAAGCCTGCTTTATTATCTGTAAAATATTAATAATAAAAGCAGCCACCACATAGACTCGTTAGAGGATTACATCAGGTGATGCATGTATTGGAGGATGTCTGGCACATAGGAAGCACATTTATGCTCCTTATTACGAAGCTGTTCTCATCCAGGCCCAGTGGATAAAGATAGTCTTAGGCTATAGAATTCTATGTAATTCATTCTTAGCTATTCAAGGGAGTTGTTTTCATTGCATGTTATATTTTCATTTGATAGGATAAATTTTTCTATAATTTTTTAAGGTTTCATATCTAATAATGAAAGTAGTTATCTGGTGAAGAAGCCATCTTCAGCTGCTCTAGGCCTTTATGTTTATTACTGGAAGTCTCTCAGCTGACTCACATGAGACTTTTAGATTTAATTTCTAGAATTTCTCCAGGAAGCAGAAGAAATTGGAACAGCAAAGTGTTTTGTCTTATGAAATACTTGATGTGTTATTTACTCCTGATGAGTTCAAGTTTAATATCTAAGCCATTCAATACACTCATAAGGTGATCACACCCTCTGCCCTATAAGAATCTCATTGAAATAAGCTACAATAAGGTATAAAACTAGGTGGTAAAATGGAAAGGGATGATATTCATAATAGAAACTTTGACATATTTTTGCTAGACATAGTGAAGTCATATTAGAATGAAGGAACTTCTAATGTGACCAAGAATCTCTGTATGTGTTTAAAAGACTCATAGAAAAAGGAAGTGAAAGAGATGGTAGCAGGGCCATGTTATGACTTTCATGAACCCCAGGCACTTCTACCTTTATGGGCCCCTTCCTTAATAAAAAATAATTACAAGTGATATTTTACACCAGTCTTGTTATAAAGATAAATATAATCCAGGCTGGATTTATTATTATATATTCATTAATAGTATATCTATTTTCTCTTCTTTTAAAGCAAATTAAAATTAAAGCATTTTTGTGAACTCCTAAAAGTAACACAGACCATAGGCATTGTGCCTATTGTGTCTGCCTCATGGATAAGCACTATCCTGGATGCTAGTAGAACTTCACCAATTCTTTTTCTTAAAAGCCAAGTATCAATGCAATACCTGGATTTCTACAAGAGCATTTAACAGGCATAGAACACAGGAATGGCCCAGCCAAACAACGGTTCCTTCAATAAAGAAAAAGAAAACTCATCTTCAACATAGACTGACAGATCCTGTCCTGACTTTGTCCAGTTCAGCTTAATTTCTTTCCATCACCATCCCAGGCTGCTGCGATTCTGGCTTAACAAAACGAAAGTAAAGTAATTGAAAACTACTCCCTTGTCTTTTCATTTGTACTCAGAAGATTTGGAAATAGATCCTCAATGTTCAGTATTGAAAAAGCATAGACCGGGCTTCCCTGGTGGCGCAGTGGTTGAGAGTCCACCTGCCGATGCAGGGGAAATGGATTCGTGCCCCCGTCCGGGAAGATCCCACATGCCGCAGAGCGGCTGGTTCCGTGGGCCATGGCCCCTGAACCTGTGCGTCCGGAGCCTGTACTCCGCAACGGGAGAGGCCACAACAGTGAGAGGCCTGCGTACCGCAAAAAAAAAAAAAAAAAAAAAAAAAAAAAAAAGAAAAAGAAAAAGAAAAAGCATAGACCGTACTCTGTGATCACAAGCAAACAAAAGAACACTTCGGTTCAAAAGACAATGACATTTGAAAAATAAGATAAGAGTATATTCTTATGCATTTTTTACTTCAACACAGTAGAAAATTTTAGGATATGTTAGGTTGACTTAAAAATAAATCAACTTTTGATTTTAATCAAATAAATAAATCACAACTTTGCAATTTAAGAGCAAAAATGATGATGAGAGAATGATCTGAAACAAGAAAAATTGCATGGAGTGAAAAACACAACTGCCAAATTAAAACTCAAATAAGAATAGCGACCATTGATGGCATTTCACAAAATCAGTCATGTAAATGACATGTTTAAGAAATTCTCCCAGAATTGGGAAAAGTATTAAGAGACCAAAATAACAAACGACAAAGGGTATGTGACCAAGATAGCCTTAAATTTCCCATCAGTGACTAATTTTGGACAGGTTTCTTCCTGACTGCAGGCCTCTCTCATCTCCCTTTTCTTGGAAAATTTACTTTAGAAAACTTATAATTGAAAATTCTTTCTCTGCCCCCATGAAATGTATATAAATTAGTCCCCAGCCTCTAGCCAGTTTTATAATCCAAGAATGTCTTTCTCAAAAACCTGGGAATCATTCCTTCAAAATATAGTCATCAAGAAAGATCTCTATCTCTCAGTTTCTGTGGGAGGGCAGGAAACTAAACTCAATAAGCACAAATTAGCAAACAGATGGCCTAATAACATTGACCCTCCCACTAACATCTTTCAGTACTATTCCACTGGCTCACCCCAGCTCTAAAAACTCTCGCACCATTTGTTTCAATGGAGTTGAGTTCAGTTTCTTTTCTTACTGCAATAGTCTTGAATAAAGTCTTCCTTGCCTGCTTAAATTTGTCCAGTACAACTTTACTTTGACACATCAAAGCCAGATCTTTTTGATTCAAAGGATATTTAATAAGCATCTAATAATAATAATAACAACAAAGTACAGGAATAACTATTGACTGTGGGCCATGCCCAGGGTGAGGCATCTCGTCTTAGTCCAGGACAATTTTCCAGAGAAAGTGAAGCCATGAACTCACAGTAGCTGGGGGACATGCACTGACAAGTAAAGGAGATCTGAAGGGGGCCGACAACATCTACCATAGACATGCTTTCTGTTAAGATTAATTTTGGCTGCAAGAAAGAAAAAATCTGATGAAAGTGGTTAAAACAAAGTAAAGGCTTTATTATTCTCATGAAGCAAGAAGTCCAGGGATAGGCAGTTTAGACCTGTGCACGGCTCCAGTATGTCAAGGATCTGCACTCTTTCTCCCTTCCTTCTATAGTGTCCTGCTAAGTGTGTGGTTTCATCCTCATGGCTGCTAAATCTTTGTACATATCACCACATTCCAGACAGGAGGAAGGGGAAGAGCAGAGGACCAAAGGGACAAGCCAATCAGTATACAAGCTCTATAGGTAAAAATCTCTTAGCTTTCCTGGTAGTACTACCCAGTGACTTCAGTGAACATCTCATTGTTAAAATGAGATCACACAATACACCCCTAGTTGTTGAGAATTTTAGCTGTCCACCTTCTTGTAGCAAAGGAGGTCAGATGAGAAGGAGGATTGGGATGACTCTAAACGCCCACAGCATTTGCCAAACTGAACAATTTTACATTTGAGTTAAATGACTCTCTTAACCCTTAGGAAAACAGAGATCCAGTTCTAAAATAATATGATATTAAAAGTAGCAGAGTAAAAAATACATATAAAATTACGCAATAGGCCTAAGCTATATTCAGAAAAAATTATGTTACATAATAAGGACTGAAAATAAGTGAACTAAGTATTAAGGTAAGCAAGAAAAAAGGTAAGAAAATATGCTTAAGGAAAATAAAGAGAAAATCATCAAAAGCAAAAGCTGACATTTACAAATTTGAAAAAAGAAAAGGGGGAAGGGGAACTGCCATTGTAAACTTAATCCAATACTTGTTCTTTACAAGGTCAGTAAAATAGACCAAGCCTTGGGCAAGACTTATAGGGAAACAAGGGAGAAAGGCACTATATTATGTTAGGAATGATGTAGGGGATGTAACAACATATTTTGGGTGATTTTTCCCCTTAATAAAGAAAATACTTTGACAGTTATATGTTAAGAAAAGGCAAAAATATGGATAAAGTGAAAGTGTTTTTTAGTAAAAGACAAATGACCAAAACTGATCCCATAGATAATAGAATAGCATGGGGAAAATGGTTAAAGCAGTAACTTAGTTTCAAAACAACATAGGTCAGATGGAAATGGAACCAACAATAGAGCAAAATATTCTCAGCACAATTTAAAAGTAAATTTAAAGATTAAAAATAAAGTACATATCCTCTAGATTAGATATTTTGCTTATAGAGGTTTTTCTTGGGGGAAGAATGAGAGGTGTATATATAGATTTATGTGACTAGATATGCAATGTCGTGCCATTCATTAGCACTATATATTAAAGAAAAATATGAGAAATTATTTAAATACACAAATGTAGAGGATCGTGGTTCATACATGCAGTCAAATAGATTAGATTGAATTGTATGACGTTGCTGCTATCGACCATTTCTAATTTGTTATATAAAACCAGTGATTTCATATGCTCCAAACTAATAAATACACACACTTATATACCCCAATATTTTAACTGTGGTTATCTCTGAGTGGGGGGATTATTAGTGATTTTAATTGTCTAATTAATTCTAATAAATGAACAAAATGAGCACATAACTTGCATGTATTACTTTGTAATGTTCCACTAAATTATGCACTCTTGGGGAACAGGCATTTGGTTTTGGTAATCATTATATTCCTGTTGCAGGAGGAGCCCTGCAAATATTTGTTGAATCAATAACTGAAAAAATATTTATACTATAAAAAAAGATTTTAAATTGCAAATGAGGAGAGCTAGAGAAATTGCTCCTTAAATTATTTGCCTCACCATGTGAAAGGGTTAAAGCAATTTTAAGCCTATCATGGCTCAATTTAGGCAATTATTTTTCCTTAATGTATTCCATATGTTTAGTATCTGATAAGATGCTATTATGAGATGTTACATCGACTTTATGGTTCTCTTTGAAAACATCCAATTAAGTTTCACAAATATAACTTGATGTGAGAAATAATGAAAACACCAATGATTAATGGAGAGATACAATCGCAAGAGAAAAATGTCTGCCCAACAGTTCAGAATAGAATGGTAACATAGTGTTTGAATCTATAATAATAGTGGTATATGAAATTGTATCAGATACATTTTACTGATTCATTATTCAAATTCTCAAATTTCAAAAACTGTGTCCTGGAAGATATACTACAACTTCGTAGACCATGCTCATGGCTTGCGAGGAAAACTGCATTTCAGCACTACAGTTATTTTCTCTAATGTAAAGAGTGGCACAAGAAACCACTGACTGTGATGGTCCTTAGTGCAAAACAAGGTTGAAATCCACATTCACTCAGAAATCCTATTAGTGCCTCTGCTGAAGAAAAGGCAAAAAAAAACATTGAAGGGTTAATGATTTGCCTACAGATTTTTTTCTGTCCATGTGTTTGGATAAGCTGACAGGAGTTAATTACATAAAATTCTTTTCTTTCAAATAATTTCACTGATGTAAAACTTCCAATCCAGTTACATTCTTTGATAATTATTTTAAATATCAAAACACTAATTTTTGCTTACATAATATTAATAAATGATGCAGGCATTTTGCATCATTCTCTGCCCTTACTCATAGAGTTGGCATATACTTTAATTAGATATACAAAAAATACAACTGCTTTGTTATTTTTACTGGGAAATTTATTCTTTCCGTCATTGATGTGGTAACCTGCCAAGGAATTAGGAGTTTTTGCATTCTTTGCATTCTATTTATAAAAGAGATACAGTTCCTGGGTATGAACTTGGGCTCTGAGTGAAGATAGGTAGACCAGGAGAGGGTATTTATGAATATTTTAAGTAGGTGCATTTATATTTTGTGGTTGATGTCATACTTGATTTGCAATTTTTGAAATATAAAATACAGTGTTCTTGGAATACAATGTTGTCCAGTAACAAAGAGCTTATAAACCCAAATGAGGTTCCATTTATTTTCCAGTATTTTTTTTTCTTGGTCATAAAAAAATAGCTTAAAATGAAGACTGAAATATACATTCAAAGCTTGCATTCCTTATATGCTATAAAAGTTAGATTTTTTCCAGATATTAAAATATATTTTGTGGCAATATTTGGCATCAAAACAGAAGACTCATATTTTCTTATCATGCTGTCATTTTCAAAAGTGTTCAGGTAAGGAGATCTTTTTCCTGAGAGGAAGAATTCCAAGAGATTTTCGTCACCATGAGACAAAGAAAGTCAACAAGCTTAAAAAGCAGCATGAAGGACTTAGATTGATTGTGGAAAAGTCTTTATTTCCAATAATACTTTTTTCAACATTAAACTAGGGAGAAAAATTGCAGAATATTTCCAATTTGATAAAAAAAATTATATAATAAGTTTAAAAAGTTATATTTAATAAGAATACATTTTCTTCTTTGTCCTGCCTTTTTGCATTCACCCTTAGTACCACATAGCTCCATTTAATTTGGAAAGTTTGTACCTGAAAGACAGAATACAATCTCTCAATTGATCTCTTTGTCAAGAGCACTGACGATTGATTTGATTGCAGCTCCTGCAGTTAAAGGAGTGTTCATTTCATGATCAAGTATTTTGAAAATGCTTCCTTAAAATGAATGTTTCTTTTCTATTTGGTGATTCTTTTAGTGCACATCAGGGTCCTTCTTGCCTGGGCTTTCCCTGAAACCCTCCTTTTGACATTTCCATTAAAAAATAAAAATTAGTGTTTACTGATTAACATCTCACTTTAAGAGCTCTGCTAAAAGCCATATTCATGAATCAAAGTCAGTGTGTACCACTTGTAATTAACTTGACAAAATTCAGCTTTCCAGGCTAATCTTCTTCTGGCTGCTTTAGGTAATGGCTGTCAATTCAGCCATTCAGCAATTCAGCCACAAAACAATTGGAGTCCACTAAAAAGGAGGGGGGAGCATAAAAACTAGTGATTAGTCCGTGTTCTCTAGCTGGGAACATATTCTAATTAAAATTCTGAAGTATAATGAGGAAACAGAAACATCCAAAAATGTTGACTTGAGATTCACATATTTATAATTATATAAACCAGCCTAAATAAGATCAAATTGACAGTAGGGGTTAAATGAGAGTCAATGTAATAAATACCCTAGGGCTTACCATGTGAATGTTTCTGAGCAAGATCCTGAAACAGTAGATCATCTGTTGCGCTACAGGGCTTTGTGGTTAAGAATGCTGCCTCTGCAGTGAGACATGCTCAAATACTGGCCTTTTTCTAGTTGTATGATTTTGCAAGCACTATTCAACTTTATTCTGCTTTATTACGTTTTCTCATAAAAAAGTTAGGAAAAAAAATACATACCTTGCATGTTTATTTTAAGGGTTAAACCAAAAAACAACCTTAATTCACTGCCTGGCATTTAGTAGATGCTAAATAATTATCATGTATTATAATTCTATTATTATCATAATCTATTACTTAGAGAAAAGCCAAATACACAAATTGTTAGAGTATAATATAATAATATAATAAGCATGTTAAGAAATATACAAACAAGTTGCCCTTAGGCTTCAGAAATGGAGAACAAACATTTTGGCTGGGAAATCTTGGAGAATGAGAAGTTGACTTTGGAGATGTTCTTTAAAAAGATAGGTATAGTTTATCAATAAGGTGAGGATATCTATTTTAGTTAAAGAGTATGAGCAAAATCATGCAACAGGAAAAGCATGATGTATAATTGAGGAACAGTAAAGCATTCATTTTACTGGAGCATAAGATTTTGTAATAAAGCAAAAGAAGATTATTCTGCAAGGAAATGTTGGATAAATATTGTGAGTTGAATACATTTAGATCATCAATAGATTGTAGAAAGTTTCAAAGGATATTTTGATCACTTTTTGCAGGCCAAAATATTCCAATATCAGAGAGTCCAACAGAACCAAAGCAGACTAAGCCCTCCTATAAAATCTCAGTTAGCCTCTGTTTAATAATTAAAGCCATTTATAAACTTACAGAGATTAAAACTGCTAGGTTTTATGAAAGCCAATTTAGTACTGTTTTTTAGAAGCAGCAAGAATCTTAAAAATATATGGCAGTATGCTTAAAAATGTACATTTGGTTCATACAAAGAAAGGACAGTTAAGTAGAATCTTTTAAATAATATTAAAGGCCTCTATCTTTGTTTGGCTAGGACACAGGTTTTGCTCCTGCAGAACAGGAGCTGTGAACAGAACAGCTACCTGTGGTGTTTGTCAGTTTACACAGTTTTTGGACTTACACTTGAAGATTCTGATTCCATTTGTTTAGAATGCAACTCAGGGCACCAATAATTTTCAGACACAAGGGAATTTCAATTGTAAAAGAAAGAGCAAAGACACTTGCCCTTTTTCTACTCTTAAATCATTAAAAGAATAACAAAAAAAATATAACCCATGTTTTTAACAAAACTAGGAATATCTGTCCTTTTGAATCACAATTTAAGAAGCAGCATTGTCAAATACAGTAAATATCAATCCAGGGTACGGGAAGATCCTGACAGAGGACATATGCAGTTATGTGTCTCAGACACAGCCAGCTAAATACAAACATTGTTCAGACAATTGGAGTACGCTAAAGAGAAAAAGCAAAAACCCTTGGTTTGAGCCAATGGAAACAACATGTTTAAACCATTTATATAAGTTTTGGAGACGTTAAAAATGATACTGTAAAGTGTTTAAGGTCACAAATGTGTAGCAGTAGAGTTTTTAAATCTTTAAGAATGATACAAAACAAATTCAGGCCATTTCTATATCTCAGAGGATAAGGTAGTCAGATTTAGCAAATAAAAATACATTCAAATTGCATATCACATGAGATATATTAAAAATTGAGTCATTGTTTATCTGGATTTCAAGTTTAACAAAGAGTCCTGTATTTTATATGGCAACCCTACTTGGGAAGTGGTCTAGAGGGGTGTACAGAGGTTCCAATCATATCTGTGATGTTTGATTTCCTTAAGGAAAATCAGAAGCAAATATAATCAAATGCTAGAATTTGATAGAGCTTGGTGTTTAGTACAGGCATATCTGTCTTGTAGTCCTATTTACTATTGTAAAAATAATTTTAAATATAATGGGTGAACAGACTTCTTTGGTAGTAACAACACAAAGGAGAAGCTACCTTGGCATAAACTTATCAGTAATTGTCCAGTGTCCATATGAAGAAAACATACTACACTATTGAGGGTTAGGAAGATAAGCATCGATAGAAAAACATGCTATATTTTGTTCTTGGATAGGAAAACTTATGATGTAAAAAAAACTGTGCTTTCTGCGTGAATCAACAAATTTAATGAATTCCCCTACAAAAACTCAATATAAATTTTTTGTGAACTAGACAATATAAGAGATTCTAAACTTCATCAGAATAAATTTGCAATAACTGCCAGATAAATCTGAGAATGATGAATAATAAAGGAGATAACCCAACCTTGTAATAAAATATACATCTACTGTTGCTAAAATGAGGGCTATGCAAAAGTATCATAATTACATTTTCTTAAATAAATTTAGTTATTTTTGGCTGCATTTGGTCTTCATTGCTGCGAGTGGGCGTTCTCTAGTCGCTGTGAGCAGGGGCTACTCTTCACTGCGGTGAGCGGGCTTCTCACTGCGGTGGCTTCTCTTGTTGCGGAGCACGGGCTCTAGGCATGCGGGCTTCAGTAGTTGTGGGACACGGGCTCTAGAGCGCAGGCTCAGTAGTCGTGGCGCACGGGCTTAGTTGTTCCGTGGCATGTGGGATCTTCCCGGACCAGGGCTTGAACCCGTGTCCCCTGCATTGGCAGGCGGATTCTTAACCACCTGGCCACTAGGGAAGTCCCATAATTACATTTGAGTGAAATGGCCATAGAAATAAAATTGTGATAATCATTGCATAACATGGATTTACCCACAGTAAATATATATATGTATGTATATTTTACATTTTTTTGAAGTATAGTTGATTTACAATGTTGTGCCAGTCTCTTCTGTACAGCAAAGTGACTCAGTTTTAGACATACATACATTTTTTTTAATAATCTTTTCCATTATGGTTTATCTCAGGAGATTGGATATAGTTCCCTGTGCTATACAGTAGGACCTTGTTCTTCATAGTATATTTTTGAGTCTTTGCTATCTTTCTTATCTTTTTCTTTTTTGCTCCAGTTCAGTTCTTTGGGACTTCCCTGGTGGTCCAGTGGTTAAGACTTCACCTTCCAATGCAGGGGGTGCAGGTTCAATCCCTGTTTGGGGAGCTAAGATATCACATGCTTCGTGACCAAAAGAACAAAACATAAAACAGTTCAGTTCTTTATCACCTTTCATCTGAAAGTTGTAATAGCTCTTTAACTGCTCTTAATACTGGCAGGTCTTTTCTTCAGGTCTTTTCTTCCACCTCGGTCAAAATGATCTATCACAAACACACATAATGTGTTAACTTCCTGACGTAAAATAGTTTGAGGCTCTCCATTGCATCCTAGACAAATGTAATCATATTAGCATGGAATGAAGGACACTCTAGGACCCAGCCCTACCTATCTCTTCAGTCTTGTCTTTAGCACTCACATAACTCAGAAAGCTTTCCCCCATCTCCTCCCGCATACCAGACTATTTCTCACTGCCTGGAATTTCTTTTCAACTTGCTTCACCTGGCCAATTTTTTTCATCTAAAAAATTAATTCAGCTACTATACCTGCCCTCCCCAGTGGGAAGGACTAAATGTACCTTTCCTGGGTATCTCCCTGTAAGTGTCTATTTTATAACTCATGAGTGCATCTTGGAATTTTTAAATTATATACCAGTCTTTTTTTATTACTCAATGTACTCAAGACAAAATTTTATTTATCTTTTTACACTTACTTCCCAGCATACTGTATGCATAACTGTTGGTTAATAAATATTGAAGTGACTTGTTGAATGTCAGTTGAAGTCCTTTCAGTAAAATATATCACACATGTGCTCAGACAAGTGATATCTCAAACAAACAACCAAGCAGGCAAACAAACACACTAAAAGTCCTGGAATAGGAAGGTGGATAGCAGTATTTCTAGTTTTACTGGCTATATCCTTACATCTATTTGTTTATTTCACTTTAAATCAGCTTCAATAATTTTGATTTTGACTTCAATTAAACTTATACATAAAATAAATCAATCATAATCTGTATTTCTTCATTTTTCCAAATGTGGTTCCAAGAAAATCTCTAATGAACAAGGTTCCCTCTTTTTTTGGACCACCCATCTTTCTTTCCTATATATGCTCTGTAAAGTATCACATATTTTACCACAAAAAGATATGAATGATGAACTGAAACAATAGCTTTATTTAGATATAATCTGACCTTTTAGCTTTAATTAAAGGCTATTGACTAACCCCCTCAATAAGACTGAATTTGATCACTTTAATATACTTAGATTTCATTTTAAATGACATTTATTGATTACTTATTTGTACCAAACATTATAAATATCAGCTGAATACTTGAAACAACCTGTGCGTTGCATACTATTTTTACTTTCCTGGTGAGGAAATATGACATCGAGTGGTGAAGTAAATGTTCAGCGTAACAAATAGTAAATGTCAACTCTCAGAGAAGCAAATTAGACTAATTCATTTTCTTCAGACTTATTTTTCTTGATCACAAGTATGATCATGTTTTTACTTACCTTCTGTGATAGAGGTATATTAGAGTATAATTATTACTATATGAATTGAATTTTAATAGAAAAATTTTGAAAATTCTAGAGATAGATTCATAATATATTATCATTACTAATAAAATATATTTGAACTTGTTATTTTGTTTTTTTTTTTTAATTTGTTTTGAGAGGCAGAATTTCTTTTCTCCATTCATTCTAGGGGAAAGAAAATCTAGATTTCTAATTTTTCCAAAGTTTTATTATACTCTCAAGAAATGAAGCAAAACTACTTCTACTTATAATAGGCCTTTCTCTCAAGTTGGACAAACTGGCCCAATAATATCACATTACAATGAGAGTTTGGCTTAAAATGTTTAAAATATAACCTGTGTAACCTAGCCACAACTGGAGGGAGCCAATAATGTTCTCCTACTGTTTGATGACAAAAAGAACTTCAGGGAAGTTGCATTTATCCTGCTCTTTCACTATGCAGCAAGGTGACTGCCAAGTTGAGTTTCACAATAGTCTAAATGTTCTAAAACTAAAAACATTTGGTGGAGTGATATTTCACCATAGTAGCTCTATTGGTCAATAGCTGAACCAAGAGTTTACACAAAGAAGAAAAGAGGAAAATGCTTTGTCTTTTTTGCAGAGAATTCTATCCAAATTAACTTGCATTTGATTACTTAATACTTCAGAAATGACAAAATTTTCAAGGGAGTATGGTTTGTCTTTGCTGCTTTTCAACTCTCTGTCACTTCTATATCTCATCCTCTTTCATGTCCTTTGCCTTATATCCCTAGAGACCTTTCAGGCTTTGCTACTAGTTCTAAGACTAGAACTTGAAGACTGTCTGATAAGAATTACCCTTTCCATAAATATCTGCTTTATAATATGGTGCTCTGATAATTTTCCATTTCAATAGTTTATCAAATGTCATGCCAGAAATTGAGTTAAGTGTTAGCATTTGCTGGATATTCAACTAATATTATTGGAAGAGAAAATGATACAGTGATGAATAAGACCCAGTCCCTACTCTGGAGGAGACTATGGTTTAGTAAGAAAGTTAGATTAGCCAATAATTAAATTCTGTTACCTTACAATAGATAATGTGTCAGATACATCAGTACAGTGTTATGGAAATGTGGTGAGCAGAAAAAATTATTCTGCAGGATGCTGACAGAGGGAAAGGAGGCTTCATTGAAGAAGCAACTTTGAGTCTTGTATTTGCAGGCAGTGATTGAGACAGATGTTGAGGCATGCATAAACCAACGGGGTTGAGAAAGAACCCAACATGTCCTGAGTCTTTCTGTTCAGTTTGGCAGGAACACACGGGGTTGGGTAGGGAGTGTTAAGAGATAAGCTTGGACAATTACACTTGCTCTAGACTTTCAAGAGCTTTCTTTGAAACATTAATGAGTTTGAATTGTTACCAAATGGGCAATGGAGACAACAAATATTTTAAAAATAGTTAGGAAGAGTGACATAGAGAAAGGGAGATAGTTGCAATAATTAAGAATGCCAGCTTTGCCTCTTACTAGCTATGTTAACAAATTATTTATCCTTTTTGTGTGTCAGTTTTGTCTATAAAATAGTGTGAATGTGTATGATTGGTGTAAAGATTAAGTGAGATAATAAAGACTAAATATTTAGAATTAGTGTTTGGAAAAAAAATTTAAAAACACTGTAGATGAATGCATAAATGAAGTGAGAGTGGAGAAGATGCATCAAGTTAAGGAGCTTTCTAGAGTAAAAGAGCCTGTAATTGGTTATTTGTTGCTTCGGATAGGAGAGGTAGAGAAAGAAATGAAGTTACCTATTAAGGTTTCCAGCTTGAGAAACAAGTATGGTCACATGAAAGCTTACAGGGGGCCAGGAATGATTGAAGGAATTACTGTTAAGACTTTTGTACAAAATCTTTTCAAGAAAACTCTGGTACATTCAGTTCACTTTGGAATACAGAGGACTGGGAGTTAGAATAGAGATAGTCGTTGGGATAGACAGACTTGGGATTTAGTAAGAATGGAAGATGATTGTTTAAGCCATTCAAAAATGAGTGCATGGAGTAAGAGATAGAATCACTGGGGTACTCCAGTTTCTAAGATGGACAGAGGGGAAATTTCTAAAGATAGATTTATAGTTATATTAGAAATGGAGGTATTCCAATGCAAGGACTCTTGCATGGAAGCATAACACATATGCAACATTATATTTTTGAAAAATAAAATCACTTTTTAAATAGAACATTAGAGGGAATAACTTTTCCAATCACAACCATGATTATCCTTTTACAACTCTATTTTTAAACTTCTGTTTCCTAAACAAATGTTTCTTTATATATTTGTGATTGGATTATAATACTTTACAACCTGCTTCTTTCACTTAATATTTAGTATGATCATTCCCCCCCAAAAAACTTAATATGATCCATATTGTCACATAATCATAATCAGCACATTTTGCAGCTATAATAGTCCATGTTGAATTGTACCATATTTATTTAACTATTTTTAATTGGGAGATATAATTTTATTTATTTACTTTGTTCTGGCAAATATTTTCAGACATAAAATTCCTTTCTAAATTTCTCATTTTTCTTAAGTAGTTCTATTTATGAGACCAAACACTGATCATAAAACGTCTATTCAACAGAAGTGCTATTTACTTTTACATTAAACTAACACATAAAACTTTCCAACAATTACCATTGTCATACTTAATTATTACTGTCATCTTCAATCCCTTCATTTCTCAGTGATTTTCATTCAAGATATGGGTATTGACATCAAGTGCTCCATTTAAAAAAAATCAGATTTTGGCCAGTCTTACTATTACCAAATAGTATTTAATTGTTAAAACACTTCAAAATATTAAAAATACTGCTTCACAACCTAAGTGTCCATCAACAGATAAATGGATAAAGCATATGTGGCACATATGTACAATGGAATATTACTCAGCCATAAAAAGAAATGAAGTTGAGTTACTTGCAGTGAGGTGGATGGACTTAGAGTCTGTCATACAGAGTGAAGTCAGAAAGAGAAAAACATATACAGTATGCTAACACATATATATGGAATCTAAAAAAAAAAAAAGGTTCTAAAGAACCTAGAGGCAGGACAGGAATAAAGATGCAGATGTAGAGAATGGACTAGAGGACACAGGGAGGGGGAAGGGTAAGCTGGGTTGAAGTGAGAGAGTGGCATGGACATATATACACTACCAAATGTAAAATAAATAGCTACTGGGAAGCAGCCGCATAGCACAGGGAGATCAGCTCCAGGCTTTGTGACCATCTAG
Source organism: Globicephala melas (assembly GCF_963455315.2). NCBI lineage: Eukaryota > Metazoa > Chordata > Mammalia > Artiodactyla > Delphinidae > Globicephala > Globicephala melas. The sequence continues at coordinate 70,983,033 of NC_083323.1, read as the reverse complement.
AGGGGTGGTATAGAGAGGGTGGGAGGGAGGGAGATGAAAGAGGGAATAGATATGGGGATATATTTATATGTATAACTGATTCACTTTGTTATAAAGCAGAAACTAACACACCATTGTAAAACAATTATACTCCAATAAAGATGTTAAAAAAATATACTGCTTCAAATAATCTTAGATATTTGTTTAAAAAACTTAATTCTTTATTCATTATTAAATAACTAACTATATGAGTCACAAATGTATATGAATATAGAATAAATAGGCATAACTGAGGAAATTAATTTGATAACATAGGTCAATATAAAAACCCATTCTGTCTCTATCATTTAGTTTCCCGTTGAAAAATGTAATATTTCCTTTGGTCTCACTTGTTGCATTTTTTACAAATGAAATAATCACCTACCAGTTTCAATCTCATTTTTTCAAGCCGTTTGAATTTTGTATATATTGTAATAACATCCTGGGTCCTCTTAATAGTATTGAGGGTCTCTTAAATTGTTTCATTTCTTCATTTAAAATAATCATTAAATGATAACTATGTGCTCAGCTTTCGCTCACTCTTGTCTACTTTTTTAAACTTTTCAGTGTAAACTTTAGCATCAAATTTGAGTGGGGGGAGGGAAAAAATAGCTGAGCAAAACAGTTTGCTGTTAGAAGATTTTGAAAATACTTTGCTATGAATTATTTTGGTTTCCTTTGAAATTTTAATACTGTTGGTGTTTTTACTGATTTGTGTCCCCCCCCATTCTATATTATCACAAAGAGAAATTTGTTTGATGGCACTACAAAAAAAAGTTTAAAAGGCATTGTCTGGGTTTAGAAATATACACTTAATAGAAAGTTCCCTTGCAGGGTTTACGGGACCTGGAGTTAATTAATTCAATTCATTTAGGATCTGCAGAGCCTTGTGGTTTTGTTGGATTTCAATGGGGTTGAAATTTTGTACAAAATACGGCTGATGACTTGCCAATAAAACCTCTGCATAAAGTAAAATAGAATCTCATAGCACACTGAATGAGAGACCAGATCTTTTATAAAACTGGTAGAGGGATATTTTAATTTTATGTTCTATTTTCTGTTTCACTTTGGAAATTCTACTTGTTTGCACATAATTCTTAACATTCATTTTGCTTTAACCTGTGATTCTACTTAATTAAAAAAAATAAAAACAAACGTTTGAGCACCTATCATGTTCAAGCCACTCTACTGCATTCAAGAACATTAGGGCACTCAGACAACTCTCCTTAAGGAATTCCTATTCTGGTTAAGGAAACAGACTATATGCTTTTTGGCAGACGAATTAATTTACGAATTGAACAAATATTTACTGAGCATTTCCAATATACTGAATTAGAGACACATTTGTAAAAAGATAGGAGTTGGGTGTTTGGTAGCATCAAAAATTAATAAAAGTAAGTTCAGATAATGATAAATTCTAAGAAGATAAAAAAGCAGGGGAAGGGTAGAGAGTGGTTATGTGTGCATGAATATGTGTGTGTGTGTGTTTGTGTGTGTGTGTGTTGGTGAATATTTTACAAAAGATGGTCAGAGAAGTTCTCATGAGAGAAGTAGGCAAGGAAAAGATGTGGAGAAATTAAAGACAAAGAAGGATTACAATGCAGGGACCCATGAGCCTAGTGACTAAGGGCAGAATGACAAATCCCAGAGCAGAAATGAGGAGGCAGTGTGGGCAAGTACAGAGTTATGTGTGATGCTTTTGTCTTTTCTTCTAAGTATAGGAACACACTAGAGGGTTTTCAGCAGGGTTGGGACCTGATATGATTGCATTTTTAAAATATCAGTTTGGCTGCTGAATGGAGAATGAATTACAGGGGGCAAAAGGAGAAATACTCTAGTCAGAAGGTTATTGCTGTAAAATAATAGCATAAACAACAATATAAAGAGGTTATGAGAAAAAGTAAGTCATACTTAATGCCAATGGACTTAACTTTGATTTGCTGTTAAAGAAATGTTCCTTAATAGGAGTCTGTGATACAAAGAAGGGCAAGTCCATCACAGGCAATGGAAAACTGTTTTGGTAAAAAAGATCTGAGTTTACATTACCTCTTTCTGGGCAATGAGTAGTCCTAGTTGAGTGAAATGGAGTATCTATGAAGAAGAATATTAGGCAATAAATCTGTGTAGGCAAGAGACCCAGATTGTGAAGAACATAAAATACAAGTTTAGGAATTAGTTCATTCTGTAGGCAGCAGAAATAACTGTAGATATCTGAAGAGAACAATGGAATGCACAGTTTGGTGCTTTAGACAAGTTGATCTAGCAGTGGTTTGTAGTATTTTTTGAGGTACTACACTGGATGCAAGAGGATCTACTAGGGAGAAAAGTATCCTGAGGGATATGAGGTGAGCATCTGGGTAGAGACCTGGTTTCATTGTTAGGTGAGAGACAATGGAAAGAAAGTATTAATGTAATGGGTAGAAAGAGAAGGAAGGATGAACGGTAACTCCAAGTTTATATGGAATATACGTATCGCCTTTAATTTTTCAACAAACTGATGATGTAGGTAATATTCTTATTTTACAAATGAAGAAACTGAGGTGTTCAAGGTATAGTAGCTTGCCAAGTTCTCAGCGCTAATGAATGTCAGATGGGATTTTTAAACCCAGGTAAATTATATAACACTGTCCCCAAAATGCTCTGAAATAATTTAACGTTTCTAAAGATTGGTTGTGTATGCATATTGTACTGAGTTCTCAAGATATTTATTTTCATGGAATAGTTTTTATACTTGATAACTGCTGTGCTCATTTACAAATACTGCTGATGGTGTACTCCAGATATTTAAAGCAATCAAAACTGTGTTTAAATAGAAATTTGGCTTTTATTCTCATTGTTTTCATTTAATCACAAAAATAGTATTAATGTATTTGTTTCTAATGTTTTATATATTATATGTTTTATTGCATCTGCTCCCTTACTGATTTAATCAACTATAACACTCTTATTGTAAGCCAACACACAGATAAAAAAGTGTGATAAAGTCAAAGGAATCAAATTGAGGAAACAATTTAGTAGAAGGGAAAATGTTTTTACAATAAGTTTAAATAGTTTAAACTTATAATTTAAAATAGTTTAAAAATTATAGGTGCAATATGTATTTTTAATCTATCTTTTCTTGCCAAGTTAATATTAAAATGTGTTAGACCTGAAAATAGATAGAACACCCCTTATGTTCTTATACCTGGTCTTAAACAATAGCATTCTTTGATATTAATGAATTATTTCAATTTAATTCTTTCAGTTATTATAGAAATGATGAACTTGGTGTTCTGACTTATTTGTTCTATCTAAAGAACACTAATACTTTATTATCTCTCTGGAATTTGATTCAATTTTGTAAGAACAGTTCAGGAACTGAACTATGTAATAATTGTACAGAACTGACCCTTTCTAAATATTTAATGTAAATCACCATAAATTAATATTTATTGATTTCACACAGTGGACCAGGTATTATAGCAAAGTAAATCTACAGTATATTTAAAGTAGACAGCCTATATCTTCATTGTCCACCTTTCAATGATATTTTTGACTGAAAAATATTTCTTTTGATTGTTATGCTTAGTTTTATACATGTTTTTGCAAATAGTATTGTGAATTATGTTAATACTAATTGAGATAGCTTTCAAATGAAGGAAATAAGGCTTCTGTTAGGTGGCTATGAGCCAGAATATAAGTTCAGTTCAATAATTTTTTTCATTAATAACCTGGTAGGTGTGAGGTCCTGAGTGAGCACTGAACAAAAAGAATAACTATCTATATAACAACAATAGTGATAGTTACACATAACATTTAACACTCTTAACAACCTTGGGAACCTGATCTTATTTATGATCACCCCATTTTCATGGATAATAAAAATGAGGTTCTAAGGTTAAATAACATGACCAAAAACATGGGATAGCAGAGCCACAATTATAATCCAAGTATGTATGACCATGAGTGCTATAAAATGCTCTTAAGTACTATATTTTTAAAGCAATTAAAAGATATGTCAATTGACTAATGAAAATGTTTGATAAAATAAGAATTTTCCTAAATTTTGATCAAGCCATGCAAGATATTATATTGGTTGTTCCTTTTCCTTAGAATGTTACCATTGTTGTAGATTTATTTACTATATAATTTGGTCTATTCTTTGGAAAGATAATAGCATGGAAAGTAGATTTAAAGGGAAAGAAAATTGATATAGAAATATATATTTGGTAGTCACATTATATAGTGCAGATAAAAATTAAGAGGGTCTGAAATAAATTCATTATTTACTATACTTGTGTATATAGTAAAAATAAATAGTATAAACAATATTTAGTGAGTGCCTAATATGGGCTGGAGACTGGTGTAAACACAAAGTCCTCAATCTCATTGAGCTTACATTTCACAAAAAGTAAATGTATGTCAGGTGGTAATAGGTGCTGTGAAGAGCTGGGAGCCTGCAGAAGAGGGGCTTTGGGGTTGGGGACAGGATTTTCACTATTTTTTATACTTGGTTAGGGAAGTCTTGAAACTGTCTTGAGATAGATGGAGTCATGTACTATGTCAAAAACTCCTACTACCTCCTATAAAATGAGAACAAAGGATTGACCATTAATTTGGTGGTGTAGAAGTCTCCAGGGTCTTGAAAAAGGTCTTGTATGGATTGGTAAGAAGATAAGCCTGATTGAATTGGCTCAAGACGATGTGAGAAGAGGAAGGGGAGACAGTATTAACAATTCTTTGAGTTTTGCTATAAAACAAAGCAGAGAAATGGAAGAGTAGTTGGATAGGAATGTGCATCAAGGAAGGTTTGTTGTAATTTTTAAGATGAAAAAATTTCTTAAATCAGGTTGCATGTTGATGGGAATCATCCAGTAAAGAGGAAAAATCCATGAGACAGGAGGTAGGGTGATATTCTGGAATACTGTCCTTGAGTAGCTAAAGAGGTATGGATGGCTTCCAAGTAGAGGAGGGATTAAATTTAGGTAGAAGTAGGGCAGCTCATGCAAATTAACAGAAGAAAATATGTAATATATGGATACAGATGAAAGTAAGTGGGTGGAAGTGGGTGGATGTGTACTAGCAACATTTAGAAGTTTGCTCTTGATTGCATTTTTTTTTAAAGAAATAGAAATCATAGATAGCTGAGAATCAAAAATAGAGAAAAATTCTAAAGAAGGGATAGAAGTGTGAAAACTCAAGAGAACTCAGTTTGGTGAAAGAGGATTATACAGAAAAATATGTATTTTGAGGATGCTATGTTTAAGGTCCTGTGGGTCATTCAAGAAGAGAGGATATGCAATCCTTTTGCTTAGTCAGGAGATTAAGACTAGAAAAAGATATGAGTACTAGTGGCATAGTTATAGTAATTTAAGCCATGATGAAAAAGATATGGCCAGAGAGAATGAGCAAAGTGAAGAGAGGAAGCCAAGGTCATAATTAAAGTATTTCATCATTTGTTTAGGCAAGGGAAGAGTGCCAGCAAAGGAGAAAATATAAAACAACAACAAAACAGAGAAGGATAAAGAAAACTAGGATAAGGTAACTAGATGAACATTTACAAAAGAGAGTGTTCAGTTTTGGGATTTTTTTTTTTAACATTCTTACTGGAGTATAATTGCTTTACAATGGTGTGTTAGTTTCTGCTTTATAACAAAGTGAATCAGCTATACATATACCCCGGTCTCTTCCCTCTTGCATATACCTCCATCCCACACTCCCTATCCCACCCCTCTAGGTGGTGACAAAGCACTGAGCTGATCTCCCTGTGCTATGCGGCTGCTTCCCACTAGTTATCGGTTTTACATTTAGTAGTGTACATATGTCAATGCTACTCTCTCACTCCATCCCAGCTTACCCTTCCCCCTCCCCATGTCCTCAAGTCCATTCTCTACATCTGCGTCTTTATTCCTGTCCTGCCCCTAGGTTCTTCAGAACCTTTTTTTTTTTAGATTCCATATATATGTGTTAGCATATGGTATTTGTTTTTTCTCTTTCTGACTTTACTCTGTATGACAGACTCTAGTTCCACCCACCTCATTACAAATAATGCAATTTCGTTTCTTTTTATGGCTGAGTAATATTCCATTGTATACATGTGCCACATTTTCTTTATCCATTCATCTGTCAATGGACATTTAGGTTGCTTCCATGTCCTGGCTATTGTAACCAGAGCTGCAATGAACATTTTGGTACATGATTCTTTTTGAATTATGGTTTTCTTAGGGTATATGCCCAGTAGAATTGCTGGGTCATATGGTAGTTCTATTATTAGTTTTTTTAGTTTTTTAAGGAAGCTCCATACTGTTCTCCATAGTGGCTGTATCAATTTACATTCCCACCAACAGTGCAAGAGGGTCCCTTTTTCTCCACACCCTCTCCAGCATTTATTGTTTGTAGATTTTTTGATGACGGCCATTCTGACCAGTGTGAGATGATATCTCATTATAGGTTTGATTTGCATTGCTCTAATGATTAATGACATTGAGCATTCTTTCATGTGTTTGTTGGCAATCTGTATATCTTCTTGGGAGAAATGTCTATTTACGTCTCCTGCCCATTTTTGGATTGGGTTGTTTGTTTTTTTTTAATATAGAGCTGCATGAGCTGCTTGTCGATTTTGGAGATTAATCCTTTGTCAGTTGCTTCATTTGAAAATATTTTCCCATTCTGAGGGTTGTCTTTTGGTCTTGTTTATGGTTTCCTTTGCTGTGTAAAACTTTTAAGACTCATTAGGTCCCATTTGTTTATTTTTGTTTTCATTTCTGTTTCTCTATGAGGTGGGTTGAAAAGGATCTTGCTGTGACTTATGTCATAGAATGTTCTGCCTATGTTTTTCCTTTAAGAATTTGATAGTGTCTGGCCTTACATTCAGGTCTATAAACTATTTTAAGTTTATTTTTTGTATGGTGTTAGGGAGTGTTCTAACTTCTTTCTTTTACATGTAGCTGTCCAGTTTTCCCAGCACCATTTATTGAAGAGGCTGTCGTTTCTGAATTGTATATTCTTGCCTCCTTTATCAAAGATAAGGTGACCATATGTGTGTGGGTTTATCTCTGGGCTTTCTACCCTGTTCCATTGATCTGTATTTCTGTTTTTGTGTCAGTATCATATTGTCTTGATTACTGTAGCTTTGTAGTATAGTCTGAAATCAGGGAGCCTGATTCCTCCAGCTCCGTTTTTCGTTCTCAAGATTGCTTTGGCTATTTGGGGTCTTTTGTGTTTCCATACAAATTGTGAATTTTTTTGTTCTAGTTCTGTGAAAAATGCCCTTGGTAGTTAGATAGGGATTGCACTGAATCTGTAGATTGTTTTGGGTAGTACAGTCATTTTCACAATGTTGATTCTTCTAATCCAAGAACATGGTATATCTCTCCATCTGCTTGTATCATCTTTAATTTCTTTCATCAGTGTCTTATAGTTTACTGCATACAGGTCTTTTGTCTCCTTAGGTAGGTTTATTCCCAGATATTTTATTCTTTTTGTTGCAATGGTAAATGTGAGTGTTTCCTTAATTTCGCTTTCAGATTTTTCATCATTAGTGTATAGGAATGCCAGAGATTTCTGTGCATTAATTTTGTATTCTGCTACTTTACCAAATTCATTGATTAGCTCTAGTAGTTTTCTGGTAGCATCTTTAGGATTCTCTAAGTATAGTATCAGGTCACCTGCAAATAGTGACAGCTTTACTTCTTCTTTTCCAATTTGGATTCCTTTTATTTCTTTTTCTTCTCTGATTGCTGTGGCTCAAACTTCCAAAACTATGTTTAATAATAATGGTGTGAGTGGGCAACCTTGTCTTGTTCTTTATCTTAGAGGAAACGGTTTCAGTTTTTCACCATTGAGAACAATGTTGGCTGTGGATTTGTCATATACGACCTTTATTTTGTTGAGGTAAGTTCCCTGTATGCCTACTTTCTGGAGGGTTTTTGTCATAAATGTGTGTTGAATTTTGTCGAAAGATTTTTCTGCATCTATTGAGATGATCATATGGTTTTTATCCTCCAGTTTGTTAATATGGTATATCACGTTGATTGATTTGCATATATTGAAGAATCCTTACATTCCTGGGATAAACCTCACTTGATCATGGTGTATGATCCTTTTAATGTGCTGTTGGATTTTGTTTGCTCGTATTTTGTTGAGGAATTTTGCATCTATGTTCATCAGTGATATTGGCCTGTAGTTTTCTTTCTTTGTGACATCTTTGTCTCGTTTTGGTATCAGGGTGATGGTGGCCTCACAGAATGAGTTTGGGAGTGTTCCTCCCTCTGTTATATTTTGGAAGAGTTTGAGAAGGATAGGTGTTAGCTCTTCTCTAAATGTTTGACAGAATTATCCTGTGAAGCCTACTGGTCCTGGGCTTTTGTCTGTTGGAAGATTTTTAATCACAGTTTCAATTTCAGTGCTTGTGATTGGTTTGTTTATATTTTCTATTTCTTCCTGGTTCAGTCTCAGAAGGTTGTGCTTTTCTAAGAATTTGTCCATTTCTTCCAGGTTGTCCATTTTATTGGTATATAGTTGCTTGTAGTAATCTCTCATGATCCTTTGTATTTCTCAGTGTCAGTTGTTACTTTTCCTTTTTCACTTCTAATTCTGGTGATTTGAGTCGTCTCCCTTTTTTCTTGATGAGTCTGGTTAATGGTTTATCAATTTTGTTTATCTTCTCAAAGAACCTCGTTTTAGTTTTATTAATCTTTGCTATTGTTTCCTTCATTTCTTTTTCATTTATTTCTGATCTTATATTTATGATTTCTTTCCTTCTGCTAACTTTGGGGATTTTTGTTCTTCTTTTTCTATTTGCTTTAGGTGTAAGTTTAGTAGTTTATTTGAGATTTTTCTTGTTTCTTAAGGTAGGATAGTATGTGTATAAACTTCCCTCTTAGAACTGCTTTTGCTGCATCCCACAGGATTTGGGTCATTGTGTTTTAATAGTCATTTGTTCCTAGATATTTTTTATTTCCTCTTTGATTTCTTCATTGATCTCTTGATTATTAAGTAGTGTGTTGTTTAACCTCCATTTGTTTGTATTTCTTACAATTTTTTCTTGTAATTGATATATAGTCTCATAGCGTTGTAGTCAGAAAAGATAATTGATATGATTTCAATTTTCTTAAATTTACCAAGGCTTGATTTGTGTAACAAGATATGATGTATCCTGGAGAGTGTTCCATGGGCACTTGAGAAGAAAGTGTATTCTGTTGTTTTTGGATGGAATGTCCTATAAATATCAATTAATTCCATCTTTTTAATGTATCATTTAAAACTTGTATTTCCTTATTGATTTTCATTTTGGATGATCTGTCCATTGGTGAAAGTGGGGTGTTAAAATCCCCTACTATGATTGTGTTACTGTCGATTTCCCTTTTTATGGCTCTTAGTATTTGCCTTATGTACTGAGGTGCTCCTATGTTGGGTGCATGAATATTTACAATTGTTATATCTTCTTCTTGGATTGATCCCTTGAACATTATGTAGTGTCCTTCTTTGTTTCTTATAATAGTCTTTGTTTTGAAGTCTATTTTGTCTGATATGAGAATTGCTACTCCAGCTTTCTTTTGATTTTCTTTTGCATGGGGTATCTTTTTCCATCCCTTCACTTTCAGTCTGTATGTGTCCCTAGGTCTGAAGTGGGTCTCTTGTAGACAGCATGTATACAGGTCTTGTTTTTGGATCCATTCAGCCAGTATATATCTTTTGGTTGGAGCATTGAATCTATTTACATTTAAGGGAATTATTGATATGTATGTTCCTATTACCATTTTCTTAATTGTTTTGGGTTTGTTATTGTAGGTCTTTTCCTTCTCTTGTGTTTCCTGCCTAGAGAAGTTCCTTTAGCATTTGTTGTAGAGCTGGTTTGGTGGTGCTGAGTTCTCTTAGTTTTTGCTTGTCTGTAAATTTTTAAATTTTTCCATTGAATGTGAATGAGATCCTTGCTGGGTAGAGTAATCTTGGTTGTAGGTTTTTCCCTTTCATCACTTTAAATATGTCCTGCCACTCCCTTCTGGCTTGCAGAGATTCTGCTGAAAGATCAGCTGTTAACCTTATGGTGATTCCCTTGTATGTTATTTGTTGTTTTTTCCTTGCTGCTTTTAATATGTTTTCTTTGTATTTAATTTTTGATAGTTTGATTAATATGTGTCTTAGTGTGTTTCCTCTTGGATTTATCCTGTATGGGACTCTCTGTGCTTCCTGGACTTGAATAACTATTTCCTTTCCCACATTAGGGAAGTTTTCAACTATAATCTCTTCAAATATTTCCCCAGTCCCTTTCTTTTTCTCTTCTTCTTCTGGGACCCCTATAATTCAAATGTTGGTGGATTTAATATTGTCCTAGAGGTCTCTGAGACTGTCCTCAATATTTTCATTCTTTTTTCTTACACTCCTCTGCAGTAGTTATTTTCACTATTTTAACTTCCAGGTCACTTATCCATTCTTCTGCCTCAGTTAGTCTGCTATTGATTCCTTCTAGAGAATTTTTAATTTCATTTATTGTGTTGTTCATCATTGTTTGTTTGCTGTTTAGTTCTTCTAGGCCCTTATTAAACATTTCTTTTATTTTCTCCATTCTGTTTCCAAGATTTTGGATCATCTTTACTATCATTATTCTGAATTCGTTTTCAGGTAGACTGCCTATTTCCTCTTCATTCGTTTGGTCTGGTGGGTTTTTACCTTGCTCCTTATCTGCTGTGTGTTTTTCTGTCTTCTCATTTTTCTTAACTTACTGTGTTTGGGGTCTCCTTTTTGCAGGCTGCATGTTCATAGTTCACGTTGTTTTTGGTGTCTTCCCCCAGTGGGTAAGGTTGGTTCAGTGGGTTGTGTAGGCTTCTTGGTGAAGGGGATTAGTGCCTGTGTTCTGGTGGATGAGGCTGGATCTTGTCTTTCTGGTGGGCAGGCCTGCATCTGGTGGTGTGTTCTGCAGTGACTGTGACTTTATTATTAATTTAGGCAGCCTCTCTGCTAATGGGTGTGTTTATGTTCCTGTCTTGTTAGTTGTTTGGCATAGGGTGTCCAGCACTGTAGCTTGCTGATCGTTGAGTGGAGCTGGGTCTTGGCATTGAGATGGAGATCTCTGGGAGATTTTCACCGTTTGATATTACTTAGAGCTGGGAGGTCTCTTGTGGACCAGTGTCCTGAATTTGGCTCTCCCACCTCAGGTATAGGTCTGATGCCCGGCCAGAGCACCAAGACCCTACCATACACACGGCTCAGAATAAACAGGAGAAGAAAAGAAAGAAATAAAGAAAAGAATAAAATGAAATAAAATAGTTATTAAAATAAAAACTAATTATTAAAAGTAAAAAAATTAAAAAACAATAAAAAAAAGAAAGAAGAGAGTACCCAAACCAAAATACAAATCCACCAATGACAAGAAGTGCTAAAAACTAAATTAAAACAAAAAACAAACAAACAAAAAACAGACAGAACCCTAGGACAAATGGTAAATGCAAAGCTATACAGACAAAATCACACAGAGAAGCATACACATACACACTCACAAAAAGAGAAAAAGGGAAAAAATATTGTATATTGTTGCTCCCAAAGTCCACCTCCTCAATTTGAGATGTTTCGTTGTCTATTCAGGAATTCCACAGATGCAGGGTACATCAAGTTGATTGTGGAGATTTAAGCCACTGCTCCTGAGGCTGCTGGGAGAGATTTCCCTTTCTCTTCTTTGTTCGCACAGCTCCTGGGGTTCAGCTTTGGATTTGGCCCCGCCTCTGTGTGTAGGTTGCCTGAGGGCCTCTGTTCTTTGTTCAGATAGGACGGGGTTAAAGTAGCAGCTGATTAGGTGGCTCTGGCTCACTCAGGTCGGGTGGAGGGAGGGGTACAGATGTGGGGCGAGCCTGCGGCGGCAGAGGCCGGCATGACGTTGCAACAGCCTGAGGCATGCCGTGTGTTCTCCCAGGGAAGTTGTCCCTGGATCACGGGACCCTGGCAGTCGCGGGCTGCACAGGCTCCCGGGAGGGGAGGTGTGGATAGTGACCTGTGCTCGCACACAGGCTTCTTGGTGGCTGCAGCAGCAGCCTTAACGTCTCATGCCCCTCTTTGGGGTCCGTGCTGATAGCTGCGGCTCGAGCCCATCTCTGGAGCTCATTTAGGCGGTGCTGTTAATCCCCTCTCCTTGCGCAACACAAAACAAAGTGGCAAGAAAAAGTTTCTTGCCTCCTCTGGAGCTCCAGACTTTTTCCCGGACTCCCTCCCGGCTAGCCGTGGCGCACTAGCCCCTTCAGGCTGTGTTCACGCCACCAACCCCAGTCCTCTCCCAGCGCTCCAACCGAAGCCTGAGCCTCAGCTCCCAGCCCCCGCCCGTCCCGGCCAGTGAGCAGACAAGCCTCTCGGGCTGGTGAGTGCTGGTCAGCGCCGATCCTCTGTGCGGGAATCTCACTGCTTTGCCCTCCGCACCCCTGTTTCTGCGCTCTCCTCAGTGGCTCCGAAGCTTCCCCCCTCCACCACACGCAGTCTCCGCCCGCGAAGGGGCTTCCTAGTGTGTGGAAACCTTTCCTCCTTCACAGCTCCCTCCCACTGGTGCAGGTCCCGTCCCTATTCTTTTGTCTCTGTTTATTCTTTTTTCCTTTGCCCTACCCAGGTACGTGGGGAGTTTCTTGCCTTTTGAGAGGTCTGAGGTCTTCTGCCAGCATTCAGTAGGTGTTCTGTAGGAGTTGTTCCACGTGTAGATCTATTTCTGATGTATTTGTGGGGAGGAAGGTGATCACATCTTATCTTCTGCCATCTTGAAGCTCCTCCGAGTGTTCAGTTCTTAAACGAGTTCGAATAGGATGAAGACTAAAAATAGACCACTGCATTTTGAAAATTAGGAGACTATCGGCTATCTAACTGGCAATTATTTCTGAGGAGTGGTGGGTGTAAAGCTGTAATCTAATTGCCTGAAGTTTTAAGGTATTTGACCATGACTGTGGAAGGAAACATCTTAAGAGGTTAGTAGCTGTAAAATGAGGTGAAGTCCAAGGATTATTTAGATTTTAATAAAAGTTTACTAAGTATCTGCTCAGTGCCAGACACTGTCCAAGGCGGCCTCGAACAAAGTGGACGTTGTAAACAGAAGAGAAAAAACACCAGTCCTCACATATCCTGCATTCTAATTTAGGTTATTTCTTTAGCCTGAGAAGCCTTGAGCATTTTTAAGTTTTATATTAGGAGAAAGATTCAAAAGAGAGAGATGAATAAAAGAGGTGGTTCCAAGGCGTGACAGACTGAAGGGAAGTTCGCAAAGGGCATGGGGTCATTGATATCACAAGAGGAAGCCACTATAAAATGCAAAAAAATCCCAAACACCTGGATTTTCAGTTTATGGCATTTACATGAACAAGGATTTTGTACAGAAACACAGTGGTTCAGTGAGAAAAATATAATAGGTTTCAGAAGATTGTGATTCTATCCCCACACTTAATTAACTATACAAACAGAGGAAAGGCCCTTGAGGGACCATGGTTGCTTCTGTGTAAATTAGTGGTATCTCTTCAATAGCAAGGTGTTCTTACATTGGTTAAATGAGATTATAGATTCTCTAAACAGCCTTATAAGTCAAAACTTTTATTATAAGAAAATGGTAATTGACAGGGCACATCTGCAAATCTTTTGACCTATATTTTGTAGTTCTTACAATTTAATTTTTATAATCATTATTTTTATTTATTAGACTATAATTGTAGTAAAAATTCATATTTTTTAACAAAGTGAATCAGTTATACATATACATATGTTCCCATATCTCTTCCCTCTTGTGTCATATTTTTATTTGATATTTTAATGTTTTTATATTTGTAAAATATGTTTACATTTATAAAACACTTGATTGTTTATTATGAGCAAGTTAATAAAATAAATTTAGAATATATAATTCCCCTTGACAACTGTGCACTAATACAAGAACAAAGACATTATTATGCCTTGTATGATCACATGTTACAATAGATGAGCTTTGGCTTACAATGACTGCTTTGTCTGATGTTTATTAGCCCATGCCTTGGTGCAGTTGAACTTGTCCTAAATTCACTGTTTCAGAGCTACAACGTGTATAGTGCATTCATTGTCCTGTGAATAATACTCTCTTGCTTGAGTCAAGAGACTATAACCTTAGGACTTCTAATGTTCTTTTCTTATAGGTTCTAGAAACTCCTGCTAAAATGTTGAAATATGTAAAGACATTAAAATAGTTCAAATGGTGGAAACTTTATCTGATATGATTTTGAAAAATAACTGTGTAATCTGTATAGGATGAGAATTATCCCTCATTTTCCTTCTTGGTGCAAGCACTAATGAATGTCATCTGAGTGTGGATTTCAATTTGTCGTTAATCTATTTAATTCCAAATAAGACAGTTCCATGATACACTAACTTTTTTATAATTCTAATCTCTATTACTGGGAGTTTCCAATAATTCTGAGATTATTACTTATTTTTTAAATTGATACCACAAAAGTTAAAGACAAAAAATTTGAAGTGTAATATTTTAAATGCTAGAATGCCTCAGAATCTTCTTAGACATATAACTCTGATTTATAAAAACAGTAATGCTCTTTCCCCTTAATCTCATCTATATTACTAAGTAAACAAATAAATACTTAAATTCAGAAATATTCTATGACTGCCCAGCTACATGTTTGGCATGTAGAGCCTAGAATCTCTTCACTACTGCAGTATATGTCATTGCTTTTGGTGGTTTTAATAATTAATTCTGCAAATATGGTGGTGAAGGTGGAGTGAGATTTGGCTCAACCCTGCAATAAGCTAGTTTTTCCTGTGCAGGGGGCCGCAAACCATGTATCTACCCTGAGGCTCTGGTGATTCTGCCCAGTTCCCCCTAAACAAAGTGAAGAGAAGGAAACTTTACTCTCCTTCCCAACTTGCCTCCTTCCTTTTCACCATCTTCATCTTCAATATTTGTTGCTTTCTTAACTGCTATATACTGAATAGACTTCTATAAAAAAGGTGGAAAATACTAAAGAAAACTATAATTACTCATAGCTCTGTTACTCAGAATAACCAGTCTTAATACTCTGCTATCCAATCGTCTTTTGGTATATTATTTATAATGAACACTGTAATGAATATTTTAGAAAAATTAGACCATTTATTTGATACTGTTTTGTAACCTATGTTTAGATTTGGCAGTGTGCTTGGAGCAACATCAGTTATCCTTACATATTCTTCAAGATTATGATTTTTAATTGTTCTATCACATGCTAACGTAAGGATGCATTACAATTTATTTAGTTAATCTACTGTTGGAAATTTATATTGTTTTTAATTTTTTGCTCTTATAAAATAACCATATTTTTTAGACTTTGCTTCATATTGCCAAGTTACCTACAGGAAGTTATCAGTTGCTATCCCAACTTAGTATGAGAATCCTCACTTCCTTGTATGTTTCACAATACTGAGTACACTATACTTATAGGTAGATATATAAATACAGAAGTCTGTGTCTGTATGTTGTATATGTGTATGTATGTATATATGTGTATATATGATAAAGTATAATATATAAAACATATAAGTGATGGTATCTTACTTTTTGTTTTATTTTATATTATTAAAAATTTGTAAAGTGAAACTTTCATATATTACTGCCTATCTCTATATCTTCTTTTGAAATGATTAATCATGTTTATTGCCCAATGTTTTCTTCTGAGCAATAATCTGTAAGAGTTATTCGTGTTTTAATGATATTTTCCTTTTCCTATTATCAGTGTGTTGCAAATTTCCCCCAGATTGTCAATAAGTTCATAGTTTAAAAAAAATCAACCTGCTTTCTTTTTTGTTTTGAAATGCCATAATTATTTCATCTGATGTTAGGTCTGTTTACATATTTCTAGTCCATAAAAATATTCTATTTCTATTTTATTACCATTTTTATATTATTGTTGCTTTATAGTAGATTCTAATACTTTTAATACAGCCACACCCATATAAGTTCTGTAAGTTTTTTAAATTGCTTTATTATTCTTGCTATTTATTCACTTATTCTTCCAGAAAAAAAAACCCCACCTATTTATTTTCTTTTTTCTTATTTACTCACTCTTCTAAAGAAATATAGTTTGGAAAAGAGAAGTAACAGCAAGTTTGTATGTTAATGGAAACAAACAGTGAGTGTTGAAAAAAATTTTTGCTACAAGAAGAAAAGGGGAGACTTACTTGCGTAGGCTAGAGCAATGGGATCTTATGCACCAGTGGAAGTTCTACTTCTGTAGAATAACACATGGTGTTTACTCAGTAAGGATGGCTATGGGGGAGGAAATGTTCACAGTCTAAGGAGAGAAAAGTAAGTACAAAATAGTAATCTAGGAGAATCTAAGAGAGTGAATGGTCTGGTTTAATAGCCTTTTTCAAGATATTGTTCATGAATGTAAGGTGAAACCATTCAGTATGATTCTACAGTGTGATATTTTTCCAGCCATGTTTAGATACATGGCTGTAGGGAAAACAGGTGGAATTGATTTTGACTAGGGTTGGATTTAGTTAAGAATAGAGTGAAGCAAGAAAGAGACAAGGGAGTTGGAATTTTAAACAGTGAAGTGATTTAAGTGAAGTATCATGAAATTTATCACCAGTAAGGAAAGTGGTGAGGAGCTGAGTTGGGGATGAGGGACAGAAAACAGGTGGTACCTCCATAGATTGTAGGTCCTGGTGGGGAGGAGAATCACTGGAGTCAGGGTACTTAGAGTGAGTGAACTGGGAAGAAAGAAGGTGGTAGTCAAGGAGTATGATGTATAAATTGAGACTATGGTGGTTTTTTTTTTTATTGTTATGACCAGAGGAGATGAAGTAGTGTTGATAACAAGATCACTGAATGAGTGGAAATAGAGGACCCTAGAGGCCAGTGTGTTGAAGGAGTTATGGGTATAGATATTAAAATCACCAAAAGCTGATATAAAATTAGTGTTGGAGATTGTGACAATGAGCAAAGATTTCTGAGAAATGGATATGTAGTTGTACCGAGAAAGGGTACTGGATGGGCGACTTAATATGAGATTCAAAGCTGAGGATTGTTAAGGAGACCTGGTGCACTAGATGTTTCCTATGCCTAGAATGTTTTCCCCCCAGACCTCCCAATACTTTTCTCCTTCTTATTCATTTATTGGGTCTTTGTTCAATTATCACCTCCTTCAAGAGACTTTGCCCCATCCTCTAATCTAAAATAGTCCCTCAAGGCATGCTCTACTTTGTATTTTACTTGTTTTATATTTTAATGGCATTTATAACTAATTGAAAACATCTTGTTTATTTACTTCTTTTTATACACTGGTTCTCTTATAGAATATAAATATTTTGAAAATAGTGATTTTTCTTATCTTGGTTGTGGCTGATTTCCCAGACTTAAGATTTCTGGCATATAGTAGGCAGCCAATAATTAGTGGTTGAATGAATGAATGGATATTCATAGGGTTAAATAGTGTCTCCCACTTTCCTGTGACTTCTTCCAGAATCCAAATACACTTTCTTAAAGCCACCTTCCAATTCAGAGTATTCATTCTTATAAAAATTCCTATTTACAACCTCCCCTCAAGAAAGATGAATGTAAAACACAAGTAGGAAAAGGTACAAAAGTAAGCTTGTTCTGTTTGCCTTGTGATAGTTATTGAAGTTAGGACTCAAAGATGTTGTCACTCATTACTTCAAGAAAGACTCACCAGTGGGATAATGAACTTGAAGTATAGTTATCTTCTGATTTATTGTTTTCAACTATCACTATACTGATATACCTAGCAAATAGCTGCCCAAAGATTAGCACTCCACAACAGTAAACTTGATGCCCCTCTCAGTATGACTATACCCTTTGCTCACTTTTTTTTGGAAATCAGACTAAAGATAAATTTAAAATCTTATTAGTCAGAAAAAAAGAAGGAAAAAACCCATTTATCTGTCTTCAGTTGTTCTTTCTTTATACAAAAATCTAAATATCTTTATATTTTTATGCTAAATACAAAGTACTAGAGATAAACTTATGTTCTTATGTTTTGACTATAAGTAGAAATATCAAGTAACTAATTAACATGCTATTTAGTTTATGTATAATAAACTAGAAATAGCATGGTATAGAAGAATGAGCCCTTGGTGTTGTCAAGAACTAATTAAGATAACAAATGTAAATTAATTTCCCCTTCTTTTCTTTTTAACATACCAAATATGTGTTATTTATCTTCTTACACAGAATAAAATTATCCACCTTAATTTGATGCCCTAGGCAAGAAATTTTTTCCACATTGTATATGGTTATTATGTAGCATGATTCTAATTGTTGCTGTCCTATTTTTATAAAGTGTCATTCTGTAATCACATCAGTAATGTAATGTTTCTAATCATTTACATTTTAATCCTCTGGCATTATGAACATTTTACATAGTAGTTGATTTATGTTTATATACTCAGAATATTTCAAGTTCAAAACAAAGTGTTCTTTTGGTGTTTTGAGTATTTTATACACAACTGAAAGAGAAATTTGCTTCTATTTTCAATTCTGCTGCCATTTATTGAGCACCTATCAAGTGAAAGGCTCTGTATTAGTCAGCTTGGGATGCCATAGTAAATACCATAAACTGGGTGGTTTAAACAACAGAAACTTATTTTGTCACAGTTCTGGAGGCTGGGAAGTCCAACATCATGGTTGGGTTCTGGTGAGGACTCTCGTCCTACTTTGCAGATGGCCAATTTCTCAGCGTCTCCTCACATGACAGAGCAAGAAGAGAACAAGCTCTTTGGTGTCTCTTCTTCTAAGGACATTAATCTCATTGTGAGGTTTCCACACACATGACCTCATCTAAACCTAATTATTTCCCAAAGACCTCATCCCCAATACTATCACTTTGGGGGGTTAGGGCTTCAACATGTATATCTGGGCGAAACAATCCAGACCAGAGTAGACCTTAAATTAAGAAACACACACTATTTTTTTGAAGTAAAAATCAGTTAGATTGTAATTGCAAGAGTTTACCACTATTTAGATTTCCTGTTGGAATGTGGTTCTTTACAGCTGCTTGAAAATTATATTTTCTATATATTATGAAACACTTATGGGCACTCTACACTGTAAGATTTTGCATCCAAACAGACTGCAATCTGGGAAATTTTGTTTGTTTTTTTTGTTTTATGAAAAAAAGTTTTTATATTTACAAAACTAGACAGAAAAGTTAATGAACACTTATAAACACATGACCAGTTTCAACAGCTATCAACTCAAGATGAATGTGGTTTTCTCTATACTTCACCGACTTGTACGCAACTTACCGCAAATCTGGAATCAATCATTGTCTCAAAGTTCTAGTATTTCTTTAGTATTTCAAGTTTTCAATTTTTCTACTGGGGTATTTTATTGCTACTAAGTTGGTTATTGTTTTTTTTTTTTTTTTTTACTTGTTTTTCAGTTGACAGAGTAGGATAAATATGTTTTGTTTTGATTTTGAAAATCATATATATTCTTAGTTCCTACTGATTTTTACAATTGGAATTCAAGATTTGAGGAATTTTAGTTAATTACTTCAAACTTATATTCTCCCATGACAAGAATCTCTGCGTCAGGAACATCAGGGGTGATAAATTTATATTATCACAAAATCACATATTTATTTCTTCTAATGTTGTACATATAACAGTGTCTATAATGCCAACACTACCACCAACATTGTTATTACTGATAGAAGGTAATTTGCAGTTGTTTTGCCCATAGAATAGCCCACTAGGAATCTGAAGTCAAATTACTGTGTATGTGTATTTTTAAAAAGTTATTTTATAGTGAAAAGAACATGAGATCACCCTCTTCACAAATTTTTATGTGTACAATACAGTATTGCTAACTATAAGGACACTGTAGTACAGCAGATCTCTAGAACATATTCATCTTGCACAATTGAGACCTCGTGCCCATTGTTTAGCAACTCCCCATTTGGAAGAGTTCCTCTCAGTGTGGTCATACCACCAACTGGATACACATTTAGGATCATTGGTTTCATTTTATTTTTAATTTTAGAATCTCCTTGTTTAAAATTTGGTTTTGTTTTATAGTCACCTGAAATATTTACATGGGTCAGTGACAAAAATGCAAAACAAATTATATTAAAAAAACTAGCTAGTAGCTCATGTCTTGTATTCCATTCTTTTCATCCCCTTATTTATTAAAAAGTTTCCACTTACATTGTCATATATGTGTGTGTGTGTATATATATATACACACACACACATAAATATATACATACGCATACATATCAGTAGATGAATGGTAGCCCAAATAGGCCATATATATATGTGTGTGTGTGTGTATATATATATATATATATATATATAGAGAGAGAGAGAGAGAGAGAGAGAGAGATGTTATTGAAATGACAATCTGCTTTTCTTTCTCTAAGTGATTTGGTCATTGTATATGGATGCACCTCCCCCATTTTTTTTTCTTTTTCTTTAAAGTCTGATAATTTTACTAGGATATGTTTTGGTGTGGGGTAGATTATTTTCCAAGGTATGTATGAACTTTCAAAATATAGTTTCAAATCTTTTTCCTTTTTTTCAGGAAATGTTTTAGAATTGTAATTTTTGGTATTTGTTCTATGTTTTGTTTTTACTTTATAAGGATATAAATGAGCTACAGTTCAAATTATTCAGTTAATAGTGATTAACATAAGGTTTACCACATGGAGTCAGTTTTGGCCAATACAATCAGACTTTTACTAGTTCTAATGATGGTATGTTACACAGTATTTCCTCTTTGATCTCATAGTCAAAGACTAGGGATGCACTCTGTTACCTGGCTTTCCCAAATTCAACTTTACCCAAACTATGTGCCACAGAACATTGAAATGTTTCTTTGGTAAAATACTTACTCTATAAAATAAGTTGAGAAAAAAAGGTAGATTAGTCAAATTAAGCAGGCTTATTGAAAATGTGCATTATAGTCTTCAGAGAAGATTACATGTAGTGTTCTTCTTCAGAGAAGCATATTTGTAGCATTTCACAAATGTATCTGACAAGTAACATTTTTACAATAAACACATTAACATCTCTAAGTGAGATACAATTTGGAAGATATTGACTTAATTCATTTGCTATGGAACTGTCAACAAAGTTATATAAACACATTCAATTTTTAGTATTTTTCCATTTGTACCAACTTTTAGAAAAATATAATCTACAAATTAATGCAGTAACATTTTTATTTATGCAACACTTTATTTTCTCATAAAATAGTAGGGTATCTTTTTAAAGTATCTTTGACTTAGGAAATTATGATAATATAAGATTTATTCTTTTCTCAATACTCACTAGAATACTTTTTAATCTGCAGTTTTCCTTTTTCTTTTTTGCCTTGTAAAGTGTAAAATTTTAGTAAACTATTTCTAAGATATATGAGTCAATGAATTTTGATTACTGGCTCTCAACTTGGCATTGGAAATGCGGCATTAGACCATATTTTGAGTTTTATGTTATTTCTTAGATGGATAAGTTTAAGATACTCTGAAGAGTAAGAATTTTTTTTTACCTCTGACTAATAAGAGTTGCAAATATGAGTGTTCATTTGGTATTCATTTTATTATTATTATTATTTTAAACATCATTTTTACCTCAGCTAGAAGACTTTTTTCTCTTTTTTCTGTTCATTTGGATTTTGGGGAGCGCTGGTTTTGCAATGAATAATCATTGAAAGCTAGAATCATAGAGAAATTAGAGTGTTGTTTTGAATATGCTAAATTTCTAAGCTTAATCAAACTTTCAAATTAACAGCAGAACTTTAATATAAGCTGAGTGGCATGGGGGATAGCTGATTGCTCTGTGTTTGTTAGCATCAGTTGTTACCATGCACCTTGACTAGCATGGGCACCACAAGGTCTCCAATTTCCAGACTGTACACTTTTGATTCCTCTTTAGTTCATAATCAAGCTCGACTGTATTACCCTTTGGGTTACTACAATTAAGCATGTATTTAACTTAAACTAGACCTTTTTATTTCTTTGAAAAGAATACTGAGTACCTACATTATGGATTTCACTTCTGTAAATACAAAAAGTTCACTCCTAAGTTAGCCATCTGCAATTTCCAAAGACGAGGAAATTCATTTTTCACACAAGAGAGACTGAAGGCAAGCTCTTGACATTTTATGGAATTCATTCATCAGAGATGGACTGCTAAGTGCACTCTTTAACTTTGTAAGTAATAATTAAGATGAGAAAGAAAAGGATTGGTCCATGGGCACACAGTAGACACTATCACCTTAGAGAACAGATTAGAATTTAAAATGATCTTAAAAATTCAAAGAAATGATCAGAATTTATCCAACATAAAGTTCTACTTAAGCAGAAAAAATATCTGCAATATTTAAAATGAGTAATATGTACAATCACAAAAACTGAGCATGGGTTAAAAATAAAACAAGAAAAAGAAAAAAGGTAATACTCCTTATATAGTGTCCAAGGGTAAATACTCTACTGCATATAATAGTGAGAAAAAGAATGGACTTGTGTATAAGGAGCTCAGTTTGAATCTTCACTCTTTATGTATAAGAACTGAGACAGAGCCTACTATGTGCTGCACCATGTGCAGGGTCTGGAGGTACAATTGTGAGTAAAATCATGCATGGTCCCTTGTCTTCTATGGCTTATATCTAGTGGATGAGACAGAACTCAATCACATAATAATAATAATAATGAAAATATATAGTTAAATAGTGAGATGAGTGATCTGAAGACAAATAAGATCAGATTATAAAACTGCATATTAAAGGAACCTTAACCTTGAGTGAAGGTTAGCAAACACTTTGCTGATAGAGGAATTTAAGTGAAGATCTGAAGGTTTAGTAGAACTTTATTAAGTAAATGATGTGAGGAGGAGGTCGTGCAGCTAAGAATATTCCAGGGTGGGAAAAAATAGTGAGAGCAAATATTACGTGGAGGAAGGGAGCATAGTGTTTTGGGAGAATAGAAGGAAGGTCACTGTGGCCAGTGTGCAAAGAAGAGAAAATGGAAGGAATGTGAGGATAAAGAGGTGACTGGTGACAGATCATGGAGGGCTTTGCAGGGGCATGCTAAGGATTTTGACCTTTGTTCAAGGTGCCACAGAACAAGAGGAGGAAAACAAAGTGGGGCTTCAGAAGGATGTAACATCCATGGCATATTCATTGAAAGGCACATGTATTTACTGTGAGTAGGTTGCATTATCTTCAAAATCTCAGTGGCTTATAAGGATACTTATTTCTCACTCATGTGTCTGGCATTGCCTGGAGCAGCTTTGCTCCAAGCTTCAGGCTCCAAACTTGGAGTCTCTCAGAATTTCTCATTAGGGATTCAGTATGTACCCGGGCATGCCTTTCTTATATCAGGAGGTGGAGGAGGTGTGGGTGGTGGGTAGGAGTCAGGGACAGGAATAGCATGGGCCAAGCCAAACCAGGCAAGCACTTTTAAATGCTTTGATCACAGATGCCTCATTCACATCTGCTTACACCACTGCTTCCATTAGCCAAAGCTAATCACATGACCAAGTTCAAAATTCATAGAGTGGGAAACATGCTCCTTCTATAGGGGCAGGGGAGTAATTATTTGGTGAACAATAATATAATCTGCCAAAGGGCTTTCTAGAAACCATGGGTTGAAGTATGAAAGAAAAATTACCCTGGGCCAGTAAAACAGGCAAGGAAGACTTTATTCAAGACTGTTGCAACAGAAGAGAGAAACTTGCAATGGGGAAAAGAAAGAGAAAGAATTAACAATTGCAAGTTTTCTAAAGTAAATGCTCTAAGAAAAGGGAGGATATCAAAAGATATCTGTCTAAAGTTTAATCAAGTTGAGAGGAACTTTAAGGCTGTCTTGGTCAGAAGGACGAACAAGCTTACAGTTAGAAACATCTCAGAAATATCCCTTATAATCTTTCTTTATGAAATGATACACTTCCAGGAATTGTTTAATTTCTTCTTCAAAGCATGGATTATTTAGCAGCATACTGCTTAACTCCTCAACAGTTGAGGGTTCTTTAGACACCTTTTTGTTAAACTTCCATTGAGATTAGAGAACACACTCTATTTGACTTGTGAGTCTTGCTTTATGGTCCAACATAAGAACAATGTTTTTAAACGTTCCATAAGCACTTGAAAAGAATGTATATTTACAGTAACTAGGTGTGGTATTTCATACTATATACTTTAGGTCACACATAAATATAACATGCAGTACACTTTTATATATATTAAGATATTAGGTCAACTGAGGATATTGCTAACAAGACTTGATAATAGATTGTGTATGGGGAGACTAGAGTTAATAAAGGAATCTAGAGTAACTAGATTCTTGTTTTATGGTTTGAGCCAGAGTATGAATGGTGATTATATTTCCTGAGGAGAAGACTCAAAAGGAACTAGTTGGAAGAATATGTTAATTTTGGCCATGCTGAGTTCAGATGCTTAATTGACATCCAAGTGAAAAAGTCCATCCACAGCAGTAGGAGTTCAGAGCTCAGGGGTAAAGATGGAAATGGATATATAGATTAAGGAGTCATATAAATGATCCTTAGCAGCATGGATTTAAAGAGGTCATGTTGTGGGAGTGTTTAGTCAGAGAAGAATCCTAAAGCATTCCATCTTCAGAGATAGAATAAGAAGAAAGAACCATCAAAGGAGAGCAAGAAGAAGTAGTTAGCAGAGCAAAAGGAAAACCATAAGAGTTTGGCTAATAGAGTCAAGGAAAAATGTGTTTTTAAGATGAAGTGGTTAACTTTGTTGAATGTTCCCAGGAGGTTAAGTAGTATGAGAATAGTTGGTTTTGATAACTGGAGATGCTTGGTAACCTTAACAAGAACAGTTAGCAAAAGCTTATATAACATTTATCTATATTTTTTTCCAATAGAAAATTTATAACATTATTTAATCATGAAAGAATGAATGGAAGATTAAAAACTATAGTTTATACCTTATACCTTAAGCTCATAGTTTTGAAGGGAATAAGACGTGCAAAAAAATTAAAATAAAATTTTGCAAGTCCTATGCTAAAAATATATCCCATTCTCTAGAAGATGGAGATGTGCATGACCAATTTAGCTCAGGGAAGCTTTCAGAGAAGGAAATGTCCTGCAGGCTGAGGCTTGAGAAGTACCTGGCAGTTTTCTAGACAGATGTTGGAGGAAAGAGGTTCCCAAAGGCACTGACGAGTAGGTTCTAAAGACTCAGAGGTAGGACATTTAATGGGATATTTAGAGAACTGTACAATCACCCTCTGAGATATGTAGAAATGTGTGTGATAGGGAGGTTGGTCATGCCAATGACTATAGGGTGTTACAAGCATTTAGTAAGGGGTAGTAATACTAAATTTCCTGGAATCTTTGAGTGGATTCTCCTTCTCAACTTATCCTGTAAACCTCAACAGAGCATTGCTAAACAGAGAAACACTATAGTAGAGTATGCTACATGGCTGAGAGGATGAGTATTTGGAGAGTGGGAATGAAGTCCAATATGACAAATGTTTTAGAAGTAGAATCCATTTAATCTGATGGCAGATCAGATAGGTCTGAGGTCACGCAAGGTTGCGACTGCCACATTTTAGACATAAATCACTGTGTGGGTAGCAGTTATTTTCAATCAGATAGAAATATAGGGACAGAAGCACATGGCATAGAGTGGGAGATGACAAGTTTGTTTTGGAACAGGCTAAAGGGTTTGTGGTACATATCCAAGTATAATGTCCAGCAGATAGTTGAAAATAGGAATGTGGACTTCAGAAGAGATTGGGAATGGAAATAGAGTTGAAAATCATACGTTAATATTAAAGGAAACCCAGAGTAGGTAACATTTCTCAGGGAGAGTTAGTAGAATAAAGAAAAAATAATCAAGATAAAAAATAAACTTTAAGAATTTTATATGCTTTATTCAAAATTCTTTTGCCATACAAAACTTGTCTGTGTTTTATAAAGTTGTTTTAAGGAAAGCAAATGTAGTGATGCAAGGAACTGTATATTTTTAATATACTCAATCAGAGTATTTGGAAATTTCTATTTTATTTTACATAATATCTACTCTGGTAATTACTAGTGGTCAAGTAGTACTATGATGTAAAATGTTTACTCTTCAAGTATTCCCTAATAATGGAATTGTTTTATTTTTAGTGTCTATTCTTTTCATGTTACTTAAATACTACTTGGAAAGTTACCATACTAAGATAACTAATTATCAAACTAAGATAATTTTCCATTCACTTTTCTATTTTTTTCCTGTTTTTTTTTAACTGAAAATAACTTTTAAAGTGTTTTTCTTAATGAAGTGACTTTCCTAACCTAGTGAATTGTAAGAATCATTAATAGTTCTTCAATCTTTGAATTCATGTTCCTAGGAGGGAAAATCTTAATGTAAGAAATGACTTCATTGCAGTATCTTAATTTAACATTTTATACTTCTGTAGACTGATAACAATGATTTTAAAATTAATTCTCTTTTTACTACAAATGGAGATTGGCTTTACAATCTTACTTCATATTCTTCTTCTATTTTGTTATCTTTTAAATTCCTCATGACATTTGTGTAACATTTCGTAATTTACAAATTATTTGTAGTTATCATGTTACTAATTCTTACTACAATTTGGTGACATGAGAATTAGTAATGCCGTTTTATGGAAAAGGACACTTCAAATGAGAAGTCAACGTTTTACAGCTCATAAGGGTAGAGTGGGCCCTCAGATCAGCTCCTCTTCTTATATGTCCAGAGTACTTTGACCACACCTGAGCAATTTCAAAACGATATCATATTTTTATTAAAGCACTTGCTCATGCTGCTTTTGCAAATCCCTTGTGAACACATACTAAATTAGAAAATTGTATCCTTTAAAGAAAATAGCTATGACATGATTGATTCCACCATCCCACCCCATACCTGACTTTTTTTTTAACTAGGTACAAAGGTCTCCGATGAGATTGAAAAGAGTACTACATGTTTGGGGTTATAACAAAAAAAGGTTATTTTCATCTCCAACAGTTCCTGGCTAATCACAGTGTTCCATGCCACAGAAAGGCCTGAATAATTTCGTTAAAGAAAGCACTGAAGCCAAGAATTAGCATTCTTTCTGGGTGAACTGCAATTGCACACAGGTTGGCCTCTCGTTTCTGCAGCAGTGTTTTCATTATGTCAGTTGAAAGGCTGCCCCCTCTGTTCAAAGCAAAATCAGAAACTTACACAAGGAAGTGGATCTTCAGCAAGAAAATATCTCTATGGTGCCCTTTGTCTACTTTTTTTCTCAAATTTTAAATAATTGAAACTTTGATGCTTGTTGCTATCAAGGACTGTCTATTTTGATATTATTATACATAAGGCTGTGTTCTTTTTTTTTTTTTTTTTTTTTTGCGATACGTGGGCCTCTCACTGCTGTGGCCTCTCCCGTTGCAGAGCACAGGCTCCCGACGCGCAGGCTCAGCGGCCATGGCTCACGGGCCCAGCTGCTCCGTGGCATGGATCTTCCCCGACCGGGGCACGAACCTGTGTCCCCTGCATCGGCAGGCGGACCCTCAACCACTGCGCCACCAGGGAAGCCCAGGCTGTGTTCTTTATATGTAACTATACAAGCTCTGGTGGTCTTTCCCAAAACAGTGTGCTATGATGGTCAGTGTGAGCCACTCCTCCAAAAGCAGCATCAACAAAGGGTCTGAGATCATGTGAGGGTCCTCTAGTTGTGACTTATTATTTGTAAATTACAAAGTCATATTTACTGTAGTGCTTCTGTGTGGAAGTATAAAAAAATTATTATTGTTATTTTTATTTGTGAACTCAAAATGTTTGTTAAAAAACTTAAAACTAAAATAAGTATAATAAGTCCATCAGGTGAAATTAAGTAGTTATAATTTATATCTTTATCTCAAGCACATGCACAACTTGATTATTATTAATAATGGGAGGATAACATTATACTAATTTGGACCACCTAGTAAACATGATTTTAGTACTATTCAATATCACAAAGAATTGTGATTTTTTTGGAAACAACAGCAGAGTATAAAGTGCATCTCACATTTGCCCATGGCCAACAATTAAAATTCCATTTATAAGGAGGACAAAGAATAAACTTGTAGATTTAGTGTTTAATGATATTTGTACCAACATTTATGTATTGAACTGTAGTTACTCTGTAATTAACCAATTAAAATGAAACAAGTGGCAAGTATAAGGACTTATTTAGCTAGATATAGTGTCTAAGATCTTTATTTAAAAATTTAATATTTTGTTCATCATGCATTTTTGCATTAATTTTGATGTTTTAGACTATTACATTAAAATGTTACTTATCTTGATTGCTAATTTTGGGAGGTTCCCTTTAAATTTTGCACTGGGGCAAGTGCCTTATTTTTATCACCGTGGTACTGGTCCTGGACTGTGTTTAGATATTTTTAAGACAATAATAAATTTTGATATTTGTAGAGATATACCTCTAGGAAAGGTTTCATCCTTAGCCTGTTATCTTAACTAGTTGTCTGTAAATATCTCTTTGACACAATGCTAGTTGGAAAAAAAAAGAGAGAGAGAACTATATATCGAGAGGATAAGACACAAGGGTTTCAGAATTGTACTGCAGAGAAGTGAGAAGAGAGTTCTGCCAGATTATTTTGTACTCTGGTACAGCATTCTTTTTAGAGGTTGTGAAACTGAAACCATAATCCTGTCAAGTTTGGAGAAACCCTATAGCCTTAGGTAAGCCAAGCTTTGAATTTCAATAAATATTAACAAATCATTCTTTATGAAGCAATCAAATTCGTTTAGCACCACAAAGCATGTCAAAGTTACCTGGAGAGAGGGTCCCTTTAGAACACATTGGCAGTCTTTGCAGCCCCAATCATTCTGGAGAGGCAGATTCGCCAAGTCTGCCATTTAGAAAAGCAATAGCTCTCTGGCCTGTTTTTTTTCAGAAAATTTTCAGAGGAATTAAGATTCTTTTGAGCTACTTAGGTGTGATATTATTTGGAACTGGAAATAAAACTTGTGCTAGAAGAATTAAATTTGTCTGAAAAAGTATATAAAAATAAAATCAGAAATTTTCTATTTCAAAATTTTTATAAAATATTGCCATTAGATTTATTGACTATATATCTGTATGTAGTCAGAACTTTGGATATTGAAGCCATGAAAATAATTTTTAATGTAGTTTATGCCAATTTGCATTTCAAGGTTCAAACTGACAATTTAGAAGCTAGATGCTGTCATAAAGGCTTAAGAGATAACATATAATTAAAAATATAATCACAAGAATTTCCAAAAAGTGGGTATAAAAGGAGATGATCAGAGACTATGCAAAAGAGATGAGACTGGCTTGGCTTAATTAATGCTTTTTATATTACTTGAGATATACTGGATAATCTAAAGCACATGCTGTGTACAAAATAATAAATATGAAATATGAAGCAATTATATTTTACTAGTGACAGTGAAATAAGCCAAGGCAGGTGCATTATGAAACTAATGGTATGGAAACTTCCTTATTAGGGTTTCAATTTTAATTAATTGTTTTCCAATCCCATGAGTTGAATCTTGCTTTGCTTGTCAAGTCAGAAGTCTCAGTGCATTTTCATTTGTCGATAAAATATTTTGTGACGTACTGAAGAAACTTGCTCCAAGGGAAACTTGGAAAAGATATCCAATAGGGTTTCATGAAACCCTTAGACTTGTACGTTATTCTAATAGGAAATCACATTAGAAATAAATCTCAATGTAGTATAGCTAAAAAAAAAATGTTACCTGTGAAATCTTGTTGACTTACTCAGAATCACAGTTAGAACATATTAGAAACTTGGCTGAAATCACTTATGGGCTACAAACCAGAATCTTTTCCTCTTCACCAGCTTGACTCCCTGTA
This sequence comes from Globicephala melas, assembly GCF_963455315.2. Lineage (NCBI taxonomy): Eukaryota > Metazoa > Chordata > Mammalia > Artiodactyla > Delphinidae > Globicephala > Globicephala melas. Next base: position 70,953,214 of record NC_083323.1, on the reverse strand, counting down.
GTCTTGCCTTGAATGTACATTTCTCACATTGGCTTTAGTATAGTTAACTGAGCAGCTTTATTTTCAACTAAGCTAAAGTCAATGTCTAGTGTTATTTATTTTATATTATTATTCTTGTATGTATTCTGCTAGAGATGGGAAACTCTGTAAATTTAAGAGGATATAGAGTTTAGACAGTTCATAAATAAGAAATGTAAGAATATTTAACTAATCTATGTTGCTGTGGAAAGTCCTTAATTTGGGATTAGTTAATATAATTGTAATAAGTAAGAAAGGTTTGCACTTCTGTTTTGGTGAGCATCTGACCTGCAGCGTTCATAAGCAGGATGGGCAACTATGGGATGAGGCTGCCTAGAGCACTATCCCAGGAGGAGAATGTCCAATTGTAAAATCAAAATTGGCTTGGGTGGGTGGTGGAGTTCTAGCATAGGTGACTGAAAATAAAATATAGAATAAGTTGTTATTATTTAATAATACTAATTATTTAAATATAACAATTTTATAGAGATTTTTAGTGGTTGCAAAAACAATATAAATGTTCCTTATCTTCTCCCTCCACCTCAACCGCTATGTATTCGAGGAAAGATGTGAACATGGAGGTGTTTGGGGGAGTGTTTTTCTTTCCCTTTGGGAGTGGCCTCTATAGCACCAAGAAAGTGTAAGGTAGCAGTGGGAGAAAAAGCAATGAAATTCCTTTGGTAAATAAATTAAATACATATTTTCTTCATTTGAGGTCTTTATTCCTCATCTTAGACTACTTTGTATGCATTCTATTGGTCTTCTCAACATTCTTCAGTAATACTGATAGAGTAGACTGCTTTCTAAATTAGGACATATGGGATATACACATATAGCAGTTTGGATGGAGTTACACGGCAAATGTCAGAGGATGGTTAGAACGGAAGTCTCAAGGGCTGCTGATGCCTCAGATTTCTCAGGAAAGCCTGTGTATACTTTTATATGTTAAAGTAAGTTTGCTTGAGAAGAAACTTGGATAGCTGGAAATTGGAATATTAATACTAATATCACCTCTAACATTTTTCTCATATTTATGTTTTATCTGTAAAATAATATAATGTAGATGTTATAGAGAACTGTGAGTTATTCAAGTGATTCTAAATAGAGTTGTTTCTAAACTGCCTTCTGAGTCTTAAAGATAAATGTATTTTATGTATATTGTATAAGTAAAAGCAAGGAGAATATGTTCTTTCCTTGATTGAAACAATCACATTCGTCTATAATCATACTCTCTGTTGCATTCACTTTATGATAGATGAATTACATAGGCAAGTGTGTGGAATAGGAATTTTAACTATAATGTGAGGAGCTTAAAACCAAAAAATAAATAACTAAAATCTACTTTGGAATTAACATTAAGAAAGAAGAAAAATAGAAAGCAGGCATGTAATACTTGTTCAAGTGCTATATGCTTTGAAGATTAACTTTATACCTGTAGGATTTTTGCCATGTTTCCTGTCACCTGAGTAACCCAACACACTGAGTTGAATACTTAGGGTCACCAAAAGGCGTATGAGTATCATTCTGTACCTTCATAAGCTCAAAGTTAATAGCAGATGTTGGGAAGCCATCGAAGGTATCTGAACAGGTTAATCAGGTGATTAAGGCTGTGACATAGGAATTTTATCTGGAAATAGAGTGCTGGATAAAGTAGAATGAGGAGGCTAGTTAGAAAGTTGTGATTATCTAAACAATAGAAAGGAGTGCTTTATTAGGGCAGGACAGTGAGATTAAAATTGTGTACACTCCATGAAAATTGCCACTTTCATGCACTTACCTTCTAAGAAGTAGAAGCAAATGCACCGTTTCAAACTGAGATAGTGAGGAAGAAGGGATGAATGAATACTGAGCCTTACTGTGTGCCATCCACAGGTATGCCATTTACACATATTATTTCATCCAACAGTAACAGAAGTACAGTCCACAGGAAAAGAAAGAAGTTATGAAGGGGATTAACAAAGAGGGGCACCATGCATTTCAGACACAGAAGACCTCTAGCATAATTTGGAGAAGACCTCTAGCTCAAGAATTGAGCATCAGTGATTCTGGAACTAAAAGGAAACATCTAGAAATGATCATTAAAACTTGGAAAGTATATAAAATAAGTCATGTATGTTCAGAGAAAAAAATAAGAGAATACTGGTCCAAATTTTAGTTAAGGTCTGTTACTTTTATTGGGTGACAGAAAAAACACAGGCCAATGATAAGGACAGATAAGCCAAGAGACAGCTAGCAGGATGTCCAAAATCGTGCTGTATCATAAAAACCAGAGAAAAAGAGAGTTTTAAAAAGGAAAAATTGAACAAAAGCAATATATGCTGTAAAGAAAATGAGGAGAAAGAGGATTAAGGCAAAGCTTTATATTTTGAAATTAGAAAATAATTGGTGATACAAAACTTTGAGAAAACAGGAACAAATTTGTAGCCCCTTCTGAGAAAAGTCAGCAATTCACAGACCAGGCCAGGATATAGCAGCTCTAACGCCAAACAATATTTTTGAGAAGAGGATCTTGTTGAGAATGCAATTTAGGAAACTTCTGGGAGCACCATTGGAGAATACAGCCAAGCTAAGGCATTCAAACTGTTTGATTAATAGACCTTAAAATAGGTCCAGGTTCAATCTGGAAGAGATTGAGAGATGAAGCAGAAGCAAATCAGGGAAATAGATATCAGTAACATTTATGGGATGAGAAATTCTGAATAACCTCACTCACCAAGTTTCAAAAAAGGCAAATGAACAATTATGATCAATAAAGAATTCTGATACTGCAAATGTGGATTCTGGGTTTAAAAGAAGAACCAATGTCTTGCTGCAGGAAAGAAACTGTGTCTTGCAGCATAATATGTTATGGTCTCTGTAGCCCTGGTCCTCAACAAAGTGCCTGGCACAATACACTGTCTGTAAATGAAGCAGGAGTTTAGTGAATGAATGAAAAATAGTGGGTTTTGAACAGGAGAATGAAATGACTAGGATAATATTTTAGAAAAGTCACTCTGTCTGCAATAAGGAATAGGTTTGCTCTGGGAATGATTGTAAAAAGCCAGACTATTGCAGAAACATATACGAGAGCTTTAGAAGAAATAACCATGATTGTTTAAGTGGAGATAAAGAGAAGTGGGTAGATTTGAGAGATGTTTGAATTGAAGAATCACCAGAACTTGGTTATCAGAAGTATGAGGTAAGAGTGAGGGAGGAGCTGGGATGGTGCTCAGGTTTCTGACTTGAGCAATAGGATGAAATATGATGCCAACAGATAAACCAGGAGAATATAAAAGGGATTAATTGGGGGATGGGTAATGATATGATAATGAGTTCAGCATTAGATTTGTTAAATTTGATATCTCTGTGGACCATCCAAGTAAAGATGATCAGTAGGCAGATCTCAGAAAAGAGCCCTGGACTAGCAACATTGAGATGAGGGTTTTATCAGCCTAGATTTGTTTATTAAAACCATGAAGGGAAATAAAACTGCCCACAAGAAATATACATAGGCAGGCGATAGAAGGACAGATAAATGTCTGAGGAATGTCTTCGCTAAAGGATGGGCAAAGGAGTTCACAGAAGAAACCAAGGAGTGGTTTAGGGAGTGGAGACAAAATAAGGAGAGTATGGCACTGCTGAAGGAAAAATTAAGGGTGATACAACTGCATAAAGGTCAAAGAAGATCAGAACTAAATATATATGTACCTTTAGAATTGCTTTTATTTAGGCCACTGACCTTGATGAGAGAAATTTCAGGGTAGGGAAGGAGGAGGGAGCTATCTGCAGTGTTAAGACATGAGTGGAGCCTGAACTCTTGGAGTCAGTGAGTGTGTTGGGGAAGCAAGACAGGATTGAGGAGAGTGATGTAAGATGCAAATAGAAGCCAAGAGTTCAAGCTCCTCTTTTCAGAAGTTGGGTGTTGGATGATGAAACAGGGCTACAAGTTTATATTATTATATTAGATCCCCCAAACTTCCTCCCAAACTGGCACCTGTTATGTGGAGTGACTGTGGATAAAGGGCCAGGTCCAAAGCACTAACTGTGCTTTGTTTGGTTGTTTTTGGCTTGCAATGTTATTAAGGGTTGTGGACAGGAAAGAGAAGAAGCATTATTATGAGTCATTTTTTTTCTAAAAGCAGACAAATCCCAGTATTACCATAATCCTCCCTCCATTTCATTATTTTCTCACTTTCCTTATCTTCCTGCTATTCAAAACAGGCCAGAATATTTTGTCTTTCCTCCACCTAAGACATAACATAAGGTTTTAAAAGTACTCCTTTCATGGAATTTTGAATTACACAGTTTACCCAAATTAATTTTATAGCTTATAAAAACTTAAAAGTGCCAAAACGGATTATATTGTCATGCTTTGAGTCCTCTTCCTTGAGAATAAAATATATATGTATATATAATCAGAGTGGTATTAAAAATGTTTAACAATAAAATAAGTCCTATCTATATGTATATCTTAACCTTTATGCATATAAATATCTATTTATCCATCTATCTATATGTAGACATTTGCACAAGCTTTCCAGAGTTGTTCTTTCATAGGCAAATGGCATAAATATGAACCTTGGTTGGTATATCATCCTTTTTAAAGATTATTGCAATGTACCCACGGTATCTCTTGACTCTGATCTTAATATTTGTATAAAACAGCACCTTCAATAAATTTTACCTCCATGAAAATTAATACCTGAATTAAAGAAAACTGAATTCCAGACTTGTTATATGAAACAAACGGCTGATAAAACATTCTATGTAAGCCTATAGCCTATTCCCTTTCTGCACTGACTGGGCTTGGCACTTTCAATTTGAGAAAATGGCAATACGGTTAAGTGCATTTAAATTTTACTTTCATATTCATCCTCCACAATAGTGCAGATTCAGACCCTTTCCATCCTTTCAAATCCTCAAAATCTATATTTATTTTTTAAAATATAAGAATGGATGTATAAAACTAGGAGATGATGTAATTATACATAGTATAACATTTTATTGACTTTTGTATGTTAAATTTCTCTATTGTGAACAGTAGAGAGTTTCAGAGACTTCAAAAACCAAAACCAAAAACAAAACAAAAATAAAACAAAATGTATTAGCTTTAAGATGGTGCTCAGAATTCTTAAAGTTTTTTTTCTGACCCTGCTTTGTTCATGTTGCTATTCTAAGCACTTTGTAGCAACTGTTAGACATTAACCCTGCTTTTTTTTTTTAAAACATCTTTATTGGAGTATAATTACTTTAAACTGTTGTGTTAGCTGCTGCTGTATAACAAAGTAAATCAGCTATACATATACATATATCCCCATATACCCTCCCTCTTGAGTCTCCCTCACACGCTCCCTATCCCACCCTTCTAGGTGGTCACAAAACACCGAGCTGATCTCCCTGGGCTATGCAGCTGCTTCCCACTAGCTAACTGTTTTACATTTGGTAGTGTATATAAGTCCATGCTACTCTCTCACTTCGTCCCAGCTTACCCATCCCCCTCCCCCATCCTCAGGTCCATTCTCTATGTCTGCGTTTTTTCTTTTTTTTTTTTAACATTTTTATTGGAGTATAATTGCTTTACAATGGTGTGTTAGTTTCTGCTTTATAACAAAGTGAATCAGTTCTACGTATACATATATCCCCCTATCTCTTCTGCCTTGCATTTCCCTCCCTCCCACACTCCCTATTCCACCCTTCTAGCTGGTCACAAAGCACTGAGCTGATCTCCCTGTGCTATAAAACTGCTTCCCACTAGCTCTCTATTTTACATTTGGTAGTGTATATATGTCCATATATACACTACTACTCTCTCACTTTGTCCCAGCTTACGCTGTCCCCTCCCCATGTCCTCAAGTCCATTCTCTAGCACGTCTGCGTCTTTATTCCTGTCTTGCCCCTAGGCTCTTCATGACATTTTTCTTTTTTTTTTTTGATTCCATATATATGTGTTAGCATACAGTATTTGTTTTTATATTTCTGACTTACTTCACTCTGAATTACAGACTCTAGGTCCACACACCTCACTACAAATAACTCAATTTTGTTTATTTTCATGGCTGAGTAATATTCCATTGTATATATGTGCCACATCTTCTTTATTCTTTCATCTGTTGATGGACAATTAGGTTGCTTCCATTTCCTGGCTATTGTAAATAGCGCTTCAATGAACATTGTGGTACATGTGTCTTTTTGAATTATGGTTTTCTCAGGGTATATGCCCAGTAGTGGCATTGCTGGATCGTATGGTAGTCTAATTTTAGTTTCTTAAGGAACATCCATACTGTTCTCCATAGTGGCTGTATCAATTTACATTCCCACTAACAGCGCAAGAAGGTTCCCTTTTCTCCACGCCTTCTCCAGCATTTATTGTTTGCAGATTTTTTGATGATGGCCATTCTAACTGGTGTGAGATGATATCTCATTGTAGTTTTGATTTGCATTTCTCTAATGATTAGTGATGTTGAGCATCCTTTCATGTGTTTGTTGGCAATCTGTATATCTTCTTTGGAGAAATGTCTATTTAGGTCTTCTGTCCATTTTTAGACTGGGTTGTTTGTTTTTTTGATATTGAGCTTCATGAGCTGCTTTCATATTTTGGAGATTAATCCTTTGTCCATTGCTTCATGTGCAAATAGTTTCTTCCATTCTGAGGGTTTTCTTTTTGCCTTGTTTACAGTTTCCTTTGCTGTGCAAAAGCTTTGAAGTTTCATTAGGTCCCATTTGTTTATTTTTGTTTTTACCTCCATTTCTCTAGGAGGTGGGTCAAAAAGGATCTTGCTGCGATTTATGTCATGGAGTGTTCTGCCTATGTTTTCCTCTTAGTGTTTTATGGTGTCTGGTGTTACATTTAGTTCTTTAATCCATTTTGAGTTTATTTTTGTGTATGGTGTTAGGAAGTGTTCTAATTTCATTCTTTTACATGTAGCTGTCCAGTTTTCCCAGCACCACTTATTGAAGAGGCTGTCTTTTCTCCACTGTATATTCTTGCCTCCTTTATCAAAGATAAGGTGACCATATGTGCATAGGTTTATCTCTGGGCTTTCTATCCTGTTCCTTTGATCTATCTTTCTGTTTTTGTGCCAGTACCATACTGTCTTGATTACTGTAGCTTTGTAGTATAGTCTGAAGTCAGGGAGCCTGATTCCTCCAGCTCTGTTTTTCTTTCTCAAGATTGCTTTGGCTGTTCTGTGTCTTTTGTGTTTCCATACAAATTGTGAAATTCTTTTCTTGTTCTGTGAAAAATGCCTTTGGTAGTTTGATAGGGATTGCATTGAATCTGTAGATTGCTTTGGGTAGTATAGTCATTTTCACAATGTTGATTCTTCCAATCCAAGAACATGGTATATCTCTCCATCTGCTTGTATCATCTTTGATCTCTTTTGTCAGTGTCAGTATAGTTTAGTGCATACAGGTCTTTTGTCTCCTTAGGTAGTTGTATTCCTAGGTATTTTATTCTTTTTGTTGCAGTGGTAAATGGGAGTGTTTCCTTAATTTCACTTCCAGATTTTTCATCATTAGTGTATAGGAATGCCAGAGATTTCTGTGCATTAATTTTGTATGCTGCTACTTTACCAAATTCATTGATTAGGTCTAGTAGTTTTCTGGTAGCATTTTTAGGATTCTCTATGTATAGTATCAGGTCATCTCCAAATAGTGACAGCTTTACTTCTTCTTTTCCAATTTGGATTCCTTTTATTTCTTTTTCTTCTCTGATTTCTGTGGCTAAAACTTCCAAAACTATGCTGAATAATAACGGTGAGTGTGGACAACCTTGTCTTGTTCCTGATCTTAGGGGAAATGGTTTCAGTTTTTCACCATTGAGAACAATTTTGGCTGTGGGTTTGTCATATATGGCCTTTATTATGTTGAGGTAAGTTCCCTCTATGCCTACTTTCTTGGGGGTTTTTATCCTAAATGGGTGTTGAATTTTGTTGATAGCTTTTTCTGCATCTATTGAGATGATCATATGGTTTTTAACCTTCAATTTGTTAATATGGTATATCACATTGATTGATTTGAGTATATTGAAAAATCCTTGCATTCTGGGATAAACCCCACTTGTCCATGTGTATGATCCTTTTAATGTGCTTTTGGATTCTGTTTGCTAGTATTTTGTTGAGGATTTTTTATCTATGTTCATCAGTGATATTGGCCTATAGTTTTCTCTTTTTGTGACATCTTTGTCTGGTTTTGGTATCAGGGTGATCATGAACTTGTAGAATGAGTTTGGGAGTGTTCCTTTCTCTGCTATATTTTGGAAGATTTGGAGAAGGATAGGTGGTAACTTTTCTCTAAAATTTGATAGAATTATCCTGTGAAGCCTACTGGTCCTGGGCTTTTGTTTGTTGGAAGATTTTTAATCTCAGTTTCAATTTCAGTGCTTGTGATTGGTCTGTTTATATTTTCTATTTCTTGTAGGTTCAGTTGTTACATCTCCTTTCTAATTTCTAATTCTGGTGATTTGAGTCTTCCCTTTTTTTCTTGATGAGTCTGGCTATTGGTTTATCAATTTTGTTTAACTTCTCAAAAAGCCAGCTTTTCGTTTTATTGATCTTTGCTATTGGTTCCTTCATTTCTTTTTCATTTATTTCTGATCTGATTTTTATGATTTCTTTCCTTTTTCTACTATAGGGTTTTCTTCTTCTTTTTTTTTTTTTTGCGGTATGCGGGCCTCTAACTGTTGTGGCCTCTCCCACCATGGAGCACAGGCTCTGGACGCGCAGGCTCAGTGGCCATGGCTCACGGACCTAGCTGCTCCGCGGCATGTGTGATCCTCCTGGACCGGGGCATGAACCCGTGTCCCCTGCATTGGCAGGCAGACTCTCAACCACTGTGCCACCAGGGAAGCCCCTTTTCTTCCTTTTTTAGATGTTCTGTATCTAATTGCTTTAGCTGTAAGGGTAGATAGTTTATTTGAGTTTTTTCTTGTTTCTTGTAGTGGGATTGTATTGCTATAAACTTCCCTCTTAGAACTGCTTTGCTGCATCCCATAGGTTTTGGGTCATAGTGTTTTCATTTTCATTTGTTTCTAGGTATTTTTTGATTTCCTCTTTCATTTCTTTAGTGATCTCTTAGTTATTTAGTAGTGTATTGTTTAGCTTCCATGTGTTTGTATTTTTTACAGTTTTTTTCCTGTAATTGATATCTAGTCTCATAGTGTTGCAGTTCGAAATGACACTTGATATGATTTCAATTTTTTTAATTTACCAAAGCTTGATTTGTAACCCAAGGTATGATCTATCCTGAAGAATGTTCCATAAGCACTTGAGAAGAAAGTATATTCTGTTGTTTTTGGATGGAATGTCCTATAAATATCAGTTAAGTCCATCTTGTTTAATGTGTCATTTAAATTTTGTGTTTCCTTATATATTTTCCTTATGGATAATCTGTCCATTGGTGAAAGTGGGGTGTTAAAGTCCCCTACTATTATTGTGTTACTGTCAATTTCCTCTTTTATGGCTATTAGCATTTGCCTTATGTATTGAGGTGCTCCTATGTTGGGTGCATAAATATTTACAATTGTTATACCATCTTCTTGGATTGATCCCTTGATCATTATGTAGTGTCCTTCTTTGTCTCTTGTCTTTGCTTTGAAGTCTATTTTGTCTGATATGAGAATTTCTACTCCAGCTTTCTTTTGATTTCCATTTGCATGGAATATCTTTTTCCATTCCCTCACTTTCAGTCTGTCTGTGTCCCTAGGTCTGAAGTGAGTCTCTTGTAGACAGCATATATATGGGTCTTGTTTTTGTATGCATTCAGCCAGTCTGTGACTTTTGGTTGGAGCATTGAATCTATTTACATTTAAGGGAATTATTGATATGTATGTTCCTATTCCCATTTTCTTAATTGTTTTGGGTTTGTTATTGTAGATCTTTTTCTTCTCTTGTGTTTCTTGCCTAGAGAAATTCCTTTAGCATTTGTTGTAAAGCTGGTTGGTGGTGCTGATTCTCTTAGCTTTTGCTTGTCTGTAAAGGTTTTAATTTCTCCATCAAATCTAAATGAGATCCTTGCTGGGTACAGTAACCTTCGTTGTAGTTTTTCCCTTTCATCACTTTAAATATTTCCTGCCACTCCTTTCTGGCTTGCAGAGTTTCTGCTGAAAGATCTGCTGTTAACCTTATGGGGATTCCCCTGTATGTTATTTGTTGCTTTTCCCTTGCTGCTTTTAATATGTTTTCTTTGTATTCGATAGTTTGATTAGTATGCATCTTGGCATGTTTCTCCTTGGATTTATCCTGTATGAGACTCTCTGTGCTTCCTGGACTTGACTATTTCCTTTCCCATATTAGGGAAATTTTCAACTATAATCTCTTTCAATATTTTCTCATTCCCTTTCTTTTTGTCTTCTTCTTCTGGGACTACTATAATTCGAATGTTGGTGCAGTTAATATTGTCCTGGAGTTCTCTGAGACTGTCCTCAGTTCTTTTCATTCTTTTTTCTTTATTCGTCTCTGCAGCAGTTATTTCCACTATTTTGTCTTCCAGGTCATTTATCCTTTCTTCTGCCTCAGTTCTGCTATTGATTCCTTCTAGATAATTTTTAATTTCATTTATTGTGCTGTTCATCATTGTTTGTTTGCTCTTTAATTCTTCTAGGTCCTTGTGAAACATTTCTTGTATTTTCTCCTTTCTATTTCCATTATTTTGGATCATCTTTACAATTTTTACTCTGAATTGTTTTTCAAGTAGACTGCCTATTTCCTCCTCATTTGTTTTGGTCTGGTAGGTTTTTAATTTGCTCTTTCATCTGGTGTGTATTTCTCTGTCTTCTCATTTTGCTTAACTTACTGTGTTTGAGGTCACCTTTTCCCAGGCTGCATATTTGTTGTTCTTATTGTTTTTCCTGTCTTTCCCCAGTGGGTAAGGTTATTTCAGTGGGTTGTTTAAGCATCCTGGTGGAGGGGACTCGTGCCTGTGTGCTGGTGGGTGAGGCTGGATCTTGTCTTTCTGGTGTGCAGGACTTCGTCCAGTGGTGTGTTTTGGGGTATCTGTGAACTTATTATGCTTTTAGGCAGCCTCTCTGCTAATGGGTTGTGTTGTGTTCCTGCTTTGCTAGTTGTTTGTCATGGGGTGTCCAGCACAGGAGTTTTCTGGTCATTGAGTGGAGCTGGGTCTTAGCGTTGAGATGGAGATCTCTTGCAGAGCTCTCACTGACTGATATTATGTGAGGTCTGGAGGTCTCTGGTGGTCCAATGTCCTGAACTTGCCTCTCCCACCTAAGAGGCTCAGGCCTGACACCTGGCCAGAGCACCAAGACCCTGTCAGCCACATGGCTTAGAAGAAAATGGAGGAAAAGCAAGAAAGAAAAAATAAAATAAAGTGAAATAGAATAAACAAATTTATTAAAATAAAAAAATAAGAATATTATTAAAATGAAAAAATTAAAAAAGTTTTTTAAAAAAATAAGAGAGCAACCAAACCAATAAAGAAACTCACCAATGATAATAAGCACTAAAAGCTATGCTAAGATAAATATAAAAATCAGAAACTAGTCAGTCATTTACAGCAAACCCCAAGTCTACAGTTGCCCCCAAAGCCCACTGCCTCAATTTTTGGATGTCTTGTTGTCTATTCAGGTATTCCACAGGTGCAGGGTACATGAAGTTGATTGTGGAGATTTAATCCACTGCTCCTGATGCTGCATGGAGAAACCTCCCTTTCTCTTCTTTGTTTGCACAGCTCCTGGGGTTCAGCTTTGGATTTGGCCCTGCCTCTGCATTTAGGTCACCCTCTGGTGTTTGTTCTTTGCCCAGACAGGAGGGAGTTAAAGGAACGGCTGATTAAGGGGCTCTGGCTCAGTCAGGCCGGCGGGGAGGGAGATGTACGGAATGTGGGGTGAGCCTGAAGCAGCAGAGGCCAGCATGATGTTGCAACAGCCTGAGGCACGCCGTGTGTTCTCCCGGGGAAGTTGTCCCTGGATCACGGGACCCTGGTGGTGGTGGATAGTGACCTATGCTTGCACGCAGGATTCTTGGTGCCTGCAGCAGCAGCCTTAGCATTTCACACCCATCTCTGTGGTCTGCGCTGATAGCTGTGGCTCACCCTCATCTCTGAAGCTCATTTAGGCAGTGCTCTGAATTTCTTCTCATAGTGCACCCTGAAATAATGGTCTCTTGACTCTTACGTATTTCCAGACATTTTCCCAGACTCCTTCCTGGTTAGCTGTGGTGCAGTAGCTCCCATCAGCTATGTTCACGCCACCAACCCCAGTCCTCTCCCTGCGCTCCGACTGAAGCCCGGGCCTCAGCTCCCAGCCCCCGCCCGCTCTGGCGGGTGAGCAAAGCCTCTCAGACTGGTGAGTGCTTGTCGGCAGTGATTCTCTATGCAGGAATATCTGCTTTGCCCTCTGCACCCCTGTTGCTGCACTCTCTTCCATAGCTCTGAAGCTTCTCCCCTGCCACCCCCCGTCTCCATCAGTGAAGGGGTTTCCTAGTGTGTGAAAACTTTTCCTCCTTCACAGCTCCCTCCCACTGGTGCAGGTCCCATCCCTATTCTTTTGTCTCTGTTTTTTCTTTTTTCTTTTGCCCTACCCACGTATGTGGGGAGTTTCTTGCCTTTTGGAAAGTCTGAAGTCTTCTGCCAGCATTCAGTAGGTGTTCTGTAGGAATTGTTCCACGTATAGATGTATTTTTGATGTATTTGTGAGGAGGAAGCTGATCTCCACATCTTACCTCTCTGCCATCTTGTAGGTCCTCTTTAAATCTTATATCCTGATAAAGGGTAACATATATAGGTATATTATGAATAAGCCATGGTTCATGTTCTTTTTTGTACTGTTTACATTTTACTTCATTTGAAGAACCTTTCCTTCCAATTCCAGGTAATGCAAAGAGCTGTAAGGCTAGAAATCATCACTCAGGAACAAAAGTGTACAAATATCTACATCCATGAATTTAATGCAAGACTACAGAGAGATACATGATGTTTTGTTATTTGTAGGCACCAGCAAGTTTTCACAACCTAAGATCAAGATTTAACACAAAGAATTATTACAATGGCTACTTGAAATGGTACAAAATTGCCCTGGGAAGTATGACCAAAAACAAACCAGCAAACAAACAAAAACAAACCTTAGAGGTCAGTGTAAGGCAAAAATGTACTGTAGTTAGTACATTACTGCATAGTTACTTTATAGGTCAGTTACACATCTAAATAGATCTTAATGCTAGAAAACAAAATTTATTTGAGTCATAAGTGTGGCTTATTATTATCTATTGTGAAAGCTACAAATGCAACTGTTTAGGGCATTTACCTCATTCCACAGGGTGACCTGTAATGCTGATGCAGCCTATAGCACTAACATTTCTCTATTATTATTTTATTTTATATTTCTATCATCATGATTAAGTTGGGAGGATCTACAATATTCTGAGACAGATGAGATCTTCTTATGGCTAGGTCAAATATTGGACACATAAAAGTAAAGCCTCATAAAAATACTAAAATCCATTGAATTGTACACTTAAAATGTGTCAATTTTATGGTATGCAAATAATATCTAAATAAAGCTCCTTAAAAAAAAAAGATAGAAGCAGGACAGGATATCACTTGAAGCCACTACTGATTGATGACTTGGGATTCCTGGATCTTCTGTGAAATACAGTAGTGTCAGTTATTCATCTCCAACTTTTTATCTTAAATTGCTTTCTTTCTTCCAGATACTTTTCCATCTTCAAAAATGTCCAGTCAGCTTCAGCTCATAAAAACAAATATGAAACAGAACAAATCTTTATCCTTCTTTCCTCCTTTTCTGCCTTCTCTTAGGTTTTAGATTTTTTTTTAAATGTCTGCACATTCTATTTCTTCATCTTTACCCTCCACCCAGTTCTGGCCCCTCACTTTATTATCGGATTGAGACTGACTGTGCAGCATTCACTAGTTGTTCTTGGATTGCCAGATATAGTGATTTCTGCACAGTTCGCATCTTCCTGGAACTCTCTGAAGTAAGGGACATTCTTGAGAATCTCTTTTCATTAACACATTTTTTGTTTTTGGCTTCAGTGATGCTATTTTTAACTTGTCATATCCCATCTCTAATTAGAGTTCTACAGTGTTATTTCTTTTTTTGGCTTATCTTGTAGGTCCCACTTCTCCCAATCCTAGACGCTTCCCAACTACATTCTCTCATTCTCTTGGCATTAGCTCTCACACTTCTATGAAAATGACACCCAAATCCCCAGCTCTATCCTTACTCACTGTCTTAACTTTGGGTACATATTTTCCACTTTCTTTTTGATTTCTCCATCATCTCATACTGAACTTCAAAAAAGGAATCTTTCCTCTCCCCCCAGACTTTATCTCCCAATCTTAATTAATAATATATTCATAATCTAGTCAACCATCTTATGATATTTATATTATCTACAATTCTTATCTCTTTCTTATTCTCTGTATCCAGGCAGTTACCAGGTCCTGTCATTCTTATCTTGAAATTTCTTTCATGTTATATAAAACCTTTCTCTGTTTTCGTAGTTATAAACTATTCCCAGGACTTTAAGACAGGGAAGGGACTGTTACATATACAGTCTAGTAGCACAGAATTCCCTCAAGACCTTACTTTTTGTAACACTCCAGGAGGCTGTCCTGACACAAAATTCATCATAATGTGAAAGAACAATGTCTTTAGAATCAGGCCAGGACTGGAGCTATCACATATGGTGCATTGCTGTAAATTAGAAAAAGAATCCTAAAATATACATCTTTCTATCAAAAAATAGTCATAATATTGATTTTTTCAAGACAAATAAACTCTATTGACACCTGTGGGAAATTTTCAATAATAAATATACCAATCTACCTCATCTATACCCTTATATGTAGTGTTCTAACAAGTGCAGAAATTACACAACCATACATGGTAGCACTGCATGGGTCTAATTTTTCAAATCCTGGCCCTACAGCTATGTAACATTGGTAATATACTTAACCACTTTAAACTTCAGATTTATGACCTATAAAGTGTGACTAATACTACTATATCTTTCAGAGTTTTTAGCAAGGGTAAATAAGAAAAAAAACTATATATATATATATATATATAAAATTAGCAACTTCAAGTTTACCTGCCTATGTTCTCAATCTGCTGCCCCAATAGTACAAATCATTAAAAGATGCCAGATTGTGGAATTCCTTACACTAATATAAAGATGAGATGAAAATACTGTTGGTTTTAACAGCTCACTATAAATCATTAAAATTTTTACCTCTGAGAGTATTTCATGGAGGACATTTCAAAAGAATTAGAAGAGGGCTTCCCTGGTGGTGCAGTGGTTGAGAGAGTCCGCCTGCTGATGCAGGGGACACGGGTTCGTGCCCTGGTCCGGGAAGATCCCATATGCCACGGAGCAGCTGGGCCCGTGAGCCATGGCCGCTGAGCCTGCGCGTCTGGAGCCTGTGCTCCGCAACGTGAGAGGCCACAACAGTGAGAGGCCTGCGTACCACAAAAAAAAAAAAAAATTAGAAGAATAGATGTCCTATTTTTCCATTAACTAAGGGTTGTAGCCCAGAGCCTAATGTTTATACCTGAAAGTTGCTGTTAGCTATTTGGACAAAATGATGAGAAAGCTTTTAGCACACTACAAGAAAGTGTCTTGGTTTCATCATTTCCATGTTATGATTATATTCTATTATTCTCTTATATTAGGATCAGCAAACTACAGGCCATGGGCCTTATGTACTCTTTTTGTAAATAAAGTTTTATTGGGACACAGTCACACACATTTATATATGCATTGTCTAGGCTGCTTTTCCACCACAATGTTAGAGTTGAGTAGTTGTCACAGAGAACTGTTGGTCCACTAAGCAAAGAATATTTACTATCTGGCCCTTTTCCTAAAATGTTTGCTGATCCCTACCTTTCTGGTCACTTTAAAAATATTAATTCACTTGAACTTCAATTTTGCTCAATTTTACACATATGAAGAAAAAAGATTGTATTAATCTGGAGTATGGTGAGACTTATTTTTCCTTCCAAAGTATATTTTATGGCTCAACAATGGAAAGTTAGTTTCTGTATGCTGCCTTAAACATGTACAATTCTCAGGTTTTTTTTTTTTTTAAAAGAAAACAATACAAACAAAAACCCCCTAAGGCAGAACAACCTGTTTCTTTTCACCAGATTTTTATTGGCATTACCTAGAAAATATTTCCTGTAAGAAATAAGCTTTTTAACAACTGATATTTTCCTTTCTTTTAACATTAAAAAGTGATAGTAGGGAAACATCCATTTAATAGTCAGAAGAGCCATGAATTTGATGACATAGTGATGGAGTTATTTCCCTGTTGGAAACTATTTTTGATTGAAATTCAGGGAATTCATGATTACCCATTTTTTTCATTAAAGCAAGTAGTTGAAACCATAATTTTCACACGGGAAAACAATTCATATTTTGCAAGATTAAAAAAATTAATACTCTACATTAAAAACTCAGTAAATAATGGTTTCTCAATAGTAGTTAATTTATTATTATTAAGATTAAGTTCATTAAGTAAAATATGTCAAATTATTTCAGCATACCCTTCAAAAAGTCTATTTAATGATCAACTCCCCATCAGTTTGTTTTGAATTACTTAACTGTTCCTTCTGTGTGCTACTTCTCATTTTTAAAAATGAATAAGAATTTAACACTCCTCACCTTTTTTCACCTTTAACTTAAAAGAATTCTACCAAAGACATTTATAATTTAAAAGCTCATTGTCTGGTGTCATTTGGATGTGTAGATATACCTAAAGGTATAATTAGTTATGGAGCAAGGAAATATACAGCAAACTTTAAGATATTTATTTTTTATCAGGCTTTCCAATTTCCTAAATATCAATGGCCAGGGAATGGACCTTAATTAAAAGAACATCCTCCAAGAAGTTTGCTGTCAGTTAAGGCATTCTTTGTAGTGTGTTTTAGAGTCAAGTCATGAAAGTTAAGTTTTCCTATTATTAACTGTGAAGCAGTTAAGAAATACTTTGGGATCCAATATAGAAAATCCTCAAAGTTAAATAAAATTGTTAGGAGAAATGAAATCTGTTTTTAAAAGAAGAAATTGATTACAAAAAAGTAGCATTTCCACTGATATCAAAATATAGGTACAAAGCACAACAGGGTGCATATTAGCTGGATTATGAAAGATATTCATAGACAAGCATAGTTCAAAGCAATCTAGTTCTGGTTCCTGCTGCTGTCATTGTTATGAGGATTCATTTTATCTGGAAATATAAATCTCCCTAAAGTCACAGTGGTTCCTGGGGAAAACATAAAGAATTTGAGCTTAGAATTTAGTCTGGATTCCTAAGATCTTTTGGACCATGTATCTTTCTCCTGAAAAAGCTTCAGACCAAATTGTAGTCTATATTTTATATTATATTCTAGACTGTGGTCCTACAAAGCTTAAAATTTACCTCCTTTGGGGACTATAGCTCATCAGCACAGGTATATGGAAGAGTTGTTCTGTACTCTTATTATTACCAGGAGTGCTGCTCACCAAAACAATCAGTTTATTCAAGTAATTGGAAAACAATGTGAAGTATTTATACACAGTGAACACAGCCTAAGACAAAAACTATAGTTTGGGAAAATAATAAGAAGTTAGGGTTGGACAAGATGGCCATAAGAAGTTATCTATCTCATTTTATATAAGAAAGGCATACTGGAAAGATGACAGGTAGACTTGCTGTATCTACATTCCAGTTGGGAAAAGGGATAAAGAATCATCTGAATGATTAGGCTTTAAAGTTTAAGGCCATTAGAGATTTGGAATGTTTGAGATGAAAGATCTGAAACATCAGCCAAGAATTTATTTAGTTGTCAATAATGTGGGAAACTATTGATACAATATGGTTCTGGGATATCCAACATAGAAAATAAAATTTGAAATTGTTTCTCACACTTGTCTTTGTCTCATATTTTTATAGTTTCTTTTTTGAGGAAAAAAGAAAAAAGACCAAGCTTCATTTTAAGGTTAATCTCAAAATTCCATGAATGAAAAGAGAAGGACTTTAAGGAAAGGTCAAGGCACTCTAGTCGAGCCTCTTGTTTTGGTTAGAGGTTCAGGGCTTATTGAGTAAGAAGATGTGATGTGTTTTCTGGAATGACCAATCGCACGAAAGGGTAGACTTTCTTTTTAAAGAATTTTATGCAAAGATGACAGAAGTCTCTTTTCTTTATGAAGATGTATGACTCATTAATGAATCAGTCTTTGTCTTGCACTAGACAGCAATCACATGCTCACTAGTAAGGTTGCTTCTGTTAGCAAAAACTGTCTCATCCATAAGCAGCTAAAAGTGGAAGCCAAATACATGAAAATAAGTTGAATGCAAAACAAACTCAAGATTTTGAAATGTAAGTGATCAGCAAAAGGAATGATAATCTTGGAATATAAGTAATGACTGTATTAGGTCTATTAAGCTATCTATGAATAGATGGGTAAAGTGCTAGGAACAGGCAAACCCACAATCATGTCTGGGACAAAGGGTCTCAGAAGAGACAAAGGGATGAAGTCAGATGTGAAGAGATTTTGTGTAAGCCACCAGAAGAAACACGAACACTGCACTCTCACACTTGGGTCTCTATCTCATTGGGCATCTGTCTCGATCATTCAAAATAGAAAATTTTAAATCTCAGCTCAGGCTGGGCCATTACACATGGCCCCAATCCTATGCTGAGTATGTGGCAGAGATCCCTGGGTAAACTTTCCTCTCATTTCCTAAGGGTTCCATTGGAGACAAGTTTTCCCCTCACGTATTAGGAACAACTTACATGTAGAATGAATTCTGTTTTTTTTAATATCTTATGTGGGATAAGAGGAGAGTTGGCCATTGTTATTTCTTCCTTCCATAAAATTAGTCACCAAAATGAAGTATTGGAACAAGAGTACTCAAAACAACATCATTAGGTGAATAAGGCAGCATAAAAGGCCATAAATTTAATTATCTCTGTGTGTACACTGTCTTCTCAATTGTACCCTATTACAAAGTGGATACTTATTGATTTACTTAGTGTCTGCTTATATTTTGGTTTCTGCATCTGTTGTCATTTTCCGTAAGGAGAAAAGAATAGCTTTCCCTTAGAGTAGCAATGTAAATGATCAAAGTAACAGATATTTGGAAACTAAGTTCTCTTTTTTCTGTTCTGTTCCTTTTACTGTTTTTCATTAGTCATCTCAGGAGATTAAATTTTCTTTAGAATACTAATTGGATGTAATTTTGCCTTGTCACTTAAGAAATTGTTAATCCTGGAAGTTAAATTTTGTGACAAAACAACATTTTAATTGATTTACTTTTCAAATCTGCTGTAATTAACCAAATGTGTCTGGTTCTTGAGGAAGAGGTCTATAATTCTCCTGTATGAAAATATCGAGCAATGAAAGTCTATCTGGAAAAGATTTTTCTCCCCAGCCAAACACATGTTTTTTCCCCTTAATTAAAAAAAAAGGGAGGTATTCTAAATGCCAGCTGCACTTTTCCGTTGACCAGAGGAAAGCTCATAACAGCCTCCTCTATCTTACTGAATGCAGCAAACATGCTTCAGTCCTCATCAGACTTGTTCTCTGCAGCCTCCATACTCTTGCCTTGTCAAGGTCCCTCCTTCCACAGATCCTTCTTCATGTCTTCCATCATGCCATACTCTGTTGGATTTTCCTGAGTTTCTTTGTTTCTCTTCAGTTTCCCTTGCTGGTTCATTTTCCTCTGCGCATGCCTGCATTCTCCAGGACTCTGCTGGCATTAGTCTCTCTTCTCACTTCCCAACTCTCGTACCTTATGCAGTACAGCTAAGTCTTTAACAACACAGGCTACATAAACTGACTACCTATGTTTAATCCTGTGCATTAGTTTCCTGTTGCTGTGTAGCAAATTCCCACAACTTTGTGGCTTAAGACAACACTCATTCAGCATTTCACAGTTTTGCAGGACAGAAATCTGGGTGGAGTTCAGCTGGGTTCTCTGCTCAAGGTCTCACCAGGCTGAATTCTAGCTGGAGGCTAGGGCTGAGGACTCATCTGAGAGGCTTGAATCTTCTTCCAAGCTCACTAGTGTTGGCAGAATTTAATTTCTTGTGGTTGTAGAACTGAAGGTCCCATCTTCTTGATGGCTGTTGGCCAGGGCCTAGTGTCAGTTCTTAGAAACTGCCTGTGATTCTCTGCCACGTGACCCCCTACCTAGACCTTCTAACACTTCCAATTTGACGTTCTTTTAAAGGGATGAACTGATTAGGCTAGGCCTACGTCATCTCCCTTTTGTTTTTAACTCAAAGTCAACTGATTAATAACTAAATAGTAGGAATTGTATCCCATCACAATTACAGATTTTGCCCTGCACAGGAGAGGAAATTGTGTGTACAAGGTACGTACACCAGGGGTTAGGAGTGTTTGAGGCCATCTTAGAATTCTGCCTATCACATCCTAGTTCTGCCATTTACTAGCTGCATGAATTTAGGCAAGTTATATAATTTCTCTGTACCTTGGTTTTTGCATCTTTAAAGTGGGATAATAAATAAAATATTCTTTGTGGAGTTATTTTGAGGACTAATGGGATTGATACATGTAAAATCCTTAGAACTGTGCCTGATACATAGTAAGAGCCTGCAAATTTTCAGTTATCATTATTAATCTATTTTCTCTCCATAGATATTGCATCCACTCCCATGACATCACACAATTACTGATATTCTTATGGTAGATATTGCTTTTCCAAATAATTGCACTTTTTAAATTTAAACTTATGACTTCACTTGCAAACCTGATCTTTTCTAGTGATTCTTATCACAGCAAATAGTACAATTATACTATTATAGTATAATAGTTCCTTATGCTTTCCAATTTTCTCTTCCTTTCCTACCATTCATTCATTAAAAAATTATTTTTTGGAGTATCAACTATGTACAAAGCATATGATGACAGAGGATATAATGGTCAGTAAAAAGATACAGTCTCTGCCCTCATAGAACTTATAATCAAGTTAGAGAGACAGATTATACTGTATCACACAAAACTTATTAAAATAAACCCATTTTCTCAATATCTTTTGCAAACACTCAAGTCAAAGCCACTACCTCTCTTTCCTGAACTAGAGCAATAACCCTTCACTGGGTTCCAACATTCACTCTTCCTCCACTTTTTTCCTCCTCTCAGAGCTACCCTCTTCAAGGAAACCTTATTATGTCACTCATCTGCAGAAATCCTTTCAATGGCCTCTTGTAATATGTAAGATAAAAACAAATCTTCTTCATAACCTGCCGTGCCCCTGCCAGAGCTCTCCAGCTCTGTACACCCCCACTCACCCCTCCCGGTCTGTGCTTTAGCCCTATGGCCTTCTTCTTGCTCCTCCATGGTGCCTCGCTCCTTCATGCCTCAGCACTGTGCACCTGCCAGTCCTTCAAAACTGGCCACTCTCTCTCTTCCCTGCTCTGTCTTTGCCTGATCATTCTGAGTTTAAATTTTATTCCCTCCAAACTAAATCAGCATCCTCATTATACTCAAAGTACCATATGAGTCTTCTTCATCACATTTAATATAACATATAGTTATGTATTGATTTGAGTCATTATTTGATTAATATCTGCCATCATTCTGAAGAAGGGATGTTTGAGACAAGATCTAAAAGAAGAGCTTCAGCCACATGAAAAGTTATATTTCATAGATTTCAAGTGTGTTTTGTTTATGAGGGAATATGACATAGCTTGTATTTTAAATGTAAAGACTAATCTCAGAATGGGGATTTGAGGGGCAAGCTTCCTATGTAACTACCTCTGTGTTAATTCAGACCAAGCTTACCTTATTAGTATTTGGGAGGGAACACATTTGTGATCATGAGGGTTACTGAAGACTTGAACAAGAATGTGAGAAAGTGTTCTTTAAACTATAAAACTCACAACATGACTTTTGCTGCTGTTATTGTTAATATCACCAAAATATCAGGTTATCCAAACACTTGAGCTCAGTTGAATTTGATCCATTAAATTACACCCAAATACTTGGTTTACTTTACCAAATTATTTAGGTCTACCTGTGTTTTTTTCCTTAAATTTACTTATGTGTGTGTGTGTGTGTGTGTGTGTGTGTGTGTAATACCATTCTATCAATATGTAAACATACATTTGGAATACTCACACATATACATATGGTGTATGTGTGGTGCGTATGGTATATACACACGCTTCTTATAGTATATTTTAGTCTAGTGTTCATTATCATAAAATGGGTCAAGTTCAGAAGTCCTATTATTATAGCTTTATTTAAAATGTTAATTTTTAATACAATTCAATAATGCTTAATAAGATGATATTTGGGATATAACTCATCAATAGGCTTTGCAAATAGTGAAACAAGTCAAATTCCTTTAGCTTAAAAGTGTTTACTGATTTTTAAAATATATTTTATGAATATTCCAAAACTTTAGTGGTCAAGGCAATAAACAAAAACTTCTAGATGATGAATATGCTACTAATTTTTTGTAGAAAATATTAAAAATCATTGCTAAAAGTAAAAGCACCTTTATCTTCAAGCTAACTGACTGTAGTTTCATAATTATTGACTTGTAGATATCTGCTTTAGATGGTTTCTGAAGCCAAATTCAGAACAATCTTAAGGTAAGCTGTTTACTCGGGGGATGTGTATGTTTATGTACGTGTATTTTAGTTTTAAAGAATAAAAATTATGCCAAAACAGTGTGTAATAGAATATTCAAATGTATTTTTAGTAACTGAGCATGGAGAAATTTTCCGGTTCATGATAAACACTCAATGTTATTGGTTCTGTTTTATCTGTTATTTCTCAACTTCAAAAATATCAAAACGTGATAAACTGTTTGATGACTACTTATTAAATGTCCTTTCAGTGCCCTCTCACACAATAGCCATACAAGTAAATCACTGTGTAAATACATAAAACAAGTAAAGGACAATTAATCCTGAGTTAATAGAGGTTGGAATGAGTTATCAAATATGGGTTGAATGAGAAACCTGAGGCTGGTTAAAGTTATGTAGCTGGTAAGTGGCACAGTTACAAGCTGAGGCCTAACTAACGCCCAAATTTTGGTTTCTTATCACTGTGTAAACTACCTGGAAAAGATAAGAGTTAAACCGAATTTTGCAAATTTTCTACTGAAGAGACAATGAGAAGGGAACGTTTTGTGCTATGACGACCGTTAACAAAAGCGTGAAAGATCCTATAGATATGCAGTGTGCTAGAGTAACAAGTTGTAATGAAGAGCATTTGAGAAAAATGTAATAAAAATTGTATAGCCAGAGCAGATTGAGATTACGGACATACTTTGATGGATAATATTGAGTGACTGTTCCAGTTTCATCTCTAGTGTCCTCTACCTGCAAACTACTAAATTGGATTATTGCCATTGGAGTTGGGTACAAGAATCCACAATGTGGTCAGGGTGATCAGTTAAAAAAGATAAAAAGTATTGAATTAAAAGGGATCTTTGAAAATTATCTAGTCCTGTCAAGACATGAAGTGATGTCCTAATTCTAATAGAGGCCAGAAGACCTGGAAGCAAACAAATATGACAGCTCTTTATGATAGATTAGATAAGCGGAATAAAGGAAGGAAGAACAGAGAGGGTTTTAAGATTATTCTCACAGAAAAAAAGGAAAAAGTTTAAAACTGATAGAAAAGGAATATAAACTATTTTGTTAGAGAACAGAATGAGTTTGGTTTCTCTATTTTGCATCTGAAATATTGAAGGGGACCCACATTCACAGTTCTTACAGACATAGAAAGTTAAATGAAGAAAGGGGTGAAGATTGGGTCCTAATTCCATTAAATGTATTTATTACTTTAGAGGGGGTGATTACTCTGGAAGGATTAGTATAAAAATAGAAGAACATATGGTTGATATTTAAACACCATTTTCAGTTGAACATTTTAAGAACAAAATATAGGGGTGTAAGCTTGAAAAATATATGTAAGAAGATGTAACTTGTATGCCTTCTATATGTAACACTAAATTCTCAAAGGTTTTATTTGTTTTGGATTATTGTTTTGGGATTTTGTTTATTTCTTTGTTTGGCAACATAGTGTACTTCTTTTAAAAGTAAGTAATGCAAATTACTTAAAAATCAGCTCTGGAAAACATTTATTTTAAATGCTGACAATGTTACTTCTTTTACTTTAAGGATTTTCTTTCATTGGGCGTTACCATTATCCTGTTAACAATGCTTCAGGCAAAATACAATTTTAAATTACTTTTATTTAAGAATCTAAGCTCTCATTCATTCATTGTGCAATGAAATATGTGAATTAGATGGTAAACAAGAAGAGAAAGAAAGAAGGGAATCTCTACTTAGAGTACAAATTACTTCATTTGGAGTGATGTCTCTCACTAATGCTGGCCTACAATTCTATAATATTTCTAGTAATACTAAAAAAATTTCCCCTAATATTAGTTTAAAATACAGGTTAAAATAATATGTATACAGAATTATAAACTTCTTACATTGTACTAAACATACTCACTCATAGATTAAATTCATCAAATATCTATTCAGTACCTAAATTCAGTGCTAAATTCTGGGCCCATTACAATACTTTTAATACATATGGCTTCTCTTTTCAAGATGCTCACAGTCTAGTTAAAAAAAAAAAACCCAAATATATAAACAAATTATTACATCATAACATAATCCCTTGTTATGGAAGGACAAAGGATTGGATTACTTCTGATTGAGTGGATCAAGACTGGTTGTAAATATCATCAAGGAAATGTAGATCTTTAATTTACAAATCAAAAAGTAAACATACTTTCTAAATCTAAAGATTTGAGCTTAATTATGTTTATTTAAAATATAAAAGCAGTACAAAGACTAATTGAATTTCTTAGAGTTTGATTCTCAAAGACTATGTTTTTTTTTTTTTTTTTTCCTATATTTGGAGTCTGGAGGAGAGTCTTTATATAGTGCTATCAATACATTTTTAGAAAGTAGAGACTTAAAATGTGAAACATATTGCCTGTGGTCTGCTAATTTTTCTTGACATTAGTACCATCAGGAACTGTACTTGTTTCTGGTTTTATTTTTAAATTTATTTA
Source organism: Globicephala melas (assembly GCF_963455315.2). NCBI lineage: Eukaryota > Metazoa > Chordata > Mammalia > Artiodactyla > Delphinidae > Globicephala > Globicephala melas. Next base: position 70,928,188 of record NC_083323.1, on the reverse strand, counting down.
TTTATTTATTTTTGGCTGTGTTGGGTCTTTGCTGCTGTGCTGGGGCTGTCTCTCTGGCTGCGGTGAGCGGGGGCTGCTCTTCTTTGCAGTGCGTGGGCTTCTCATTGTGGTGGCTTCTCTTGTTGTGGAGCACGGACTCTAGGCATGTAGACTTCAGTAGTTGTGGCAGGCAGGCTCAGTAGTTGTGGCACGTGGGCTTAGTTGCTCCGCAGCATGTGGGATCTTCCCGGACCAGGGCTCAAACCTGTGTCCCCTGCATGGGCAGGCGGGTTCTTAACCACTGCGCCACCAGGGAAGCCCTGTACTTGTTAAATGCATGAAGAAGTTGAATGAAAAAACTATCACTTTGGTAACAGTTTTACTTAAGGTAATAAAACCCTTGTACAGGCAACAAACTGTATTACTTCAATTTTTTTTTTTTTTTTTGCGGTACGCGGGCCTCTCACTGTTGTGGCCTCTCCCATTGCGCACAGGCTCCGGGCGCGCAGGCTCAGCAGCCATGGCTCACGGGCCCAGCCGCTCCTCAGCATGTGGGATCTTCCCGGACCAGGGCACGAACCCGTGTCCCCTGCATCGGCAGGCGGACTCTCAACCACTGCGCCACCAGGGAAGCCCACTTCAATTTTTAGAAACTAAATTTAAGTAGGATTAAAAATAATTTATAGAGCGTTCCTTTTCTAGCAGCTGTGAAATGAAAAACTCTAAAAATATGACTATAAAATACTTCTTTTTAAATGCTTTTCTGAAAGGGTAAGAAAGCAAAGAATCCAAAGGGGACAAAAACGAAGTGAAAAAAGAAACCCAAGAGGTAAGTAAGGGAAACACTGGGACAGAAGATGAAGCAAAGGGCTAACTCTAGTTGTAGTCTGATAGAAGTGTCTCTCTCAGAGAATCAGAACCCTTAAGGACAACACTCTAAGAATAAGGGTCTATACAAAATAAACCTACCACCAAGAAGGTACATCAAAAAACCATGCCTATCTAGACACTGCACTGGGTGGAGGGACACAGAATTGTCCTTAGAACTCAGAATTATTAGATGGCTTTCACTGAGACTTGGTGGCAGAATTTACCTGTGTGATCAACGAACTTTATCCAGTAATTTAGAGTGGTTCCAGATTCACAGTCAGTGAGTAGAAGCAAAATAAATCACTTGCTTTGTGAATCCAAATTGAATGTTCCCAAGATAAATTTCTAAAATAATTAGTTACTAATTTAAAAATTGCAAAGCATAAAGAATAAATTAGACTTGAGAGAAAGCTGAAAAAAACGATACAGAAGACATAGTCTTACAAAGATACATTGTATTGGAATGATCAGATTCAGAAAAGGAGTATGTTGAATATTCTAAAATTAAAAGAGAAATTAATTTTCTATTGCTATTTTTATTTTCTATGACAAATTACCACACACTTAGTGTCATAAAACAACAAATTGTACAAGTGTCACCAGATGAAACTCAAAGTATAGGCAGGATGCAATTCATTCTGGAGGCTCTAGGGAGAATCGAATTAATTTCTTGTTCATCTGGGTTGTTGGCACAAGTCAGTTCTTTGTGGTTATAGGACTAAGCCCCTTGTTTTATTGTTGGCTCTAGGTTGAGGGTTTCTCCCAGTTTCCAGATGCTGCCACATGACTTGACTTTGGGCCCCTTTTTTACTTTCAAAGCCAGCAAAGGTAGGTTGAGACTTTCTCACATCATATCTCTCTGACCTCTTCAGTCCAAGTTGGCAGTGTCTCTGCTTGTATAAGATTCTCAAGAGCTCTGTGGATTTTCCATAGATGTCACAAGGATTCAATCCATTAGACAAAGAGGTTCATGCGCAGATCTTTCCAAGAAAATCTCTACTTTTGGCTTCTGATGAGATGACTGATGGGATTTATGATAACTTCCTTAATTTTTTCAAAGAGTCTTTTATGTTACTAATTACTCTGATCTTTCGATCTTTCTGAAATAGCTCAGAAAAATAATCTCTTAATTTTTAAATAAATTTAAATGAATATCTTAATTTTAACATTTTGCCATATGGGAAGGCTGAGAATTTCCAAAATCATCAAGTCCTGATTCCTTTTTGTTTAACAGTTCCTCTGTCAGTTTATCTCTTTCCTCTTGCATTTACTCTAAGGGAAAAGAAGAAATCAGTCTGCACATTCAACACTTTACTTGGAAATCTCCTCAGTTAAATATCCAAGTTCATTGCTTACGAGTTCTGTTTTCCATATAACTGCATGACACAAGCCTGCTAAGATTTCTATGTAACAAAAATCCCTTTTCCTCTGGTTTCCAATAACATGTTCTCATTTCTTTCTGAGCCCTCACCAGCAGCATTCTTAAAATCCATGTTTCTATTAATAGTTTGTTCATGACCATTTATATTTTCTATGAGGCAATTTAGGACTTCTCTGTAATGCTCTTTACTTCCTTCTGAGCCCTCATGGACATTCTTTAATGTCCATATTTCTGCTAACAGTCTATTCAAAGAAAACTAGGCTTTTTCTTCCATACTTCATAAAATTCTTCCAGCCTGTACCCACTGCCTGATACCAAAATCAATTTCACATTTTTAGATATTTGTTACAGAAACACCTCAATTCTAGTACTAAAATCTATATTAATTTTCTATTGCTGCAAAAAAAAATATTACAAACAGTGGCTTAAAATAGCATAAGTTAATTATTTTATAGTTCTATAGAACAGAAGTTCAGTACAGTACAGTTCTCATTGGACTGAAATTAAGGGTGGCAGATATGTTCTGGAAGTTGTAAGGCAGAATCAGTTTTCTGCCCATTCACATTACTGACTGAGTTCAATTCCTTGTGGATGTAGGACTGGGGTCCCCATTTTCATGCTGACTATAAACTGAAGGTTGTTCCCAGCTTCCAAAGGCTGCTGCCTTTCTTGGTTTATGGTCTCTTCCTTACCTTTCTACAGCCAGCAACACTGGGCTAAGTCCTTTTCACATTGCATCTCTTGACCCATTCTTCTGCCTTCCTCTTCTGCTCTTAAGAGCTCATGTGATTGGATTGGGACCATCCAGGTAATCCAGGATAATCTCACCATTTCAAGGACACTACCTTGATCACATCTGCAAAGCCCCTTTTCCCAGGTAAGGTAACATATTTGCAGGTTTCTGAGGATTAGGTCATGGACATCCTGGGAGTGGAAGGAGGACCATTATTCTAACTACCAAAAATATATTTAAAGAAAAAAATGTCTGAAAATATGAGCAAGGAACCAGAAATGTAAAAATGAGAAGTGGCTTTGGAAAAGAATAATAGAAATGAAACATATTATAATTGAAATTATACACTTAAAAAGCAGTTTAATAGAATTGACCCAGCTAAATTTGTGATCCAAAGAAATAATTATCAAAGACAGAAACATCACAGAAAGAAAAAAATGCAAATTACCAGAGAGACTATGGACCGTGGAACAGATGATGAACAGAATGAAAAGATGTAAAACATGTAATTTGTGTTCTAAAATCAGAAAATAGATATAAGGAAGAGGAAGAAATACTTAAAGAATAACAGCAGAAAATTGTTGAAAAATACTTAATCTTCAGATCTTGGAAGACTAAGGAACCTGAGACAGGATAAATTATAAGAAAGTTTATGTGTAAACACATAAAAATGAAACTGCAGAATGCCAACACTAAAAGAAGAACTGGAAGCAGCTAGAGAAACAAGACAGCACTGTTAAATGGAAGGTGATTAGATTAATGGTCAACTTCTAAGTAGCTAAAATGGAAGCCAGAGTTACCGGGATATGGGATCTACCAGAGGATTCCATTTTTCTGTGAGCAGCCCGTACCTCACGCTACTCTCTTCTTCCAGTTATGGGTGTTATTGTGAAGGCTTATTTGTATTTCTTCACTCAACCTTTAAATACTGTGTAGTATTTCTAATATCTAACAAATATGAGCATAAATAAAAGTATAACACATATAACTATCGATTTATTCAACAAATATTCATTATCAGTTCCCTGTGATGCTCACTAGAATGCAGATTCTATTCTAGGCATTGGGGATATTAAAAAAAAAAAAATCCATCCCCGTCAAGTTATCTACTTATATCAATCTCTCATGAATTAGAGGTTGTAAGCATAAAGTCACACCTTTTTTATTTATAACGTAAATCCTCTCATTTGTTTGCCGGTCATAAACCTTGATATCTTTATAACTTTTATATGATTTTCAACAATTCCATGCACCCTCCTAAATGCTACAGTTTGCTCAGCACTTAGCAGCTATCATCAATCAAAAGTAGTTTGTTTAACACCAAATATGTGCTCACTCTTGCACTTGGCACTTTTGGGAACAATGGGAAAAACACTATAGCCCTAGTGTATCTTTCAGTGCCATTAAATACTATTTATTATAATGAATTTTGGCAGACTCGCCTTGTTATTTCTGTTGCACAACTGAATTATTTTATATGCTTAATAAAGTTTCTCATTAATTATATTAGAATGAATTATTGAATATATATTAAAAGCTGTGGCTTTATTTTTTGAGCATGGCTAATGTAAGAAAATTGCATGAATTTTTATTCCATTTCATCAAAACAATAATTGTTTTCTTCAATAAAAGAAAATCCAGGAAGAAACAGGGGATTTAGTGCCTGAGATTCAATGAACAGTAAAATAAAATGACTGTGAACTTTTCATAAAGCAAACATAAGCTTTATTTTCTCCCAGAATTGCACAACAGCATTCATCTGGAGTTTAAGAAAACATTTTACTAATTACTAGTGAATAATAATTTACTAAATTTTGCTAGAGGTATAATTTTATCTGGAAAATATATAATGTCTATGACATCCCTTTCGTAGAGGATAGAAGATTAGTGTCAAACAGGATTGGTTTGAATTCTAGTTTTGCAAATTACTAACTGTGGCTGATTAGGCAAGCTATGTGTCATTTTTGAGCCTTCTTCCCATGATAAAAAAAAAAAAGCAACTGGAATTCAAATGCAGTCACATCTCTTTTATTTTTTTTTCACATAACTTGAAACTTGGCATGCCCATATTAGCAGGAAGTCCAATGCCTCCCTCCTGAGGTCCTTGCTGCCCTCACTCCCATTGCTGAAGATTCCCAGAGGATCACTCTGTCTAATGTAGTCTGCCCTGCTTCCAAATCCCAAGCAGAAAGAAAACAGGGGAGTCCATCCATTGCTTTCTGTCAGCATACTTGGAGCTGCTATGGAAAACTGATCCCCCAGCAGATTCCACCTGGTGATTTTGCACTGCTACAGGGATGTCCTGTCTGAACTGATCCCTGCACACTGTGGACTTAATAATTCTATTTGTGATCAGCTATCATTCCTGCAATTCCCACCATCATATATTGGCCAGGACAGGAAAGGCTGCCAGCCTCAACCTTTCTCCAGAAATCTCTAAATTATGGTTCTGAGCTTGGGTCAATGGCCTTGTACTCCCTTGCCACAGGGTGACCTTGCTGAGGCTCCTGATATCCTTTCCTGCTGACAACCTCAGTCAGAAACAGAAATCCTTTAAGGAGGTTTCAATAACACTAAATCACAAAAGGATATTCTCCAACCCCAAGTAACCTCTTGGAAAACTTAGTGACCCGCTCTTGTGGGAGGTGAGCCATATTTTAGCAGGTCATAAAAGGTTCTAAATAATAGAAAAGGTTCTAAATAATCTTTCCCCAGGAAGATAGGTACCTACTAGGTTACTAAGGACAAATCACATGACTCTTTAAAAAGAGATTCTCTCTAGATGACTTACTGACTTTACTAGAGAAGCTTCTTCTCTTCCTCTTAGGTTCTGCCTCATCAATTACATTGTACATCCTGTTGCTGAGAGAGTAAATGAGATGACACATAGCAAATGCCTATCAGTTCCCACTATTTAGTAGACACTTAATAGATTCCAATTTTCTCCTTTGTCTTATATTCTTAATTTTTAGTTTAAAGCTTTACTGTTATTTTGATTATTCACATAAATTTCATAAGTGAGATTATAAAACCAATAAGGGAAGAGAGTTATGTCTTGTACATTTTTTAAGGCTCAGCATAATACCTTACAGAAAAATATTAATTACTATGTTATTATTGATTTAGTTATTACTTTGAAGTTTATTTTTCCATATGTAGATAATATAATCTTCTTTTTAAATTTCCTTGTATGACTTTCTGCTATCATACTAAATTATTATTCTGAGCAGAAGCTTGGCATGGAAAGGATATGAAATTCTAACATATATATTTGCATTTTGATTACTGAATCACCTATCAGTCAATAACACATAAATTGCTTAGAAATTTTCACAAGCCCTTGAAATGATGGGTTTCATTCCTTCTCATAAATGGTGAGGCAAGAACACATTAGTATGTGTTGCACTGAAAGGAACTGAAGGGAACTTAAATTTGAATTCTAAGTCTCTGCTGACACCTGTAAGAGTATAGACAAGCCATTCAGTGTGCCTCCTGTAGCACAAAGGGTAACAATAAAAAAAATTATTATAATGATTAGAGGAAATAACTGTGTAAGTGCTCTATAATAAGAGCCCTTTAATTTAAAAAATGCACACTTATTTTGAAAAAAAATGGAGAATAAGTGAAATAACTCATAATCTCACCTCTCAATAATAAATTTTTGTTAACATCTTGAGATATTTTGAAGTCACAGATACATACATTTTAACATTCTATTTTTTTAGTTCATCTTATAGTGTGTTGAATTTTGAAACTTTTCATGTCACAAATTTTTCAAAACCATTTTTTAATATTATAACATATAATTTGGCCACTTCTCTTAGTTACATGGTTTTTTTCCTAATGTTTCACTTAAAGATAATTTTATTTTTAACATCCTTGCAATGTTCTTATATTCATGTATATGAACATTTGTAAGATTCTTACATTTTAGATTTACATCCTTAATATTTGCTACTTTAACCTTCCTTGTTCCATTTAATCTGGAAATACCTCCATAGACCCATGACTTGTACAAATCTATTATTCATTTTACTGAAATCCACACTTGGGTGCTGCCCTGGGCTAGTGTTACTAGTACTCACTTCATCTATTGAAGTCTAGTGGCTGCCTGCCCCTCTCTCACTCAGCTTAATTTTTCTCCCCTTTCCACGGTCCACATTGAATCTATCTTTACTAGAGTGTTATAATAATTCATCAAACTGTCCTTCCACCCAAAAAGTATTCTTTTAATTCATTTGATTTTCTAGGGTTTTATTTATTTATTTTTTAGCACTTACAATCACATCTATTTTTTCTCCCTTCTGTGCTTTGCTTGTTAAGTTTGGTGTCAGAGCTGTAGTTCTAGGTTTATACAATGAAAGTGGTAGCCTAAATCATATTCTACAGAGTACAGTGCAAACATGGGAAAGTTAAATATAACAACTTGCCATTATATAGCCCAGTAGCTAATACTTTGGAAAACAGAATCAATATTCAATTTATTGCAGCAATTATAACACTGAGCTCAAAACAAGATAAAATATTACAGAGGTAAATATAAATTTTTTTCTTTTATATTTGAAAATATAATTCTATAAATATGGGGTGGTAAGGGATCTGACTTGACACCAATTCATATGAAATAAATAATTATACTTTTTTAGAAGGACCACAAGTATACGTACCAACAAAGCACACTAGCAGCTGATATAACTCATGTCAAAATACATTGTGTTTATAAATCAGAAGAAGGGTGGCACTTTTCTCACCATGTTTCTGAGATTCTTTCCAGCAGCAAATTCTAGTACATGAGAGACTCCTACAAATATGTATGAGTCCTGCTGTTAAGCCCTGTGTCCGGCTGGTCTTTGGAGCTTGTCCTATCCAGCTGATACCCTTAGCTACCTCTAAAGGGTAACACAGATGATGTTTAGGAGTCAGTGAGTTCCCCCTGCAGCTTCTGAGATGGACAGTCTTATGGATAGGAAACCACATTCCCCTCTTATCTCAGAGAACCATCCCTACATCTGTGATACTATCACTTCATTCTACCAGGATACCTCTTACAAGACTGTTCCCTAAGTTACAGCTTCCAACTGTGGTCGTAGACTACCTAACTAATAGGAAACTTACAGTTCTTGCCATGCATCGTGGAGTCCCACAGGAAACTAGAGTGGGCTTTGCTCTCTTCTCCCTGTCTGTGCCTTTTGGCCATCTCCCATCTGTCCAGTTCCCAGGCTCTGACAACACTGGAAATATCTGGGATTCTGCTGCTCAGTAACTTGCAAGCAGGAAGGAGAGCCAGCACCCCACATTCAAAATCACATCCAAATCTCAAGGGAGGGTTTTCTGTCTACCTCTCCTATACCCTACCAACACCAAACAGAGGCAGGAGAACAATGTAAGTCTCCTATTTCTCCATAAATTCTTCTCTTCAACTCTCTTTCTTAACCTTCTTTTAAAATTTCTTCGATGTTAAAAGATCCTAGGAAATCAATTCTGCCTATTTCCCAAGGAACCACGACCCTAACCCAAATTGAGGGAGGATCCTTTGCAGCAATTAAGGGCTGGGCCTTTATTCTCAGCCAGCTGAGGATTGTCACCACAGGATTGAACCCTGCCTTTTCCTTTCAGACACAGCTTATAAAAGAGGCTTACCACTAGTCTATGGCTGAGGTTAGGAAGGAGCACTTTCCTCAAATCTTTATTTTATGTTGTTACAGCAATTCTTATTACTCACTTCAGTTAGAACTAATAATTTTCTACTCTTTTAAGTGCTGTATTTGACAAATTTAGAATTATTACACGCGTTAATGCACATGATATGTATGTAGTTTATCAACTAGTTCCTTTTTACATTTTAACCAATGAAAAGGTGATCACTTTTAAAATGCCATCAATTTATCTTTGATTTTCCTTAAGCCATGTCACTGTATTGCTCCTGGTTTATCACCTTGATCTAGCAATAAGTACAGGCAGCATTAATGCTGATCTCTATTACCGCTCAATACATCTCAAATTCTTTTCTATGGTCTGGAATTCCCAATGTTCCATTTATGAATGCTCTTTGTGACCAAAGCTGGACCATTTTCCCTAGCAATCCAGTTAAAATACATATGGGCATTGATTTGTTTCTTTTGAAACTAGGACATTGATTCAATTATCATATTGGAGGAAGTTCATGTCGGTAAATTTATATCACTTCTCTTATACATATCTAATAAATGTTCCACAATTCAGGATTTTACCTAGAAGTATGTAAAATGAAAAAAATATTCAGGACCTTGACAAAATAGAGTTTAGTTTAATATCACTGTCCTTGCACAATGAAGAAACCACCTGAGATAAATATGTTCTTCGAGTAGCACTTTTCATGAATATTTTTTAGCTATTCCTGTAAGAGACAGCAACATTATTTTTGTATTGCTGAAGTGCTTTGAGAGTAATGTCCTGGTGACAGCATAAACAAAACACAAAGGCCAGTTTGTTTTTATACCTAAATGGGGGATTGTTGGTGAAGAGCTGTGCCAGCCAGTACAGAGTGGGATAACATTTTATTCCTCTCAAGATAGATGGATTGCTGAATTGCCTGAGTTCCTGCTGTTTTATACCTTGCCCCTTGAATTTGAAAATGAATAACTGCTCTTTTTTTTCTGAATGGATAGTGAGAAAATATATAATTCAGTAAAACTCAACTCATAATATTGTCATTAAAATTATGTCCACCTGGTATTTTATCCACACAATATATTGCCAAAATATTAAATGTCTTATTTATTAAATATTATATTTTTGGTAAATTATACCATTATAAAACAGGGTATGGGCAATTTGCCAGTGGGTTACACTTTTAAAATGTTCCTTCAAATGAAGGGAATTAAGTTTTACATCATTGATAAAGCCATTACTTGAAACTTTTTTGTTGGGAGATAATAAATTCAACAAATATCTTTTGAGTGCCACAGTGAAAAGTCTCTGTAGGGGATAGACATAAAAAGAAAGCATAGTTCCCACAATCAAGGAGCTCTAAACAAGTAGAGAAAAATTATTACATGTACAGAAGATTATAACAGAGGGATGCAGGAAAGTTACAATGACTATGAGACAAAAAAGGGAAAGTACTTCCCATGGAGATGAATAATTGAAAACGATGGAACATGGAAAAGGAGTCTCACAGCTGAGGAGGGAGAAATTAGAAGAAAGAAAGAGAGTTGGATCATGGAGATCCTTAAATACAAAGAGAGAATTTGATTTTTGTCCTGTAGATATAAAGGAGTTATGATGGCTAGTTTTATGTGTCAGTTGACTAGGCTGTAACATTTAGTTGTTTAATCAAACACCAATCTGGCTTTGCTATGAAGGTATTTTGTCAATGTGGTTAGCATCTAAAATCAGTTGACTTTAAATAAGTAAGTTATCCTCCATAAGGAGGGAGGACTTCAACCAATCACTTGAAGGCCTTAAGAGGAAACACTGAAGTTTCCCAGAGAAGAAGAAATTCTGCCTTAAGTCTGTAGCATCAGCTTCTGCCAAGTTTCCAGCCTTCTTGCTTACTCTAGGGATTTCTTACTTGCCAGCCTGACACACGCAGTCAACTGAGCCAATACCTTAGAATAAATCTTTTTATATATAAACACATATATATCCTATATACTGTACATATATATTCTATATGCTATACATGTATTCTATACATTATACACACACACACACACACACATATTATGTTGGTTCTATTGTTCATTTCTCTGGAGCAGCCTGACTAAATCAAGACTTATTACAAATTTTAAACAAAACTGTGTTTATAACTATTATGACACAATTAAGTCTTGTAATTTTAAGCTTTTATTGAACATTAATTTATGCCAGGTTTAAATGCTTTGAGAAAAAATAAGCATAAAATATAGTACCAGTTTTAGTAATTTTCTGCACTCTGCACAGGAAAATACTGTTTTTCCAAATTCTTTCATTTAACCAATCAATACAACATTGCTATAAAATAGATATTAATAATGAGGCTATTATTATCTTTCTAATTTTACTAATGAATAAACTGAATTTACAGCTAATATATGTGAGGCTTAGGGACAAACTGCATGCTACAGCTCATGAAATGTTGTGTATTTAACCACTAAAGTGCACATCTTCTAATGTAAAACAAATTGGCTGCAGTCAATGACACATGATCAGAATAAAACTATGCTCTTAAATATTCATAAAAGAAAACATAAACAGGCATATTTATTAGAGAAGAGAGTTTTTAAGCAGATAAGTCTTCATGGGTGGTAGAAGGAGTCTGATGGCTTCAATAGTGAAAATAGGGAAGTAGCTTAGATCATGACTACCAGATCTAAGAAAAGTTAAAGCAATTGTAGTGTTTTCACAACCTCAGACAGCCACCTTCCACCAGATTTTAACAAACGTAGACAAACTATTACAGTAGTGCTATTCAAAGTATGGTTCTAAGACTATCAACATCAGCATAATGACCCAGGAATTTACTAGAAATGCAAATTTGGAAGCTTCAAGACAGATTTTACATATCAGAAGATCTTAGAGTGAGGCCTGGGAATTTGTATTTTAAAAGAGTTTACCAAATGATCCATGTCATGTACAGTTTGAAAAGCACTGCACTACAGCAGCAAGGATCAGCAAATAAGATGTGAGGTAGCCACAGCAATCAGAGAAGAAAAGGAAATAAAAGGAATCCAAATCAGAAAAGAAGAAGTAAAGCTGTCACTGTGTGCAGATGACATGATACTATACATAGAGAATCCTAAAGTTGCTACCAGAAAACTACTAGAGCTAATCAATGAATTTGGTAAAGTTGCAGGATACAAAATTAATGCACAGAAATCTTTTGCATTCCTATACACTAATGATGAAAAATCTGAAAGTGAAATCAAGAAAACACTCCCGAGATACACCAGAAATACATCTACGCGTAGAACAACTCCTACGGAGCACCTACTGAACGCTGGCAGAAGACCTCAGACCTCCCAAAAGGCAAGGAACCCCCCACGTACCTGGTTAGGGCAAAAGAAAAAACTAAACAGAGACAAAAGGATAGGGACGGGTCCTGCACCAGCGGAAGAGAGCTGTGAAGGAGGAAAAGTGTCCACACACTAGGAAGCCCCTTCGTGGGTGGAGACTTCGGGAGGCGGAGTGGGGGAGCTTGGGAGCCGCGGAGGAGAGCACAGCAACAGGGGTGCGGAGGGCAAAGCGGACAGATTCCAGCGCAGAGGATCGGGCCGACTGGCACTCACCAGCCGAGAGGCTTGTCTGCTCGCCCGCCGGGGCGGGCGGGACTGGGAGCTGAGGCTCCGGCTTTTGTCGGAGCGCCTGGGGAGGACTGGGGTTGGCGGCGTGAACACAGCCTGCAGGGCGTTGGTGCGCCGTGGCTGGCCGGGAGAGAGTCCGGGGAGGGGTCTGGACCTGCCGAAGAGGCAAGGGACTTTTACGTCCCTCTTTGTTTCCTGGTGCACGAGGAGAGGGGATTGAGGACGCTGCTTGGGAGAGCTCCGGGGACGGGCGCGGGCCGCGGCTGAGAGTGCGGAGCCCAGAGACGGACATGGGACGCTAAGGCCGCTGCTGCCGCCGCCGGGAGGCCTGTGTGCGAACACGGGTCGCTGGCCACGCACCCTTCCGGGGGGCCTGTGCAGCCCGCCACTGCCAGGGTCCCGGGATCCAGGGACGGCTCCCCCGGGAGAGCGCACGGCGCGCCTCAGGCTGCAGCGTCACGCCGGCCTCTGCCGCTGCAGGCCCGCCCCGCACTCCGTGACCCTCCCTACCCCCCGGCCTGGGTGAGCCAGAGCCTCCGAATCAGTGGCTCCTTTAACCCCGTCCTGTCTGAGCAAAGAACAGACACCCTCCGGCGACCTACACGCACAGGCGGGGCCAAATCCAAAGCTGAGCCCCTGGGAACTGTGAGAACAAAGAAGAGAAAGGGAAATCTCTCCCAGCAGCCTCAGAAGCAGCGGATTAAAGCTCTACAATCAACTTGATATACCCTGCATCTGTGGAATACCTGAATAGACAACGAATCATCCCAAATTAAGGAGCCCTGTGGATGAAAGGCTCTTGGTGCTGCAGCCAGGACTCAGTGCTGTGCCTCTGAGGTGGGAGAGCCAACTTCAGGACACTGGTCCACAAGAGGCCTCCCAGCTGCACATAATATCAAACAGCAAAAATCTCTGAGAGATCTCCATCTCAACGCCAGCACCCAGCTTCACTCAACGACCAGCAAGCTACAGTGCTGGACATCCTATGCCAAACAACTAGCAAGACAGGAACACAACCCCACCCATTAGCAGAGAGGCTGCCCAAAATCATAATAAGTCTACAGACACCCCAAAACACACCACCAGATGTGGACCTGCCCACCAGAAAGACAAGATCCAGCCTCATACACCAGAACACAGGCACTAGTACCCTCCATCAGGAAGCCTACACAACCCACTGAACCAACCTTAGCCACTGGGGACAGACACAAAAAACAACAGGAACTACGAACCTTCAGCCTGCAAAAAAAAAAAAAAAGGAGACCCCAAACACAGTAAGATAAGCAAAATGAAAAGACAGAAAAACACACAGCAGATGAAGGAGCAAGATAAAAACCCACCAGACCTAACAAATGAAGAGGAAATAGGCAGTCTACCTGAAAAAGAATTCAGAATAATGATAGTAAGGTTGATCCGAAATCTTGGAGATAGAATGGACAATAGAATGGACAAATTGCAAGAATCAGTTAACAAGGACCTAGAAGAACTAAAGATGAAACAAGCAACGATGAACAACACAATAAATGAAATTAAAAGTACTCTAGATGGGATCAATAGCAGAATAACTGAGGCAGAAGAACGGATAAGTGACCTGGAAGATAAAATAGTGGAAATAACTACTGCAGAGCAGAATAAAGAAAAAAGAATGAAGAGAACTGAGGACAGTCTCAGAGACCTCTGGGACAACATTAAACGCACCAACATTCGAATTATAGGGGTTCCAGAAGAAGAAGAGAAAAAGAAAGGGACTGAGAAAATATTTGAAGAGATTATAGTTGAAAACTTCCCTAATATGGGAAAGGAAATAGTTAATCAAGTCCAGGAAGCACAGAGAGTCCCATACAGGATAAATCCAAGGAGAAATACGCCAAGACACATATTAATCAAACTGTCAAAAATTAAATACAAAGAAAACATATTAAAAGCAGCAAGGGAAAAACAACAAATAACACACAAGGGAATCCCCATAAGGTTAACAGCTGATCTTTCAGCAGAAACTCTGCAAGCCAGAAGGGAGTGGCAGGACATATTGAAAGTGTTGAAGGAGAAAAACCTGCAACCAAGATTACTCTACCCAGCAAGGATCTCATTCAGATTTGATGGAGAAATTAAAACCTTTACAGACAAGCAAAAGTTGAGAGAGTTCAGCACCACCAAACCAGCTCTACAACAACTGCTAAAGGAACTTCTCTAGGCAAGAAACACAAAAGAAGGAAAGGACCTACAATAACGAACCCAAAACAATTAAGAAAATGGGAATAGGAACACACATATCGATAATTACCTTAAATGTAAATGGACTAAATGCTCCCACCAAAAGACACAGATTGGCTGAATGGATACAAAAACAAGACCCATATATTTGCTGTCTACAAGAGACCCACTTCAGACCTAGAGACACATACAGACTGAAAGTAAGGGGATGGAAAAAGGTATTTCATGCAAATGGAAACCAAAAGAAAGCTGGAGTAGCAATTCTCATATCAGACAAAATAGACTTTAAAACAAAGACTATTAGAAGAGACAAAGAAGGACACTACATAATGATCAAGGGATCGATCCAAGAGGAAGATATAACAATTGTAAATATTTATGCACCCAACATAGGTGCACCTCAATACATAAGGCAAATACTGACAACCATAAAAGGGGAAATCGACAGTAACACATTCATAGTAGGGGACTTTAACACCCCACTTTCACCAATGGACAGATCATCCAAAATGAAAATAAATAAGGAAACACAAGCTTTAAATGATACATTAAATGAGATGGAGTTAATTGATATTTATAGGACATTCCATCCAAAAACAACAGAATACACATTTTTCTCAAGTGCTCATGGAACATTCTCCAGGATAGATCATATCTTGGGTCACAAATCAAGCCTTGGTAAATTTAAGAAAATTGAAATTGTATCAAGTATCTTTTCCGACCACAACGCTATGAGACTCGATATCAATCACAGGAGAAGATCTGTAAAAAATACAAACACATGGAGGCTAAACAATACACTACTTAATAACGAAGTGATCACTGAAGAAATCAAAGGGGAAATCAAAAAATACCTAGAAACAAATGACAATGGAGACACGACGACTCAAAATCTATGGGATGCAGCAAAAGCAGTTCTAAGGGGGAAGTTTATAGCAATACAAGCCCACCTTAAGAAGCAGGAAACATCTCGAATAAACAACCTAACCTTGCACCTCAAGCAATTAGAGAAAGAAGAACAAAAAAACCCCAAAGCTAGCAGAAGGAAAGAAATCATAAAAATCAGATCAGAAATAAATGAAAAAGAAATGAAGGAAACAATAGCAAAGATCAATAAAACTAAAAGCTGGTTCTTTGAGAAGATAAACAAAATAGATAAACCACTAGCCAGACTCATCAAGAAAAAAAGGGAGAAGACTCAAATCAATAGAATTAGAAATGAAAAAGGAGAGGTAACAACTGACACTGCAGAAATAAAAGAGATCATGAGAGATTACTACAAGCAACTCTATGCCAATAAAATGGACAATCTGGAAGAAATGGACAAATTCTTAGAAATGCACAACCTGCCAAGACTGAATCAGGAAGAAATAGAAAATATGAACAGACCAATCACAAGCACTGAAATTGAAACTGTGATTAAAAATCTTCCAACAAAGAAAAGCCCAGGACCAGATGGCTTCACAGGCGAATTCTATCAAACATTTAGAGAAGAGCTAACACCTATCCTTCTCAAACTCTTCCAAAATATAGCAGAGGGAGGAACACTCCCAAACTCCTTCTACGAGGCCACCATCACCTTGATACCAAAACCAGACAAGGATGTCACAAAGAAAGAAAACTACAGGCCAATATCACTGATGAACATAGATGCAAAAATCCTCAACAAAATACTAGCAAACAGAATCCAACAGCACATTAAAAGGATCATACACCATGATCAAGTGGGGTTTATTCCAGGAATGCAAGGATTCTTCAATATACGCAAATCTATCAATGTGATAAACCATATTAACAAACTGAAGGAGAAAAACCATATGATCATCTCAATAGATGCAGAGAAAGCTTTTGACAAAATTCAACACCCATTTATGATAAAAACCCTGCAGAAAGTAGACATAGAGGGAACTTTCCTCAACATAATAAAGGCCATATATGACAAGCCCTCAGCAAACATCATCCTCAATGGTGAAAAACTGAAAGCATTTCCACTAAGATCAGGAACAAGACAAGGTTGCCCACTCTCACCACTCTTATTCAACATAGTTTTGGAAGTTTTAGCCACAGCAATCAGAGAAGAAAAGGAAATAAAAGGAATCCAAATCGGAAAAGAAGAAGTAAAGCTGTCACTGTTTGCAGACGACATGATCCTATACATAGAGAACCCTAAAGATGCTACCAGAAAACTACTAGAGCTAATCAATGAATTTGGTAAAGTGGCAGGATACAAAATTAATGCACAGAAATCTCTGGCATTCCTATATACTAATGATGAAAAATCTGAAAGTGAAATCAAGAAAACACTCCCATTTACCATTGCAACAAAAAGAATAAAATATCTAGGAATAAACCTACCTAAGGAGACAAAAGATCTGTATGCAGAAAATTATAAGACACTGATGAAAGAAATTAAAGATGATATAAATAGATGGAGAGATATACCATGTTCTTGGATTGGAAGAATCAACATTGTGAAAATGACTCTACTACCGAAAGCAATCTACAGATTCAATGCAATCCCTATCAAACTACCACTGGCATTTTTCACAGAACTAGAACAAAAAATTTCAAAATTTGTATGGAAACACAAAAGACTGCGAATAGCCAAAGCAATCTTGAGAATGAAAAACGGAGCTGGAGGAATCAGGCTCCCTGACTTCAGACTATACTGAAAGCTACACTAATCAAGACAGTATGGTACTGGCACAAAAACAGAAATATAGATCAATGGAACAGGATAGAAAGCCCAGAGATAAACCCACGCACATATGGTCACATTATCTTTGATAAAGGAGGCAGGAATTTTCCAGTGGAGAAAGGACAGCCTCTTTAGTAAGTGGTGCTTGGAAAACTGGACAGGTTCATGTAAAAGTATGAGATTAGATCACTCCCTAACACCATACACAAAAATAGGCTCAAAATGGATTAAAGACCTAAATGTAAGGCCAGAAACTATCAAACTCTTAGAGGAAAGCATAGGCAGAACACTCTATGGCATAAATCACAGCAAGATCCTTTTTGACCCACCTCCTAGAGAAATGGAAAGAAAAACAAAAATAAACAAATGGGACCTAATGAAACTTCAAAGCTTTTGCACAGCAAAGGAAACAATGAATAAAACCAAAAGACAACCCTCAGAATGGGAAAAAGTATTTGCAAATGAAGCAACTGACAAAGGATTAATTTCCAAAATTTACAAGCAGCTCATGCAGCTTAATAACAAAAAAACAAACAAGCCAATCCAAAAATGGGCAGAAGATCTAAATAGACATTTCTCCAAAGAAGATATACAGACTGCCAACAAACACATGAAAGCATGCTCAACATCATTAATCATGAGAGAAATGCAAATCAAAACTACAATGAGATATCATCTCACACCAGTCAGAATGGCCATCAGCAAAAAATCTAGAAACAATAAGTGCTGGAGAGGGTGTGGAGAAAACGGAACACTCTTGCACTGCTGGTGGGAATGTGAATTGGTACAGCCACTATGGAGAACAGTATGGAGGTTCCTTAAAAAACTACAAAAAGAACTACCATATGACCCAGCATTCCCACTACTGGTCATATACCCTGAGAAAACCATAAATAAAAAAGAGTCATGTACCAAAATGTTATTGCAGCTCTATTTACAATAGCCCAGATATGGAAACAACCTAAGTGCCCATCATCTGATGAATGGATAAAGAAGATGTGACACATATATACAATGGAATATTACTCAGCCATAAAAAGAAATGAAATTGAGCTATTTGTAATGAGGTGGATAGACCTAGAGTCTGTCATACACAGTGAAGTAAGTCAGAAAGAGAAAGACAAATACCGTATGCTAAAACATATATATGGAATTAAAAAAAAATGTCATGAAGAACCTAGGGGTAAGACTGGAATAAAGACACAGACCTACTGGAGAACGGACTTGAGGATATGGGGAGGGGGAAGGGTGAGCTGTGACAAAGTGTGAGAGAGGCATGGACATATATACACTACAAAACGTAAGGTAGATAGCTAGTGGGAAGCAGCCACATAGCACAGGGATATCAGCTCGGTGCTTTGTGACCGCCTGGAGGGGTGGGTTAGGGAGGGTGGGAGGGAGGAAGATGCAAGAGGGAAGAGATATGGGAACATATGTATATGTATAACTGATTCACTTTGTTATAAAGCAGAAACTAACACACCATTGTAAAGCAATTATACCCCAATAAAGATGTTAAAAAAAAAAAAAAAAAGATGTGAGGTAAGCTTCGCCAGGACACCAGAATAAAAATACCAATTAAAAATAACTGGAATTAACAATGGTTGATGAATGTTCTGTCTTAGTATGAGACAAGATAAGAATCTGGGACCACAATAAATCCAGAAGGGACAGAACTTAAGTAGTATCATGGAGAAGATGAAACTCTCCCACTCAGGTAAGGATGAGTTTGGACACAAAGAATAGGTTACATAGCATAAGTGAAAGTGGTCAGGGTGATATGCATCAAGGATCAAAGCAGAGTTAAAGATTAGGGCAGATGTGATAAGCTGAGGAGGCAAAAATCCTGGGACAAAAGAATAGCTATTTTAGAGTGTGACTAAAGATTTAAGAATCCATAGCCAAAGGTCTAAAGTTGAATATAAACTATTTGGAAACAGGCATCCCAGATCTGTTAGGCCAACCACATCACATTTGCCAATTTTCCATCCTAAGGAATTAGGTCTTGTTAATAGATAATACTATCACAAATTGTGCCACTGAATCATATGTCTATGAAGCCACAAAAATATTTTCGGCACTCTTTATGTGCCAAGTTCAGTGATAAATAACAGAGATAAAAAATTAAGTGAGACAAGTGTGATCTCTGCCATTAGGAGAGTCAGGCATTAAATACACAGTTATTATACAAGTAAGTAATTATGATTGCTGTAAGTATTACCCAGGAAAGGTACAAGTATTATGAGACTGAATCACAGGATACCTAAGCTAGCCTGCAAAGAGGAAGGGTAGGAGGATGATCAGGAATGGTTCCCAGAGGAAGTAAATCTTAAGTTATAACCTCAAAGATGAGATGAAGTTGATTAAGACAAGAGCTCGGGAAAAAGCATTCTAGGCCAAGAGGGCAGTCTGTACAGAATCTGTACATTGGGGAAAAACATGAGGATGGCCAGGGTGGTTGGAATACAGTGAATAAAGGGAGAATGCACAAAATGAGATTAGTGATGATACAGACCCGTTATGCCGTGTTGAAGAATTGAATAGCATCCTAATTGCAGTAGAAAAACACAGGACAATTTTAAGCCAGTAAATAATGTGATGACATCTGCATTAAAAATATATCATTCTAGGTGATATGATAGGGTATTTGACATGAATTACACAGGGAAAACTTTTAGGAGGTCATTGTACTAGTTCAGGCAAGGCATGGTGATGACACACATTATGTTAATGGTAGTGAGGAAAGAAAAAACAGACAGATTCAATATATGTATATTTACCAAGTACAAACCAATGGGCTAGTGGCCAAAGAGGAAGAAGAAAATATAAAGTATACAATCTAGGTTTTTGGTATGAGCAGATGAGTAGAGATTTGTACCATTAACTAAGATAGGGAAGACTGGTGGAACCAAGTTTCAGAGAAAAGTCAAGAATTCAATTTTGGGCTGTCCAAGATTAAGATGCCTATCAGTTACCCAATATAAATGTAAATATAAAGTAGACCAGTGGACTGATGGGTCTGAAGCTCAGAAAAGACACTTTGCCTGAAGATGTAAGTTTGGATTCATTGTACGTGGTAGGTCAAGTTATTAGGGTGGATGAAAATGCCTAGGAAGAGAAGATGAAATGAGAAGAGATCTCTTATCTTTCAATCTTTAAAGGATGATAATAAAAATGTTGCACTGGCAAAGGAGACTGAAAAGGAATGGTTAGAAAAGCAAGAGGCAAAGATGAGTGCAACAGAAACCAGTTGAAGAGATGTTTCAACTAAGAAGGAGTCAGTAAATATGAGACAGAGAGCAAAAGGATTAAAAAGAATGAAGTGAATAGGACTGACCAATTTACAGTCCTTTATTTTCCGGCACTTATTGTACTTTCTTAGTCAATCTCGGTTACACGTGTCCACATCCACTGATTTATTCCAAGTCAGAATCCTCAATGTCATTTGTAACATCTTCTCTCTAATCTCCCACATACAACCTCATCTTTAAATAGCATCTTTAAAATATGAAAGAAAATGGAAAAAAAAAAACCCTGTCAATCTAAAATTCCATACCTAACAAAATATCTCTCAAAAATGTAGTATACATACTTCATAATTTTTTAGATAAAGAAAAACTAAGCAAATTCATTGCCATCAGACTTGTACCATAGTAATGGCAAAGGAAGTTCTCCAGGCAGAGGGAAAATGATACCAGATGGTGTTCCCTAGAGCTGTGCAATACAGAAGCCCAGAGTATCAAAGCCCATATTCTATCTACACTACTTTTGAGTCAGAAGCTGAAAGCGATATTGACATAAACCCAGTAGTCATTTAACTTATTTTTAAACTTTTTATATATTTATAAATGAACACTAGTAAGTTAAATTAATGTATCAGTCTCAGATTACCTAATATCAAATCGATTGTTTGATGTCTTATATAATTGAAATTTTATGCACAATAAAATCTATTATTGAGTAGTTACTTAATAATGTATACATAATACAATCTCTTACTTAGAACTTGCACTAAAATTAGTTGTTTCACCATGCCAGAATATAAAATACAGTTATGTTATGTTCAATACTTAAATTACTTTAAAACCCTGATAATTTTTTTTCATCTTATCATTAAGGAGTTAGTGAAAATTTGAATAAGAATAAACAAACACTTTTAAAAGGTGTTCATATCATTTTTTTTTTTTTGGCAGAAAATAACCCTTGTGTTTCTACAAATGGCTTTCTTAGTGGGAGGTAGTATTTTATTTTTCTTTTTTCTCTTAGGGTTTTATTGAGATATAATTGACATATAGCATTGTATAGGGTTAAGGTATACAGTATAATGATTTGACTTACATACATGATGAAATGATTACCAAAATAAGTTTAGTGAAGATCCATCATTGCATGTAGATACAAAATAAAAGAAAAAAAATATTTTTCCTTGTGATGAGAACTCTTAGGATTTACTCTCTTAACAATTTTCATACATAATATACCAGTGTTAATTATATTAATCATGTTGTATATTACATTCCTAGTACTTATTTATCTTATAACTGGAAGATTGTATGTTTTGAAACACCTTCCTCTAATTTCTCTTCCTCTCACTCTTGGCCTCTGTTATCCAAAAATCTGAAAAAAGGGTTTGTTTATTTGTCTTTTGAAGTATAATTGACCTACAATCCTATATTACTTCCTGGTGCACAAAATAGTGATTCAATATTTCTATACATTACAAAATGTTTGCCACAATGTTTCGTTACCATATATTACCATTCAAAGATATTACATTGTTATTGACTATACTCCCCACACAGTTGATATCACCCACATGACTCATTTATTGTGTAACTAGAAGGTTGTACCTTTTAATTTCCCTCACCTATTTCACTCATCCCCCACTCCTTTCAATTTCCCTTATGGTTGTTCATTTACTTTATTCTTTTATTCTATATAAAGGTGAAATATATGATATTTGTCTTTCTCTGATATATTTTACTTAGCACAATATGCTCTAGGTCCATTTATGTTGTCACAAATGGCAAGATTTCATTCTTTTCTTATGGTTGAGTAACACTCCAGTTTTTATTTATACCACTTATTTATTCATTCATCTATTGATAGGCACTTAGGTGGCTTCCATATCTTGGCTATTGTAAATAATGCTGCAATGAACGTAGGGGTGTATATATCTTTTGAAGTACTACTTTTTTTTTGAATTTTATTTTATTTATTTTTTTATACAGCAGGTTCTTGTTAGTTATCTATTTTATACATATTAGTGTATATATGTCAATCCCAATCTCCCAATTCATCCCACAACTACCACCCCCCACCACCTCCCCTGCTTGGTGTCCATGTTTGTTCTCTACATCTGTGTTTCTATTTCTGCCCTGCGAACCAGTTCATCTGTACCATTTTTCTAGGTTCCACATATATGCGTTAATATACAATATTTTTCTCTTTCTGACATACTTCAATCTGTATGACAGTCTAGATCCATCCACATTCTCTACAAATGACCCAATTTCATTCCTTTTTATGGCTGAGTAATATTCCATTGTATATATGTACCAAATCTTCTTTATCCATTCATCTGTCAATGGGCATTTAGGTTGCTTCCATTACCTGGCTATTGTAAATAGTGCTGCAATGAACATTGAGGTGGATATATCTTCATGAATTACAGTTTTCTCTGGGTATATGCCCAGTAGTGGGATTTCTGGGTCATATGGTAATTTTATTTTTAATTTTTTAAGGAACCTCCATACTGTTCTCCATAGTTGACTGTATCAATTTACATTCCCACCAACAGTGCAAAAGGGTTCCCTTTTCTCCAAACCTTCTCCAGCATTTGTTGTTTGTAGATTTTCTGATGATGCCCATTCTAACTGGTGTGAGGTGATACCTCATTGTAGTTTTGATTGGCATTTCTCTAATAATTAGTGAGGTGGAGCAGCTTTTCATATGCTACTTGGCCATCTGTATGTCTTCTTTGGAGAAGTGTCTATTTAAGTCTTCTGCCCATTCTTGGATTGGGTTGTTTGTTTTCTTGATATTGAGCTGCATGAGCTGTTTATATATTTTGGAGGTTAATCCTTTGTCCATTGATTCATTTGCAAATATTTTCTCCCATTCTGAGGGTTGTCTTTTTGCCTTGTTTATAGTTTCCTTTGTTTTGCAAAAGTTTTAAGTTTCATTAGGTCCCATTTGTTTATTTTTGTTTTTATTTCCATTATTCTAGGAGGTGGATGAAAAAAGATTTTGCTGTGATTTATGTCAAAGATTGTTCTTCCTATGTTTTTCTCTAAGAGTTTTATAGTGTCCAGGCTTAAATTTAGGTCTCTAATCCATTTTGAGTTTATGTTTGTGTATGATGTTAAGAAGTATTCTAATTTCATTCTTTTACATGTAGCTGTCCAGCTTTCCCAGCATCACTTACTGAAGAGACTGTCTTTTCTCCATTGTATATCCTTGCCTCCTTTGTCATAGATTAGTTAAACATACATGCGTGGGTTTATCTCTGGGCTTAGTATCCTGTTCCACTGATCTATATTTCTGTTTTTGTGCCAGTACCATATTGTCTTGATTACTGTAGCTTTGTAGTATAGTCTGAAGTCTGGAAGCCTGATTCCTACAGCTCCATCTTTCTTTCTCAAGATTGCTTTGGCTATTCAGGGTCTTTTGTGTTTCCATACAAATTGTGAATTTTTTTGTTCTAGTTCTGTGAAATATGTCATTGGTAGTGTGTAAGGATTGCATTGAATCTGTAGATTGCTTTGGGTAGTATAGTCATTTTCACAATATTGATTCTTTGAATCCAAGAACATGGTACATCTCTCCATCTGTTTGTGTCATCTTTGATTTCTTTCATCAGTGTTTGTAGTTTCCTGAATACTGGTTTTTTACCTCCTTAGGTAGGTTTATTCCTAGGTATTTTATTCTTTTTGTTGCAATGGTGAAAGGGATTGTTTCCTTAATTTCTCTCTCTGACCTTTCATTGTTAGTGTATAGGAATTCAAGAGATTTCTGTGCATTAATGTTGTATTCTGCAACTTTACCCAATTCATTGATTAGCTCTAGTAGTTTTCTGGTGGCATCTTTCGGATTCTCTATGTATAGTATCATGTCATCTGCAAACAGTGACAGTTTTACTTCTTTTCCAATTTGTATTCCTTTTATTTATTTTTCTTCTCTGATTGCTGTAGCTAGGAGTTTCAAAATGATGTTGAATAATGGTGGTGAGAGAGGACATCCTTGCCTTTTTCCTGATCTTAGAGGAAATGCTTTCAGTTTTTCACCATTGAGAATGATTTTTGCTGTGGGTTTGTCATTTATGACCTTTATTATGTTGAGGTAGGTTTCCTCTTTGCCCACTTTATGGAGAGTTTTTATCATAAATTGGTGTTGAATTTTGTAGAAAGCTTTTTCTGCATCTATTGAGATGATCATATGGTTTTTCTCCTTCAATTTGTTAATTAGGTTTATCACATTGATTGATTTGTGTATATTAAAGAATCCTTGCATTCCTGGAATAAACCCCACTTGATCATGGTGTATGATCTTTTTAATGTGTTGGATCCTGTTTACTAGTGTCTTGAGGATTTTTGCAGCTATATTCATCAGTGTTATTGATCTGTAACTTTCTTTTTTTGTAGTATTTCTGTCTGGTTTTGGTATCAGGGTGAAGGTGGCCTCAGAGAATAAGTTGGGGAGTGTTCCTTCGTCTACAATTTTTTGGAAGGGATTGAGAAGGATGGGTGTTACCTCTTCTCTAAATGTTAGTGAAGCCATCTGCTCCTGGGCTTTTGTTTGTTGGAAGATTTTTAATCACTGTTTCAATTTCATTACTTGTGATTTGTCTGTACATATTTTCAATTTATTCCTGGTTCCACCTTGGAAGGTTATATCTTTCTAAGAATTTGTCCATTTCTTCCAGGTTGTCCATTTTTTGGCATAGAGTTGCTTGTAGTAGTCCCTTAGGATGCTTTGTATTTTTGTGGTGTCTGTTGTAACTTCTTTTTCATTTGTAATCTTATTAATTTGAGTCCTCCCCCTCTTTTTCTTGATGAGTCTGGCTAAAGGTTTATCAATTTTGTTTATCTTCTCAAAGAACCAGGTTTTAGTTTTATTGATCTTTGCTATCATTTTCTTTGTTTCTATTTCATTTATTTCTGTTCTGATCTTTATGATTTCTTTCCTTCTACTAATTTTGGGTTATTTTGTTCCTCTTTCTCTAGTCCCTTTAGGTGTAAGGCTAGACTGTTTGTTTGAGATTTTTCTTGTTTCTTGAGATAGGCTTGTATTGCTATAAACTTCCATCTTAGAACTGTTTTTGCTGCATGCCACAGGTTTCGGTTCGTCGTGTTTTCGTTGTAATTTGTCTCTAGGTATTTTCTGATTTCTTCAGTGATCTCTTGATTATTTGGTAACGTATTGTTTAGCCTCCATGTGTTTGTGTTTTTTACATATTTTTTCCCCTGTAATTGATTTCTAATCTCATAGCGTTTTGGTCGGAAAAGATGCTTGATATGATTTCAGTTTTCTTAAATTTACTGAGGCTTGATTTATGACCCAAGATATGATCTATCCTGCAGAATGTTCTGTGTGCACTTGAGAAGAAAGTGTAATCTGCTGTTTTTGGATGCAATGTCCTATAAATATCAGTAAATCTATCTGGTCTATTGTGTCATTTAAAGCTTGTGTTTCTTTATTAACTTTCTGTCTGGATGATCTGTCCATTGATGTAAGTGAGGTGTTAAAGTCCTCCACTATTATTGTGTTACTGTTGATTTCCTTCTTTTATAGCTGTTAGCAGTTACCTTATGTACTGAGGTGCTCCTAGGTTGGGTGCATATATACTTATA
This sequence comes from Globicephala melas, assembly GCF_963455315.2. Classification (NCBI taxonomy): domain Eukaryota; kingdom Metazoa; phylum Chordata; class Mammalia; order Artiodactyla; family Delphinidae; genus Globicephala; species Globicephala melas. The sequence goes on along the minus strand of NC_083323.1, from coordinate 70,902,198 downwards.
ATTGTTATATCTTCTTCTTGGATTGATCCCTTGATCATTATGTAGTGTCCTTCCTTGTCTCTTGTAATATTCTTTATTTTAAAGTTTATTTTTTCTGATATGAGTGTTGCTACTCCAGCTTTCTTTCAATTTCCATTTGCATGGAATTTCTTTTTCCATCCCCTCACTTTGAGTCTGTATGTGTCCCTAGGTCTGAAGTGGGTCTCTTGTAGACAGCATATATATGGATCTTGTTTTTGTATCCATTCAGCGAGCCTGTGTCTTTTGGTTGGAACATTTAATCCATTCACGTTTAAGGTAATTATCGATATGTATGTTCCTATTCCCATTTTCTTAATTGTTTTTGGATCCTTTTTGTACGTCCTTTTCTTCTGTTGTGTTTCCTACTTAGAGAAATTCCTTTAGCATTTGTTGTAGAGCTGGTTTGGTGGTGCTGAGTTATCTTAGCTTTTGCTTGTCTGTAAAGCTTTTGATTTCTCCATTGGCTCAGAATGAGATGCTTGCCCAGTATAATAATCTTGGTTGTAGGTTTTTCCATTTCATCACTTTAAATATATCTTGCCATTCCCTTCTGGGTTGTAGAGTTTCTGCTGAGAAGTCAGCCGTTAACCTTATGGGAGTTCCCTTGTATTTATTTGTCATTTTTCCCTTGCTGCTTTCAATTATTTTTCTTTGTTGTTAATTTTTGCCAATTTGATTACTATGTGTCTCAGCATGTTTCTCCTTGGGTTTATCATACCTGGGACTCTCTGCACTTCCTGGATTTGGGTGGCTAGTTCTTTTCCCATGTTAGGGAATTTTCAACTATAATCTCTTCAAATATTTTCTCAGGTCCTTTCTCTCTCTCTTCTCCTTCAGAGACCGCTATAATACGAATGTTGTTGCATTTAATGTTGTCCCAGAGGTCTCTTAGGCTGTCTTCTTTTTCTTTCATTCTTTTTCTTTATTCTGTTCCACGGCAGTGAATTCCACTGTTCCATCTTCCAGGTCACTTATCCGTTCTTCTGCCTCAGTTATTCTGCTATTGATTCCTTCTAGTGTATTTTTCATTTCTGTTATTGTATTGTTCATCTCTGGTTTTTGTTCCTTAATTCTTCTAGGTCTTTGTTAAACATTTCTTGCATCTTCTCCATCTTTGCCTCCATTCTTTTTCCGAGGTCCTGGATCATCTTCACTATCAATATTCTGAATTCTTTTTCTGGAAGGTTGCCTATCTGCACTTCATTTCGTTGTTTTTCTGGGGTTTTATATTGTTCCCTCATCTGGTACAAAGTCCTCTGCCTTTTCATTTTATGTATCTTTCTGTGAATGTAGCTTTCCTTCCATAGGCTGCAGAATTGTAGTTCTCTTGCTTCTGTTCTGTGCCCTCTGGTCAAATTAGTATTTTTCTTTGAAAAAAAAATAGAAGTGGAATTGATAGGTTGTATGGTAGTTCTGTTTTTAATGTTTTGAATAATCTCCATACTGTTTTCCAAAGTGACTTCACCAATTTATCTTCCCACTTACAGTGCACAAGGGTTCCCTTTTCTCCACATCCTTGCTAACAGCTGTTATTTGCTGTCTTTTTGATAAAAAACCATTCTGGCAAATGTGAAGTGATATCTTATTGTGGTTTTGATGTGTGGTTCCCTAATGATTAGTGATGTTGAGCATCTTTTAATTTTTCTTCTGGCTATCTGCATGTCTTCTTTAGAAAAGTATCTATTCAGATCTTCTGCTCATCTTTAATAGGGTAGTTATTCTTTATCATATTTAGTTGTATGTGTTGGATATTAACTACTTATTAGATATTTCATTTGCAAATATTTTTCCCGTTCAATATGCAGCCTTTTCATTTTGTTGACAGTTTCCTTTGTTATGCAAAAGCATTTTAGTTTGATTAGGTCCCTTTTGTTTATTTTTGCTTTTGTTTCCCTTGGCTGAGGAGACATTCCAAAAAACTGTTGCTAAGAGCAATGTCAAAGAACACACTGCCTATGTTTTCTTCTAGGAGTTTTATAGTTTCAGGTCTTACTGAATGGATTTAACTCTAATCCATTTTAAGCTTATTTTTTAATATGGTGTGAGAAAGTAGCCCAGCTTAATTGTTTTGCATGTAGTTGTTCAGTTGTCCCAACACCATTTATTGAACAGCCTGTCTTTCCCCCAGTGTATATTCTTGCCTCCTTTTTGGTAGATTAATTGACCATATAAGTGTGGGTTGATTTCTGCACTCTCTATTTTGTTCCACTGACCTATGTGTCTAGTATAGTTTGAAACCAAGGCATGTGATACCTTCAATTTTGTTCCTCTTTTGCCAGATTGTTTTGGCTACTTGGGGTCATTTGTACTTCCATGAAAATTTTAGAATGATCTGTACTAGTCTATGAAAAATGTCATTGGCATTTTGATAAGGATTTCACTGGATCTTAGAATGCCTTGGGTAGTATGGTCATTTTTAAAATATTAATTCTTCCAATGAGCATAATATATCTATCCAATCATTTGTGTCACCTTCAGTTTCTTTCATCACCCTCTTATAGTTTTCTGAGTACAGGTCTTTTACCTCCTTAAATTTATTCCTGGGTGTTTTATTGTTTTTGATGTGATGATAAGTGGGATTGTTTTTAAATTTCTCTGATAGTTTGTTGTCAGTGTATAGAAACACAACAGAATTCTGTACGTTATTTTTTATCCTGCAACTTTAATTAATAATTTATTAGTTCTAATAGTTTTATGGTGGCATCTTTAGGATTTTCTCTCGCTATATATATATCATGTCATCTGCAAACAGTGATAGTTTTACTTCTTCCTTTTCAACTTGAATTCCTTTTATTTATATTTCTTTTCTGATTGTGTGGCTAGGATTTTCAATACTTTTTTTTTTTTCCTCAAGTCCATTCTCTAGTAAGTCTGTGTCTTTATTCCCGTCTTGCCCCTAGGTTCTTCATGACGTGTTTTTTTTTTTTAACATCTTTATTGGGATACAATTGCTTTACAATAGTGTGTTAGTTTCTGCTTTATAACAAAGTGAATCAGTTATACATATAGATATATTCCCATATCTCTTCCCTCTTGCGTCTCCCTCCCTCCCACCCTCCCTATCCCACCCCTCCAGGCTGTCACAAAGCACCGAACCAATAGACCTGTGCCATGCGGCTGCTTCCCACTAGCTATCTACCTTACTACGTTTGTTAGTGTGTATATGTCCATGACTCTCTCGCCCTGTCACAGCTCACCCTTCCCCCTCCCCATAACCTCAAGTCCGTTCTCTAGGAGGTCTGCATCTTTATTCCTGCCTTACCCCTAGGTTCTTCATGACATTTCTTTTTCTTAAATTCCATATATATATGTTAGCATACGGTATTTGTCTTTTTCTTTCTGACTTACTTCACTCTGTATGACAGACTCTAGGTCTATCCACCTCATTACAAATAGCTCAATTTCGTTTCTTTTTATGGCTGAGTAATATTCCATTGTATATATGTGCCACATCTTCTTTATCCATTCATCCGATGATGGGCACTTAGGTTGTTTCCATCTCCGGGCTATTGTAAATAGAGCTGCAATGAACATTTTCGTACATGACTCTTTTTGAACTTTGGTTTTCTCAGGGTATATGACCAGTACTGGGATTGCTGGGTCATATGGTAATTCTATTTGTAGTTTTTTAAGGAACCTCCATACTATTCTCCATAGTGGCTGAACCAATTCACATTCCCACCAGCAGTGCAAGAGTGTTCTTTTTTCTCCACACTCTCTCCAGCATTTATTGTTTCTAGATTTTTTGATGATGGCCATTCTGACTGGTGTGAGATGATATCTCATTGTAGTTTTGATTTGCATTTCTCTCATGATTAGTGATGTTGAGCATTCTTTCATGTGTTTGTTGCCAGTCTGTATATCTTCTTTGGAGAAATGTTTATTTAGGTCTTCCGCCCATTTTTGGATTGGCTTGTTTGTTTTTTTGTTATTGAGCTGCTTGTAAATTTTGGAGATTAATTCTTTGTCGGTTGCTTCATTTGCAAATATTTTCTCCCATTCTGAGGGTTGTCTTTTGGTCTTGTTTATGGTTTCCTTTGCTGTGCAAAAGCTTTGAAGTTTCCTTAGGTCCCATTTGTTTATTTTTGTTTTTCTTTCCATTTCTCTAGGAGGTGGGTCAGAAAAGATCTTACTGTGATTTATGTCATAGAGTGTTCTGCCTATGTTTTCCTCTAAGAGTTTGATAGTTTCTGGCCTTACATTTAGGTCTTTAATCCATTTTGAGCTTATTTTTGTGTATGGTGTTAGGGAGTGATCTAATCTCATACATTTACATGAACCTGTCCAGTTTTCCCAGCACCACTTATTGAAGAGGCTGTCCTTTCTCCACTGTACATTACTGCCACCTTTATCAAAGATAAGGTGTCCATATGTGCATGGGTTTATCTCTGGTCTTTCTATCCTGTTCCATTGATCTATCTTTCTGTTTTTGTGCCAGTACCATACCGTCTCGATAACTGTAGCTTTGTAGTATAGTCTGAAGTCAGGGAGCCTGATTCCTCCAGTTCCTTCTTTCGTTCTCAAGATTGCTTTGGCTATTCGGGGTCTTTTGTGTTTCCATACAAATTGCAAAATTTTTTGTTCTAGTTCTGTGAAAAATGCCAGTGGTAGTTTGATAGGAATTGCATTGAATCTATAGATTGCTTTGGGTAGTAGAGTCATTTTCACAATGTTGATTCTTCCAATCCAAGAACATGGTATATCTCTCCATCTATTTATATCATCTTTAATTTCTTTCATCAGTGTCTTATAATTTTCTGCATACAGATCTTTTGTTTCCTTAGGTAGGTTTATTCCTAGATATTTTATTCTTTTTGTTGCAATGGTAAATGGGAGTGTTTTCTTGATTTCACTTTCAGATTTTTCATCATTAGTGTATAGGAATGCCAGAGATTTCTGTGCATTAATTTTGTATCCTGCCACTTTACCAAATTCATTGATTAGCTCTAGTAGTTTTCTGGTAGCATCTTTAGGGTTCTCTATGTATAGGATCATGTCGTCTGCAAACAGTGACAGCTTTACTTCTTCTTTTCCGATTTGGATTCCTTTTATTTCCTTTTCTTCTCTGATTGCTGTGGCTAAAACTTCCAAAACTATGTTGAATAAGAGTGGTGAGAGCGGGCAACCTTGTCTCGTTCCTGATCTTAGTGGAAATGCTTTCAGTTTTTCACCATTGAGGATGATGTTTGCTGTGGGCTTGTCATAAATGGCCTTTATTATGTTGAGGAAAGTTCCCTCTATGCCTACTTTCTGCAGGGTTTTTATCATAAATGGGTGTTGAATTTTGTCAAAAGCTTTCTCTGCATCTATTGAGATGATCATATGGTTTTTCTCCTTCAGTTTGTTAATATGGTTTATCACATTGATAGATTTGTGTATATTGAAGAATCCTTGCATTCCTGGAATAAACCTCACTTGATCATGGTGTATGATCCTTTTAATGTGCTGTTGGATTATGTTTGCTAGTATTTTGTTGAGGATTTTTGCATCTATGTTCATCAGTGATATTGGCCTGTAGTTTTCTTTCTTTGTGACATCCTTGTCTGGTTTTGGTATTAAGGTGATGGTGGCCTCGTAGAGGGAGTTTGGGAGTGTTCCTCCCTCTGCTATATTTTGGAAGAGTTTGAGAAGAATAGGTGTTAGCTCTTCTCTAAATGTTTGATAGAATTCACCTGTGAAGCCATCTGGTCCTGGGCTTTTCTTTGTTGGAAGATTTTTAATCACAGTTTCAATTTCAGTGCTTGTGATTGGTCTGTTCATATTTTCTATTTCTTCCTGATTCAGTCTTGGCAGGTTGTGCATTTCTAAGAATTTGTCCATTTCTTCCAGATTGTCCATTTTATTGGCATAGAGTTGCTTGTAGTAATCTCTCATGATCTCTTTTATTTCTGCAGTGTCAGTTGTTACCTCTCCTTTTTCATTTCTAATTCTATTGATTTGAGTCTTCTCCCTTTTTTTCTTGATGAGTCTGGCTAGTGGTTTATCTATTTTGTTTATCTTCTCAAAGAACCAGCTTTTAGTTTTATTGATCTTTGCTATTGTTTCCTTCATTTCTTTTTCATTTATTTCTGATCTGATTTTTATGACTTCTTTCCTTCTGCTAGCTTTGGGGTTTTTTTGTTCTTCTTTCTCTAATTGCTTGAGGTGCAAGGTTAGGTTGTTTATTCGCGATGTTTCCTGTTTCTTAAGGTGGGCTTGTATTGCTATAAACTTCCCCCTTAGAACTGCTTTTGCTGCATCCCACAGGTTTTGGGTCGTTGTGTCTCCATTGTCATTTGTCTCTAGGTATTTTTTGATTTCCTCTTTGATTTCTTCAGTGATCACTTCATTATTAAGTAGTGTATTTTTTAGCCTCCATGTGTTTGAATTTTTTACAGATCTTTTCCTGTAATTGATATCTAGTCTCATGGCGTTGTGGTCAGAAAAGATACTTGATACAATTTCAATTTTCTTAAATTTACCAAGGCTTGATTTGTAACCTAAGATATGATCTATCCTGGAGAATGTTCCATGTGCACTTGAGAAAAATGTGTATTCTGTTGTTTTTGGATGGAGTGTCCTATAAATATCAATTAAGTCCATCTTGTTTAATGTATCATTTAAAGCTTGTGTTTCCTTATTTATTTTCATTTTGGATGATCTGTCCATGGGTGAAAGTGGGGTGTTTAAGTCCCCTACTATGAATGTGTTACTGTCGATTTCCCCTTTTATGGCTGTTAGTATTTGCTTTATGTATTGAGGTGCTCCTATGTTGGGTGCATAAATATTTACAATTGTTATATCTTCTTCTTGGATCGATCCCTTGATCATTATGTAGTGTCCTTCTTTGTCTCTTTTAATAGTCCTTATTTTAAAGTCTATTTTGTCTGATATGAGAATTGCTACTCCAGCTTTCTTTTGGTTTCCATTTGCATGGAATATCTTTTTCCATCCCCTTACTTTCAGTCTGTATGTGTCTCTAGGTCTGAAGTGGGTCTCTTGTAGACAGCATATATAAGGGTCTTGTTTTTGTATCCATTCAGCTAATCTGTGTCTTTTGGTGGGAGCATTTAGTCCATTTACATTTAAGGTAATTATCGATATGTATGTTCCTATTCCCATTTTCTAAATTGTTTTGGGTTCATTATTATAGGTCTTTTCCTTCTCTTGTGTTTCTTGCCTAGAGAAGATCCTTTAGCATTTGTTGTAAAGCTGGTTTGGTGGTGCTGAACTCTCTCAGCTTTTGCTTGTCTGTAAAGGTTTTAATTTCTCCATCAAATCTGAATGAGATCCTTGCTGGGTAGAGTAGTCTTGGCTTCAATACTATTTTGAATAAAAGTGGTGAGAGTGAATATCCCTGTCTTGTTCTTGATCTTAGAGGAAAGGCTTTCAGCTTTTCATCATTGAATATGATGCTGGCTTTAGGTTTGCCATATTGGGCCTTTATTATATGGTATGTTCCCTCCACACCCAATTTGTTGAGAGGTTTTCATCATAAATAGATGTTGAATTTTGTCAAAAGCTTTTTCTGCATCTATTGAGATAACCGTATGATTTTTATCCTTCATTTATCCTTCATGTATCACATTGACTAATTTGTGGATATTGAACCATTCCTGAATTCTGGAATAAAACCCACTTGATCATTGTGTATGATCCTTTTAATATATTGTTGGGTTCAGTTTGCTAATATTTCATTGAGGATTTTTGTATCTATGTTCATCAGTGATATTGGCCTTTAATTTTCTATTTTTATAGTGTTTTTGCTGGTTTTGGTACCAGGATGATTCTGGCCTCAGAATGAGTTTGGAAGCATCCCTCCTTCAATATATTGGAATAGTTTGAGAAGGACAGGCATTAGTCCTTTTTTAAATGTTTAGTAGAATTCAACTGTGAAGCTGTCCTGGACTTTTGTTTGTTGGGAGGTTTTTGTTTTTTGTTTTTTTTTTAACTACTGATTCAATTTCATTACTGGTAAATGATCTGATATCTAGGTATTTGTCCAGTTTTTCTTGGTTGTCCATTTTATTGTTGTATAATTATTTGTAGTATTATCTCATGATCTCTTGTATTTCTGTGATGTTGGCTATAATTTCTCATTTTTCATTTCTGATTTTATTTACATCTTCTCTTTCTCTATTTGATGTGTCTGGCTAAAGGTTTATCACTTTTGTTTCTTATCTTTTCAAAGAAATAGCTCTTTGTTTCATTAATATTTACTGTTTTTTTGGTCTCTATTTCTTTATTTCTGTTCTGATCTTTATTATTTCTTTTCTTCTACTAACTTTGGGTTTTGTTTGTTCTTCTTTTTCTGGTTCCTTTAGCTGTAAGGTTATGCTGTTTACTTGAAATTTTTCTTGTTTCCTGAGGTGGGTTTGTATCACTATAAACTTCCCTCTGTGAGCTACTTTTACTGCATCCCATAGATTTTGGATCATTGTGTTTTCATTTTCATTGGTCTCCAGGTATCTTTTGACTTTCTCTTTGATTTATTCAGTTGTTTAGTAGCATATTGTTTACCCTCCCCATGTTTGTGTTTTTTGTAAGTTTTTCCCTGTAGCTTATTTCTGTTCTGATAGCATTTTATGGCTGGAAAATGTGCTTGATATGATTTCAGTCTTCTTAAATTTATTGAGCCTTGTTTCATGGCATAGCATGTGATCTCTCCTGGGGAATATTTCATGTGCCCTTGAAAAGAATGTGTATTCTGCTTGCTATTGGATAGAGTGTTCTTTATATATCTGTCAAGGCTGCATAACCTAATGTGTCATTTAAGGTCACTGTTTCCTTATTGATTTTCTTTCTGAATGATCTCCCCAAGGATGGAAGTGGGGTGTTAAAGTCCCCTATTTTATTACTGTCAGTTTCTTTCTTTATGGTTTCTAATATTTACTTTATGTATTTAGATGCTTCGATGTAGGGTGCATATATATTTATAATTATTTTATCTTCTTTTGATTGATCCCTTTAGCATTATATAATATCCTTCTTTGCCTCTTGCTACATTCTATGTTTTAAAGTCTACTTTGTCTGATATGAGTATTGTTACTCCAGCTTATTTTCATTTCCATTTGCATGGAATTCCTTTTTCCATTCTCTCCTTTTCAGTCTGTGTGTCTTTAGATCTGAAGTAAGTTTCTTATAGGCAGCATATATATAGATCTTTTTTTTTAATCCATTCAGCCAGTTTATGTCTTTTGACTGGAGGATTTAGTCCATTTACACTTAATGTAATTATTGATAGGTATGTACTTATTGCCATTTGTTAATTGTTTTGGGCTTATTTTTGTAGTTCTTTTCTTTTCTTTCTTCCCCTGTGATCTGATGATTGTTCTAGTGTTACATTTGGATTCCTTTCTCTTTTTTGTGAGTGTATTTATTGCAGATTTTTGGGTTTTGGTTATCATGAGATTTACATATACTAACCTATATATGTGTATACATGATTATTTTAAGTTGATGATCCCTAAAGTTCAAATGCATCTAATAACCCTGCATTTCTACTACCCACTCCATATTTAATGTTTTTGACATCATATTCTACATCTTTTTGTTTTCTATATCCCTTTACTTATTGTCGCTATAGTTGATTTTACTACTTTTGTCTTTTAAGTTTCGAACTAGCTTTAAAGGGGTTTACTTACTACATTTACTGTATATTTGCCTTTACCAATGAGATTTTTCCTTTCAAAATTTTTATATTTCTAGTTGTAGTCTTGTCTTCTCTGCTTAGGGAAGTCCCTTTAACATTTCTTGTAAGGCCTATTTAGTGGTGCTGAACACTTTTAGCTTTTGTTTCCTGTAAACTAGCTTTTAATCTCTCTTTCAGATCTGAGTGATGGCCTTTTCCTGAGATAGCATCTTCTGAGTCATTAAAATCTGATAAAAAAGAAAGACTCAGAAAGAAAATCTGGTTGAATTTATCAATCAATCAATAAGCATTTGTCATAACCTATTTTATGTAAGCTCTGTGTTAGATGCCCATTATCAGAAATATAAAGCATGGTGATAGATTGCAGGGAGTTTATGCGATAAAAGTAACTAACAACTTTTAACACTCACTATGTTGAAGTGCTATATGAGGTAAGTTTTTTTCATGTTCTTTCATTTAATTAAATCTCACAGTATTCCTATTATGGAGGCATTATTATTGTTATTTCATTTAACAAATAAAAATATTGAGATTTAAAGGGCTTAAGTAACTTGGTTATGGACAAACAGTAAGTAAATGTAAAACACGATACTAAACTACAGGTGTAAGAAATTAAAGCTTATATTTTCAACTATTAGATCCACCACTTCTCTCTTTACAACACATTGGGAAGGTAAGAAAAATATATTTGAAAAAATGAACAATGCAAGTTAGGAGAAAAAAATACTCTTTTATTTTTCTTTGTTTAGGCAACATTCTCTACTGTTAAGCAATACTTGTGAACTTATTAAATTGAAAAATATTATTAATAAGCATCTTCAGCAACTAGGGCTTTCCCAGTTTTAATGAAGAAGGAAAAAGCTTAATCAGTGAGAGTACAGAAATAGATGACACCCTGAAAACCATAAGTTAGATAAATTAAAGCCATCAAGGCTCTTTCAACATCTCTGGCAGTTATCGCCACACCAAATTTGAACACATCAGCCTTAAACTACTAGAAATTTAGGAGCCAGCTAAGAAAATTATCAAAGGGCTGAAGAGAATCTCTCTAGAGAAAGTAAAGTTAAAACAACAGCTAAAGTTGTTAGAATTAATAGAAGTTAATCAGTGTTCTGTTTTAGGTTGAACAGAAGTGGGTATATAAGACAACAGAGAATTCAAGTAGGTCAGGGCATAGGTGAGGTTGTGGAGATAATAAAACTTCTCCACTTAAGGATAAATGAGTTTGGACACAAAATCAGAGCAGAATGTCCAGCATGAGTAACAACAGGTCAGTCTACTGACTGGTACAAGTTTGACAAGCTAGGGAGTCAAAATCTTGGGACAGAGATAAGTGGTGCAGATTTTTAGAAAGAAGCTTAATACACAAGAACTCTTAGCCAAAGATCTAAAATAAATGAAACATTTATTCAAAGGCAAGCAGATCAGTTCTATCTTTTCAACTCTATCATAATGCCTGATAATTCAAACTTAAAGAATCAGACCCTCTAATATAAGCGCACACTGTGTATTGATTCAGTCTTCCATGCATTCAGCACATACTTGGTACCCTGTGTAATAATCACAATGATGCACATCATACCTGTGATAAATGAAAGGTAAATGAAACAAATATGATCTTTGCTGTAGTGAAAATTATATTATAGTGGAAGAGTTAGACATTAACTAAACAATTATAAAAGTGTGTTTTTAATTATAATTTTGATCAGCTATAAAGGAAAGTTACTGAGTATTGCAAGAATGAATTACAGAAGGAAGTATCCAAGTTTGCAAATTGGTAAAGTAGAATATACAGCCTGAAAGACAAGTCAGTTAGCCAAGCAAATATTTGGGAAAAAAATTCCTGACAGAGGAAGAATAGTCTTAAAGTTAGGAAAACCAAGGAGTTGGCCAGAGTTGCTAGAATACAGTGAAGAAAGGGGAAAAGAGAACACGATGAAGCTGTAGGGTTGGCTAGAAACCAACAGGACATTATATACTATGTTGAAGATTTTGAATATTATCTTAATTGTAGCTCAGGAAAACACTGAACACTTTTATGCCAGTAAACAATATGATGACATTGACATTTTTAACATATCGTTTTAGATGATCTCACTATGTATTTTGTATGGATTAGACAGCAGCAGAGTAGATATGGGGAGCTCATCTATAAGACTGTTTCAATAGTCTGAGAGATGATGATAGCTTGAACTTTGCTATTGACAATAAAGACAGGAAAAAGTAGATGGATACAGTATATAATTAGGCAGTAGAAAAGAGGGTTGAAGCTGTAGGCTTTAAGCATAAATAGGATGGTGTAGGGTGATGTCATTTACTAGGATAGGAAGGACTGGAGATGATCAGATTTGGGGGAAATATTGGGAATTCAGTTATCTAAGAGTGAGATATAACCAAGTAGAACTATGAAGCTGATGTGTTGAATTTCAGAAAAGATTTCTTGCCTAGAGACAAAATTTGAGTTCATCAGCATATAGATAATCTTTCAAGTAAAAAGGTGATATCTCAGTTTCTGGAATGAGTAGATTAGTAGATGATAGTACCATTTCCTAGCACAGAGGAGAAAAAGGAAAACCAAATTTAGAGAAAGGAAGTCGAGTTCATTTGTGAACTGCCTGAGATAAACATCAAGTACAAAAGTAGGCTGATGGGTCCGGAGTTCAGAAAATAAATTTTGGATGGAGATATAAATTTAAATTCAGTATACATTATCTGTCAAGTTATGTAAGTACATAAGGTACAGTTTATATCATTTTTATTAATGATGACTGTTTTTAACAACTGTCTTGCAAAATCCTGAAATTTAAAATGGTCTCTAACACTGGGCTGGCTCCAACAGACCACTGATTCTAAGTTAGATTTTGACCTATAGCCCATGTCAGTGAATATTTCCCATGTCAATTAATATTTTTCGAAAAAAAAAAGGGCCCAAGTCATGTTAACTGGACTGGAAAAAAGGTGCTTTTGCATTCATACCTGCATGCCCCAAGCCAGTTTTTTTCCCTTCTATTTCATATACTTGTTTTTCTTTGTATTGTTTATTTGGATTATTTTTCAAACATAATTTTTACTGGGTCATATGCTAGATAAGAGTTTTGCATCTGACAGTTTTGCACCAAGGGTCAGTCTAGATCATATGTTATCCTTATATTTAAATTAAGACTTTCAATCCCTATGTTCAATCATCTATTTTTAATTTAAACTCGTGTATTTCAGTGAAGTGTCACTTTTTTCATAAAGATCCCAATACCCACTCCCTGCAACTAAAATATTAGTTATATTTTTAGATACTTTATGAGTGCCTCTTCAAATTAATAGGACAAATGTCTCTGATAAAATATTTTCCAGGAAATTACAGTTACAAGTTTAAAGATAAAACTCCTTATGAAGAAGCAAAGTTGATTGCCTTATGCAATGACTGTATGAAAACCAATATTTTACAAAAGGACTTACTGGAATATTAATATCCTGCTATGAGATCTAGTTTTGGTAGAAAAATAAAATGCATTGCAAAGTATTCATATAAAAAAGAACTTATACAAAATTACCTTATTAAATGAAAGTATAACAGTTACATTTTACATTGAACCTATGGTCAAAAAAGAATAGAAAGAGTGTGAATAAAAGCCTCTGTCCAAACTTATTTCTGAAATGATTTTATATCTAGAGAATTCTACAGCACTAGACATTGGTTTTTAAAGGTTGTGTAAAAATTCAGGTGAAACTAATCTAGGATGTTAGCCTGCAGGACAATAGTTATCTTTGTGGGTGGTGGAGGATGGAAGGGAGAACACAGGGACTCTGGGCTCCTAGTAATGTATTGTGTGTTGATCCGAGTGTGGGTGACATAGTTGTGCCGGTTTGTGAAAATTCAACAAGTTGTATGATGTTACATGTACACTAATGTGAAATATAGTATACTGCCATTAAATATTTAAAATATTTGTATACATATGCACATCCACATATACATACACAATGTAAACTTCTGCAATATAATCATGATGTGGTCATTTTTAAAATACATCTATTTAGAAGTTTTTAATTAAGTACTTTTTAGTGATAGTGAGGCTAAAACTTGTATAAAGTCCATAAAAGGAGTCTGTGTTTTTAATGGTTTAATCAAGTATTGTAGTGAATTTATGATTTATTTTATTGTTGACATTTATTCATTTGTGAATTCATACAGTAAACCTTATTTTTCTAAACCTTCTTAAAGGAGTTACTTACTGGTCAAGTCATTCTTTTCAAAAGCTCACAACTCTTAAAGACCTAAGAAAGTACACACTTTTCTTGAATAAAAGAAATTGAGACATAATGAAGTAAATCTAAATTGCCTTGAGACTTGATATTTATTTAGACCAGACTATTTTGCAAATATTTAAATTTGTTACTAGAAAAAAGAAGCAGGATTAAACTTGTAAAATTCTTTTCTAATGTGTATCTAGAGATACATACTGGCATGTTCCCAGAGGTGTTCAGTGAATCTCATGGGATAGAACTGGTTGCTGGTATTTCTGACTTGAAGTTAAATATGTCTTCTTCCAAGAGTATTTAGTCCCTTAAAAAGGAAAACTGCTTCTCTAAAAGTAACTACAATTAAATAGGGATTATTATAATTATTTAGACTTAAAAAACTTCATAGACTTAAAAAACTTTGTTATATTTTTCAATTATATCTGTAACCATTAGCAGAAATCTTATTAGGTTCATTTTATATGCAGGTTAAACTACAGTTGGGTGATTTGTATGAGACCTTGGAAATCATTTTGGTATATTAAGCTCTATATGTTAACTGAAATATTGAGAAAATGTTGGGTATATTAATGGAACTAAGAATTCTTTAATGTTGTATGGACAATGTACAAATCTATCAAATTTTGGGACATGTTGGGATACCTGTTCCCTACAGATATTTTCTTCTTTATTTAACTGAAAGATGTGTGCCCACTACCAGCTTAATAAATATAAATATATGCAAATAAAATTCTCTATACCCTCCTTCCCAATAATACCCTTCCTCCTCTCCCCAGAAGTAAGTACAATCCAGATTATGGAATTTATATCCAGGCCTTAATTTTCATGTATCTTATTTACATATACCTTTAGGCAAAATATAATATCATACCATTTGCTTATTTTTAAATTTTATGTAATTGGAATTATGATATATGAGTTCTGCACTTTTTTTCCTCAGCATTAAGCATGCAAGCTCCATCTATGTTGATGGTTGTAGCTCTATTTTGTTCATTTGTTGGTGAATTTACAAAAATATTGTTAAAGGATATTACAGCATAATAACCCTGAGCTTTGGTCATGTGGTACTTTGTCTTATTCTTTAATCTATGTACCCTTAAGAAAGTTACTGAAAACTATTTCAACCTGTTTTATTACCTATTGAAAGGGATGGTAATGTCTTCTTTATAAATTAGTTTAGACATAATTACATACTGTGCATTTGGAGATAAATATATAGATATATAAAATATTATGTATTTAGAACAATAATAAATGATTTTTCTTTTCCATATTTTAATTTTTTTCTCTTATTTTTAAAACAAGTAGTGATTACCAGACATACTTGTTTTGTATACTTTTAATACAAAACTCACTTTTTGCTGGTCTTCTGGGCAGAGATGGAGAGAAAAGCAGAGATGGAGAGAATGCATTCTGTTAGGACTGTGGTTCTTGGAAGCAGTTCAGCAGCTTGATGTGGTTTAAGGTGTGAATTGTGAACTTGGAAAATCTAGATGTGACTTCAGTCTTACCTGTCATTGGTCATGTGACTTGGCCAGATTTCTTAGCCTTTCTTTGAGCCAGAGTCTTCATTGATAAGTGGAGGTAAATGTTACTTATCTCACAAGAGCTTTGTGATGATCAAACCAAATAAGTTTATTAAAATACTAAGCATGTTCTAGCCTTATAGTATACGTTTAACATATATTAGCAGGTTCCCCTTCTGTAGTCAACTTATTAATGATGTCAAGATATTTATTTAATGTAAGGCTTTTATGTACATTTTCTTATCTACATCTCAGGGTTTCATCCTCCACCTTCTTTTCTCTGTACACCTTCAACCCTGAGTTGCTTCCTCCACTTCCATAGCTTAAACAATCTGGCTACTCCCAAACCTATTTAGTGAGCTATAGCTTCATTATCCAAGTGTCTACTGGAAGTTCTATAAGTGTCCAATTCTTTACCAACTCTTCATCTTTCTTCTGGTTTGTCTCTCCTTTGTTTCATTTAATATTATAATCTCATTACCTCACCATCTTCTCATAATATCGGTGGTTCTTCTTTTCTTCTTCTTTATTTTTTTTGGATAAGGATGAGGGGAGAAGGACACTGAGTGACTCAAGTCCTAAAGTCCTAAAGTCTTCCATGATTTCTCCCTGTCTCTTAATCCGACTTAGTCCTACGCGCTAATGTTTAAATATCTCTAGAATATTCCTATCTCTGCTTTGTGCAGGCCCTCATCACTTCTGGTAAACTAAAATCATATCCTATTAAACACATTTTTTATTCTGGTTACTGCATCCAATCTATCCTCTAGCCACAAAATTTAGTCATTTTACTCTCTTGGTGAAATCTTTAAATATCTCTTTCTCTGTAGAATAGCTTCAAACTCCTTCCCAGATTAAAAATGTGGTATATAATCATGATTTTAACAGTTTTTAAAAAGAGTCCTATACTATCAGATTTTGTATAATTTTGCCTCATCACCTGACAAAATGTTTATTGTATCCAAAATTATCATAATATAGATACTTCAGTTTCTCAAGCATATCATGTGATGTCCTGTCTCTACAAATGCATACTTTTCTCTTTACTAAAAATGGCTTTCCCTTCAAGCCTTTTCTTCAAGACTAAGATTTTGGAGAATATAAATTAATGTTTCTAAAGTCCTTACTGTGTAAGAAACTGTTTTAAGTGACAAAAAGACATTGTAATATTTGAATTTTCTAATAACTCTGTGATGGCAATGAAATTTCCATTTAGAGATGAGGAAATCAAGGCAGGATTTAAACTCTCATCTGGATGACTATAAAAACTGTGTTTTTAATTATTATTCTGTAAGCCATTTATTTAATTCTTATAAAAAGAAAAAGAGATAGATATTTAACTAGATTTCTACATGATAAAACTCATGCTCATGGAGTACGGGTAGCACAAAAAAGGTCACGTGAACAAGACCCTATGGTGCTTTCCTGCAACAGATCCCTCCCCCCATATTTTCTCCCTGCCTTTTGTTTGTAGAAAAACTGCAGTCTCCCAGGCATCCCCTGAGTCACAAAGGCCTGGCTCAAGAATTAATGATCGATGAACATTAGGGTACATGTGTCTTTTTGAATTATGGCTTTCTCAGAGTATATGCCCAGTAGTAGGATTGCTTGGTCATATGGTAGTTCTATTTTCAGTTTTTCAATGAACACCCATACTGTTCTTCATAGTGGCTGTACCAATTTACATTCCCACCAACAGTGCAAGAGTGTTCCCTTTTGTCCCCACCCTCTCCATCATTTATTATTTGTAGATTTTTTTTTTTTTGCAGTACGCGGGCCTGTCACTGTTGTGGCCTCTCCCGTTGCGGAGCACAGGCTCAGCGGCCATGGCTCATGGGCCTAGCTGCTCTGTGGCATGTGAGATCTTCCCAGACCGGGGCACGAACCCGTGTCCCCTGCATCGGCAGGCAGACTCTCAACCACTGCGCCACCAGGGAAGTCCTGTTTGTAGATTTTTTGATGATGGCCATTCTGACCGGTGTGAGGTGATACCTCATTGTAGTTGTCATTTGCATTTCTCTAACAATTAGTGATGTTGAATATCTTTTCATGTGCCTCTTGGCCATCTGTCTGTCCTCTTTGGAGAAATGTCTATGCACTATTCACAATAGCCAGGACATGGAAGCAACCTAAATGTCCATTGACAGATGAATGGATAAAGAAGATGTGGTACATATATACAATGGAATATTACTCAGCCATAAAAAGGAATGAAATTGAATCATTTTAGAGATGTGGATGGGCCTAGAGTCTGTCATACAGAGTGAGGTAAGTCAGAAGAAAAAACCCAAATACCATATATTAATGCATATATGTAGAATCTAGAAAAATGGTACAGATGAACCTATTTGCAGGGCAGGAATATAGAAGCAGATGTAGAGAACAGAAGGGTGGACACAGTGGGAGAAGTGGAAGGTGGGATGAATTGACAGATTGACATATATACAGTACCATGTGTGAAAGAGATAGCCAGTGGAACTCTGCTGTATAGCACAGGGAGCTCAGCTTGGTGCTCTGTGATAACCTAGTTGTGTGGGATGGGGGGGTGGGTGGGAGGGAGGTCCAAAAGGGAGGAGATACATGTATACATATAGCTGATTCATTGTGTTGTACAGCAGAAACTAATACAACATTGTAAAGCAATTATACACCAATAAAAAAAGAATTAATGATCAAAAAGATGTGAACAGGTAGTGACAAAAGTAGCAGTTGAACCAGGAGAACTGGTAACAGTTTAAACAGTAAATCAGCCATGTGGCATTCACAGAATCTTTAGTTCCTCCCTGATATACCCAGATAACAGTATCTGAAACATATTTCGTGAGTTTTTTAACAGATGCTAACACCCCCACCAAATGGAAGAAGTTAACTACTTGATGACCTTGACCTACTGGAGCCTGAGGATTGATAATGTTAACCCCTGTGACACTGCCCTCTTAACTCACCACCAACCGATCAGAGAACTGTGCACGAGCTGATCACATACACCAGAACTCCCCTCCCTCACCTTGCCTTTAAAAATATTCCCTGAAACTCATCTGGAAGTTTGAGTTTTTTGAGCATTAGCTGCCCCAGACTCCTTGTCTGGTGCCTTACAATAAATGCTGCACTTTCCTTCACTATAACCCAGTGTCAACCTTGGCTTTCCTGTGCAGGGCAAGCAGACCGAAGTTTGGTTGGGTAACAAATTGAGGAAGCTTGAATTTAATTTCAAATTTGACCAACATTAAAGCCCATGTTAGTTCTATTTACCACACAGTTTCTTTAAATAGTACCCCCTCCATGAATCATTTCCTAATGCCCCATGAGCAGTTGGTGATGCCAATATTTCTTCTGCTTCTATGCCTCATATATAACACTTATCTATCAGTTACTTAGCATACAGGCACAGTATACTTTAGTAATTACCTCATTTGCATACCTTAACGTGTATCAGAGGTAATTATATTCATCACTCTGTATCTACGTCTTTTCTTGTTTTCTTCACTAAAGCATGAATACCTTGGGGGCAGCCACTATATATATTTGTCTTCCTAGCATATAGTACAATTTGTTTCATACAGAAGGTACATAATAAATATTTTTTGATTGAATGAATGTGTTATGATTAGGGGATGACTATGTTATGGGTAGGACAGCTTGAGAAAAGAGGAAAGAATATCTTAAATCTCAGAGAATAAATGCAGTCTGCTCCCACAACCCTTGAGTTCAGGAATGTAGAAACTTTGGCAGGCTAAATTATTTTCCTAATTCTACATGGCATTATGTATTCTTATAGTGGATATAAATTATGCATTTTTCCAAATGACAGGCAGGATAGGTATATGTCTTAATAGATATTGCAAAACTAGCAGAACAAATATGTTTGATTTATTCACAAATTTTGATTCATTTTATTGACCCTATTGTACATTACAGAGTTCACTCCATATTTTACATGCATTATAACTTCAAAATATTGGAAATCCTCTAGATCAGCAAAGAGACCAAATTCATCTAAAAGACCCATCTCTGTTTTCCATCCATTTGAAAAGAATTGTTAAGTGTGTTTCTCAGGCATAGCCAGACTTCTGGAAAGTGGAAATTGGTACTTATTACATTCTCAGGCTTCATCTTATCTGGGAGTACAACTGATTATTTTTACTCAGGTGTTTCCCTTCAAGGTTTACTTGTTGCCCCCACTCTGATTTCTTAGGGACTTACTATCTCCATAGCTTTTCTCATGCCATACTCTTCTCTTCTTTGCTGACTCTAATCTTGGTCTTTTCTAGGTTGATGGTGTGTGTGTGCAAGTGTGTGTGTGTGTGTGTGTGTGTGTGTGTGTGTGTGTTTCATCTCTCTCCTCACCTTTAAAACAATTGAATCTGAAAATTCACCAAGTAGATGAAAAGTTGCCATCACCGTTTTAGACTTGGATCTTGGATATTTGTATGTGAGAAAAGATATTGTCTTTCACTCACAGCAGAAGAAGAGAAGGACAAAGCTAATGCTTTTCCTATCCACCTAGTTATGCACTATTGAATTATGTCATTTCAGAGAACTTAAATTTCCAATGCTTACGTTTGTAATTATTTTTGGTTTTGTCAGCAATCTATATCTCCTAAATGAATGTACTCTATATCCTTATACCTAAATAAATGTACTCTATATCCTTATACATGATAACTTAAGTTTCAAAGTTTTCAATTTTCTACTATTTTTAAAAGAGATGTTATCTTCATATAAAATTGCTTCTCTAAATGATTAAATTGATACAACTCTTGGCAGGAAATTAATCCTTAGCTATACCTTTTGTAATTTTTAAGTGTTTGAGATCTTCTGTATAAAGAATAAAGAATATTACTCTGATAAATGGTCTTCTTATAGTTTAATTTTATTATTTAAATTTTATTATGTATATATGTAAACATACAAAAAGAATCTGGCTTGGACAAAACAAAACATTGCGGAATATGGAATATATAATGTACATAGTAATTGGATAATTAATTTCTCAGACACCTTTAGAATATTTTAGCATAATCTTTATCAGCTAGGTGCACCTATTTTCCCAATGACCTAGCAGGGATTATGCTCTTACTGCACTTGGAAGGAAGAGCCATCTCCCTGAACATCCCTTAACTCCATTGCTATTGTCATCAGGGCTCCTACTACCCTCTCATGCTGGTATCAGTTGTTACTGGCTTATTGACTGCAAATCACCATTGAAGAGGCTTTGGAAAGACATGGCATTAGGCTTCTAAATGATCTCAATAACATCAGTCCTCTTTGGTGGATAAAGCTTAATTCGTTTTTACAATTAAGATACTTTGGGAAATAGACAAACATTTCTTGTACATAAATGCATTTGGTATTTTACATGGATCTCCCATTATGGTAACTTTTAAAAATATTATACTACTATGTTTTCTCCTGATGAATATTAGCATAATAAAAAGCACAATTTGTTTTAAAGCTTACTTTTTTGAGGCAGTGAAAAAAGACTAGTAGAAATCATGGCGTGTTCTTAGGAGCTTAAATTCAGAGAGAAAGGGCTCTCAGAACTACTGACACACCCAGAGCACAGGTGCTCATGATCCAAAATAGTTAACAATGATGTACCCACTATGATGATTAAAAAAAAAGAAATCCTCTTCCACATTATTGAAATAAAAATTGTTTTTAAGTTAAAGTCTTCAAAGAAATGTTATTCAAATGAGCCCAGATAAAAACTTCTATGATTTATACCAATACACCATTCTTTTTTTTTTTTTTCTTAATTTTCCGTTTAGCCCTGTTAATTTTCCCGAGATGGTAGGAAAAGATCAACTCTGTATATTTCACTTCTAATATAAAATATTCAACCTAAACCCACAGAAAGTATGTATTTTGAATAAAAGAAAATAGATGCTATAGCATTTCTGCGGAAGAGTCCAGTTTAAACATTATGCAGTATGCAAATGCCATCTCGTTTATGTGAATGTTTTACTCGAGTGGATGCTGCAGGGTTGGAGGCTTCTGCCTGTGATTTAGGTTGTAATTTTATTTGTGGAAATAAACCAATCGCGTACCTCCAATCGTCTTAACGATGAGGTGATCAATAGCCCATTACTGGATAGAACAGAGGCTACAGGAAGTGCATTGAAGATTTTAATGCATGAATTATGCATGCGGTGCTCATTCTTTAGTCTCCGAACAGAATGACGGGGTTTGTGAAGTCGCCTCAGATAGTTTCTTGCATTAAGTGACTGCAGTGAAATGCTTAATATTTTCAGGCATAGAAGCAGCATTGACTCTAGCCAGCTGAATTTGGATGTAAATCCCAGAGCTCGCAGCACAGAATGCTTTATTTGAAAGTATTGCTATGTAGAGAGCCAGCTTTACTGTCATCTAACCTGCTCTCCCCAGAAGGTTGGCTGAAGGATGGGAGCGGCTGTGCCTGCCTCTGAGGTCACAGCTTGAAGTCCTTTTAACTTGCTTTCTGCTGCAGGAGAGAGACGTACTGTGGTGTGACTGTCGCTGCATTCATTCAAATGGACAGCTTGCAATAAATACTATACACAGAACGTCAGATAATTCAGCATAAGAGGTAAGTCCGAGGTTTTTCTCTAGGTTAGTAAATTCCAAGGGAGAATGTGCTGAGTTAGGAAAGGGTGATGCAGTGTTAGTAGGATTGACTCACACCTCAGTATTGCTATGCGGTGTCAGGGTTCTCAATTTTTACGTTAATTGAAAGCTGATTTTATTTTATATTTTTGACAAGTTGCCGTAGGGTATTTTATCTTGCACGCAAAAGCTTTTCAAGAATGTACCAGAGCTCAGATGTGTGTCTCAGATAGACAGAAACCTGCAAACTGGGGAGGGGCAGCACTGAAAGTATGAACTGAATCAATAAAAAATTACCTCCTGTGGAGAAGTTTTAGCAGGGCTGTGGTATTCCTTTGGCTCCTATTATTTCCTTAATGTCAATAATTTCAAATTATGGTAAAAAATGTTGGTAAACACCAAAAATGCTCAATCTTTTCCCCAGAAGCAGAGGAAAGCACTGAGGTACTCAAACTCAAATACTGTGTTGCATACAAATGGAACAGATGGAATTAAAGTAATTTGGACTAGCTTGTCCTTGAAGGAAGACCTTGTTGTCAGAAACAAAACAGTTTGACTTCTACCTGTAGTGTTTTGGGGTTTTTTTCCCTCTTGTCCAGAATGCCTTACTCCAAAAAGAATGCATAGATGTAATATTTTGAAATTTATGCCCCCATCCACCAAAAAAGTTTTCTTTCCTTCTTGGTCTTTTAAAAATTAAGCTTATACAATTGCAGAACCCACTGTATAAAAGCCAAATAAAATTTACAAAAACTCTGCAAAACTGAAAAATATAGTTCTATCTACTACTATATTTGCCAGTCTTTGTGAATTAAAACTGCTTGCTTAAATATCATGACAAATAATTAATAAATATGCAGATAACGTGCAGTATGATATAAATTCCTAAACCTTTCTTTAGGGTAGGAAAATAGCATTTAATAAACATTCAGCAAGAAACTCTAGATATAGTAAAAATTTTTAAGGATGCTTTTCAACAGTACATTTATACTATTAGTATATATATGTATACACATATGCATAGATGTACATATATGCATACATACATATATGCACTATAATATATAATTTATGAAACATAATATATGCAATATAACAGGTATATCATATAAATTAGATAATATAACATTGCCTACTTCTCAAGTATGTTAATTGATGCTGTTTTTAAAAATTTGTTTGCTGAATAATCTACCAAGAACCAGTAATAGATAAGGCCAGTATTTTTTGTAAAATAAGGATTATTATTAAAAAATAAAAATTAAAAAAGGAAATAGAGTAATGATAGTAAGACCACAGGAAAAATACCCTTCAAGCATTTCACAGTACATTTCAGTTCTGCTACAGTGTTACTCTGTTACTTGGCTTTCCTGTCAACTGTCTGGTGGTGGTGTGGCACTGCGCTCCCAGCACTGTAGAATGTGTTTTATGAGGACACTCACGTGTGAGTTTTTACTTAGGGAGGGGAAGAAAGGGAGGATAGGTAACTGCCTATATGTCTTAGAGGTCTCCCGTTGCTGAGTCATGGCGTTCAGTTCTGCTTAAATGCCTCCTGAATGAGGTGGCCCCTTAACAGCTACTAAAATGGAATCTAAAAGAAAATGAGAAAGAATGGAGGGAACAGAAACTTAAAGGTATTTATTACCTAATGACATACTAAATTCTGAATAATGAGTATAATGGCAGTGCTACTTGTTGGAGCTGGCTGAGGTGACAGTAGAAGAAAAGCCCCCATGATGGGTGACAAGATCATAGCAGTGAAATTAATGGACCAACTTGGGGAGATTGTATAGACAAAGGGTTCTATGTAACATTGCACTTGTACTTACCTAAGCCTCTTTGTCATTGTTCTAGTCTCAACCCAGGCCATTAATCAGTCTCACTGAAAATATCTAATGGTTTTGATAAAGAATATTTCCCAGGTCGTCTGACGGGAATCTGGAAAGAGATGTGCTCAGTTCCCAATTCCCACATTAGTTGCAAATAATTTTTATAGGTTATCAATTGGGAGAAAATAACAAGAGATTAATGAGAATATTTGAAAATCAACCACAATATATGAGTTGAGACACCAAAATGAGTTTAGATAATGATTATTATGGCAAAGTATAATAGTATTAAATTCAGTTGGAAAGGAAACTAAAGATATAAAAATGGTATAATAAAATGGAAAGAAGGAAAATGGAATGAAAAACCTATATAGTAGTGAAATATCAAATGTAAAATTTTTGAAAGTGAATTTAATCCATAGTTGATATATATTATTTATGCCTCTAAAATCAATTTATAAGAATTCTGAAATATTATGATTCACTAATATAAGGTTTTGTAATTTAGCTTAAAAATGAATTTTAAAGGTGTCTTAGAGTGATAAATCAGTTGAGAAGAATATTTTAAACTGGTAAACAAGCAACTTTCTTATAGAGAATAAATATATATATTAATAAGGGATGTTTTCACCTACATTATAATAAATCTAAGAAGAAAACTGTATCTCTATCTATACTATATTAAGCATTAAATAAGATTATAGAAAAGTTATGAATCATTTATGGAAGATTAGAAGAGTAAAAGATGAGAGATGATATGCCCATTTTCCAAACCTAAAACACACATACGAATTGATTAAATCTGAGTTTACATTTATAAGACAAGGTAATCCCCTATAGGGTTCTTTAGTAAATAGTCCTGATGTGCTACAAGCTTTGTAAAATACACAGAAAACTTTTTTCAAGTATGAATTTATAACAAAGAGTGATACCAAGAGATTTTATATTCTTTTCTCTTACATTGGAGAAAACGATAAAATTAGTTCCTCCTTAAAATATTTTCCCTAAGAAATTATAGTTTATGAAACATTTTCCTTTTATATATGCTCTTAGGAGTTGACACTGATGAGTGTGTCTTTTTTTTTTCTGTACGCGGGCCTCTCACTGTTGTGGCCTCTCCCGTTGCGGAGCACAGGCTCCGGATGCGCAGGCTCAGCGGCCATGGCTCACGGGCCCAGCCGCTCCACGGCACGTGGGATCTTCCCGGACCGGGGCACGAACCCGTGTCCCCTGCATCGGCAGGCGAACTCTCAACCACTGCGCCACCAGGGAAGCCCAAGAGTGTGTCATTTTAATATAGCTTCATGCATGTTTCACCAATTTATTCCCTCTGATTATAAATATACATTTTACCCAATTATTTATTGTTTCCTAATCACTTTAATCTTACAACTCAGTGTAATGAAGAAGCATTTATTAAGGTCTTCTTGTGTGCTTTTTCTAGGTACTCACTGTAGATGCAAAAAAAAGATGAAGGGCTATGCTTTCAATAGAACAAATAGTTCAAATGTAGGAAAAAAATTAGAGCATAGCATCAGGCAAAATACTTGGTTAAAAGTTTTAGTGTCACAGGAGAAAGGGGGAACCAAGCTCAGAAATGTTAAGTGGAGTCCAGGAGAAGAATGTGCATACAGGCGTGGAAACAAAAATCAATATTATATATTCTGATGTCAGGACTTAAATAGAGGAATTGTATAGGTGTAGGTGAGAATAAACAAGGTGGGAGCAAGTTGTTAAGAACTTAACCAACAGAATAACTTGCTTAGACGTGGGTCTTATAGTTATTGGGTACTCACAGACATTATTTAATCACACTGGAGTCATTTAATGCTAAAGATATTTCTAATCTCTGAATCAGATGAATTCTCAACATTTCTTTTTAATGATTGTTAATCCTGAATTGAATATTGTATTAACTATATATTTTTTTCTGTATTTTAATGCTTTGCTGTGCTAACCCTGGAGGGACTGCACCTCCCAGGGTGAGCTAATCACGGGAGTTAGTAAGCCACTGGCCCTCAAGTTCCCTTTTCAAATGCAAACCAACCAATCCAAAGCCCTGCCTTCAACCTTCTTATTAGAATTCTCACATCAAGACAACTAGGTACAGCCCCAATGCCCCAGAGCTACCTAAAATAATTCAAACTGGCCAATCCTAAATCCACTTTTATCTTGCCTCCTTCCTGAGAAAACCATAATAAAGGCTCTTGCCCACAGTTACCCTTTTCCCT
This sequence comes from Globicephala melas, assembly GCF_963455315.2. NCBI lineage: Eukaryota > Metazoa > Chordata > Mammalia > Artiodactyla > Delphinidae > Globicephala > Globicephala melas. The sequence continues at coordinate 70,876,121 of NC_083323.1, read as the reverse complement.
CTGCCTCTTGACCAAACCTGCACCCCCGTGATTCCTTGTGTGTCCCCAGGCATGTCCCGCCTTCTCAGGATCTGTGAATATAACAAGCTATATTTTTCAATGACAGTCATCACCAGATCTATTGGCCTTACCATACCTAGATAACAATAAAACATATTAAAATAAACATGAAAAACTTATCAACATCTTTTTTAATGTTAATTAACATCAGTAGAAGTATTACATTCCTAGTATTTAAAATAAATCAGTCAAGTCTTTCTGAAATCATTATCTTTTTATTAAAATGCTATATTGTTAGCACAAGTTCATATACCTGAAGCACAGTGAGGCCAAACAAACCTAAACGTCGGAGTTTGGAGCAGTGAAAGGTTAATTGCAGGGCCATATCAGGAGACGGATGGCTCATGTTCCCAGAAACCTTGAACTCCCCAAAGGGTTTTAGCAAAGCATTTTTAAAAGCCAGGTGAGAGAAGGGGATTGCAGAGTGTGTGATCAGCTTGTGCACAGTTCTTTTGTTTGGCTGATGAATGAGGTAACGGCTGTGTCACAGGGGTTAACATTATCAATCCTCAGGCTCCAGTAGGCTTGGGGGCTATGTGCTTATGGTCTTCAAACAGTTAATATTTTCCATTTGGTAGGGGTTTTTCACATCTGTGACACAATTCAGGAAATGTGCATCTGATACTGTAATCTACATACTCCAGAGAGGAGCTAAAGCAGAGGATATGGGGGGAAGGCCTGTCCTGGGAAGGCCCCATAAGTGTCCTGCTCCATTATATTATTATTTTGAATATAAGAGTAATTTCTAACTGAACCTCCTGTAAACACAAGCTTAATTCTTTTCTAAGTTGTGGTTGATAGAGGAAGGGTATTACTCCAGAAATGTGAGTGGACAATTAGTTTTTAGTCTCATTACAAGGTACGTAGGTCTAAAGTTTTAAATATTTTCCTGAGTCCACTTTAACTTGTAGTATGTTTCCTCTGCTACATGAAAATAAGCATCTACCTCATCAAGCAACTAAATCAATGCCAAGGGAAAATGCCACCTTATGCTCCTTAAATATCAAATTCTGAAACTGTAATAATCAAATGCTAATGTTGTTTATATAGCCTCTTTGGCATCCAGTAGGCAACTATAACACACATCTTAAATAAAAAATATTTCTGCTACATTAAGCCTAAAAATTTGAATTGAACTGTCTTGAGAATGTGGTGTTCAAGGAAAGGTTTTTGGTAATCAGTGAATGCAGAACTTTGGAACAATGGCAAATGCACTTAACCACAGGACTAAGAAGAGTTGAGCCACACAGAAGTAGTGTGCAGAAGAAATGTATATGAAAAGACATTAGTGATATCTTTCAGTAGTGCATGCTATTCCTTCAAAACATTATGATTAAAAAAAGCTGAGAAAAGTAAATGACTTTAAAGCATAGAAGAATTAAAACATTAAATGCATGTTTGAGCATTTTGGCTTTTAACTTCCCTATCTACTCCAAGATTGTGTGATTATAAGTAACTATTGCAATCACAATAATCCTTTAAGAGATAAACTTTTGATAAAGAAATTCAAGTAGATAATTGGAGACAATTTAGATTGGGAACAGGTTAGAAAAGACACTAGTCATGCTAGCAGATGGAAGGGCAGCAAGGTAGGTGGCTGGGAGAGAATCTGGAGGCGGAGCTGTGCCAGAAAGAACATAGGAATTTAAACAGATGGAAGATGATATAAAGTTGGCAACACGAGAAGCTGGGTGACAAACAGAAGAAATCTGTTGAAGAACTGGGTGAGCAGGAAGCCAAGAGGTGAATTAGGCGGACTAGTGATAAACTAAATAGGTCAGTATGAGGGCACCCAAGTTCCAGAATAAATAGGTAAGAATAATGGAAAACTGCAATTTTTCCCTTTACTTGAACGTAGGAAATGACTTTTATTATAATTTTTAAAGTGCTTTGAAACCATGATGAACACTGATCTTCTACAGAGGAACAGTTTTAGTAGAAAATTCTGAGATGTTTACTACTGAGGAAATGTATTCTGTGAAATTATCATGAACATAAAATTTATTTATTATTTACTAGTTTTGTGTTTCCTATAATTTGAGTTCTGGCCCTGGCTTGGAAGATTTGGCTGGAAAATAATACTGAGAGGTAATACCTGTAGAGAATAAGAACTTTAATCCTTACCAAAAGAGGATTTATCAGACTGTGGAAAATCTGAACATAATATTATCTTTAGAAAAATTTCTTATGTTGTACTTGCCTGTTAAAAGTGATAGTAGCTCTGTCTCAGTGAACATTAAGAAGATGATTACAAGTCATTTTGTCTCATTTTTGTCTTCGGACTTATCTATCCTTAAATCACTACATTCATGGACAATTATCCATGCTTACAAACACTTGGTAAAATTATATAACATAGTTAAGTACTTTAAAATTTTATTTGTCATTATAGACAAATATAAAAGTGCCGTATACAGGAACATTTGTATGAGAATCTTGGCATTATGTCTATCTTGATTGATCTTCAGATAGATACATGGGTTCTAAGTGCAAGAGACACTGCCATTTGCTACGTTTATAAATTTAGAATTAACTCCACTCTTTCCTTTTGTTCTCCAATCTAACCTCTAAACTTATTTTTCTGATACATCAACTCTATTTCTCAGATATTTCTTGCTATCTATTTTACTAGCCAAAGTCCTTATGCCACTGTGTCTAAAACTCTTATGTTTATTGCCAGCATAATTATTTCTAAAATATCTGCATTCCAATTAATCCCCCACACAGAGCAAGGATCATTTATCAACAGTTGTCTAGACTGTATGACTGTTCTTTTGGAGTGATGCATTTAGTTGCAACTTCAATCCCTTGAATTAAACTTTTGAGCACAAAGCTAGTAACAGTATCTTCCCAAGTTCCAAGTGCCCACTTTATGTGTGTGTGTAGATGTGTGTGTGTGTATGTGTGCGTGTGTGTATACACACACAACTCTCTTGAATTGAAGAACCATATTTGGCAAATCTTGCACATATGCTAGCTACTATGCCAGACTTTGGGGATACAAAAATGAGTACAACATGAACCTTTCCATCAAAGAGTTTATATTCGGATGGAATAAACAGATTTATATATACCAGATATTATGGTACAATCTAATTGATGGAATGTTATTATATTCATATGTAATAGATATGTATATTACCCTACATGATTGTGAATCTGTTGAGGTCAGGGAACACATTAATTTATTAATTCAGCAAATGTTTATTAAGCTCCTTTTATGTGCATTGGCTATGCAAAGGGAATTATATTCCTTGTTTCCATGGACAGAATAGTCTGTTAAAAGAAGGAGAGAAAATAACTGAAAGCTCACTGGACAAAGCTAACACTTGTAAAGGTAGAAGCAGGTACAGTAAGTGCATATAAATTGAGCTCTAGCTAAAATTAAGGGAGGACATCAAAAATAACTTCCTGAATGAGGTAGTAAAATGATACTTAAAATAGTTTAGAAATATCGGTATAATGATTTAGTCAGTGCAGTTATGAAATAAATGGTGTTGACTGTAAATTTCAGAGGTTCACACTAAAAAGAGATAGGTAATTAAAATACAACTTGAAAGGAAAAAAGGTTTTGCTGAGATCATGCTTAAATGAATAATCTCATTTAATCCTCTCTAGGAGAATATGAGATCCTCACTTTAAAGATGGGAAAACTGAAAGATAGAGGTTATACTGTTACTAAAACTCTAGGTTCAGGATTAGGAGATTAAAGTTTCTTTTCTATATCCCCATAATTTTACTAAATTTTCTTGGCACTCTGCAGGAAACTTCAAATGTCAATGCATGCATATAATCAATGACATTTTGAACCCCTATGTTCATAAGTTTGTTCATCTTCCTTTCATTGTAACTAAAATGGGCGTAATGGAGGCAGTGCAAAATTGAAAATTAATTTTTATTATTATTTACTAGAAGAAAGTCAAGTTTAATTTGAAAAAGAAACTATCCATAAGCATAATCTAAGGTCAAAAATGGTCATTTTGCTCAAGTATGGAAAATCTGACTAGTGGATAAGGAACAAAATGACACTTGAAGAATACATAAATTTTACAAGATGTCCAATATATATGTACCCAGCTTATTGCAGAGTAGTCTGATGAATAATGTTTTTAATAAATTTTTATTAATTAGTTCATTATTAGTTCCTCTAAAATATGAATTAATTGTGAGTAATTTTAAAATTCTTTTGTTGGGGGAAATGCTTTTAGAACCCTTTTCTTCTTCTTAACATCTTCAGTAGAAAAAATGATATTAACTAGGGGAGTTTTCTGTATTTGATTGAAGAATAGAAAGGGTGCCTGCATTCCCAGTGTCTAGCACAGTGCCATGAACATAGTAGATGTTCAATAAATCTGTGTTGAATGAATGTTCACATGAATTAATGTTATCACATTTTATTAATTATAAGACACTACTGTTTAAGTCACACTATCAAATGAATAGACTTTGGGGAGAATATTCATTATGTTAATTATACATATCAAATGCAAGGTGAATCCTGTAGTAGAAGATATTTTTCTCTTTTTTCTTTTTTTTTATTGAAGTATAGTTGATTTACAATATTACATGAGTTTCAGGTGTACTACATAGTGATATTTTTATAGATTATACTCCATTTAAAGTTATTATAAAATAATGGCAAAAATCTGTCTCGAGCTAGCTTAAGCAAAAGGGGAGATTTATTGGAAGGATATGGTGTCATGTGACTCAAAGCTGTACAAGCAAATGTTGGGAAGGATGGGTTGTGATGTAGCTGGACCTAAAGTATACCTGTACCTGGATATCTGATTGTCCTATCAAAAGTGTCAACTTCTCTGTGAGTGTGGTTTTCAATCTCAGTGAAGATCAACTTTGATATATGCCTTCGGGAACATGTCTGGCTACCAAGATTTAGATATCTTTCTATCTTGTAGCCCCTTCTCTCCCACCTCCACCACTAGCTGAGTGTATTTTGTGATAGTTTTTACAAAGACTATGTTGAAATTGGCAAGTTCAGGTGATTGGAATGAACAAAGTGGTATTTTTTTACATTATTGATTAGAATATTAATGCAAAAATATTTGGTGCTTTAAAACTTGAACAAATATTCTGTCCAGCAAAAGTGCTGTGGCTATTTTAATTAAAGATAAATTATGGCTTATGCAGAAGTTATGTCAATAGCAGAGATGAAATTAATAAAAAATGTTTTAAATTATTTTTAATGATGTTCAACATATTTTCAGACATCATGGGAACAATTGTTCTGTTTATGTCCATATTTCCAGCAATTAGCGCATTGCCTGAAATATTGTAAACAGCTGGTAAATATTTGTCACTAATATATTGATAATAAGGTCTTCTTCATTCACATAATTAATTCATAACAGTAATAGTGAAATGGACTACACTGAGGCAGTAGGAATGTTAAGAAAGTATTTAAAATATCAGTGTGTGTATTCCATGTTGTGACCTATTCACAGCTAAATGACAAATTATATAAAACAATATATTTAGATGTAAGTGACCTGAAAGATAAGTAGAGATCCAAGCCATAAAGAATGTGTCTTGTTGAGTCTGGATTTGTATCATTTATTAAAGATGACTCGAAATTGTACATTGGTTCTTTGGAACTTACTCAAGATGTTAAATACATAGAAAATTCTTGAGGGGAGTAGAACTAAGCACAAATAATAATAAAGATACTGAGAGAAGTGGCTATTTGTCCCAGAATACTCAGCTAGAAGAGAGAAAACATGGCCAATTGTTTACATAGATATATTTGGATAAGACCTTTACAGCAGAGGATGAATACCAAATACTGTTGATTTTTTAATAAATGATATATTTTAATCATTTTTTGTAGCAAAAAGAAAATTCTTTGGCACAGTGATTATTTTGAAGTTATTAAATGCAAAAAAAATCTAATCTAATAATTTTCTCTCTCTGTATTTTATTGCAGTAGGATATAGCCCTCACCTATGCAAATGTTAATGCCTTTAGGTGAAGCCCTCCTTTTAGTTAAATTGAACTTAAATAGATGCTTCATGCAGTAATGAAGAAAATATTTTTGTTAATCCAAGATGAGGATTATTTAGAATTTGTCTGTCTAGTCCCTCATCAAGGATAAAATGAAATTTTAGAGTTGGAATGTGTCAAATGAAATTGTGACTAATCCTTAATTTTTGCATGTGGAAACTGAGTTTCTAATGATTGAGAGTTACAATTTAAGGCCTTCTATTTAGACATACCTACATATAGAAAAACAAGTTTCAAAGTGTACATGGTTAAGAAGTCAATAATAACATAAAAATTGCAGTAATATTTTCCCTTAACTGTAGAATTCTTGTTCAGATGTAATGTTCTTCATGTAATTAAGTTCTTAGCTTAATGAAAATTTTTTTGTTTTTTTAATTTTTTTGAATTTATTATTTTTTTTTGAATTTTTGAGATTTTGAATTTTATTTTATTTTTATACAGCAGGTTCTTATTAGTTATCTCTTTTATACATATTAGTGTATACATGTCAATCCCAATCTCCCAATTCATCCCCCCACCCCCCACTGCTTTGCCACCTTGGTGTCCATATGTTTGTTCTCTACATCTGTGTCTCTATTTCTGCCTTGCAGACTGGTTCATCTGTACCATTTTTCTAGATTCCACATATATGCATTAACATACGATATTTGTTTTCCTCTTTATGACTCACTTCATTCTGTATGACAGTCTCCAAGTTCATCTGAAAAATGTTTTTAATGAATTGCTTTTGCTTCTCTAAATTATCTATCTCAAGAATCATTCTTAAGAAAAGAAATTTTAAATGAAAGAAAATTATTTCTCTGTGATTCAGAACACATATAATTCTTAGATCTTAACCACAGAACTATAATGCTCATTCATGAACATTGATTAGGAAATGGGCACCCCTTGAGACATGCTCAGTATCAATATAAACTTAATTCTTCTTTAAAAGAGCTAGTCATGTGTCAATCAATGTGCTGAAAATAAATGCTTTGGTTATATGACTTAAAAACAGAATTTTCAGTAGCTTATAACTTAGGAAGAAATAGGAGTAAATGTGTTAAAGCTGAAATGGGGGTCGTATGAATTTCTATTGCTCATATGGAAGATTGATTAGGATTAAATTGGCCCAGCAAAGTGTAGATATGCAATAGGTACTAAATGCAGAAAAACGATGATCATAGTGCCTAGCAACTGCTAAAACAGGGAGAATGAAGAACACATATTTGTTAATTGCCTGTAATTGTTACTACCTGTTTCACAGTAGAATTACTGTTTATTGTGTTTTGTTGACAGAATAAAGCATAATTTAAAGAGGGAAATTGGTACACCAACATTTATTCATTTTTCACTCTGTGCTAGGCATTGTGATAAGTGTTTTGCATATTTATTAAAATGTTATCACTGGAGTAACAATAAGTATTTAAAATGTGTTAATAAAACCCAATATTTTAATTTTGTATAAGAAATGATATTTTTGTCATATATGTGTCAAATACAAGTGATTAGTTATTTAAAAATAATTTAGTATTAAGTCTTTATTTATGCAATACATAACTGAATATGAGACAAATTACAAAGAAATATAGTCTCCTATTTATTTATTATTTTGGTAAGAATAGAGCAATTAAGTTTGAGCTCTAAAGAAACATATCAAAATGCATTTGAGTAGAATGGAAATCAAATATTCCACATAGGCAGTAAAAATAATTGTACACAGATTGAGTTAATTGGGGAACCTGAATCATGTGTTAATTTTAGAGCCTGATCTAAATAAAATGAATTCAGCAGACAAATCAATGGAAAAGATCCAGTTTATTGATGATAGAAGAGATTACTTTAGCAATGCACTGTAGTGGAAGTTAGAAAAACATATTGAGATTTGATAATTGATATTAAAAGAAGAGAGCAAATCTACCAGTAGTTGGAAAAAAAAAAGTTGGCAAAAATTGGGGGTGAAAGTGTTAACAACTCAAATGCTTCCATTAAGTTTCCTTAAAGACTTAAGTATTCACTTCCTTTCTTCCTATGCATCATCATCCCATAGAGCAGTTTTTCATTTTCAATATTTCTAACAAATTAATTCAAATCAGCCGAAGTTTTCTTTTTTGTTTTCTACTTGCATATTTTGGAATGAAAATTGAAGTTACTAGTGGTTGCTCCTTCTTTCAATCTGTGTCACTTTCAAGCAGTGTGACCTACTTATGCTAACTAAAAATGTGAACTAAAAATTATTTGAATTTTATTGTTTGCAAAGATCTTAGGAAAAGCTTGAAAAATAGTGAGTTAATAATGTGACTAACAACTAGAATTATATCTTACTATTTATGCCACAGACACATTCCTAAATAGGGAGCAGTAGAGTTAAAGCTTGAAGGAGTGAGTTGTTCCTCCAGAGCTTCTAAACTTCTAAACTCTACACATATATTGTCATAGGAGAAGAAAGCTTTATGCCTACATAGAATGAACTCTCACAGCTGCAATTTGACACCAGAATTAAGATAAGAATATGTATATGAAGAATGCATCTGATTTTTTCTTTTAAATTATTTTTTTTTCCCAATGACATTTCTATAACATCAAAATTTTTCTTAGTGTTCAATGTTAGGAATTTTTTTTTTTTTGCATTGTCAGCTAGGCAGATTTTAGCTAAATATTCCTTTCAATTAATAAGTAATGTGCCCTAAGCTAGGTTACATGATTTCCTTCATACTGGGATCTCATTCTTCTATCACTGTGTTAAAAGCTTCGTTGACTATGTAAGCTGTAACAGATTCCTTTTGGAAGCATTAGTGAATATATAATGAACAAATAAATATGTGAACAATTTATGAGAGTTAGCATCTAGACCTCACTGGTTTTGACTGAGTCAAGAGATTAAAGTGCTATTTTGGAATTTATGAACAATATGGAATTTATGGAATTTTGGAATTTATAAATTCCAATTTTGGAATTTATGAACAACTAATCTGACCACATATAGTTCTCTTTAAAAGAGATAAAATGTAATAAAATAAAGAAAGAATATTTCAAAGATGCTTTTCTGATTAATTATAACTTTTTTTCAGGGCTTTTGCTGGATGTGTTTCATATGTCTGGCAGCCAGTGTAGTCTTTAGGGCTTCTCAAAGATGAAACTCCTACTTAAGTTGTACAGTACTGAATTATATATCATGGCTTTGTAGTACAGACAGAATCTAGAGCATCTGAAAAAGAAAAAAAGGCAGTAGGGACTGGTTATAAAGGAAAAAAATCACTTCTTTCTCTATGAATTGACCTCTCAGACAAAAATAATCAAATGTAATATAAGACTATAATATGATAATATCTGTGATAGATCCATATAACTAAGCATAGATAATGAAGTATCAAAAGAAAACATCTCTGTGTGGTTAAAAGTATCAATAAATACGAATGTGGTAGTATCATCAAACTACTGGACTGATTAAGAACCAGAAAACCTGAATGTATTTCCTTTGAAATTTCAGACAAATTACTTAACCCCTCTAAGCTTCAGGTTACTAATCTTAAAATGGGAGTTAGTAATATTGGCCTCATCAATTTTCAGACTGCTTGTGGAGTACACGTAAAAATTTCATGGAATTGTTAATAATTTTTACACCTCTAAAAGAAAAGGTATAAAAACCAAAAAAGTAATTTTAACATTAATAGCAGCAATAAAACTTATACTCTTGGTAAAGAAGGTTAATTTAATATCATCATTACATATATTTATATGTTTATATAACATTATATATATGTGTGTGTATATATATATATATATATATATATATATATAGTCTCATTCAAGGAAAGTAAAAAATGAACAAATGCAAAATTTATATTAATAATTGACCCCCAAAACAAGTGTATTGTAGGTTGGAAATCATAGTCAATTTTTGAACAATTTCCTGCAAAATTGACTCACAGTTATGCTCCAGTCCACTCTATCCATCTATCCTCTTGTCCTCTTTATCCTCACAAATACTAATAAGAACACTTAGTTGGGATTTACAAGGGGAAACAGAGATAACACCTTTGTAAATATTTTTGTAATAATTATTAATAACTAATAGTGATTTATATTATTAAAATAAAGATTTTCAAACAATTTCTCAGCCATGTCAGGTATAACCAAAGCAAAACAAACTCATATTAGGAAGAGCCTCTCTATTTTTTCTGCTGTGAGTCATAGAGTACTATCTTAGTGGGAAATATATAAATGAATTAGTAAAGAATCAATCAATCAACGAATCAACTCTTTAGAGGATATTAAAGTTGTCTATTTGTTGATGCTTACAACTTTAGCATTATAAGTGCTGCTTGTTGATTTCTATTTAAATTAAATTGTGTTTTATACAAAGGCACCTCACAATTTGCACATTTTTTCTTAACATTCTTACTATGGATATTCCTTACTATGGATATTATACTGTTCATTATGAAATCAACTCACAACAAATCTAATTGTTCATTTCATATTTTTAAAAGACTGTCAGCTTAAAGTTTTTGAGAACTTGGCCAGGATTATCTTTTCTCTTGATTTTTCAGATAAGAGTCTGAATTGATTCAGTACTTTTCAAATGTTGCATTAGCTGCAATCCAAAGTCCTGCAGGGCTCCCTAGGAGTGTGGTAAAAGGAGTGAATAGTAACTAAAATCTCTGCTTCTTTATGTGTCATAAAACAGAATGGAATTGTTAAAGCCTCCAATCTATTCCTTGATTATGCTTTGTATTTTAGAAAAAGCTTTCACAAATGCAGACACACAGTCTGAATCTATTATTGTTCCTATTTCAGCTGACATAATCAAAGTTATCCAAAGTGATGATATCAAAATATGAGCTTGGCTGGAGTAAGTTGCTTGTCTAGATAAATAAGATAGATAGTTTTTGTATTCTTCAGCTGTCTATGAGATTATACTTGGTTCAGATATACACCAATTGACTTGAAAGTATTTTTTATGGGAGTAAAGTATTTGTTAATGGGAGTTGTGTATGAAGCTATTTATTCATCTTTGCATTATTACTGCACTAAACTGAAACCAATTACAAATTATCCAGTCTCTTATTTTATTATTTTTCATTTTTAGCTTTAAAATACCCCCCTTTTTGGCATAAGGATGATAAATTGAACTCAGTGTTAATGGTTATGTCCATTCAGTTGCCTTCAACAAGGACATCTAGACCACTCATCTAGACATCATTCATCTAGATCACTTTCAGACTGTAGGACATAAAAGGGAAATATTCCAATTGGGATTCTGTTTGGGATTGTATTTATCATACAGTGAAATTTTGATTTTCTACAAAGTCATTTCCAAAGGCTTTGCATAGACTGCTCCTCAAAAAAATAAAAACAGAACTACTATGTTGTCCAGCAATTCCACTCCTGTGTATATATCTAGAAAAAACAAAAAACACTAATTTGAAATGATAGTGCACCCCAATGTTCATAGCAGCACTATTTACAACAGCCAAGATACGGAAGCAACCCGTGTCCATCAACAGATGTATGGATAAAGATGTGATATATATATATATATATACACACACACACACACACACACACACACACATATACACACACACACACACACACACACACACACACAAAATGGAATATTACTCAGCCTTAAAAAAGAACGAAATTCTGCCATTTGCAGCAATGTGGATGAACCTAGAGAATATTATGCTTAGTGAAATAAGTCAGAGAAAGACAAATACTGTATGATATCACTCATATGTGGAATCTAAAAACTAAACCGAATGAATGTATATAGCAAAACATACTCACAGGTATAAAAATCAAAGTAGTTTTTACTAGTGGGGAGAGTGAAGGCGGGAGGAGCAAGATACGGGTATGGGATTAAGAGATACAAACTATTATGTATAAAATAGATAAGCAAGAAGGATGTATGTATATATGCACAGGGAATCATAGCCATTATTTTGTAATAACTTTCAATGGAGTGTAATCTGTAAAAATACTGAATCACTATGCTGTAACACCTGAAAATAATATAATATTGAAAATCAACTATACTTCAATAAAAAAATAGACTTCTACTACTGGTGGAAACGGGAGCTCTTCAGATCAAGCTCTTAGTGAAAGGTACTGACAGAGCTCCTATGTACCTGGAGTATCAATGAATACTTATGCAAAAACAAGGCTTAGAAATAGAGATGACTCGGTCTTTAATTTGCATGTATTCTTTTCACTTTTCTCTTTCCTTCTTATGCTCTTTGCTTTTCCAGTGCATTAGGGATGAAAGCCCTAACTAAAAAACATCATATATATATGATGCACACACACACGTGCAGTGCCTGTGTGCATACATTTGCATACATGTGTATATGCTTTAAATCATATTTCACAAAAGAGTAGATATTAATGTGAAATAACCAGTCAAAAAGGAAGTTCCATCAACATTTTGGGAGCCCTCTGGGACATCTGACTTTTAACCTTTCACATCTTAGGCTCTCTAGGCTTAGTCTTGCTACAGAGCTACATGCTCATTTTCGTTAAATCAAGCTTTAATTTGTAAAGTTGTTATATATATATCTTATCCTCTCATAATAATTCCTCAGATATTCCTAAGATTGGTGTGAAAGAGATTTTTATTACCATTTCATAGATGAGGAAACAGATTCAGAGAAGTTGGCTTCATAAACATCTTGAGACCGAGCAGCAATAATTATTTTTAATCCAGGCCAGCTCTGCCTGGGATCACTGCTCTTTCTGTACATGGTATGATTGTGGCTTGGCTTCCAAGTTTTTTATCAGATTTATTAGATTTCATTTTATTTATCCAAAAATGTTTATTAATATTTATGAATCACATGTGTTTTTTTAGCATGATGTTTTCTTCAATTCTTAATGGCATATTTCCCCCACTTTAATGCTATTAAAATTAAGATGTCACAAAAATTAATGTCACAATGACATTTTTACAGAATCTGAAATTAAATTGCTAAAACAAATGATGTGAAAGATCTGAGAAAGCAGTATTTTGTGTCCCTATGCTTAGGAACATACATAATATGTCTTTGATTCTCTTCTCCCTGCTTTTTGCATAAAATCTTTATATGAAGATTCAAATACTATTTCATTATTTCTGTTCTTATAATTCCCCTAAACTGCTGTCAAATCTTACTTTATTAATTTTCATAATCTTCTAAACTTGTTTTTCTAAGTTACTTGATTTCCTCCTGAGAAGATAATTCTCATTGTATAGTTTTCTTTTCTGAGAGAATTTGATCTAATATCTATCAGTTTTTCAGTGATTTCACTGAATAGTTACTGAAGTTTTTCAATAACAGCTTGATTTATTGGAGTCTCTTCTTCTTTGTGTTATTTTTTTGTTTTGTTTTTGAATTTTATTTTATTTACTTTTTATACAACAGGTTCTTATTAGTTATCCATTTTATAATATTAGTGTATATATGTCAATCCCAATCTCCTAACTCGTTACACCATCACCCCCCCACACTTTCCCCCATTGGTGTCCATACATTTGTTCTCTACATCTGTGTCTCAATTTCTGCTCTGCAAATCCGGTTCATCTGTACCATTTTTCCAGGTTCTACATATAAGTGTTAATATATGATATTTGTTTTTCTCTTTCTGACTTAATTCACTCTGTATGACAGTCTCTAGATCCATCCATGTCTCTACAAATGACCCAGTTTTGTTCCTTTTCATGGCTGAGTAATAATCCATTGTATACATGTACCACATCTTCTTTATCCATTTGTCTGTCGATGGGCATTTAGGTTGCTTCCATGTCCTGGCTATTGTAAAAGGTGCTGCAATGAACATTGGGGTGCATGTGTCTTTTTGAATTATGGTTTTCTCAGGGTATATGCCCAGTAGTGGGATTGCTGGGTCATATGGTAATTCTATTTTTTAGTTTTTTAAGGAACCTCCATACTGTTCTCCATAGTGGCTGTATCAATTTACATTCCCACTAACAGGGCAAGAGGGTTCCCTTTTCTCCAAACCCTCTCCAGCATTTAATGTTTGTAGATTTTCTGATGATGCCCATTTTAACTGGTGTGAAGCGATACCTCACTGTAGTTTTGATTTGCATTTCTCTATTAATTAGTGATGTTGAGAGGCTTTTCATGTGCCTCTTGGCCATCTGGATGTCTTCTTTGGAGAAATGTATATTTAGGTCTTCTGCCCATTTTTGGATTGGGTTGCTTGTGTTTTTAATATTGAGCTGCATGAGCTGTTTATATATTTTGGAGATTAATCCTTTGTCCAATGATTCATTTGAAAATATTTTCTCCCATTCTGAGGGTTGTCTTCTGCCTTTTTTGTAGTTTCCTTTGCTGTGCAAAAACTTTGAAGTTTCATTAGGTCCCATTTGTTTATTTTTGTTTTTATTTCCATTACTCTAGGAGGTGGATCAAAAAAGATCTTGCTGTGATTCCTGTCAAAGGGTGTTCTTCCTATGTTTTGTTCTAAGAATTTTATAGTGTCCGGTCTTACATTTAGGTCTCTAATCCATTTTGAGTTTATTTTTGTGTATGGTGTTAGGGAGTGTTCTAATTTCATTCTTTGACATGTAGCTGTCCAGTTTTCCCAGCACCACTTATTGAAGAGACTGTCTTTTCTCCATTGTATATCCTTGCCTCCTTTGTCATAGATTAGTTGACCTTGGGAGGGTGGGTTTATCACTGGGATTTCTATCCTGTTCCATTGATCTATATTTCTGTTTTTGTGCCAGTACCATATTGTCTTGATTACTGTAGCTTTATAGTACAGTCTGAAGTCAGGGAGTCTGATTCCTCCAGCTCTGTTTTTTTCCCTCAAGACTGCTTTGGCTATTCAGGGTCTTTTGTGTCTCCATACAAATTTTAAGATTTTTTGTTTTAGTTCTGTAAAGAATGCCATTGGTAATTTGATAGGGATTGCACTGAATCTGTAGATTGCTCTGGGTAGTATAGTCATTTTCACAATATTGATTCTTCCAATCCAAGAACATGGTATATCTCTCCATCTGTTTGTATCATCTTTAGTTTCTTTCATCAGTGTCTTATAGTTTTCTGCATACAGGTCATTTTTCTCCCTAGGTAGGTTTATTGCTAGGTATTTTATTCTTTTTGTTGCAATGGTAAGTGGGATTGTTTCCTAATTTCTCTTTCAGATTTTTCATCATTAGTGTAAAGGAATGCAAGAGATTTCTGTGCATTAATTTTGTATCCTGCAACTTTACCAAATTCATTGATTAGCTCTAGTAGTTTTCTTGTGGCATCTTTAGTATTCTCTATGTGTACTATCATGTCATCTGCAAAGAGTGACAATTTTAGTTCTTTTCCAATTTGTATTCCTTTTATTTCTTTTTTTTCTTTGATTGCCATGGCTAAGACTCCCTAAACTATGTTGAATATTAGTGGTGAGAGTGGACATCCTGGTCTTCCTGATCTTAAAGGAAATGCTTTCAGTGTTTCACCACTGAGAATGATGTTTGCTATGTGTTTGTCGTATATGGCCTTTATTATGTTGAGGTTGGTTCCCTCTATGCTCACTCTCTGGAGAGTTTTTATCATAAATCAGTGTCGAATTTTGTCAAAACTGTTTTCTGCATCTATTGAGATGATCATAGGTTTTTCTTCTTCAATTTGTTAATATGGTGTATCACATTGATTGATTTGCGTATATTGAACAATCCTTGCATCCCTGGGATAAATCCCACTTGATCATGGTGTATGATTCTTTTAATGTACTGTTGGATTCTGTTTGCTAGTATTTTGTTGAGGATTTTTGCATCTATATTCATCAGTGATATTGGTCTGTAATTTTCTTTTTTTGTAGTATCTTTGCCTGGTTTTGGTATCAGGGTGATGGTGGCTTCATAGAATGAGTTTGGGAGTGTTCCTTCCTCTACAAAGTTTTGGAATAGTTTGAGAAGGATAGGTGTTAGCTCTTCTCTAAATGTTTAATAGAATTAACATTTGAGAAGCCATTTGAGAAGAACATCTGAGAAGCCATCTGGTCCTGGACTTTTGCTTGTTGGAAGATTTTAAATCACAGTTTCAATTTCATTACTTGTGATTGGTCTGTTCATACTTGCTATTTCTTCCTGGTTCAGCCTTGGCAGGTTATACTTTTCTAAGAATTTGTCCATTTCTTCCAGGTTGTCTATTCTACTGGCATAGAGTTGCTTGTAGTAGTCTCTTAGGATGCTTTGTATTTCTGTGGTGTCTGTCATAACTTCTCCTTTTTCATTTCTAATTTTATTGATTTGAGTCCTCTCCCTCTTTTTCTTGATGAGTCTGGCTAATGGTTTATCAATTTTGTTTATCTTCTCAAAGAACCAGCTTTTAGTTTTATGGACCTTTGCTATTGTTTTTTTTGTTGCTATTTCATTTATTTCTGCTCTGATCTTTATGATTTCTTTCTTTCTACTAAATTTGGGGTTTTTTTAATTCTTCTTTCTCTCCTTCCTTTAGGTGTAAGGCTAGATTGTTTATTTGAGATGTTCGTTGTTTCTTGAGGTAGGATGGTATTGCTATAAACTTCCCTCTTAGAACTGCTTTTGCTGCATCCCATAGGTTTTGGATCATCGTGTGTTCATTGTAATTTGTCTGCAGGTATTTTTTATTTTCCTCTTTGATTTCTTCAGTGATCTCTTGGCTATTTAGTCAGGTATTGTTTAACCTCCATGTGTTTGTGTCTTTTATGTTTTTTTTCCCTGTAATTGACTTCTAATCTCATAGCGTTGTTGTCAGAAAAGATGCTTGATATGATTTCAACATTTGTAAATTTACTGAGGCTTGATTTGTGACCCAAGATGTGATCTATCCTGGAGAATGTTCTGTGTGCACTTGAGAAGAAAGTGTAATCTGCTGTTTTTGGATGGAATATCCTATGAATATCAGTTAAATCTATCTGGTCTATTGTGTCATATAAAGCTTCTGTTTCCATATTAATTTTCTGATCTGATTATTAATTTGGATGATTAATAATCATCCAAATGATCTGTCATTTGGATGATATGTCCATTGGTGTAAGTGAGGTGTTAAAGTCCCCCACTATTATTGTGCTACTGTCGATTTCCTCTTTTATAGCTGTTAGCAGTTGTCTTATGTACTGAGGTGTTCCTATGTTGGGTGCATATATATTTATAATTGTTATTTCTTCTTTTTGGATTGATCCCTTGATCATTATGTAGTGTCTTTCCTTGTCTCTTGTAACATTCTTTATTTTAAAGTTTATTATATCTTATATGAGTGTTGCTACTCCAGCTTTCTTTCGATTTCCATTTGCATGGAATATCTTTTTCTGTTCCCTCACTTTCAGTATGTATGTGTCCCTAGGTCTGAAGTGGGTCTCTTGTAGACAGCATATATATGGGTCTTGTTTTTGTATCCATTCAGAAAACCTGTGTCTTTTGGTTGGAGCATTTAATCCATTCATATTTAAGGTAATTATCAATATGTATGTTCCTATGACCATTTTCTTAATTGTTTTGCGTTTGTTTTTGTAGGTCCTTTTCTTCTCTCGTGTTTCCCACTTAGAGAAATTCCTTTAGCATTTGTTGTAGATCTGGTTTGGTGGTGCTGAATTCATTTAGCTTTTGCTTGCCTGTAAAGCTTTTGATTTCTCCATCGAATCTGAATGTGATCCTTGCTGGGTAGCATAATCTTGGTTGTAGGTTCTTCTGTTTCATCACTTTAAATATATCATGCTACTACCTTCTGGTTTGTAGAGTTTCTGCTGAGAAATCAGCTGTTTACCTTATGGGGGTTCCCTTATATGTTATTTGTCATTTTTCCCTTGCTGCTTTCAATTATTTTTCTTTGTGTTTAATTTTTCCCAATTTGATTACTATGTGTCTTGCCGTGTTTCTCCTTGGGTTTATCTTGCCTGGGACTCTGCCATTCCTGGACTTGGGTAACTATTTCCTTTCCCATGTTAGGGAAGTTTTCAACTATAATCTCTTCAAATATTTTCTTGTGTCCTTTCTCTCTCTCTTCTCCTTCTGGGACCCCTATAATGCGAATGTTGTTGGGTTTAATGTTGCCCCGGACATCTCTTAGGCTGTCTTCATTTCTTTTCATTCTTTTTTCTTTATTCTGTTCCACAGCAGTGAATTCCACCATTCTGTCTTCCAGGTCACTTATCCATTCTTCTGCCTCAGTTATTCTGCTAATGATTCCTTCTAGTGTATTTTTCATTTCAGTTATTGTATTGTTCATCCCTGTTTGTTTGTTCTTTAATTCTTCTAGGTGTTTTTTCTTTAATTCTTCTATGTCTTTGCTAAACATTTCTTCCATCTTCTCCATCTTTGCTTCCATTCTTTTTCCAAGGTCTTGGATCATCTTCACTATCATTATTCTGGATTCCTTTTCTGGAAGGTTGCCTATCTCCACTTCATTTAGTTGTTTTTCTGTGGTTTTATCTTGTTCCTTCATCTGGTACATAACCCTCTGCCTTTTCATCTTGTCTATTTTTCTGTGAATGTGTTTTTTGTTCCACAGGCTGCAGGATTGGAGTTTTTCTAGCTTCTGCTGTCTGCCCTCTGGTGGATGAGGCTATCTAAGAGGCTTGTGCAAGTTTCCTGATGGGAGGGACTGGTGGTGGATAGAGTTGACTGTTGCTCTGGTGGGCCGAGCTCAGTAAAACTTTAATCCGCTTGTCTGCTGATGGGTGGGGCAGGGTTCCCTCCCTGTTGTTTGTTTTGCCTGAGGTGACCCAACACTGGAGCCTACCTGGGATCTTTGATGGGACTATTTGTGGACTCTGGGTGAGCTCACACCAAGGAGTACTTCCCATAACTTCTGCTGCCAGTGTTCTTGTCCTCACGGTGAGACATCGCCACCCCCTGCCTGTAGGAGACCCTTCAACTCTAGCAGTAGGTCTGGTTCAGTCTCCCATGGGGTCACTGCTCCTTCCTCTGGGTCCCTATGTGCACACTACTTTGTGTGTGCCCTCCAAGAGTGGAGTCTCCACTTCCCCCAGTCCTGTCAAAGTCCTGCAATCAAATCTCGCTAGCCTTCAAAGTCTGATTCTCTAGGAATTCCTCCTCCCGTTGCTGGACCCCCAGGTTGGGAAGCCTGACGTGGGGCTCATAATCTTCACTCCAGTGAGTGGGCTTTTGTGGTATAAGTGTTCTCCAGTTTGAGTCACACACCCAGCAGTTATGGGATTTGATTTTGTTGTTTTTGCGCCCCTCGTACAATCTCATTGTGGCTTCTCCTTTGTCTTTGGATGTGGAGTATCTTTCTTGGTGAGTTCCAGTGTCTTCCTGTCAATGATTGTTCAGCACTTAGTTGTGATTCCAGTGGTCTCACAAGAGGGAGTGAGAGCACCTCCTTCTACTCCACCATCTTGAACCAATCTCCTCCATTGTGTTATTGTAAACATTACCTATCTTGAAACTTACCTATATTTCATGATATCTCCCCAGTACATTTTCAAATTAATGGGGAAAATATATGTAAAAACACTGAGTTTTAGAATTTCTTGCTGAACTTTTCTATCTTTGCCTTAACCTGTGTAGGTTTTGCTAGCAGGGATAACATGACCTGAGAAGAGTGAAAGTCAGAGTTGAAAAAAATTAAAGTGTCCAAACAAATGACCCTAAGAGTTAGGGGAAAAGCAGAGGTAGATAAGATTCCAAATGACTGCACTCATTCAAACTCAAAGAATGGCTCTATTTTGGCAAATTAAAGCATAGCATAAGAAACTGAAGATGAGTCCTTGTTGAATGGACCTACCCACATGGTAAATGTTAGTGAAAAACTAAACTGAGGGCTCAGTCCAAGGCACATATGAAGTCAAAACTATTTTCAACAATTAACAAAACAGAAATCATTCATGTGTTTATTGTCTTGGTATGATTTCATTGATTCATTCAGCATCTATTTATTGAATACCCACTATGAGTGAGATTTTATGCTAGGCATTGGAACCTCAGTACTAAGCAATAGATATACTGTCCTTTTTTTCTATAGATTGTCACCTAATTTAGATGAAGGTAGAAAGAGTCTTGGTGGAAGTGTGAATTCAATTATTTTGAATACAGAAGGGTAAGGATTTTTTTCCAAGCCAGAGCATGGGGTAATAATTAGGAGTTAGCCTCAGTCTATCCTCTCATACTTCTAGATTTACAAATTTGGTCTTGTTTTATGAATATATGAATTAACTTAAGTTTACATGTCTATAAATCTGGATCAGAAATCATCTGGAGAAATAAGGAAACAAAAACCACCACCGTGTAAACATCTAACCATTTAAAATATGAGGATTCAAGGAGCCAAAGCAAGATGAGCAAGTGAAAGTGTTATGCTTCCATTATAATTTGTTTCTTAATCTGAAGTCATGTGCTATGCCAACACATTAAGGGGATTTCTAACTCATAATTGGAGGACCAAGGAATATTTTCTAAAGCAAGTGATTTCAGAATTGAGACCACAGTGATGACTAGCAGTGAATTAGGAGAAGGGCAGATGGTGGAAGCAGGGCAAGAGGAGGAAGGGAGTGAGAATGAATCAGGAAGGGAGAAGAATTTGAGAAAGGACCCAGAGACAGGAAGCTGGGATGTCTTGCAGTTCAGTTTCCGTGGGATGGTGGTAAAGAGCAGCAGTGGCAACAGTAACTGGAAAGGTACACAAGGAAAGACACTGAGAAACCATTGTATTGTATTAAGTAGTAACTTGATTGAATTTTTTGCATTTAAGCATGATCACTCTTGCTGCAGTTTTGAAGACATTTTTGAGTGGGGAATGGCTGCCAAGCAGGAAGAATATTAGAAGATATTGCAGTAACCTTGGTGAGAGATAATAATGGCTTAGACTAGTGCTTTTCAAACCTTTTTCCTTAAACTCCCCCTAAAGAATTTTTAAAGTTAAATATTCTCTCATATACTTATGAACTGACTTACAAACTCATCATAAGTTTAAACAGTTGAAAAAGATGTAATTTTCAGCATATTGTAAATTTTGACATTTTAAAATAAATCTGTTGTTTCACTCCTAAATATATCCTTTAAGAGTCTGAAGAGCATTGAGAGCCCATGCTCATCATTATCCAGTTAAAAATATTTGAAATAGCTCTTGTAAAACAAGAAATTCTCCAGACACTAGCTGGGTATCCAAGAATTCAACTCAATTTTGACACTATCACCCTAGAGATAACATCAAATTCTAACCCTTTAATAACATTGTTGGCTCCTTTGGCAACCAGCCCCCATTCTCAGGTGCTTTCCAAAAGTCACCTTATTAATGTAGCAAAAGACACCTGTATCACTTTCAACACTTTGGAAATATCAGTTGTTTGGGGAGCTATGAGCCAGGAACTGTAGACAAAGACAAAATATAAATAAAAAATATATTTTGGCCATCTGAATGACCACATGTATATTTCTTACAAATCACGATTCCATAAAACTCTTTTCAAAATCAAGTGAACATAAAGGTAAAGGTTTACTCCCATACTCTGAATTCTATTCTATTGATTTATATGTCTATCATTATACCAGACTACACTGTCTTGATTACTGTTGCTTTATAGTAACTTTGAAATTTGGAACTATGAATTCACCAACTTTGTGCTTATTTTCACTGTTCCTTTGACTATTCTGGGTCCTTTGGATTTCCATATTAATTTTAGGATTGACTTGTCAAATTCTGCAGGAAAGCCGGATGGGATCTTGAAAGGGATCACATTCAATCTGTAGAACACTTTGGGGAATATTGACGTCTTAAAGATGTTAAGACTTCTGATCCTCAAAAACAAGATGGGTGTCCTTTATTTTAGGTCTTCTTTAGTTTCTTAAACAATGTTTTGTAATTTTCAATGTAAAATTTTTACACTTTTGTTAATTTATATCTAAGTATATTATTCTTCTTGATGTTATTATAAATGTAACTGTTCAAATTTCATTTTCAGTGGTGATTGATTTTTGTATGTTGACCTTGTATTCTGCACCCTTGCTGAACTCATCTATTAATTCTATAGCTCTTTAAAATTGGGTTCCTTGAGATTTTCTGTGTATAAGATCAGTCATTTGCAAACAGAGAAATACTGCTAGTTTTACTTCTTCCTTTACAATCTTTTTTTTTTTTTTTTTTTTTTTTTTGGTCTAATTGCCCTGGCTAGAACCTTGACCAAAATATTCAACAGAAGTGACAAGAGCAGACATCCTTGTCTTGTTCCTAATCTCAAAGGGAAAGCATTTCAATCCTTCATCATTAATATGATGTTAGCAGTGTTAAAATGTAATATTAATCATTACAGTAATATATAAGCAGTAATATGATTCATAGCTGCCCTTTACAAATTGAAAAGTTCCTGGCTATTCCCAGTTAATTGAACATTATTATTGTAAAAGGTGTTGGGTTTTCTCAAGTGTTTTTTTCTGTGCCTTTTGAATTGATCATGTGGTTTTGTTCTTTAGTATATTAATAGGATGTATTGTATCTATTGATATTTTAAACCAACCTGCATTCCTGGGAAAAATCCCACTTAGTTATGATGTATAATCCTTTCTATATATTGCTGGATTCATTTTGTTAGTATTTTGTTGATAGTTTTTACATTTAAGGGTCACATTGTTTCTTTTCACATCTCATACATTTTTGTTGGTAACTGGACAATTTAGGTAATAATATTATAGCAACTCTGGATACCAATACCCCCTATCAGGAGGTTGTTACTTTTG
The DNA here is from genome assembly GCF_963455315.2 of Globicephala melas. Classification (NCBI taxonomy): domain Eukaryota; kingdom Metazoa; phylum Chordata; class Mammalia; order Artiodactyla; family Delphinidae; genus Globicephala; species Globicephala melas. The sequence continues at coordinate 70,853,392 of NC_083323.1, read as the reverse complement.
TTGTTTGGATTTTGGGGGACATTTGTTTATTTTTTTAATGATTTGGTTGAAATAGTCTGTGAACTCTACTTCTGTACAGAACTGTTTAAAAGGCCAAACTTAAAAGGTGTATATACACATCTGCCCCAATCCCAAATGCCAGAATTCACACACATGACCCAAACTTAGCTGCCAGAGGCACTGGGAAAGGTAGAGAATTAGTGTTATTTGGTGAACGCCAACAATCTCTGCCACAGTCCAATCTTCCAGTCATCCTTTTCCATACACGTGTGCCCATTACCCTCTTCTCTAGGGGGATTCCATCCAAAATTACTGCATCTAGTTCGAAATCCAGGAACTCTCAGGTCAGCATATGCATCTGCTTGGTCTACTGATCTGAAAAATAAAAAGACAAGGTCTTTCTCCCCTCCTCTGCATTCATAAATGCACCTAGCATAAACAGTGAGGTGGGGGCAGAAAAAGTATAACCACATGTACCATTCAGAAAATGGAAGCCTGGATAACATACAAAGATGACTTGCCTACATAAATGTGGTGACTGGACAATTTGTGCAGTCTCTCTGCCCTGGAAGTGGGGAGAGTCCCCTGATGACTCATGCTCTGCTATCCAGAAGAAAATTTCTTGTCTGTTTTCCTTTCTGGACCCTTGCTCTGCCCTCTTCCTCTTCCTCATTGAGTGCACGTTTTGGAGTCATACCGTTGGGGAATCTACAAAACTTTCACAGTTTATGGACAGTTTGGTTTAGGTTTTCAAATTCAGAAACTTTGTTGGCATGAGTTCTTAGAATCTTTGGAACAAAATTCTCTCCACAATTTTAGTAAGACCTGATGTTTTACTTCTGGTTTGGCCATGTTCTAGTAAACACACCTCAAAATATTTTCTAAACATTGTTCTGAAATCTGATTTATTTTTTTTCCCTTTATCACGACACTTCCTTCATCTGCCTATCAACTCTATGGCAGCTACCAAGGGTATCTGGAACAATTGATGCGAAGGCCACACCCTTAATCAAGCTTTTCTCTACTTTATTTAAATGAGTTTTCATGGGCCTTTCTCATTTAAAACCTGTTTTATTATTTTATCTTATCATTTGGTATCTACAAGCATTTGTCTTTTTCAACCCTGAAAGACTATTCATTTCTGGACTTACTCTATTCCTTTATATTCCTCTTGCAAATTGGCAAGTTGTTTCCTGAGCTAATTTATTTTTGATAATACTTAGCCAAACACAACCAGCAATAATCAATACTCACTACAAGACTTTATATGATAAACCAGTACTCATGTGATCTGCTTCCCAGGATTCTGCAAGAAACATCTTTACCAAAATTTGCCATTGCTTAACATGAATCAAGGTCTTTCTAGCATCCAATATTAGCTTCCCCACTGCTCACAATCTGACCATTATACTCTTGTCTCACACTTTAGGATGAGTTTTGAATTTGCAGCAGCATCCCTCTTTAAGGTACCAATTTCTTTATTAGTCAAACATGTTAAACTATGCTGTAGCTATAAACAATCTAAATATCTGTTTTAACCTAAAAGGCTTATTTACTCACATCACATCTGTTACTTTGCCATTTGGAATATGTGACCTCAAAGGCCACTGTGTTAGGGAGAGAGATGGCTAGAGAATTTTAAGAGCCAGGCTTAGAAAAAGGCCTTATGCCATTGCTATCTACATTTCATTGGCCAAAAGCAGTCATAAGGCTCTAAACTTATAAATGCAGAAGAGAAGAGCAAAAAGATAGTGTTTGTAGTCTCTGCCAATTATTAAAACATTTTATCATCATAAAATCAATATGAACCTACTATTTTACCAAAGCCTTCTTTCAAGCACAGTACTGTCAAGCACAGTACTGAATTTCTAATCTATTCATTAATTAATGCTTTTATTAAAAAAAAATATTTATTTAGCACATACAATATGCTTAGAACAATAGAATCACTTAGAAAATGAAGATAAGGAGTACTGGGGACAGACATATAAATAATCAGAAGGTAATGTAATATGTACAGCATTATCCAAAATGCTAGAGGGATACAAGAAGAGACAGTGTTTAACTTTGCCTTGGGCTATTGGAGAAGTTCAGGTTTTAATTCTCAAAGTCAAAGGAAGTGACACATGAATCCTGTCTTTCTGGATAGAGAAAGAATAATGGCCTTCCAGGCTGAAAATAATTGTGGTCTAGTCAGATTTTAAAACAATAAATCAAGTTAAATTTTAGTTGCTCCTGAATGGATCATGTTCTTGATTGTGCAGTTAAGAATCACTTGTATATACTTAATAGCAGCTCCATGCATCTAATTATAATATCCTATAAACCTTAAATGAATTTCCCTAGTCACCTTGATTAGAGCATATAGAAATATGTGAGTGTTTTAAAAAGATTAGTCATTTGTAGAAGCCTAGTACTGAAGATCAACATATTCAAATTTTATTTTCTTCTAATTTGTATTTTTCTTTTTGTTAAATATTTAATAATATATAAAGGATCAATGCTGGCTTCTTTATGTAAAGGGAGAGAAGAATAGAGGTGGCCTTTCTGGATTTATTTATTTATTTATTTATTATAATTATTTTTTTCTTGATGATATCATTGGTGGTACTTTTATGTTCACTTTAGTATGAATAGAAACAACTTTGGATTATTTCTTAACTTCAGACATTATGGGACTTGTAATTTATGGCTTTGCCTTTATTAATAACTACTGGAAAAATTACCCACTTTGAGGAATTAAAAGTTTCATTGAGCAAAAGTCACAACTTATTAAGGTTTTTTACATTCCATTCTTTCTTGAGATGATGGCTCCTGTTTCCTTTGTTAGTTTTTAATTATAATATAATTCCTTTCTTCCAGTAGATAAGATCTTTATCTCCATAAACCAAAATAATTGTCCCCATTGAAATTTTATATTAATTAGTAGGTGGTCATTTGAATGCTAACTTTTCTTTATACAGAAGCCATTAAGATTTTATGTTTTTTTTAACATCTTTATTGGAGTATAATTGCTTTACAATGGTGTATTAGTTTCTGCTTTATAACAAAGTGAATCAGCTATACATATACATATATCCCCATATCTCCTCCCTCTTGCATTAAGATTTTAATTGGGACAGATATTTGTAATTCATAAGTAAAATTTCAAAGCAAAGCCTATGATCTAATTTGTTAAACAGGATTACAGAGTGTATCTATTTCTATTATTATTGCCATTTGAAGGAACTTTGAAAGTTATCTACTCCACCTTCCTTTCAAAGTAATATCTTACATAGAGCCTGCTGATTATGCCAAGGTACTTAGTGACATAAATATTTTTAAGTCCTGTTATCGTGAGGTCACAGGCTTCAGCAGCTATCATTGACATGCTGAACTGTGAAGAGATCAATTGGAAAACCGTATTTCCTTTGTATAAGGTGTGTAAGTTATATATGGAGAATTTAAGATTTTTTTTAAAAAAAATTGGGCCTTTGAGAAGTGATTAGGTCAGTGATCAAAAAGCCCTCACTAATGTGATTAGCGCCCTTATAGAAGAGGCACTAGGAAGCTCTCTTTCGCTTTCCACCATGTGAGGACTCAACAAAAAGATCACCATCTATGAGCCAGGAAGTGAGATTTACCAGACACCAAATCTGCCAGTGCCTTAATCTTGGACTTCCTAGCCTCCAGAATTGTGAGAAATAAATTTCTGTTGTTTATAAGGCACCCAGTCTATGTTATAGTAGTCCAAATGGACTAAGACATCATTCATCTCCAAATATCTTCAAATAATTCAATGATTCCAATACTTTCTATGCTTGCCTTATTTAAATATGGCAATACACATAGAGATATTTCCACAAATCAGTCAATCAAAACAAAATATGTGGAACATTTCTAACCACATCTAACTCAAATTCATTTTTTAAATTAAGAAGGGTAAATCAATATAGAGAAATCTATAATTTTAATGCATCCAATTAATAGACCAGAGAGTGTTCAAGTAACCAAAGATTGGTCTGCATTAAAATAAAAATTGGAAACAACAAGGTCCTACTGTGTAGCACAGGGAAATATATTCAATATCATGTGATAAACCATAATGGAAAAGAATATATATATATATAAGAATGTCTATATGTGTATAACTGAGTCACTGTGCTGTACAGCAGAGATTGGCACAACATTATAAATCAACTATACTTCAATTAAAAGATTTATATTAAATAAATAGTAGTTTAAACCTAATTTCTAAAATAGGTCAGGGTATAATTCAGAGAGAATGTGAATGCTGTGTAAGTGAAAACTAGAGAATCTGAGGATTGTGTAACCAACTACAAGGGATGTGTAGTTATTTTACACAGGATTTATTTTAATCTATCAAATTCAGAAATGTCAGTGAAATGATAAATATTTCATGTATTTTTATTGGTAAGAATTTTAGATTTTTCTCTGGTTTGTATTATTTGTTTGTTTGTTACCGCATACAACTTCAGCATTAATATCTTCTAAAGGATACTTACTTTCTTGTTCACTTGCTGTAAGGATTAAATAAGTTAATTATGTGAAATACTTTAGATATACAAAAGCTATAAAGAGAATATAATACATATCAAAGTATTCACGGTGAAACTGAAAAGATAGAGCATTATAAATCATTTGAAACATAAATGTATTCATCCCTAACTACATTCACCTCTTATCTTCTGCAGATATAGCTATTTTTAAAATATCAATATTTATCCTTCTCATGCATGCTTGTATTCATTTACTACAGGGGTATAAATTATTAAACAATATATGGAAATGGTTTCAAATTTTATAATGACTAAGTCCAACTATATTCAGTACCCCAGCTTTTAATGATAAATATTACGTTTGTGTAAGTCATCAGAATTATTATATGAAGTTCTGGCTCCTTTAATTTCACTACTCTCTAGTGTTCTGTTTCATGAATGAAACAAATTTCTTCATCTATTCTCTTACTGATGTATATTTATATTTGTTTTCAAAATTTTACTCTTTCATAAACTGCTACAGAAATAATAAAATGATGAAAGTAATTTAAACAATTTTCTCATACTTACTATGTTTTAGGCACTGTTCTAAGTAATTTACATATATTAAATCATTTAGTTCCACAGCAGTTTTTTAAGTATTAATATTTTATACCACATATATATGAGGAAACTGAGTCAACATCACAGAACTAGTATATGATGTTGCTAGAAATCAAATGAGACAATTTGGCTCAAGAGTCAGTTCTCTTAACCACATAGCACTTTAGGCACACAAGTGAGAGCAGGTCTAAGACTGGCTCTCAGTCCTGTCTGCAAGTTAGAATCATCTAGGTGCTTAATTAAAAAGGACATGTGCCCAGTCCTCTCTCTGGGTCAGTTGACTCAAAATCTCTCGGGATAGGATCTGTAGATAAATATTTTTTAGTCTTATTTTAAATTAAATTTTTATTTTGAGGTAATTGTAAATTTACATGCAGTTGTAAAAAAATAATACAGAGCAATCCCATGGACCATTTACCCAGTTTCCCCCAATGATAAAATCTTGCAAAACTATAGTACAATATCACAACCAGGATTGACATTAATAGTGTCAAGATACAAAACATTTCCATCACAATGAAGATCCCTCCTATTGCTCACCTATAGCCACACCCATTTCCCTCCCACTGACTCCCCTCTTAAGCCTGGGCAACTCTGTTCTCCATTTCTATAATTCAGTCATTTCAAGAATATTATGTAAATGAATTATACAATATATAACCACTTGGAATTGAGTTTTTTCACTTAGCATAATTGTCTGAAAATTCATCCAGCTTGTTACCTGTATCAAAATAGCTTGTTCCTCTTTAATTGCTAGTGGTTTTTCATGGTATGGATGTGCTGCGGTTTGTTTTGTTTAACCATTCACCTGTTGAAGGACATCTCCATCATTTCTAGTTTTTTGGCTGTTACATATAAAACTGTTATGAATATTCATTTATAAGTTTTGCTTGAGCATATATTTGCATTCCTCTGGGATAAATGCCCAGAAATACAACTGCTGGGTCATATAGTAGTTATGTGTTTAATTTTTTAACTTCTGAATAGCCCTGATGTGAGTATTTTCATAGTTTCTCATAATTTGGGTATCATTGTGCTAGGGTTTATACCTAGGAGTGACATTTCTAGGGCATAGGGCATATACATTTTCAACTTTACTAGAATTTGACAAATTGGCTTCCAAAATGAAAGTGACCATTTATATTCCTGTGTGTGAATCTGTTGCTCACTCCTCACCATCACCCGGTATTTTCAAAATCTTAAAATGTTTGCAGATTGAAGAGTGTTTAATGACATTTTACTATGGTTTTGTTTTGCACCAATCTGCTAGTGAGATTAAACATCTTTCTATACATTTATCAACTTTGCAGCTTTTTCTAAGCTTCCTGGTCAAAGTCTCTGCCCAATTGTCTATTTCTTTTCTCTTTTGTCTTTTTCTATACTAATTAGTGTGACTTTTTTGACATATTCTGGACATGAAACTTTAATTAGTTATATGAATTGCAAATAGGTTCCTCTGAGCTGTGGCTTGTTTTTATTTTTCTATTTTGTTCATGGTGTCTTTTGATGAATAGAAGTTTGCGGGTTTTTTTTTTTAACATAGCCAAATTTATAATCTCTTTTCATTGTGATTTGTGCTTTTATTTCTTTAAAAAAATTATTTCCCCTTATGAGGTCATAAGTATGTTTCTATATTTTTCTAGAAGTTTTATGCTTCAAATGTATTTAAAGAAAAATTAAAAGAAAATTAAACGTGGAATTAATGTGAGGTTAGGCTAATCATCCATTGCTTGGATCATCAGTTGTCCCAGCTCCCAATTATTAAATGATCCTTTTTTCCCCTACTAGTTGCAGGAATATTTCTATCATTGATCAGGTCTCCTTGTATGGTGGGTCTGCTTATGGACTTTCTATTTGGTTCTGTTGGCTTATTATTCCACCCTGGCACTGTTACTATGCTGACTTAATTCTTATAATATTATAATAAATCGTGGATATGCTGAAGTAAGGACCCCACTTATTTCTTTTATTTTTACTGGATTATAATTGCTCTACAATGTTGTGTTAGTATCTGCTGCACAGCGAAGTGAAGCAGCCATATTCATACACACATCCCCTCCCTCTTGGAGCTCCCTCTCCCCATCCCACCCAACTAGGCCATCACAGAGCATAGAGCTGAGCTCCCTGTGCTATACAGCAGGTTCCCACTAGCTACCTATTTTACACATAATAGTGTATTTATGTCAAACCTAATTTCCCAGTTCATCCCACCCTTCCCTTCCCCCACCATGTCCACATGTTTGTTCTCTACACCTGCCTTTCTATTCCTGCCCTGCAGATAGGTACATCTGTACCATTTTTCTAGATTCCATATATATGTGTTAATATATGATATTTGCTTTTCTCTTTCTGACTTTCTTCACTCTGTATGACAGACTCTAGGTCCATCCACATCTCTACAAATGACCCAATTTCATTTCTTCTTATGGCTAATATTCCATTATATATATGTACCACATCTTCTTTATCCATTCATCTGTTGATGGACATTTATGGAGGTTCCTTAAAAAACTAAAAATAGAACTACCATATGACCCAACAATCCCACTACTGGGCATATACCCTGAGAAAACCATAATTCAAAAAGACACATGTACCCCAATGTTCATTGCAGCACAATTTACAATACTAATTTCTTTTTCAAAATTGTTTTGACTATTCTTAGTTGTTTGATCTTTAACATAGGTTTTAAAATCATCTTACTACATTCTCTTCTAAATAGTGTTGATATTTTGACTGGAATTGTACTGCAGTTACAGACTAATTTGGGAGAAAATTGAAATCTTTAATATATTGAGTTTTCCTATCCAAGAACATTTAATACTAACTCTAAATTTAAATTAGCTCTTCTCCAAACTCTTTTAGAAAAGTTTGTAATTTTCTCCAGAAAGGTTTCACACTACTTTTGTAAAAATATTATCCTAGATGTATAATAGTTTTTTTTGTTAATGTAAATATTATTTTTATGACATTTAACTACTTGCTGCTTGTCTATAGGATTGCAACTAATTTATATAATTGATCTTATAGAAAAATTGCTGTACTATTATTAGCTATAGTTAGTAATTTTTGTTTTAGATATTTTTTTGTCAACAGTCATACTCTGAATAATGACAGCACTCTTTTATCCTTTCTAGTTCTTCTGTCTTTTATTTTTTTCTGACCTAATGGCTCAAGTCTCAAATATAAAGTTGCATAGAAGGCGTAGAAGCAGACATCCTGACTTATTCTTGACCTTAAAAAAATTATGTTAATTCACCAACCTCTTTTTTTGATCACACTTGAAGGTAAAATACAGTGTCTATCTCAAGGTAAAATTAAGTTTTTTTACTCTGAGGATGTTTTTTCTCACCAACCTTTTATTTTTAATTTTGAGTATAAATGTTATTTCTAAGATCTTGGAAAACATGAAATAGCCACAGGTTAAATATTGCTAGCATGGGCTTCCCTGGGGGTGCAGTGGTTGGGGGTCTGCCTGCCAATGCAGGGGACATGGGTTCGAGCCGTGGTCTGGGAAGATCCTACATGCCGCAGAGCAGCTGAGCCCATGTGCCACAACTGCTGAGCCTGCACACCTAGATCCTGTGCTGCACAGCAGGAGAGGCCACCGCAGTGAGAAGCTCGCGCACCACAGCGAAGAGTGGCCCCCCACTCGCCGCAACTAAGGAGGGCCCGTGCGCAGCAACGAAGGCCCAACGCAGCCAAAAATAAAAATACATAAAATAAAATAAATTTTTAAAAATGTTAAAAAAATACTGCTAGCATTAGTTAGTGAAAAAACAGAACTTATTGTTTAAGGTTTTCTCATTGATGATGCATACTGCTAGTTTACTAGGAAATTAATATCATTATTCATTCATTTTCCTACCTTTGTTTTCTAGATATAGCAGATGAGAGAAAAAACAATCTAAATGCTTAAGCAGTGTTCACTCTCCTACAGCCAAATTAAAGGAAGTGTATTTTTCTAATAATATGTTCATTGACTTGAAATCAAAATAATAGGGATGCTTTGAAGAAAAAAAACACTTTTTAGAGTAAACTGAATATAAAATGACATTTAAACTTTATAGAATCTCATGGAAAACTTGAATAGCATTGAATGATATTCACATCCTAGAAACACGTAGTATCTTCTGCTAAATTTGACTAATCCATCAATATAGCCACCTTTATTCTCAAAGTTTTTTTTTATTTTTTAATGACACTAGAGCCAACAAAAATAAAGCATAATGCCATAGTATGGGAAATATAATTAAATTATCACAGAAATTTTTAAAATTTATTACAGTTATTTAAATATTTTAATATGTCTATTCCTATACCAAAACATTTCCTACTAAGTATATGAACTGAACATATATTCGTTGTTAGCTTTTCTTTTCCTACCTGCTGCAGAGATTTCTCTGCTTTGTCAAGACAGAAACATAATTGTATTAACTTCCTGTATAGGAAACGTATTATTTTCCTCTTTTAACAAAACTTTAATAGAAGAGCTTTGTGATGCTATCATTTTCATGAGTTTAGTCTATTTATAAAGGAACTGATAAATCCAATGTGTTTGCCTCTGTGCATTATTTTTCTTGAAAATTTAGCCTAGATAATTATGAACTATTTACCTATATAAAATGTTTTGAAGCCTAAAATTTCAAGTGTATCTTAATTTTCTATTGAAATTTAATCACCTGGTTTTGAGTTGCTCTAAGAACTGAATTTCACCAATATAGTTGTGAATGTGAATTCTCTTGTTTTGTGACCTTGTTATCATGACAACTTCACTTGCTTCCCTTTCATCAGCTCTCATCTGCCAATGTGCCATGATAGCTACCCTAACATTTAAGTTTAATTCTCTTGCTTTGGGGTCAGTGAAGTTCAGGGATATTTAATCAGAATTTTCCATGTGAAAGTTGAAAATTTATACCTTGAGTATCCTTGCAATTGCTACTGTGCCTTTAGTAACTATTCCATGTTAATAGGTAAAATGATGTGTTCAATTAAATAGACTTATGAATGATTAACAAATACAATCACACCATCTTGCTATAATTCTTTAAAATTTTAATCAAACACTGGTTTTTCACCCTAAAATTTCTTTTTGTGAAAGAATGAAAGTGAGAAACCTAAACATGTTTTTAAATCTTTCCATTCAAAGGAAGAAATCATCTTAATCTTTATGAAGTTGACATGGTTAATGCACTTTCTATCAGTTAATGAGATTTGTTCACACTATTTAGCTTCCTGTGAGATTTCTTAGGTTAATTTTTTTGTACTCCATCTAAAATTAATAATAATATGAAAAAAAATCAACATGACTGGGGACTCTGAAGGTTGCTAAGGTCAGAAGTCTCAGCCTTGGTTTATTCAGAGATTGATTAATAACTAACTGTGCCTTGGAGTTGGCTCATGTGCAGGAATTAAATCAATGTAATGGTTTTTCAAGTTGAGATTTTAAAGTACCAAGATGACCTTAATTACATGTATTAAATCACTTATCAAATATTATACACAGCACATTTTGCCCTTTTCTTCATCTAATTAGTATTTTATTTACTATTTCTCTAAAAGATTTTCTTATATTCTCCCCACAATAAAGAAAGTTCCATTTCTCTGGTATATGTTCTTTGGAATCTCTTAGCTTATTAAAAAATTCTGAGAAAACAACAAAGATCCTGCTGCTAGAAGAAATAACAGATATGGGATTCCCAAGAAGAAAAATAGTTCATGTCACCCCCAGAGTGTTTCTCTTCTCCTCTCTCCTTTCTTTACATTTATGCAAAATAAATCCAAGGGTTGGAGATTAAGAGCAAGAGGAGAAAATCAGGAAAGGAGTGAGAAGTTTAGAATTGAGGAAGCGACTAGTGTTACCACCCCAAAATAATAAGACATAAGTTCCAGGAAGCAGCAAGGGATATAGAGAAACTAGCTGAAGGATGGAATAAGAGAATCCTCTCAGTCTTGTTCTTGATTTCCCATGTATAGGAGGAAAATACAGTTTCCTATAATAAGACAGAATAAGAGGGTCATAGAGATACATAATTTTTTGTTAAAATTAATTCTACATATATTGTGACTTTTACCTTGAATACAACTTTACTTCATGGTTTGTTCATCTGTTGGGAATTTTCAATTTTGTAACAAGAAAAAGAAAAAAAAACCTGTTAACTCTGTAGAAGCAAGAAATTCTTAGTGATAGTTGTATGCTATATGAAAATAAATAGGATTATCATCAAATAAACTGAATACAGATTGTAAAAATACCTGTAATTATACCTGTGCTCTGGGGAGCTAATATATGTAAGGAGCACAGTGTAATACAGAGTGTTCTCCTTAGGAACAAATTTACTTGGGGTGATAAGTATTCAGAGATAAAGTAAAATTTATGCAATAAAGAGATAAGACAGAATAGCAATAAAGAAAAGGCAAATTATTTAGCTAATGCATACTGAGTATATTCATTAATTCAACAACTATTTGTTGTTGAGTATCAAAAAATCCAGAGTCAACTAGATTTTAGAGGTTGAAAGATCATTGTGAGTTATAGGATTTAGGAAGTCTTTTAGGAGAAGAATTATCTTTTGCTGAGTTCTTATGGGTAGGTTGTTTAGAAGAAGAAGTGGGAAAGCATTCTTTCTGAGTACGTGTACATTTACTGAGTAAAGCAAATTCATTGCATTCTCAGGGTTTAGTAGCAGTAAATTACTTTGGCTAGAATGCAGTGTACAAATAGATTTGTGTTAAAATAGAAGTGAAAGTTCTAGAAAAGACAGATTTTAATCACTAGCCAGGATATTTGCAATTGGTGTTATGGTCAAAAATGAATCTACTCTTAAGCAAGTAAGTGGCATCGTGAAAGAGTGTGCGTCACTTAGAACAGAAAACCCAACTACAGTTGACTGAAGAAGGGGTTTGTCTGGAACATATCACTGAAAAATTCAGAGGTAAACAGGGCTTCAGGAATATCTTGGGAGTAATTTAATTAGGAGTTAGTTTTTATCCTTGTCTTGACATTGTTTACATTCTCAGGCTCCATATCATAATTTCCTTCAGTTTTAGGCTCACATCCTCCCAGAATTAAGTCCAGTAGAAAAGAGAGAGAAATATCTAACTCCTGAATAATGTTACTGTATTTTATGCTTGAAACTTCTAGAGTCACAAACTTATCTCTGAGCCAATCATCGTGGCTAAAAGGACAGAATTATATAGATTTACCAGGTGTGGGTCACAGACCTATTCTTGAACCATACCTCCTGTGAATAAAATCATTCAATAATTCATTATTATGAGTGATTGGGCATAGAGCCTGTGTACCATCCCCACTTCCACATGAATCAGAATCAAGAAAGGCTTGTTTCTCAGAGCAAATTTCTTCTTGAGGGAGAGAGAATGGAATGTGAATTTTGGTGCTAAAATACCACTCCAGGATGTTGTTGTAGAGTGGATTGGAAGAAAGAAAGCCCCAAAACAGGAAGACCAAATACCATTGACATAAATTATATGAATCCAATCTATATAAATTGGAATGGAAAGGGTAATATCAATATGCAAAATTTTTCAAGGATGACTTGGTATAACTTGTTAATTGATTAGCTACCGTTGGTGACGAAGGTGGTGGTGGTGATGGTGATGATGATGATGATGATGGTTAGCTTGTTGATCCATTAGCTGTTCCAACAGTTGGTATTTTCATAGTTATACATGATTTAGAGTTATACTATAGCCCAGAGGTTCCCAAACCTTTTCAAATTACAGCAGCCTTAATATCTGAGTCATTTTTTGTATGTTATCCCTACACCAAAATAAATACCTAAGAGATCTGTTTAATAAATATTTAGGTCTGAGAAATAATATGGTTGGGTTTCACTCCAAAAATTTTAAATGCCCCATGGGTCTCACCTTTTTTGAACCATAGCTATAGTTATTGACTTACAAAAGTGTTTCATTACTTCTTAAGAGTAATCAGGAAATCAAAATTAGATAGTACAAGAGTTTCACAGATACTAGTTGAGTAACATTGTGTATAAAGGAGTATCAAACTCACTTATGCAGATCTTAAGTAGGTAATCAGTATATACCATTTTGTCCAATTTTTTTCCCAGTTTAAGTTCTTTTTTTTTTTTTAAACATCTTTATTGGAGTATAATTGCTTTACAATGGTATGTCAGTTTCAGCTTCACAACAAAATGAATCAATTATATATATACATATGTTCCCATATCTCTTCCCGCGTGCGTCTCCCTCCCTCCAACCCTCCCTATCCCACCCCTCCAGGCGGTCACAAAGCACCGAGCTGATCTCCCTGTGCTATGCGGCTGCTTCCCACTAGCTATCTACCTTACGTTTGGTAGTGTATATATGTCCATGCCTCTTTATCGCTTTGTCACCATTTACCCTTCCCCCTCCCCATAGCCTCAAGTCCATTCTCTAGTAAGTCTGTGTCTTTATTCCTGTTTCACCCCTAGGTTTTTCATGACATTTTTTTTTCTTAAATTCCATATATATGTGTTAGCATACGGAATTTGTCTCTCTCTTTCTGACTTACTTCACTCTGTATGACAGACTCTAGGTCTATCCACCTCATTACAAATAGCTCAATTTCATCTCTTTTTATGGCTGAGTAATATTCCATTGTATATATGTGCCACATCTTCTTTATCCATTCATCCGATGATGGACACTTAGGTTGGTTCCATCTCCTGGCTATTGTAAACAGAGCTGCAATGAACATTTTGGTACGTGACTCTTTTTGAATTATGGTTTTCTCAGGGTATATGCCCAGTAGTGGGATTAAGTTCTGATTAATGAAGTATGATTAGAAAGTAAAAATTGATAAAACTAATTTTACAAATAAGGCATTTGTAGTTGGAGAAGAAATTGATTTCCTTTCTATATAGTTAGTCTAGATAATTTTGCCCCCCTTTGCAAAGTGTGATTTGTTTTGGGACATGTGAAGTTATTTTTATGCCATTTATAACTTATTGTAAGTTATCAGAGAACAGTTCTCTGTTGGGAATAGATAAAGGATAGGAGGATGGAGCCTCATTACAATGGGCAACAGGTGGTGAGCTAAAGGGGCACAGGGACAGGAAAGATACACAGAAGTAGAGCAAGAATAACTTATGAGTAGCCTGGGTCACTTCTTAGTTTCTAAGAGTTAACCTTGATTATGATTGGATAAGGCAAGAGAAGAGCCAAGTAAGTATCAGGAAAATAGGCATACAGAATGATATATAGAGAACAAGTTGAACTGACAAGCATTTTTAAACCCTTTAAACTCTCTTAGTGATTCCTTTTGATTATTTAAACATATGAGTTAAATAAACCTCATCAGTTTATTTGTGTCTCTTCTTAATTTGATTCAAAGACTATTACATATGAGAAGAAACGTCATTAACAACAATAAAAGTAGACAACTCTAAAGCATTGTAGAGTGAAAATAAATGGTGTACTGTCCCAGATAATTTTTGTTTTCAATTCACTTTCCTAAAGAGTTCTCTAACAGACTGGCTGGAATGTGCAACCCAGAAAACTGAGTAATATGAACACTGTTATAGATCTTCTCTCTTCTAAGACCACTGGATCTAAACCTATCAGAGGAAACAATGTCATCTGGACCTCTTTCTCCTATTGCTCACCCCTTAGGATCTGTGCCACATTTAATTGTATGTTAGGGCTCAAAATAATATTCCATCTTCAATAAACCCATGTGGTATGGACACCTTTCTATAGCCAATATAAATATTAACACACAGTTGCACACATAATCTCCTTTTAAAATGCTTTGAATTTAACATACTCCATATTTAGTATAAGTAAAATAGTTTATAGTGAAATAAAGACTTTTTAAAACTATTTCTTACTTGCTTTTAACATATGAGGCATTGATTTTTTTATTTGGGGTTCTTTATTATTTTATTATTTGAACTTTACATTTGAGTAATTGTAGCAAATCTGTGTTTAAATTAATATACTTGAGATATGTCCTGGTATCATCTTTCACTCATTTTTTAAGAAACTTTATTCATCACTTACTAAATTCCTTGCATGTTGTTAGGGAAACAAACACTGGTACTGTGAACACTGTAATAATGCAGTGGTTTTCAGTCCAGGCTCTACTACATTACTATCACCTGGGGAGATTTTAGTCAAGCCTCACTCCAGAAGTAATAAGTTGGGTTTTGAACCCGGGCATTGGTATGTTTTAACAGATTTCTAGGTGATTCTACCTTGCATTTAAGGTAGAGAGTGAGTGATCTAATGAGAAAGCTGATTTTTTAGGATCAGTGGCTATTTCAGGTCTTGAGAGAAAAACAATAACATAGTTATAGTTTCTGTTCTTTTTCAGTCCAAACCCTTGACAAAGAAAAGTGTTACTGAAATTATATAACTGTGAATGAAAAATTCAAATATATTCCCCCAAACTTAAAGCATTGTAGTATACCAAATTGAATAAGAGAATGCTAGTGATTACAGAATTGATATTCCTTTTCTCTCTTTGCAGCTGCCTACTAGCCTAATTCACATTGTTTATTCACAGGATGAAAGAAATGTTTTTAGGCATTCTCCACAGAAGATTGTGATAGATATGAAAAAGACACTCTGGCTTAAAGAATGTTGCTAAGTAACACAGTTTGCAGATGAAATGTCCTACAGAGCTGTCTATCATCCCATAATAAGAAAGTAAAGTGGTAACATGTCCTGATTTTAAAAGTAGAAAAATAATCTGTTAAAGTGTAACCAAAGGGAATCTGTTATAGTTTCATTTAAATAGTTTCATTTTGGAAATAGTTTTGGTTTATTTATGTTACACTGAAACTTCCAGATATTCTGTGTGTGTGTGTGTGTGTGTGTGTGTGTGTGTAAGGATAAAAATGTAAGCATATAATAATACTTTGTCAAAATAATCACTTTTAAAAGAAATACACATAAATGAAAAATAAACTCATCTTAATTTTTGCTTTAATAATAATTTTCTGACAATTAAAATAATATATCCTTTATCACAGGAAAATTTGGATATATGGAAAATATAAAGAAGATAAAGATCATCCATAATGCTACCACATAGAAATAACCATATTTTGGGGTTACTTCTTCATACTTTATTTCCTCTAAATACTCAGTACATGTTAGCTAGGGTTTTTAAAGTTTTGTGTTTTTTTTTTTAAAGTATGTTACCAAGAGAAAAACAAATATCATATATTAACGCATATATGTGGAACCTAGAAAAATGGTACAGATGAACCAGATTGCAGGGCAGAAATAGAGACACAGATGTAGAGAACAAATGTATGGGCACCAAGGGGGTGAAGTGGCGGGGGTGGTGATGGTGGTGAGATGAATTGGGAGATTGGGATTGACACATATACACTAATATGTATAAAATAGGTAACTAATAAGAACCTGCTGTATAAAAAAATAAATAAAATAAAATTCAAAAAAAACCAAAATAATAAATTATGTCCCCTGCTTTTTAGCAGATAAATTAATTTAATCCATTTACTTTTATTGTAATTTCTTATGTACCTTGATGTATTTCTACACTTATTTATTTATTTACTTTTTACTGCCCATACTGTTTCTTTTTTCTTTTTTCTCCTTTCTTGCCTTCTATTTTATTTAAAGTCTTTTTGTACCTTGTATTTTTGAGGTCATACTCTATAATATTTACTTCTGCTTTTTCACATAATATAATAGAATAAACTTTCTCTGATTCTGATTCTTATTATTATAAAGCACTTGTAAGCATAATTTTAAGGCCTCCCTAATATTTCATCATATTACCTTATCATAATGTAAATAACTCAAATTATTTAATTATAATAGATTTCTCTGTAGAGAATCACTGTATCAAAATATCTGAACTATTTTAAAACTTTTAATATATAGTACAAAATTATTTTCTCAAAAGATTTTCTTAGTTACTACTTGTAGCAATACAGGAAAATATCAATCATTGTATCAATTCCAACACTGAGTACTATTATTTTTAATGCTGTGAAAATTTGATCAAATAAAATATACATAGCATTTTAAAGAATTTGTATTTTTGATTAGTTTATTAGTCATTCATATTTAGTCTTTCATATATGTTTGTAAACATGTCCTTTATCAATTTATCTATTGTGACATTAATATTTTTTTACCTCTGTTACTGTGGGTGCCTTATAGCTGAGCCTGTAATTTTTTGAAGCTTTTCCCATTTGCATTTTCACTTTTAAATTTCTTCATCCCTTTTTGTATATGCAATTTAAAAATTCTTCTTTGTGTTTTCTTCTAGTCAGGGACTGCTACATTTATTTCCTTTTTCTATTAGCTTTTCAAATGGGTTTGATTTTTATATTTCAATATTTAATTCATCTGAGTTCATGTTGATGTATGAAGCAAGATTAGAACATTTACTGATTTTTCCATCTAGCTATCTGATTACCTAGTGTGTTTTATTAAATCATATTTCATATCTTTATCTGTTAGTGCTTTTACAAATGGAGAATATAGCAGTATGAAATGTAAGCATGGTTTCAAACTCACTTCACTACTGTTAACACCACCATTTTGGGCAATTTGCTTAATCTATGTGTCTCAGTTGTGTCATCCTGAAAATAAACACAAAGAAAAAGTATAAATCACAGGGATATTATGAGGGGTAAGTGATATAATGTATCTAAAGTATTGGTACATAGTAAATGCTCAGAAAAATGCTATCTATTATGGAATCTGTTTATATTAGAATATCATCACACTTTTATTAATGGAGCTTTATTATAATTTTCTATCTGTTGATATTTTTCTCATTTTATTAGCCTTGGGAAACAATTTGGCACAGCATTTAAGCACATGGATTCTAGAGCTAGACTATCCCGGTGTGAATCTCAATATCCAAACTAATTAACTGTGTGACCTTAGGTAAATTACCTCACATCTTTGTGTTTTAATTTCTCTATTTGTAAAACTGAGATATTTGTGGCATTTATTTCAGAGATTTACTGTGGGGATTAAATGAGAATTAAATATGTTTAAAGTTGTTAGTGGTAAGTGTAATGGTAGCATTAGCTATTATTTGTTTCAAGATGTTCTTAATGACCTTTTCATCCATTTTTATTCTCTAATGAAATTGAGATATTCTGTGAAGTTCAGAGACATCCTTTTTTTTTTATTGAAATGTACAGTATTCTGGAAAATTTTAAAAATACTGAGTCTTCTTATCAGGGGAAATGGTATATTTCTTGAATTTTTCAGTGATTCTTTTAGATCTATTAATAGATATTTATAGCTTGTTATTATTCTTCACACTACTTATTAAGAGCATTACTAGGTAATTAATTATCTGTTCTTAATATTGTAAATAGTATCTATTTTTCTTATTTCTAAGTAGTTAATTGTTGGTACACAAGAAAACCATTGTTTGGTTTATATTTATCTTCTGCTTAACCGTTTTGCTGAACTCTCTTAATTGTAGTATTTCATTTAAATCCATTTTCTTTGCTATTCTGGTACATAATGTTATTGTATGCAAATAATAGCTTTGCCTTTTCTAATTCTTGAAATCTGATTTTTACTTCATTTTAAACTGTATTTGCTTAAGCTTCCAGAATAGCGCTAAATTCATTGACCAAATATTCAATGGGCGTTTTCCATGTTTCAGATACTGTGGATAGCACTTGGGATAGACCAACAGACAGCAAAGCCAAAGAGCTTGTCCTCATAAAACTTTAAATCTAATCCTGTGGTCTTAACATGGTATCAGTCTATCAAATGTTTTATGTGGGTTTACATTATTTAGAGAAGATGTTACATAGCTTCCATTAGATAATCAAAAGAGTTAATGGCCATAAGAAGTGAAAAACCATTAACCTTAATGTATAGCAACAAGTTGTAACCTTAGTTATATACTGATTAATTTTACTTCATGATGATTTAAATGTTCTTATTCTCTATTATAGAATTTTTAAATGTGAAGGAACCTGTATAGTGCTACTAGTTTCCTTATAGGTATATATATTAAAAATAATCCACATTCTCAAAAATCAGTTACTGATTTTCCATAGAAATATGGTAAAGTAACCTATGCAGAACTCCAAAATAACCTAAAAAGGACTCTTTATAGATACATTAGTTTAAATGTAAAAATATATATATTTGAATGTTAAAAGACAATACTGAAAACATAATTCAAGTGCATAATCACCGATTGATCACTTAAGCTTCCTAAGAAACATAGGAATAAGTTAGGGTATGATTTTCAATAATAACTTGTGGTTCTAGACAATAGAATTGTAAAGAAACGTATTTGATAAAATAAAAAGCAAACAAATAGTCTTGTGTGTGTTTGTTCTTTTTCACATTTCTATTGCTGAAACAGAGAAAAGATAGAAAGTATTTTCTCTAATAAAATTGCCTGATTCATAGGGAAGGCAGAGGGCTTTCTCAGGTTTTGATGGAGAGACTATGGGAACACTTTATCAGAGTAAGAGGTGAATAAGCCGAGTGGCTCTCAACAAAAAAGATTGAGCCCTGTGAGAGATGCCTCAGAGGGAATAGATCACCTTTCTTGATTTAGCAGCTAGGAGAAAACCTTCATGGGAGGGGAATGCATCAGGACAAAGAACAAGTCTCCCTTCCCTGACTGCCTCTCAGTTCACTCCACAATATGCCAGTGAGGGCACAGGTTTGGGCCTGCAGAGATTCGCTTCATGGGGAAGGTCATCTGAAATTTCTTTAAAGTATTCTGACTAGAGCTGTAAAAAATTAAAGCATTTAAAAATTCCTTCTCAGGTTATTCTCTGTAAGGGTTCATCCTTGTCTTAGGAAATTCACTTCCTATCTATCCACTTAATGTAGGAGAGAGGTTCATTAAAAGGTTGATGAGAAGTAGCTAGGCCTACAATAAGAATCACTGGCCTCATTGGCTGAATTTTAGACCATAATGTGAAGCAGAAAAGACAAAAATTTTGGATATTATGAGTGGTTTAAAACAAAACAAAATTACTAAGACAGTTTAACATGGTGGTACAGTTAGAATGTGATTGAAGAAAGGAAAAGGACACTTGGTATGTCATTACTTTTCAGTCTTCAATTTATCCCTTCAGGTATTGTGCAAATATTAGCTAATTATGCTTGTTTTTAGGTCAATAGATTAATTTTGACTTTCAAGGCATTTGTTAATTTATACATTCAGAGATTTTTTTAAATGTTTATTAAGTCCTTCTTGTGTAATTAGACATTATGGTAGCTTCCAGGAGTTTTATAGTTTGCATTTTATATTTAGGTCTGTGATCCATTTTGAGTTTATTTTTTGTGAAGAATGTAAAGTCTGTGTCTAGATTCATTTTTTTGCATGTGGATACCTCATTGTTCTAATACCATTTGTTGAAAAGATTATCATTGCTGCACTGTAATGCCTTTGCTCCTTGGTCAAAGTTGCCTATATTTATATTGGTCTATTTCTGGGCTCTCTATTCTGTTCCATTCATCTGTCTCTTTTCTCACCAATATCAGTGTCTTGGTTTCTACAGATATATACTAAGTCTTGAAGTGGGGTAGTGTCAGTTCTCTGACTTTGTTTTTCTTCTTCAGTATTGTGTTGGTTATTCTGGGTCTTTTGCTTCTCCATATAAACTTCAGAACAAGTTTGTCAATACACAAAATAACATAAAATAACTTGCTGGGACTGGGATTGGGATTATCTTGAATCTATAGATCAAGTTGGGAAGAACTGACATCTTGACAGTACTGAATCTTCTTCCCTATCTTTTCAACTTTGCATGAAAATTTACTAAAATATTTGTTCAATAAAAGAATAAATTGAACTCCTCCATACCATAGCCATATCTCAAAAGTTTATCTTCCTTCCACAGCTTAACACTGGCCAAATAACCAGCTGGCTAATGAGGTTAAACAAAGTTCTACCACTGAGAGGTTGCATCTTTGCATCAGGCCTGTCTGAGGGTGAAGGATGTATAGATTAGAAGTATTTAGCAGAAGGTGAGAGAAAGAACATAATTACAGTGTAGCTGAACTTACCTCAGGTTCAAAATCTATATGATTATAAATTCAAAATCTATATGATTCAGGTTCAAAATCTATATACACTCTAGAAGGGTCAGGGGAGCTTCTCATTCTCAACAAAACATTGTTGAGGTTCAAAATCTATATGATTACATACACTCCAGAAGGGTCAAGGGAGCTTCTCATTCTCAACAAAACATTGTTTACCAACTAAGAATTTTTACTGTGAAAGACTATATTATTGACTCCTACTCATATAAAAATATTAATTGCAGAAAACAAAATGGTATCCTCCCATAAAAGGAAACAGACCAACAGAAGAGACAATAGAACCCAAAACAAAATAATCATTACTATTGGCATTTTTAAGGAAGCCCTGAGGATGAATGCCTATAATAACTGACCAACCTTCTTGTGTATGTCAGGAATAACACCTGATTTAGTTGAGATATTGACTGTCCATTGATGGAAATGCTAATCATTTTTGTGACATAACTTATTCAACAACTGCATACTTATAGTTTCTTAAATGGAAGTTCATTTCTCCAAGGGCAAGAGATTTGCAATCTGATATTTTGTAACTTTTTAGCTGAGCTCTCTGTGAGGCAACTTGCCAACATCTCATTATATAATGCATTTTAAAAGAAATATAAAGGTACTTTATATGGTACTTTTTGTTTCTGCTAGAAGGCTGAGAGGTTTGGTTCAGCAGAATACAAATCATTACAAATACCCTTTCCCAGAAATTCAAGACATCAATCAAAACAAATGTAACAAAAATGAAAACAACTAGAGGGTGAATAAAGAAAAATATGACGGAGTTGAAAACATAATGCATTTATTGATTGGAAAAAATTACTTATTAAGATACACAAAATTAAGCATAAAGATTCTGGTTATTATTATTATTAAAGATTTCAGATATTGTTCAAATACAAATAAAGAATGAATGGTCACTTAGATAATTCAAGTAAAAGTATTGCCTTTGCCTGAAGTTTCCTGATTAATTACAAAACCTTCCTTTTCACCTTGACTGTAGAGATTGTTATATGATAGTCATGTAAGGAATTTAATTTTCAAGTGAAATCAAAAATCCCTTAAATGTCAATGATAATTCAAGATTTCAGACAGAAATATGGACATATTGAATTCAACACTGATAGTTAATTAAGACTAAAAGTCCTTGACTAGCCCTGATAAACCTTATATTATGCATTGAAAATTAGTTCACAAAAGAGCAGATACATTTTTGCATTCTAAAACTTGTGAGATCTTTATTCTAAGAAACTGAAACTACACTAATGTTATTTATTAAATATTCAGAACACCCAAGAAACTGTTTTGTAAATCTTTTTTAAAAATGTTCAGCAAGAAATTTTTTTAAAGCATCTTTATTGGAGTATAATTGCTTTACAATGGTGTGTTAGTTTCTGCTTTATAACAAAGTTAATCAGTTATACATATATATATGTCCCCATGTCTCTTCCCTCTTGCATCTCCCTTCCTCCCACCCTCCCTATCCCACCCCTCTAGGTGGTCACAAAGACTGGAGCTGATCTCCCTGTACGATGCGGCTGCTTCCCACTAGCTATCTATTTTACATTTGGTAGTGTATATATGACCATGCCACTCTCTCACTTCATCCCAGCTTACCCTTCCCTCTCCCTGTGTCCTCAAGTCCATTCTCTACATCTGCATCTTTATTCCTGTCCTGACCCTAGGTTCTTTAGAACCATTTTTTTTTTTTTAGATTCCATATATATGTGTTAGCATACGGTATTTGTTTATCTCTTTCTGACTTACTTCACTCTGTATGACAGACTCTAGGTCCATCCATCTCGCTACAAATAATTTCATTTCTTTTTATGGCTGAGTAATATTCCATTGTATATATGTGCCACATCTTTTTTATCCATTCATCTGTTGATGGACACTTAGGTTGCTTCCATGTCCTGGCTATCGTAAATAGAGCTTTCAACAAGAAATTTTGAACAAAAGCCAAAATATTTCTTTTAACATCATAAAGAAAGTAAATAATTCTGGCAAGAGTGCAAAGAGCTGCAAGATTCCTGCCAATATACAGCTGTAGCTGCTTTGTTCTTTTATTTTAAAGTCAGTGAGCAGGCCAAGATGGGTGAAAAATTAATCTCAGGTTTATATTTCTGCTGTTTAATTTATCTTCTTTTCATTTCTCCACTGTATAAAACAAATTGATTAGGAGGTTCTACCTATTACTGAACTTCAAAAATATTATCTCTGTGCAGATCCCTTCCAAATACCTGTTCTCTCCCCCAGCTTGTCTCCAAATTCTGGTCTCATTTACTCAAGTGTTCACTAAGTATCACCTCTCGGATGTCTAATGGGAAACTCAAACCTAGCACATTCAAAAGTAAATTCTTCGTCAACTCACTTTCCCACCAAAACACTACCTCCCCTTTGCCAAATGGAAGCATCTTCCACTCCCATGGGCAAGCCAAGAGATAAGGACTCATCTCTGAACTCTTTCCTTTTGCTCACCTCCTACTTCCAATCAGTGTTAATTTCTCACTTGTCCATACTTGAAGCCAAGGGCCACATATTTTGGCTCTATTAAATCTCTAGGATCTAGCCCAGTGTACATGATAGACACAAATATTTTAAAACAAAGGTGCCTATATAACTGCTTCTACTACAGCTACTGCTAAGTAAATTGCTGATTTTACCTACCTATATTGAAAATTGTATTGGCAGCTGCACTGCATTAGAGAAGTCATTAGATCTTGGAAGAGAAATGGCATCATTTTGTTCCTCCCAATTAGATAAATGCATGAAATTATCCTCGAGTCAGCGTTAACTGTTTAACAGTGATTCTTGTGCTTTAAGTGTTCTAAATGACAGCAGCTTCATAGCCATTCACAACTGTGGTGCTTTTTCTTTAGTTATCAGCTTTCTTCTGTGACATCTAAACCTTCTGTGGCATTAAACACACACACACACATACTCACACACAAGTGCACACACATATATTTATTAATCACACCTTCCATGCAAAGTATTTAATCCTTAATAAGAATATAAATATATGTATAAGGTATGTCCTATTCCCTAACTTCTAATCTAGTTTGTGGTAATGAGAAATTAACACAAATGTCATGTGTACATTTGTCAAATAATTCTCACAATTGACATATGCTGGAATAACTTGTCCAAAATGGACTAGCTATATGAGTGAGTTCTGACTTTATCCACACTCTTGTCTCTCAATCTCATTGCCTTTTGATAACACAAAAATCTAAAATACTGTGACCATATGTATAAATTTCCCAGGACAGTTTCATAGTCAGATATTTTACTCTACTTATTTTCTTCATAAGCCATCAAGACCTATCAGAAATAGCAGATTTGGGGCTTCCCTGGTGGCACAGTGGTTAAGAATCTGCCTGCCAATGCGGGGGATATGGGTTTGACCCCTGGTCCGGGAAGATCCCACATGCCACGGAGCAACTAAGCCCGTGCACCACAACTACTGAGCCTGTGCTCTAGAGCCCATGAGCCACAACTACTGAGCCCATGTGCTATGACTACTGAAGCCCATGTGCCTAGAGCTCGTGCTCCACAACAAGAGAAGCCACCACAATGAGAAGTCCATGCACTGCAATGAAGAGTAGCCCTCGCTCGCTGCAACTAGAGAAAGCCTGTGCACAGCAACGAAAACCCAACGTAGCCAAAAAGAAAGAAATAGCAGATTTTGACAAAGAAACCATTTCTCCAAAATACTTTTTTTTCTCAATCTCTTAAATTGTTTTCAAATGTTTAATAATCAAATGTCCCTATATTCATTTGGAAGTTGCCTTGCATTTGGAAGACAAGCAAGCACATAATAAGGTATCAGTGAGTCAAACAGCTGCTCCAAGACTTTAGACAAGGGATAGGACCTCACAGAAGGATATTGTCAGAGGACAGTTTTTCTTACAAAGATGATCTTGATCTAGGTCTTGATAATAGGAGAGGTTTTTGTTTTCTCATCCATAAACTGAGGTTAATAGTAGTAGCTACATTATTGGTTCATGAAAGATTACTTGAGTTAATGCTTAAGCTTCTAGAACAAAGCCTGGCTTACAAAATCAGAGGTAATAGAGTGTAGATATCTTAACTACTAAGCTAAAACTTGTAATTGAGTTTTTTTATTTCTGTAACATAGTATAATGTGTACCACATACAATAGATACTCAATAGATATTTGTTGAAGTGATGGTGTATCACTGATAAATTTTGAAGCAGAGAGTACAAGTAAGCTAAATTTTCTAAAGATAAATTTAATTTTACATTATTAACTAGGTTTCAGATATTTGGATACATGTTCATTAAAATAACAAGCGCATAGGCAAGAGTTCCTCTTGGTAGCAGGGATCAAAGGCAGATCCATTGAGATTGCACTGATTGTTGTGCTTAACTAGACTCACAGCTTTTGAAGTTTGAAAACTTGCCTCTACTTCTATTTGCATCTGGGGCTTGTATAGGGACTTTCTTATATTAGGTACCCAGTCAGTATTTGTGACTGATAAGACTTGGGTTTGATACAAAGAAAGCATTACTTACATTAAGAGAGAATAAAATTATTTTCAGAAGTTATAGATCCCTCTTTTATATTTCAGTTTTTTAATAATCTACATCTTTGTTCTGTAATTTCAAATAAATGGAGGGATATCCACTCTTGCCTTACTGGTAATTTAATTAATCTTTGATACAAATTTGAATAAAAAGGGTACAGCCCTAGACCTTGTTGTCACTATAAATCTGAAACCTTGATTCTGTGAGGACATAAGGATTCAGGAGTTAGGGAGTTTCACCAATATCTGCTCTGGTAATGGAATGCTGAAAAGGAGCCTGAAGAACAGTGTTCTTCAACCAAAGCACTTAGGATTAAACATTATGATGACATTTTCTTTCAGAACAATTCAGCAATGGAAACTTACTCACTGCCTGTGGAAGAAACCAAAAGTTCAACACACGACATTTAAGGTCCTATAATTTGACGATATTTTCTCCCCACTTATCTTTCTTAAATGCTCCCATGAGCGTAGGCTGTGGCCATATTAAATACCTGAGTTCTCTGAATTTGACATATACTTTCCTACTTTATGCTTTTACTATTGCTACGTCCTCCTGCTTGCTTGGCTCTGTGAGCCAAATGTACACCAGTGATTTACTTTTAGAAATAGCTCAATAAATTTATTCAACAGATGTTAAATTGAGCATCTGCAATGTGTAAGACATCACATCAGGTAATATGGGGCATTGAAAAATACAATCTTCTATTGAGGTATTTATAACCTAGAAATTCCCTCACTAAATATACATCTTTGATTTAACAATACTTATGCTGCTGCTGCAAAATGTCTCAATTTGGTAGCTACTTCACAAATATGTATGGAATTAATGAATGAATAATTAAAAATTACCATCCAGCTACCTTTATATGATTATTTTATACTCTTCAAAAGAAAATGAAACAAACTTCTCGGTCTTTGAACAGCAGTCAATAAAAAACAACGTCTATTAAATTGCACAAACATTCAAAGACATCTTACATGTGTTTCAAAAATAAATACTTATTGAATTGTTTGAATTGAAGCATGTTAAAAAATGATTCTCTTATGCTGTTTCTAGAAATAAGGGCCTAAATTATCTGGGTAGAAATCAGTCATGAGTTTAAGCACTGAAACAACGACAAGAGTCAGTGACTCTTCCCTGTTATTTAAAATAAAATGTCAATGGTTACATCTTGTTCTTTCCGAAGGTCTGTGCCTTCGTGTGGTATCTCTCTTAACCTGAACAGCCGCTAATAGGAGTTGCAAGATCATCAGCCTCATTCTGCAATCATGGACGGGTTACTTGTCATAAAACAGTATGAAATTCTATGTACCTTTAGATTGGTGAGGTAGAACAAAGGTCTGCTCTTTTATATGCAGGACATACAGAAAGATCTGTGCAGTGAGGAGGAGTCACTCACATCATGGGCCTTTGCAGTTGCTTTAGGGAGAAGGACTTAGAGTGGAGCCTCAATAGCAGAGTGGTAGCAGCAATGAAGCCTTGTTATTAGATATGGCCATTTCCACAGAGGAATAAAGCCATACAAAGGGGAGATTAGGGTCCAGGAAGTCTTTAAAACTCCCAGTGTAAATTGAGTGAGTGGTTTCAACCTGCCACCTTTTCTTCACAGGTCTTGTCCTTTTGTGCATGTGTGGGAAAGCAAAAGTTCTATCTTGCTGGCATGGGAATTTTTTCTGCTGTCAAAGACTTATTAAATCCTACTTTGGATTTTTAGATATGATTCACAGGGAAGGTATCACAGAGCACGTTTCTTTGTAGTAGTCCAGCTATCTCAGATCAGTTTGAACTTCAGTTAGGCAACAAGAGAGGTTAATAGAACGTTCAGTCATGTCATTATAGTCCAACAAGAGAGTCTTATTTAAAAGTAGGAAAACTTCCAGGTATTTGTCAAAGCAATATATCAAAATGCCTTGTTCATTATGATAAATCAGAAGTAAAGTAAATCAGATGTAGACAGAGAGGATATTCAACTCTCACCCAGACCAAATGCCACAACAAGGTACAATGCAGACATAATTTTAAGAGGTAGGTTATTAAGTGTTGCATATCTTGATTTGGAGAGTGCACTGGCTAAAGATGTGGCCTAATGAATTCAGAACACATTTGCATGTTCTTTGCGAGTAGTGGAATATTCCAACCTTCACTTAACACATTAACTGCAATAGTTCTTGAACTTTAGTATGCCTACAAATTACCTAGGAAGCTTGATTAAAATGCAGACACCTGGACTATTCCCTTAGAGACTCTAATTATTCTTGGGAGTTGTCAGAAATCTGCTTTATTAACAAGCACACCAAATACTGTTAATGTAGGTGGCCCCTAGACCATATTTTGGGAAACACTGACAGTGTTTTGAAAGATATGTTAATCATTGAGTGTACAAAATATCATTTCTTATGATTTAGAGCAAGAACAGATTCTAAGTATCTTTAAAAAAAAATTAAACAGTAGAAAATAAAGGATTTAAATCTGCCTGGAATAGAATTCAAACCCGGCTCTGTTACCAGCTGTGTGTCTTTGGGCAATCACCATGATCCTCAGAACTCATTCTATTTGGCAAGGTCTAATGAGGTAATATGTAGATTGGGAACTTGTAAAGTTTTTAGCACATTTACATGTTATTGCTCCTTAATTTTTTCCATGTGTCTGAAGTTACCTTTAGTTTTCTCATTCATCCACCTGGCTCTGTTCAGTTCCTTCTAACATGAACCATAATGTAAATCATTGACAACAGAGGAATTATTAGTTCCACTCCCCACTGTCCTTCTCTAAGTCTTACTAAAACTCACCAGCTATGTTTTACTTTTCATTTAATATTTATCTGATATTTTGCACAGCAATTCTTTGCCACAGCTAGCACTAGATTCTGAGGATTCAAAGTAGAATAAATTATGGAGTTGAATAATAAACTGATTCTTTTTTTATTTAGTATCATTGATTTAAAATATTATATTAGTTTCAGATGTACAGCATAGTGATTCAATATTTTTATAGATTACACTCCATTTAAAGTTATTATAAAGTATTGGCTATATTCCCTGTGCTGTACAATACTCTTGTATCTTATTTTATGCATAGCAGTGTGTACCTCTTATCCCCTACCCCATCTGTCTTCTCAATGGTAACCACTGGTTTATCCTCTATATTTGTGAGTTTATTTCTGTATGGTTATATTCACTTGTTTATCTTTTAGATTCTACACGTAAATGATAACATATAGTATTTATTTTTCTCTGACTTATTTCATTAAGCATAATACCCTCCAGGTCCATTAGTGTTTTTTCAAATGACAAAGTTTCATTTTTTTAATTGCTGAGTACTATATATTATATAATATATATATTATATTATATATAATTATATTATATTATACATGTATATTATATGTATATAATATCATATCATTTGCAAATATTTTCTCCCATTTTATAGGAAATCTTTTCTTTTGTTGAACGTTTCCTTTGCAGTGAAAAAGCTTTTAAGTTTAATTAGGCCCAATTTGTTTATTTTTGCTTTTATTTCTTTTGCCTTGAGAGACTTATCCAAGAAAACACTGCTACAATTTATGTCAAAGAGTATTTCACCTCTGATCTTCTAGAAATTTTATGCTTTCAGGTCCTACTTTAGGTCTTTAAACCATTTTGAATTTATTTCTGCATATAGTGTGAGGGAATGTTCTAATTTCATTGTTTTAAATGTGACTGTTCCATTTTCCCAGCACCACTTGTTGAAGAGACAGTCTTTTCTCCATTGTTTATTCTTGCCTCCTTTGTAGTAGATTAATTGAACATAAATATGTGGCCTTATGTCTGGGCTCTCTATTCTGTTCCATTAATCTATGTGTCTGTTTTTGTCCCAATAACACACAGTTTTGATTATTGCAGCATTGCCATATAGTTTGAATACAGGGAATGTGAAACCTCCAGCTTTATTCTTTTTTTATTAATCAAGATTGCTTTCACAGTCTTTTGTGATTCCATATTAATTTTAGGATTATTTGTTCTACATCTGTGAAAAATGTCCTGGGTATTTAGATAGGATTGCATTAAATCTGTTGATTGCTTTGGGTAGTGTGGACATTTTAACAATGTTAATTCGTCCAAACCATAAACATGGGATATATTTCCATTTCTTTGTATCATCTTCAATTTCTTTCAACAATGTTTTATAGTTTTCAGAGTATAGGTCTTTCACCTCCTTGGTTAAGTTTATTCCAAGGTATTTTATTCTTTCTGGTGTGATTTTAAACAAGACTGTTTTCCTGCTTTCTCTTTCTGAAAGTTCATTTTTGGTGTATAGAAAAGCAACAGATTTTTGTATGTTAATTTTGTATCCTTCAATTTTACTGAATTCATTTATTAGTTCTAATAGTTTTTTGGTGGAGACTTTAGGGTTTTCTATATAAGGTATCAGGTCATCTGCTACTAGTGACAGTATTACTCTTCCCTTCCAATTTGGATGCCTTTTATTTTTCTTGTATGATTGCTCTGGATAGGACTTCCAAAACTATGTTAAATAGAAATAGTGAAAGCGAAAATCCCTGTCTTCTTCCTGGTTTTAGAGGAAAACCTTTAGTTTTTCACCATTGAGTATGATGTTAGCTGTGGCTTTGTCATAAATGGCCTTTATTATGTTGAGATATGTTCCCTCTATACCAACTTTGATGAAAGCTTTTATCACAAATGGATGTTGAATTTTGTCAAATGCTTTTTCAGAGTTATCAAGAGGATCATGTGATTTTTATCCATTGTTTTGTTAATATGGTATGTCATATTGATTGTTTTGTGGATATTGAACCATCCTTACATCCCTGGAATTAATTCCACTCAATCATGATGTATGATCCTTTTTATATGTTGTTGAATTTGATTTGCTAATATTTTGTTGAGGATTTTTGCATCTATATTCATCAGAGATATTGGCCTATAATTTTCCTTTTTTTTTGTAGTGCCTGTGTCTGGTTTTGGTATCAAAATAATTGTGGCTTCATAGAGTGAATTTGGGGTGTTCCCTACTCTTCAATTGTTTGGAATAATTTGAGAAGGATAGATATTAAGTCTTCATTGTACATTTTGTAGAATTCCTCTATGAAGCCAATTAGTCCTGGACTTTTGTTTGCTGGGAGATTTTTGTATACTGATTCAATTTCACTATTGTGATTGATCTGTTCAGATTATCTATTTCTTCCTGATTCAGTCTTGGAAGATTGTATGTTTCTAGGAATTTATCCTTTTTTTCTAGGATGTCCATTTTTTGCCACAGTATTCCTTAATATTTTTGGTATCTCTGTGATAACAGTTGTAATATTTCATCTTGCATTTCTTATTCTGCTTATTTGTGTCCTCTTTCTTTTTTTTCATAATAAGCCTGGCTAAAGGTTTATCTATTTTATTGTCTTTTCAAAAACTAGCTCTTAGTTTCTTTGATCGTTTCTATTTTTTTTTTTTTTTTGGTCTAAATTTTATTTATCTCCTTTCTGATGTTTATTATTTCCTTCCTTCTACCAACTTTGGGCTCTGATTGTTCTTCTTCTAATTCCTTTAGATGATAGGTTAGGTTGTTTAATGGAGATTTTTCTTGTTTCTTGAGGTAGGCCTGTATTGCTACAAATTTCCCTCTTAGAACTGCTTTTGCTGCATGCCATACATTTTGGAAAGTTGTGTTTTCATTTTTATTTGACTCAAGGTATTTTCTGATTTCTTCTTTGATTTATTCATTGAACCATTAGATTTTTAGTAACATGTTGTTTAGGCTTTACACGTTTGTGTTTTTCACATTTTTCTTCCTGTAATTGATTTCTAGTTTCATACCATTGTGGTTGGAAAAGATGCTTGATATAATTCCTATCCTCCTAAATTTCTTGAGACTTGTGTTGTGATCTAGAATGTGATCTATCCTGGAGAGCGCTTCATCTGCAGTTGAAAAAAATGTGTATTCTGCTGGTTTTGGATGGAATGTCCTATAGATATCTATTAATTCCAACTGGTCTAATATGTCTTTTAAAACAACTGTTTCCTTATTGCTTTTCTGTCTGGATAATATGTCCTTTGATGTAAGTGAGGTATTAGAGTACCCTATTATTTTTGTATTATTGTCAATTTCTCCCTTTATCTATTAATATTTGATTCATATATTTAAGTGCTCCTGTATTAGGTACATACATGTTAACAAATGTTATATTCTGTTCTTGTATGATCCCTTTATCATTATATAATGCCCTTCTTTGTATTTTGTGTTTTGTAACTTTGGTTTAAAGTCTACTTTGTTTGATATGAGTACTGCTATCCCAACCTTTTTCATTTCCATTTTCATAGAATATCTTTTTCCATCCCCTTACTTTCAGTTCGTGTGTGTCTTTAGCTCTGAAGTAAATCATTTGTAGGCAGCATTTTTTGTTGTTGTTGTTGTTTTTTGACAGAGACATCAATAATTTTTTGGAGAGAGGGATCTTACAAATCTAAAACAAAGGGTTCTGGAGCAACACCTCACAGTGTACAGCAGGCACGACATTGTTTTGTTTTTTTATCCAATCAACTACCCTATGAGTTTTGAGTGGAGTGTTTAGTTTGTTGACATTCAGTGTGATTATCGCTGAGTATGTACTTATTGCCTTTGCTTATTTGGTTTCAGTTTGCCCTGTAGTTATTCTCTGTTCTTTTTTTAGGCTCTTCCTCTGTGGTTTGATGACTATCTTTAATGTTATGATTTTGTTCCTTTCTCTCTGGTTTTTGTTTATCTATTGCAGGTTTTTGATTTGTGGTTACCATGGAGTTCACATATGTTGACCTGTAGCTATATCTACTTGTTTTAAATTGGTAGTCATTTAAGTTCAAACACATTCTGAAAGAGGTACAGTTTTTACTCTCCTCCCCCATGCTTTATGTTTTTGATGTTATATTTTACATTATCATGTTTATCCCTTAAGAGTTTATTGTGGTTATATTGATTTTACATTTACTGTCTTTTAATCTTCATACTAATTTATTTAAATTGTTGAGCCACAGCCTTTATTATATATTTGCCTTTACTAGTGGTATTTTCCCTTTCCTATAAATTCTTCTTGTAACCTTTTCTTTTCCAACTAAAGGTGACCCTTTATCACTTCTTGTTAGATCAGTTTAGGGTTGATGAACTCTTTTAGTTTTTGCTTGTCTGAGAAGTTATCTTTCTCACCTTTCATTCTGAATGATAACCTTACTGGTTAGAGACTCCTAAGTTTTAGGTTTTTCATTTCAGCACTTTATATATATCATGACACTCCCTTCTGGCTTGCAAAATTTCTGCAGAAAAAATCAGCTGAAGCTTTATGGGAATTCACTTGTAAGTGACTCTTTGTTTTTCTCTTGCTGCCTTTAAAATTCTCTCTTTATCTTTAACTTTTGCCATTTTAACTATGCCATTTTAACTTTTGCCATTTTAACTATGAGTCTTTTTGGGTTCATCTTGTTTGGGACTCTCTGTGATTCCTGCACTTAGAAATTTGTTTCTTTCTTCAGCTTCAGGAAATTTTCAGCCATAATTTTATCAAATACATTTTCTACCCCTTTCTCTCTTCTCCTCCTGGGATCCGTATAACACAGATGTTAGTGCACTTGATGTTGTCCCCAAGGTCCTTTAAGCTATCCTCATTTTTTTTAAGTTTGTTTTTCTTTTGCTCTTCTGATTACGTGATTTCCATTATTCTATTTTTCAGATCACTTATGCATTCTTCTGTATCACTTATTCTGCTGTTAGTTCCTTCTAGCATATTTTTCAGTTCCGTTATATTTTTCTGATCTAATTGGTTTTTATATTTTCTAGTTCTTATTAAAATTCTCACTGTGTTCATCTATTCTTTCCCCAAGTTCAGTTAGCATTCTTATTACTACTTGTTTGAACTCTGTGTCTGGTAAATTATTTATTTCTATTTCATTAGGGTTTTTTTCTTTTTTTGTTCTTTCATTTGAAACAGTCTTCTCATTTTGTTTAACTTTCTTTGTCTCTACAATATTAGGTGTAACAGTTACCTACCCCAGTCTTGAAGGGTTATTCTAGTGTGGGAGCATTCCTATGCAGTCTGCATGTATCCAGTGGCTTTGGTGGGAGAGATGGATCTGAAGTGAGCATGGGTCATGTTTTCCCTTGGAGTGTGCTGGCAAATACCACCTTGGAGGGAGGTAGGGCTGAAGATGGAGTGGCTAGGACCAGAGTCAGGTTTAAGCCAGGGCTTCTCCTGTGCTCAGTGGCAATCAGCCCCCTATCAAGGGCAGGGTTGGTGCCCAAGGTGCTGGAACAGAAGCCCTAAAGTTTGTATCTGAGCTGGTTTCATTCTAATTGTGTAAAGTCTCCTTGGCAATGGCAGCTTTCACCCTAATGGAGAGCAGCACCAGTGCAAGAGAGGCTAGATCCAGTGCCTGCTATGGGCTGAGGTGCGTGCTGGGATGATCACAGGAAACTGGTCAGGATTTCAGGCAATTTTCAATCTACAGCCTCTGCACCACTCCTGGGAGTAAGGAAACATCTGCATGCACTCTTCACAAGAAAAATCTTGGTTTCTCATAGCCCTCTGGTAAGTCTCACAGGTTTTCAAACCAGCTAAGGGGACTCATCTCACCAGGGTCTGACTCCATGGCTGGGGTGCCTCATATGTGATTTGATCCCCGGGGAGGATCCTCAAGCCTGTGATATCCTCATTCCTCTTCTGTGTCCCCTGCTAGGGGCCTGGACCCTGACCGAATCATTTCTTTTCCCTTCCTACCTGATGTGGATCTTTCTTTAAAGTTTAGGTTGTGGAAGAGCCTTTCTTGCCAGTCTCCAGGTTGTTTTCAGCAAGAGCTGTTCCATGTGTAGATGTATTTTGATGTGTTCATGGTGGAAGGTCAGCCCAGCATCCTCCTGCCCTGTCATCTTGATCTCCCTCATAAACGGATTCTTATTAGTACACTGATGAGAAAGAGGTTGAGTGGAATCCCACATGTATATGTTTGAGTTTTAAATCTTGCTTGACAAAGCAGCCCCTCCCTTATTCATTGACTGAATCAATGATTTGGGGAATTGCAAATGAAGAAATCATATTGCATTATTTGCTTATTATTACTATATCTATTTTCCATTACCTTCTCAATTTTGTAATTTCAAGCAAAATAATTATGTAGTATTGGTACCATGTCAGTTCCATTGGGGAAATAGTTTAGAATCAGCAGGAACTTTCTGCATTTTCTTGAATTTCAAGAGATATCTAACCACACATACACATACTCCTGAAATGTGGGACAAAAATTCTGTTGGACTGTCAGTTTATTTATCATGTAAAAATGATGGTTTACTGAAACTATCCGAACAAAATGCATGACTACATCAGTTATAATCTTGCATGACATCATGGGCTGGCAAGAAATATGTGCTATAAATATCACAAGCAGGGTTCCATTATTTTTAAGTCCTTCTGCAGTCATTACATCATTTTAGAAATAAACAAGTAATTAATTTAATCATAAGTCCAATTATCTAAAAATATGAGCATTCAGTTTTCTGTAAAATGCAAGGTGTGCTGTCAGCATACAATAAATACCCATATCTTCAGAAAGCCTTTAGATATTTTTTCCCTCAGCAGCCTCCAAGTCATTAATTTCACAGTCTGATAATTTTATATTTATTGAAATGTATTTATTATATTGCTTTTCTTTTTACATATACTTCACACATAATCAAGTGGCAGGCTGCTTCAGCAGCTAAGGCAGTTGCAATCTGAAAACCATCACATTCTACCTGTTAGTTGAGCAGTGTATGACTCTATTCTGGGAAAGAAGGGTAATGTTTATAATCATTTTCAGAAAATGTGGTGTCTTTCTTGGCTGTGTACTGTTATTCCTTGGCTTAAAACAGCATGCTCTTTAAATTTTTTTACATCTGTAAGCTGCTAAAACACTGTTAAAAACTATTAGACTGAGACAATAATAATTTGATAATAGAGTTTAAAGAAGTCAGTATGAGGCTGGAGAAGACCATATAAAGTACGCAATTATATAGGTAGAGGGAGTTGTGTCTCCTATGTTTAAATTGTTTTTAATAATCTGAAAATTAACTGGAGCTGTAAAATATTGATATACAAATGCTTAATGTGTAGTATATACAGTATCTCCTTTCTAAAGGATAAGAAATTTTAAATATATAATATTCCTTTTTTAAAAGATTCCCATTTTTAAATTCATAACCGATTTTGGGACTTCCCTGGTGGTCCAGTGGTTAAGACTCCGTGCTTCCACTGCAGGGGACATGGGTTCAATCCCTGGTCAGGGAACTAAGATATCTTGTATGCTGTGTGGCACAGCCAAAAAAAAAAACAAACTAATTTTATTTCTGGAAAATTTTAGTTAATTTCACTTTAATGTTTTGACTTCTGTTATATACAGATGTCAAAGGGCTTTTACTTACACACATGTATCCATATGCATAAATAATTTACTCCTCACAACAATCTTCTGAAGAATGGACTTGGATTTCCATTCTACATACTGGGTGACTGACACCTCAGGAAGATGAAGTGATGTGTTCAGCAAAGGCAGAATTTCAGATTGAGTCGAGGATAAAATGTCCCCTGGTTTTGTAGAGTAAGAGCTATTGATGTCTTTTCACCTAGAATCATCTGTGCTCAGCACCAACAAGCTTCTTCTATTTTCTGGAAACTGAACTTTATAGCAAATATTCTTTAGAACCAGAGCAGAGTGATGAGTATCATAAGTAAAATTTTAGGTTAAATATTTTTTAACATGGCCTTTCATGAGCTGTGTTGAGGATAAATCAGAATACGTTCCTGATATCCCCCCAAATCTTTTTTCTTTCTGAAAGAGATGCGACAATTTGCCAATACATATTAGTATTTTCTCAGTATTTCTAAAATTTTGTTCTCTCTCAATGTAAATGCTTGAATAAGCATCAGTTCAATGAAATATTAGATTTATTGATATTGATGGAACAAACTTTGATTATACAGCAGCACTAAATACTTTGTGAATAATTGTTAGTGGCTAAATGTTTGTTAATGTACTGTTGAAGCTTTTTTGAATAAAAAATGCATACATAGATATGGACCAAATTTCTCAAAGGAGAACCATAGCATCATCTAAAGTAAAGAGAGAAAGGTCAGAGAAAGAAAAGCATGGAAAGACAGAAGGGAGAATGAAGGAAGGGAATAGAGATTGTCACCCTGTGTTGCCTTATTATATTTTTTTTTGTTGTAGTTGTTTAAATACATGAGTAAGAAGAGATTTAGTAAACGATGTTGGAGAAAAGAAGTTAAGTTCTTTGGAAATTACTATAGTTGCAATACATGTTAGAAAAACACCAGTCACTGGACACCTATAGAGTTGTGATGGGTTTTGGGGGGAAGCATCTGCACGGCCTGGTGTGAGGCCTAGGCTGAGAGGAGCAGAAACCAGGGAGCTAGACAGCACAGTATGGCCTGGGGACAGGAATGCATACCCGGGTTCCAGGAGCTGGTCATTCTGTTCTTCTGGTTATTGAGAAGGAAAATGTTCACTCCTTTAACTGGCACATCTTCGTCCGACTTGTTTTCTTCCTATGCCACTTCACTTGCTGCAACGTTTTCAGGCCCATGGGGGCTGGGATCTGTCTGTGGATTACTGAGTGGCAGGTCCTCAAGGGACAGTTAAGAAGAGCCATTTCTTCCACACTAGCAAGCATGGGCACAGCCTTGCTGCCTCTCTCCTCTACTGCACTGCTGAGAGGATAGGATCAGGAGTTACAGTGATGGGATAACTGGGGACACAAGAAAACAAATCAGCAGCAGAAAACAAATGGGTGCACAACATACGAGAGATGCTTTTATACTGAAACAACAAGAAACCCATTAAATAAAATAAAATACGTTCTGCCAGAATGAGGACTCACTATCCTATTGAAATAGGCAATATTTTGGAGTGAAGGAAAAGATAGTGTGGCTCAAAATAATGAAAAATGTTTCCTTCTGACTAGAGTGAGCATATTGAAATCAGAAGACAGAGACTTCCAACACTCAATAAAGTGCATAATAAAAATGCTTTAAAATATTGCTGCTTAGAATATTCCTCTTCTAGAGTGTATTTATATGCAGCAATAATCCCTATCAAAGACCAGAGCCCCATTAAGAGATACTCCTTATTACCTATTGTCAGCATCCTATCCTTATTCTAAGGAACTAAAGTTTAATTTTGTTTGTGGCAAGTGTTTTGGAATACAGTTATGGAATGGTCCAGTCATTTCTTCATTTATTCAATAAATATATATCAAATGGCTTCTATGTGCCAGGCATTAGAGGCATAACAATAAACAATGACATGTTGTTTTCTCCTGCAGCCTGATGGACCTAAGATCTCATAGAACAATAGTTAATATTTATCGAATACTTTCACAGTAAACATTTCACATTGCACAATCTTATGCAATGCTTGTAATAGTCCTATGAAATAGACATTTTTTTCATACTTTGTGCATGAGGAAAACTAGAGTCAGAGCTTGAGTGATTTGCCCAAAGTTACAAGCTAAATAATGGTTGAGCCAAACTTCAGACAAGGTCTGGCTGACTTCCCCAGATCTCTTTTTACTATGCCTTATCTCACTTTCCCATATACTGTGGGTGTTGTCTAAGAAGGAAATGTAAAATAATATCCTTGACCTAGAAACTCCTTCTGTACCTTATTTACAATTTCCTGAAATCACTTGCTCTGTGTAGACACAGCTAACCTTCCTTTAGACCTTCTCTCTTTCTTTCCCAGATTCCCTGTAGACTCAATCAGGTAAACAGACCAAAATCTCACTCACACAATTCATCAAAATTAATAATCTGAAGGATACTCTCACTGTAATTGTCCTTCTTTTTTTTTTTTTTTTTTTTTTTTTGCGGTACGCGGGCCTCTCACTGTTGTGGCCTCTCCTGTTGCGGAGCACAGGCTCCGGACGCGCAGGCTCAGCGGCCATGGCTCACGGGCCCAGCCGCTCCGCGGCATGTGGGATCTTCCCAAACCGGCGCACGAACCTGTGTCCCCTGCATCGGCAGGCGGACTCTCAACCACTGCGCCACCAGGGAAGCCCCTGTCCTTCATTTTTACCTGATTCTTTTTCTTTCTGGTCAGTACTGCTTCCTCTACACACAATACAAAAACTGCAGCAGCATCCCTTGCTCTTACATTGAATATTATTAGTATGTAGAGTTACTGTTCAGAATTACTTTACAATTATCAATTTATAACAGTTTATTAATCGATAAATTTGAACTATTTAAAATCCAATAATTACTGCCACATTAAACCGAACATGCTTTGTAATTTGCAAAATGTTTGCAAATATATTATCTAAATTAATCTTTACAAAAAGAACTGTTTGACACAGCAGTTTTGGCAGAGTTTATGTTTGCCTTTCTACCTTCCTCCTCATTAAAGGAACTTGTCCTAATAGTGTGCATAACTCAATGAAAGGAATTAGAAACCAATAGGCCAAGAAAATGCTGAAATGTACATTTTTCGAGACAAACTTTAGAAGACATAAACAATGTGCACAGGTTTCAATAATTTTAAATTAGGTTATATTTAAATATTAATGATAACAAAATAAAAAGCTAATATCCTTCCATAGATCATTTCATTGATTTCCCTGCCTCCTGAAGGATTTTTTTTTTATTCTTCACATTTATTTACCTGTTTCTATTTCTCTCTGATCAGTTCTGCTTAGTAAAAGAAATAAAATAAAATTTAAATTTATAAGTGTAGATTTAATACAGTTTATAGAGATGTGTAGTTCTCACCTT
The DNA here is from genome assembly GCF_963455315.2 of Globicephala melas. NCBI lineage: Eukaryota > Metazoa > Chordata > Mammalia > Artiodactyla > Delphinidae > Globicephala > Globicephala melas. Next base: position 70,813,915 of record NC_083323.1, on the reverse strand, counting down.
CTTACATATGTCCAAGAGAAATAAATTGGTCATAAATCAATCCTGGCATTTAAAAATTATCTTTTGAATATTTTTCCTCTTTCAAAGATATTTTAAATATCTCCTGTTGCTAGGTTGACCCATTTCTGCTATGTTTTCTCTAAGAATTCAACTCAATTTCTTTCTAGAAATAAATGATTTTTCACTGTAAAATAACCTATACACCAAAAGGGACAAATATGTTTTTCCTGGTCCATGTAGTACCAACTAAATATTTTTACCAGTCTCTGCAAACGTTAGGATTCTGGCAAATTGGGGGGGGGGGGTGTAAATATAGTTTTTAAATCCAACATATTAAAAAAAAATAAGTAATACCTTTAAATGTCATTATGATGCAACAAATAAGTACCATTTTATTTTTGCTGTTTTGGATAATATTTAAATATATTTATATATTGATTATCATAACATTACATATTTTCTTTTCAGAATTGCTTTTATGCTCTATCTTAATATTTTACATTCAATTTTATGTCTTGCGGTTTTTCTATCCTATTTCTTATATATTCTTTGAAAACTTGATTTAATATCCTTTCAAATTGAAGGGCCTACTGTGTCCCAATTGAAGAAGTCTCTTTCTAATGCCCTGGAACATTAAAAAATTTGTTATATCTCCACCATAATGCCCTGCCTGTCACCACCAGGCCCATTCCCACTGTGATGTATTTTACAATGCTTTTTTTTTTTTTTTTTTTGAGGTACGCGGGCCTCTCACTGCTGTGGCCTCTCCCGTTGCGGAGCACAGGCTCCTGACGCGCAGGCTCAGTGGCCATGGCTCACAGGCCTAGCCGCTCCACGGCATGTGGGATCTTCCCGGACTGGGGCACGAACCCATGTCCCCTGCATCGGCAGGCGGACTCTCAACCACTGCACCACCAGGGAAGCCCTGCAATGCTTTTAATTAAAATTAGCAACATGCTTTCAAGTTTAATAGCATGTAGATCCAAAAAAGTTTCACTGCACTGACTTGTGTACACATAAGTGTTCCTATTGATCTGTGAAATTCTTAAGGGTAAGCAGACTATGTCTTTCTTACAGATTCTTTTATCTGTATGCTTGGTCGCAGATGGATTTACAAAGAAGATGATGAAGCTTAAGTCATGGGACCCCTCACTTACATGGGGCTATTTCAACGTTCTGAAACCTCACCAGTATAATCACGTGGTCATAAGTTTTTGCAGAATTTATAAAAGCAAAATATTTTATTTAGACTGCTACATAGTTTCATAGCTTAGTTTATATTAGTAATTTTATCTTTTTATCTTTAAAGATGGTTCTCCAAATTTTAAAGATTTGGCCACACAAAACCTAGATTCTTCCTTATAAGGAGTAATTATTTACTTTCTGTTAAATGAATAAAAGAAAGAAATGAAGAAGGGGAAAGGGAATGAATATATTATTAATCAATACATTTTAATGTCTAAAAATTAGCATTTCTGGCAAAATTTTTCTATAAGCCACCAACAGGCAATGCTAACGTATAACTCTTGTACAGTGTCTATGCATTTACAAAGCCCTTATACAAATATATCTTTCATTAAATCTTTCTACCAGCACTTCAAGTAAATTTAATCTTCAATTTAAATAATTGACATTAAAATGTTCACAACTGTGCTATTTGTAAAAAACATATTACTATGCTCAATTATTAAAAAGTTAAAAACTAAAACATATGAATTGAGTGACATGCTCATGTTTCTTACCATGTCAATACTGGGAGGCAGCTGAAGCCCTGATGCAGAATCTACTCTTTTCATTACAACATGGGGTTTACAAATGTACATAAAAAAACTAAAACATTCTACAAATAAGAAATATAAAATAGGGGCTTCCCTGGTGGCACAGTGGTTGAGAGTCCGCCTGCCGATGCAGGGGACACGGGTTCGTGCCGAGGTCTGCGTACTGCAAAAAAAAAAAAAAAAAAAGAAATATAAAATAAAATAGAATTGGTAATATTGTTGACCCCAAATGATGAACATTTTCCCTTCCTTTTCTTCCCTTTTCCTTCTCTTCTTTCTCTTTTCTTTTCTTCTCTTCTCTTCTCTCTCATCTTTTTATGCAGGTGTTTAATATTCTCCAACTGCCATAAAGTTAAAGCTTTTTTTGAAAATTGAACCTAACCTCTACTGAACACAAGATGAAAATGTGGTTGCTGGTCAATCACCTTGTGATTGTATCTTTTACAACCTGTCTATCGGGTAAGAAATATCCTTTGTATAATCTCCAAAAATTATGCCAATGTAAACAATATGCTGTTCACTTCATTGAATCTGGTGTATAAAGTTAGAATTAATATTTTCTTTTGACACCTGGGTCAGACAAGTAAATTCATATATATTAAGGTTGGCCCTTGTTTTCTTTTCTTTTTTTTTTTTTTAGTTTCAATTAAAATTCACAAGATTTAGTTAATCAGTCTTATATAGTGATGTGCTGGTAAATGTTTAAAATCTGGATCTCTGGGAGGAAAAGAAAAATCCCTGTTGTGTAGCATTTGCCAATTCCTATAGAGTAAGTCATCCTACTATTCTCAATTTCGACTTGAAATCATTTAATGTGGTGGCAGAAAAGATATGTAACAGCTCACCATTATACAGTATGTTCACTATATAATTATAATAGACTTAACCTCATTAGCATACATAAAAGTAAAATACAGTAAAATAATTAAAAAATAATGGATTTTAAGCTTTTGTTACCTTTGTTCTTTTTTATTTATAAGTTAATATAATTTAATTTTTATTATTGGCTGGTCAATCTTATGAAAAACAATTCAGAAATAATCTACAATGTATTCAGGGACTTAATAACAAAGCAGTTTTAAGAATGCTATAGTTTTAGGACAAACAAATACTATATTTCTATCTTTCAAAGACAAGTGTGAAAGATTCAGAAATATTTTCTACAAGGAGAGGTACGTTGTATTTTTATCTGAAGCAGCATGTTTTCTACAATCAGTTTTTTCTGATACCTTTGTCTCAATTACCTTAGGTCAGTGCTTGTTGAGTTGTTATTAAGTTCAAGACTTAGTTGGATATCATTTTATCATTTATCAGTCCCCCTTGATTGCTTTAATGATGAACTTGATAGGCATCTTATTGTATTTCTTATGTATTATTAAGGGAATAAAAAAGTTATTTTAATTTTGGGAGTAATTTTTATTATGATGACTTCAAAATCAAGAAAAATATAATAAATTTATCAGTACTTAAGAATTTTAATGACATTGATATAACCACATAATTATACACACACACATATATAATTATATGCTTATATATTATATAAATATAAGAAAGAAAAATTTTGTGGTAAGGTTATTATTGCTGTATTACCTTTATGAATAAAATAAAACAAAAATAATCTTATTAGTACTGAAAATCCATACTAATTCTGTTGACCATAAATTTTAGTGCTACAACTATAAAATTGCAAAGACAAGAAATAAATATTTGCAAAGATATGGTGATACTTCAGCCTTAATAGTGAAAGGCCAGTAACCTTATTTCATTAACTAATATCTCAGTTATCTGAGTAATGTTTGAGACCACAACCTGAAGAGTTGGGGATTAATTATTTTTCTTTTTTTCTTTTTAGAGTTTACATGGCACAGAAGGTATGGTCATGGAGGTAAGTTGATGAAAGGGTTAATTTTTAAATAGCTTTCCTCAAATAAATCATATTTCATCCTGCTTTAAGCTATTAATTCTTCAAACTTCAAGCAAGTGATTAATGTTAGAGCACTTGGAAATTTTGTAAGATGATTTATCTAGGGTCTTCAGGCAACTTGTTTGATTGCCAGAATGAATGAATGGATACACCACGAACAAATATCCAACTAGAAGATTGTAGCAGATGGAATATATTCAACACAACCTGTATTTTTTCCTGCATGCTTTGTAACAATCCTATGCTACTAAACTTTGAAGCAATATTTTCAATATTGTAAAAATCTAGCTTATTTTGAAAGCCTCCTGCTTTGCTGCACACATCTCTTTAACTAAAGTTAATGCACTTGGAACCTTAAGATTCAGTTTAATTAGAAACCAAAGACCTTGCAAAATTTATTGTTTATTTTTTATTGAATATAATTAGCAATCCTGCTAGTTTAGATTCTATTTCAACCACTGAACAGTTCTTGCCAGAAATATAGGCAATATAGTAGACTGCAAAAAAGAGAATCTAGAGTAAGGCCAGCCTGGATTTACATAGTCAACCTGGTATTCACTAGTTATGTGATCTTGTGCAAATTATTCAACTTCTATGAGACTCAAGTTTCCAACATGTAACAATCACAGGATTCTTGTGAGAACTAAAAAAATAATGTGACAGGGCTTCCCTGGTGGCGCAGTGGTTGGGAGTCCACCTGCCGATGCAGGGGACACGGGTTCGTGCCCCGGTCCGGGAAGATCCCACATGCCGTGGAGTGGCTAGGCCTGTGAGCCATGGCTGCTGAGCCTGTGCGTCCGGAGCCTGTGCTCCGCAACGGGAGAGGCCACAACTGTGAGAGGCCCGCGTACCGCAAAAAAAATAAAAAATAAAAAATAATAATGTGACAATAGCTTCCAGCACAGTGACATACATAGTAAGTGCTCAGTAAACATAGTAAAACTGGTAACCAATAAAAACCACAGCATAGTGGTAGGAGAATGAATAATTAGGAAGAATCACTGAGCAACCAATGCAACAACTTCCATGCCAAAGCAAGATATTCATGCCAGAGTGGGTCTGAATTTCCGTCTGTAGGGAATTAAGAAAAAGGACAGTCCTAGCATGAAGCACATCAAAGCTATTTCTGTTTCCTCCTTGTGAGTTAGGAATAACATTTAGGCTATATAAAGATCAGTGAGATATGTTTCTTGACTTCAAGAACCTTACATATAATAGGGAATAATAAAAGGAAGATTAACAGATTTATAAGAGAAATAAGCATTTTAAAACAATTACTTTGAGGAATAAATGAGTATTTAATGATGGAGCTAGTAGGTAAGGGAAACTCGAAGTATTTCAATTATTAGAAATGGAGCTAATTCTTAGAGGCAGTGGCACAAATAAAGTGCAGATGTGGGCAAATATGGGCTGTGTTAGATCACTAATTCAAAGAACTCTTGTTCTGCAGGATGTTAGTAGGACTTCATTGTCAAGTAAATTTGAGAAAGGCTAGTTCATAAAAGTTCAACAGTTTATTATTAAGTGTAATATATGTATTAGTTTCCTCGGACAGCTATAGCTATAATAACGTGCCACCAACTGGGTGGCTTAGAACAACAGAAATTTATTGTCTCACAGTTCTAAAAGTCCCAAACCAAGGAGATATCAGGGTCATGCTTCTGCTAAAACCTGTAGGGGAAAGCTCCTTCCTCGCCTCTTTCAGCTTCTGGTATCCCCATCATTCCTTGGCTTGTGGCAGCATACATAGGTAGACATAAGGTAGGTGTGGACAGATGCCTAGATAGTTATGCAAAACACAGTGTCTAGGGCTTCAGGGTTGGACCATAGGTCAAGGAAATGGTTGCCATCAAGAAATGTGATAGGCTCTTCTTAGGCAGGTAATGCCATGCTAAGGAAAATTTAGTCAACTTAACCATTCTGCTAACCAGATCCTAATCTTCCTTCTAATTATTGGATTTCTGCACATTCTCAAGGCCAACTCCTTATATTTTAGTTATGATAAATTACTGCAATGTTACCTATTACCCATGAGACTAAAGAATTAGGGCACCAGAGTATTCAAAGCCTAAGCCCTAAATGTCCTTGTTCTCTTATCAGTGGGGAATGATTGACAATGAAGACAAGAAGCATGCTTTGAGACAATTTAAATATTGTTTCATTTGGAGAGTTTATTGTATTTCAAGAGAGCCTACAATACTCCCTATCCCATAACCACTGTAGCATTGTAAATATTGTAAAAATTCTAATATTAGACTGCGTTAAAATTTTGTTTTCATCGCTTTTTTCTAATAGATTTTTTTCCTGAGAATCTTATTACAGCATACTCATATAAAATTATGTTTGAAAACTATCATATTGAGATGACATATTACAGAGTGAGAAATAGGATTTGATTCATAATGAATATAAAATGAATAAAAAATAACTGTCAAAAAAAAATAACTCTCAAGCACAGATAGTAATTATACTTTCAATTTCCAGAGATAAAATAGGATAGCAAGGTTACAGTGGACCATCACTATATAGTGAGAGGTGAAGTAATACCATTTAAGATCATACAACTAAGTGATTACACTAACCATGAAACTGAGAATGCTACTGAAAAAAGCAGCAGTTTTTGCCTGTTGCTCACATCTGTGAATTTGACAGCAAATATTCATACATGATTTCTTTTTTTCTGTTAATCTTCTTGATCAGATTTAAGAAATGAACTTACTTCTGCAATATATTACCACTATATGGTAGAAAATACACAAATTTGCATTGAGCAGATCAAAAAAAGAGTGAAGTGCTGTCTTCAATTAGCTTGAGAAGTCATCTATATAATTGTGTGCTCCTTTTTAGAAGAATATATCCAGTACAAAAAAGAGCATGTGTTTTAAAAATAATCTTATTTTTTTAACATATTATCCATGTGTTTCTTGTACCCTTTAAGCCCATAATACTTCCAAAGCATGATCATTTGTCATCTAATTATTTCCATGGCCCTAGAAGAAAAGCAATGGATGGCTTAATTCTTGTTAATGGAGATTATAATGCTTATATTAATGGATCCTTTGCTGAACCTTGTGTTGTATTCCCCCTGAAAGTTCTTTTTCCTTGATCTGGGCTCCCTAGCTGAGCTAACAGAGCAATGAGCTCAGGTAGTATTCAAGGGGGTTATGAAGTTCACATTCAGAAGTTCACACTGAGCATGCCACAACAATGCAAAACCTTGTGTTGAGTGATTTATCTTCCCAGAGCCCAAATATGTTCTCAAAATAAAATGTATAGAGTAATTGGTAAACCACCTAATGGAATATTATGCATTATTTTAATCAGGCTCGAAAATTTTACAAAAGCTAGAAATGCACATTTATAATATATACTGAGTAGAAACACTAATGTGATGTGGTGTGTCATATTCTGCTTTTTGATCTAGAAAGTGGGCAAAAGGAAATATCTTAAATGTAATATTTTCTCAAGTGAAAAATAAATTAAATATTTTATCGGAAATTAGCTTCATATTTTTATCCCTTAAATGTTTTGTTGTCTCTTCCTATAAAGGGCAGATGGAAGTGGAGTACTAGAAAATATCTGCATATAATTTTGGAAAAGCACTTGTCATTGAGAAAAAATAGCATGGGGCACTGATAATATACAGTTTGGCCTATAAACTTCAACCCAGCTCATCCCAAAAGTGTTTTATTTTTACATCTATCCTTTGAGGGATTGCCTATCAATCAATAGATATAGTCCCATCATTATTAACATGTGGCATTCCATTATTTTCAATGGAAATATTCATTGCTGGTATCTTTTCCAGAAAAACAAAAAAAAACTAAGCATTATGATCATGATGAAGAAACTATAAACAATATTTTCAGTTTACTAAAAGATGACCGATTTTTATCTCAAAGGCATATACCTTAAAATCATAGAGTCAGAAAGTATGTTGGTAGATGCCAGGGGCCAGGAGGTGGGGGGGTGGAGAGGGCGAATGGGGAGTTGTTAGTGTTTAACAGGGACAAAGTTTCAGCTTAGGAAGGTGAAAAATTCAGGAGACAGATGATTGTGAGAGTTGCACAACAGTGTGAATGTACTTAGTGCCACTGAACTGTACAGTTAAATATGGTTAAAATAGTATGTTTTATACTATGTGACTTACCACAATAAAAAAATATTAAGAAATAAAATAAAGTAAAAATGAAAAAAGATACACTATCAAAAAATATGCATTTTATGAAAATATGCAAATCTACTAATCTCTACCTCCATATTGATGTATGTTTATGTGCAACTGTCTTTGTTGTATTTCAAAGCACTGTACAGTACTTTAAATAATCAAGGCAACTTGGAATGAACAAAACTCACTTTATTTCAAAGTGATAAAAGTAGTTATTTCAAGAAGGCTAATAAAATTATAAATTAAATTGAGAATTCAGAATTATTACAAACCCAATACTGGCACTACCAGACGGCACTCTAGAAGCAGGTGCTAGCAGGCCAGGATTAACTATTTCTACATTGGAAATACAATACTGTTGAAGAATCTTTAGGTAATGAAACCCTGCACCTATTGAGATGAGTTCAAATTTTGTGAAATAGTGTGTAATCACCATTATTAAACGAAATAGATAATTAAGTTGACAGTCTTTTCAATTTGCTGCTTAATGCAAAATTTTCTGATGCAAGTTAGAGTCGACCTAAAGAAAAATCCCTAACCTTAAAGACCTGAAATTCTATTAAAAGTGTCTTTCATAGGGGACTTCCCTGGTGGCACAGTGGTTAAGAATCCACCTGCCAATGCAAGGGACAGAGGTTCGAGCCCTGGTCCTGGAGGATCCCACATGCCACGGGGCAACTAACATGTGCCACAACTACTGAGCCTGCGCTCTAGAGCCTGCTAGCCATAACTACTGAGCCCACGGTCCACACTACTGAAGCCTGTGCACCTAGAGCCTGTGCTCCGCAACAAGAGAAACTACCGCAATGAGAAGCCTGCGCACCGCAACAAAGAATAGCCTCCACTCACTGCAGCTAGAGAAAGCCCACATGCAGCAACGAAGAACCAAGGCAGCCAAAAATGAATGAATGAATTAATTTTAAAAATAAATTTTTTAAAACAGTGTCTTTCACAGAGCATAACTTTTAAATTTTAATAAAGTTCAACTTATCAAATTTTTTTCTTTCATGGATCATGCTTTTGGCATTATATCTCAAAACTTCACCATATGCAAAGTCAGAATCAAGTCATTGACTGAATTAAGAACAACCAACACCTCAACAGATGACCAACAGCCTCACAGATGACCATCTAAAATTCTTATGCTGCCACTGATGTAACAAATGGAAACTCAAGATCTAATCCAGTGCAGATCAGGGGGTTTCTGCTTAAATTATATGCATAATTGCACCAAACATCCATTCCTCTTTAAATTTGATGATCTTTTCTATTAGTAATGATAGTAATACCATAATCATCAGGCTTGTATATAAATACAATGTACTTAGAAGATATTCATGAGCTTTAAACTCCCCTAAACACTTTATTTTTAGTATTCTAAATATTTAGTCTATTTAGGTATTTTTTTTAATTGTTCAAAAAATTTCATACTAAACTCATAATTCATCAGGGGGTAAAGTGAGAATAGAAGTCATCTTACCTTCCAGAAGAGAATCAAAATATGTTAATAAAATTGAACTCCTCTGCTTGTCTTTGTAAGCTTTTTTGTTTTTTTTTGGGGGGTGTGCGGAGTTGGGAAGAAACAACAGACTCTCCAGGGCAGCAGTGTTACTAAATTGCTCCAGTCAGAAAAGCTGTGCAACTGGGAGAGATTCAAGGAAGAGCTTATGAGATTGTCCAAGTGGGAAGAAAAAATAGCATATGATTTTTACCATAGATAAGCACAAGGTCGTTTCTTTCAGAGATTAGAATATCTAGACCCTACATCCAAACGAAGGTCTAGTTATCAGGGATTTGGGTTTCATTCCTCATTTTTCTCTGGTGTGCTATTATATCCTGAAAGGCCAGAAAATATTGGCCATCATCAGGAAAATTATAGAAGCAAAGCAGAAAACATTATATGCATTTCTAGTTTTTATAACCTCAGGGATATGGAACTAGACACAGCTCAGAGCAGGACTTCAAGAGCATTAGCAGAGGACTTCTGTGAACACCTTGCACTCATTGTCTTACTTATGGCTGCAGTAGGCCTGTGAAGTCCTTAGGGCATGTGCCCCTATTCCTTTCTTTTTTTTAAACTGTAGATACCATGTAGAACAAACTTATATAAAACAACGGCTAGAACACTGCACAGCTGGAGCTAAATCCCAGTTTCTCTGGTTCCTCCAATTCTGATCCAGCAATTTATCTGCGGTCTGAAATAGAATGGTGGTTTTGGAATGTAACTAAGGTCTATAAATTCTTGAATGGCAATTTCAGCAAATTCCAACTAAAAATGAGGCTTCTCCCTTTGAAATATTTCAGGTCAGTTTAGAAAAATTAATGCTTCATACTGGGAGAAACTAACTGAAGGTTTTTGTTAGTCATCTATGTACACAGAAATATGTATTGACATAATGCTTATGGCACCATAGCTACAAGAATGAATAAAATTTGGCCCCTGAAGTTTTTGGAATTAGTCTAAGAGATGATATACATAAGATATTTAAATTAAATTTTGAAAGCATTGGCAAATTCATGAGAATCAGTAGTTATTGATTACTGACTACATAGGTTGTCTCAATGTAATTCTCACAATAGTCCAATGAGATAGATTTTATTATTATCCACATTTTATAAAGCATGATATTGAGTCTTGGAGACATTAAATAATTTTTCCAAAAGCACTGCTAAACAGTACTAAAGCAAGATTTAAAAGACGTAATTAAACTTCTTGTTAAGAGAAACTGGGAGAAAGCTTTTATCCTTAAGTTTGATGTTAGAACAACCAAAATTTCAGTGTAGCATTTGCCTTACACTCTCTCTTAAAAAGTAAATTGGAGGAGTGAACCATAGTTTTTGATCAAGCAGAGACATTACAATGATCCCATGTAAGACTATTCCTCATTTCTAGTCATATACATCAGTATTAATTCATTTGGGGTATATGGCTCTTAGCTGTGCTCTGTAAATGGTGCCACACTGATGACATGGGAGTGAATCTCTTCTCCTCATCCTGCTATGATGTGTCACACCTGCCCTTCAGAGAGGATACACAGTCAGGAACAACTGCTTCTCAACACTATTTTTGTGGTAGATTTTTTGTGTGTGTGTGGTAGATTTTGTGGTATTTTTGTGGTAGATTTTAAATGAGTTGGCCAGATCCCATATCATGTAATTAGTTTACTGATTGTTCTAGATGTTGCTAAGTACTAGTGCTGGTCACATGTTTAAAGACAAAAACAAAAATTAAACAAGAACTGACCCCCAAAAAGGACTCATTTCCCCAGAGCATCTAGAAATTCATTCGTTATGTTGTTCAAAAGTTGTTAAGTACCTAGTATGTTCCAGACCTGTCCCCAGGCATCTGCAATCTAGTGAAACAGAAAGTTGTATCAAGAATCACAGCAGGTGTGTTAAGTGTCATAAGCCTGATAGGGAGTTATGAGAACATAAATGAGGACCAACTAAAGCTAGGAGGGGTTGGAGAGGTGGCTTCGTGAAGGAACTAATGCTATGACTAAATCATAAAGGAGTGTACAAAGTTTTTTTTTTTTTTTTTTAGATTTAAACGTTTTTTTCTTTTTTTCTAATTTATTTATTTATTTTTGGCTACATTGGGTCTTTGTTGCCGTGCACGGGCTTTCTCTAGTCGCGGTGAGCAGGGGCTACTCTTTGTTGTGGCGCTCGGGCTTCTCATTGCGGTGGCTTCTCTTGTTGCGGAGCACCGGCTCTAGGCGTATGGGCTTCAGTAGTTGTGGCACGTGGGCTCAGTAGTTGTGGCTCACGGACCTAGTTGCTCTGCAGCATGTGGGATCTTCCCAGACCAGGGCTCGAACCCATGTCCCCTGCATTGGCAGGGAGATTCTCAACCACTGCGCCACCAGGGATTCCAGGAGTGTACAAATTTTGATAAGAGGAGAAAAGTCAGATGGTGATTCCAGAAAGAGGAAAAGTATGTGCAAAGTGTCAGAGGCATAGAAAGCATGACTTGCGTGAGGAGCCGTAAATAGTGAAGCATGGCACCGCAGAGTGCTTTTGGGGAAATGCTGAGAGATGGGCAGAAAAGAATTTTGAATAAAGAACCTGAACATTTTCCTCAAGATTATAGTGGCAAATATCTTTGGTTTGAATGAAAATGGAGATTCCATGTTTCTGACCTTTTTTTCAAAAAACTTTTTAATGTACCCAAATTATCTTTGATTTGTAAAATAGAACAATGTAAAATAATTGTATTTTTCTTATAGTTTCTGAGGAAGACAAAGGATTTGGACCAATTTTTGAAGAACAACCAATCAATACCATTTATCCAGAGGAGTCACCGGAAGGAAAAGTTTCACTAAACTGTAGGGCACGAGCCAGCCCTTTCCCAGTTTACAAGTAATGTACCTCATTGCTCTTTTCAGAAAGAAGTGTTGGACTAAAGATTACAGATCAGCATCTATGACCCTGTATCTATAGAGAAAGCTATGGCATAAAGCTTTCTACGAAGTCCAGGAATATTAACAAAAATATTGTCATACAGGTTATTTTTTTAAAGTTGTTAATACCCAAATAGATAGTTTTCGCAAATATATGCAAATAATTCACTTCCTATTTCCTGCAGAGATAATGCCAGTGTCATTTGACATTATCCACTTAAAAACTGGCTAATGGAGATCATGCTATTAAGTAAGAAAATGGTTATATGAATAATATGCACAATTTAAATATATGCATTTGAGGATAAGCTGGTTTTGTATGTATTGGCCTGGATAACTCATACCTACAAATGATGGATAGTATTTCTATATTAACTACATTTAAAGAGCTTCTTACATAGATAACTCTAGAAAGCACTATTTTTTCAGTAGTCTCAAATCTATATTCCAGACAACAAAGCAAATTCCTTAAATGTCTCTACTTATCGGACAATCTATATAACATACCTCTTTATGTTTTTCTGGGGTACATATTTATGCTATCAAAAATAACTTTATAAAAAGTAACATTTGGTTCTCTTGCTTCAGAGTGTTCAGAAAAGTATACTAACAGTTTCTAGCCTGATGTAAAGAATAAGATTTAAAACTTAAGCAAATGCCAATGGATTTTGGTTCCAGGAAAACAAAGGAAGTGATTGATGGGGAAATTGGGTCTCTAGTGTGTTAATGTCACCTGAGTTAATTGAAGGTTGTCATTCAATAAAGTTGATTTTAGTACTAGATTTTTCTTCTCATGGATAGAAAAATAACTTTCTATTTTTATTAAAAAGTTGTTATCATGGAGAATACCCCTTCCCCCCATTTAATTATACTTGAACTCATTTTCTCTTGCCTCTGGCTATAATTACAAAAATTTTCTTAAAATAAATATAAATTTATATATAAAATCACCATCTCTTTAAAATTATTTTTATAATTTTATAAAAGTAGAAGTAGATATTTTATAAATTATAAATAACACATTTGTTCTAAAATATTTGATGGGCTAGATTTATTTCTACCCTTAAGTCATATATAATGGGCATTTATGTACATAACTGTGGACATGGCATAGTATAACTAATGGGGGCTCTAGAGAAGATTTAATCCAGGTACAAAATTTTATAGGAGAGGAAGCTGAGTCCTGAATAAGTAAGTTGACTTGCTCTTCTCCAGAGCTAGTAAATCACAGATCCAGGGCTGAAATACAGGTTTTATGACTTTCAAAGAAACATATAATTTTTTTCAGTATTTATCTATCTAGACGGGTCAATAGCATTTCAAAAACTATTTCAGTGACGGTTATTCTGTGACAGTTATTCTGTGACAGTCTGTCCTTGACATTCATACACGGAACCTAAGCAAATCAGCCTCCAGGCTCCAATGGAAGAGAAAAGAACAGCAGAGGCTGTTCTCAGATAGTGTTCTACGAACGTGTACTTCTCTTTGCTGCCGCCACTACCACCATCCAGCAGAGACAGTAAAAAGCAAAGTTTTACATCAATAAAATTTTGTACATGTTGATTAGCACCTCTCTCTAGCTCCCTCCTGCTAGTCCCACTTAGTCTTCTCATTAAAATATAAAAAAAAAACAATGAAAAGCAAAACTTTGCTTGGCAAATACATCACCAACTCCCCCCCAAAGGTTGCATCAGCACATAAGTCCCCAGGACAAGTACGGCCTGATTATCTACACGTTAATGTAGAGAGCTGAAGGGGAGAAGTAGACGTTTAATTGTTAGGAAGGTGATCTGCATTTGACATCAAAATAAAAAATATTCAGCTCATGATGCAGCTTGTCTGACAGAAGAACACTTGCAGTTATGAACTTACTTAATATTACTTAATATTCAGGGCAAGCCATACTTACCTTGGTAATCATGTAATTTGTCATTCACATAGTACTTTTATATTTATGGCATGTTCTATGATAATTTGTTATTCGTGGCAACATCATGAACGTTACAACAGGGAACTTTACCTTTCACTCATCAGCCTTGAGGTTTTCATTATCTTGCCTTGTCTCCCACAATAACAAGAACTCCAATAAAAATTGTGTTTAAAGCTGTGTAAAAGGAATTACAGCAAAGGTGAATCTTCCTGAAAATAAAATAGACCTGTGAACTTACCTTAACACAGCAAAACTTAATCATTATATAACATCAAGGGCAGAATCAGTCCCACTGGGAAGAAGTTAAAGCAATAAATAAAAATTTAAAGTAAATATAATGAGGGGGCGTAAAACATAACAATGGGAACTGCCTAACAAAGAAACCCATTGCCTTGGCAAGTACTAAGTGACTTGACATTGGATGGTTCAGTCAGGGACAATATTGCCATCAGCTGGGGTGAGGGGGATGATTTATTCATTGGGTTGGTATTTGGTAGGTTTTCAGAAGCAAAGCACAGTTTTCTGTTGTTCGCTTTTGAATTACTTCCTACACAGTAAAAATTAAAACTAAAAATGTTCCAGTAATTTGATTTATTAAAAAAATATTATAAAATCATTAGACCTCTTTGGCAAGATTCTGACCCTAATCAGAATTGTGCAGCCAGGCAATGAATGATGGGACCACAGCCCACTGGTTCACCATGGCTCGTCTTATAACATTGCAGAAGACATGGAACCTTAACCCTGATAGAACATGAGTATAAAATTATGCAGGTGGTCAACTTAATTGACAATTATTTTGTATATGCAATCTTCTCATCATCTCACCAAGAAACTTAGATTCCTGTTTCTAGTTGGTTTATTCATAACGTCATCTCCATGTAAATATACCTTCAATAGTGTACTTGTGGCTTGGAAACGAAGACCCAGTTGACTTTAATCATGTTCAAATAGTGTGATCGACCTCTAGTGGTCAGAATATGACATTTACTGAGAAGAATCCTGATTTCAATTAGTATGTTTTTTTCAAAAATGACTCATATTTAGAATCAGATATTGATATTTTATATTTTATTTCTGCTATAGGAATGTTTTTAATATTTTATACAATATATCTATATGCATTAATCTAAACTAGTGCATAAAAGATTATCATTTATAATCCATGTATATCTGCTAAGAAACCAGTTTATGCAGCAAAATTCAATGAAATATTTGTCCTTTGGGATGCCTCATGAAAAAAAAGGAAATTATTCATACACTTGAACATTTACCTTTCTGTGCCTGAGCTGAATTATAAATCATGAGCCCAGAGGCACAGAATTATAGGATGTGAATAAATACCACTCTGAGTCAACTACTTAATCACCTGACTTCACATGGAGCTATACTCATATTATTTTAGAACAATGTTAGCCCAGTACACTGTTTGCAGTCCTCTTGGCCTTTGATATGACATTTATTTCTTTTTTTCACAGATGGAGAATGAATAATGGGGATATTGATCTGACAAGTGATCGGTACAGTATGGTAGGAGGAAACCTTGTTATCAACAATCCTGACAAACAGAAAGATGCTGGAGTATATTACTGTTTAGCATCAAATAACTACGGAATGGTCAGAAGCACTGAAGCAACCTTGAGCTTTGGATGTAAGTAATTGTAACTTTAAAAAGGGCAAATGCATTTGGGAGAAGTAAAACTTAGATGTTATCATAAGAGTTTAACAAAAGGAGAAATCAAGAAAAAAAGAAAGTGAAGGACTCCATAGATGAGGTGTGTCTTACCAGATTAGTGGGCCTTAATTGTGTGGAGAAGAAAAAATTTCAGGAGAGCAAAATGTCACGAGGGGTGTTATGAATGTACTTGAAGTAGTGAAAGATAACACTGGAAAATAAACTAAGGCCATGTTCAAAAAGATCTTGAATAAGTTTCTAAAGATTACTATCAATGGAAATGCTAAGCTATGCATTCTCAGTGGGGGTGATATCACCCCCAAGGTAGTGAAAATTGGTTTTTGCGGTGGGGGGAACCATCTTAGATATTACAACATAATGGTCTATGGCTCTCCAACGCTCAGCCCCACCCAACAAAACTTTTATTCCTTAGTATTTAATTTTTCTTGTTAAGAATAAATTAAATAAAATTTCTCATTTTGGGGACAATAATAATAAAAATATTTTGAGAAACATTGTGGTAAACTAAAAGTTAGAGGTTATTCTGAAAGAGAAATGTGTGTTGGGAGAGGAGCTGGACTAGGTGTTCTCCGTGCGTGATTTTATGTCAGCGTTTAAATATTCTACAAAGTGAATTATAGGATGAAAGTGACATTTTAAAAGGACCCAAGTGGTAGTGATTACCAGGAGGGAGTGAGACAGGGTCAGGAAGTGCAGTCCGATTAAATTGGTGTGGTGACAGTGGGAATGAAAATAATAAACTCAGTCCTTGAAGAAATACACAACAGATTGCATTGCATTGAAAGAAAAAGACCTTCAATATTTTCTTAAGGAAAGTCTAGTCAAAAGGCAGAAACATTCTGCTCTCTTTAAAATGGGATGGGCGCAAGTAAGACCAATTTCAAGGATGGGAGGAAGCATTTAAATTGTCGCTTCACATGCAGAGGTGACATTAAGTTATCCACAGTGAGATAGATGTCAGCTAAGTTTTGAGGACAGGGATGGCATTCCAGTGAGGCATCAGGACAAGAAAAGTAGATTTGAAGCGTTCTTTGCAAAAAGGTAGTTATTGGAATGATAAATTTTCAGGGACGTTAAGTATACTGAGAGAAGTAAAAACTAGATTTTATAATTCGAGTACTGATCACATGTAAGGAATAAGAGATGAGGCAAGACTGAAACAGAAAGAGAACCAGTAAAACAAATGAAGAATCAAATAGTAGGCTATCAAAAAACCAAGCAAAATGTGAGTTCCAAATACACAGGAGAGAGTAGAGGAAATAAAACAGGAAAACCCAGAATTTGGAAAAGAGCAAGAGATAGTTGACCTTAACATTCCTTATCTAGCATCCTGCCCTTCATCTTTATTCCTTCTCCCCATTGGAGTCCTCCCTAAAACTTTCTCTGGTAGAGCCCTGGGTTTTTCTGAACACACTATTTCCAGATACTCTTATGGAGATTCTTCCTAAATCTGAAACAAAGTTTAGGAAATGCTCAATCTTCAGGGTTGTCCAAATAGTTATCAGGTGCTACCAATGTCCATACTCTTCTGTAGTGTGTGCACATCCCAGTGTGTGTAAAAGGGAATTAATTGACTTTGATAGGTTTCACCAAACCAACAGAGAACTATTGTATCTAAAAGTGAGTTACTAGCTGAAAAATAAACTTTAATGAGTATCAATCTTTCTATTGCCCAGAGAGTGAATGTTCTCCTTTTTGTTTTCATGATTAGATCTTGATCCTTTCCCACCTGAGGAACGTCCCGAGGTCAGAGTGAAAGAAGGGAAAGGAATGGTGTTGCTCTGTGACCCTCCATACCATTTCCCAGGTAAACTTAGCTCTTCTGTGATTATAAGCACCTAGGAAATGAAATGGGGAAGTTTCTGTTTTCTATTTTTTTGTTTTATTTTCTTAACAATAATGGAACATTTATAATTAAATAAGACTCAATATTTGTGTAACCTTATAATGCATGACTTACTAGTGATTATAGATGCTTGCTTTTTTAATTCCTTAATAACTGGGCCTTAATTCCAAAAAATTTATGGTCATTTCAGTTTATAAACAATATATATGTTGGATTATGTCCCTATTAAAGTTCCTGGTACACAGGAGAAAACACTGTAGATTTTCTACAAATGACCTCTGAAATAGAATAGTACCAAGGAAGAATATATAATCAACCATTTTATTAACAATTTAGCATCTACAGTATACTGTGAACTGTAATTAAACACTAGAAAGGAATAAAGGCATAATAAATTATTAATCTCTGTAGGAGTACCAATCCAGAAGAAAGGGGCTAAATCAAATGTCACCTATTAGAAGATTCAACTTTTGAATTCATGTTTTCAGTAATTTGATATGGCTAAAAGAAAAGCCACCAAAGTGTTAATTAAAAGATGAACACTGCATACATTTCACTTGTTTTATTTATCAAATATACTCTTCAAACAATATATTAATACCACTTTTCTCACAGAAAAAAATGTTTTGGGTTCTTATAGTTTTAATATTATGTCATAAAGACATAAAATATTATATCTTTAAATATCTCCGTAGAGAATGATTCATAACAGGCTAGTATAAATCATTTTCTATGGAATATATTAGTGTGGCATATATATACATATATATATATATACTATTCCAATTATGTATATATAAATTCAAATTTTTTTGATCATTTTCTTTCTAATAGCTATGGGAGAAAGATAATTAATTGATAAACATAGGAGGAATTTATGAATCCAAAATGTTGTAAAAAAAATTTCAAAGAGGGAGTAGTCTTTTTTTTGAAGAACTGACAAAACTATGAAAAAAAAAATCCTATCATGTTCATAGTGTTTCCCACAAACCGAATGACCATAAGTCACCAGTGTCTACATTTGACCATATTCAACACTGGATGGGCTTCATTCAATCACTCATTCACTCAACAAATCTCTTGTGAGCACTTGTTATGTATCAGGCACTGTTTACACCACAGAAATACCTCATTGAGCAAAATAGAAAAAGCTACTCTCCCTCAGAGACCTTCTACAGGGAGAGAGACAATAGACAAGATAAATAGTTAATAGACATAGCATGTTAGATATTAATAGATAAGTGAAAGGGAGAAAAAATAATCCAGGAAAATGGGAAGAGGAAGTGTTGAAGGGATGACTAAACTTTTATAAAGGGCATCACTGAGATAGTAACTTTGAAATAAAGCCTGAAGGAAATGAAGAAGCTAAAATGAAGATATTTGAAGGAAGGACATGCCAGATATATGCCACAGCAAGAACAAAGTTCCAAAATGGGAGTATGGAGGAAGACAAAGTGAGCCAGGTTGCTGAATGAGATACAGGGTAGCAAGGAATGAAATCAAAGCGATACAAGAGATATATTGGTTGGAACCTTATAATCCATAGCAATTACATTGGCTTTTACTTTGAGTGAGAGTTACATTGAAGGGATTTAAACAGAAGAGTCATATGACATCACTTAAGTTACAGAAAGTTAAATCTGGCTACTGCTGTAAGAAAAGACTCAGGGGAGGGTAAAGGTGAAACCAGGAGATCAGTTCAAAGGTATTGCAATCATCTGGGCAATGAATGGAGGACCAGAGCAGTGGCACTGGAGGTGGAAAGAAATGGTTAAATTCAAGATATATTTTGAAGGAAAAGCCAAGAGGACTGGCTGGTAGACTTTCTGTGAGATATAAGAGAAAAACAGGAGTCAAGGATGACATCAAAGTTTTTGTCATGAGCTCTTGAGAGGATGCAGCTGCAATTGCCTGGAGGAATAGCTATGGACATAAGAGTGAGGTGCCTGATTTAAACTTTCAAAAGGAGCTGTCAGATTGGCATTTCTGTGAATGTGGAACCCAGGGGCAACATCTGAGCTAGGAATATCAGTTTGTGATACATCATTTTATAGTTTTAAAAGCCATAGGAATGCATGTGATAACTTAGGGAATTAGTACAAATAGAAAGGGGGAAAATGTCCAGGGAACAGGCTTTGAGATTTTTCTGAGATAAGTCTTGTTTTCAAGTCTCTGTGACATCTTTACTACTGTGCCGAATGAAGAATTTCATGGACCAAAACAAGGTTGATAGAAGCTTCAAATCATTAAGCGAAATGACTAATTACCTCTTCATCCTGATAAAGATACATATGTTTATATGGGCAGGGGCAGGGCAGGGAATTAAGTAGGTCTTTTAAATAAGCTGGAGAAACATCATTAATCATAGAATAGAATCTGAGCTGCTCTTCATCTCCTTTTGTCCGCTTGCGTTCTTAGCGGATTATGACCTCTTTGAACATTAGACATGCCATCTTCAAACATAAGAATGGACATATGCTTCAAAATCATAATGTGTGTATGTATGTGTACTATTTTACCATCTCCATGCCATAAATCTATCTTCCTCCTATATGCAGTTAAGTTAAGGTTTTGTGTTTGCAGTTTAAAACTTAATGGCGTTGAAGGTGTAAAGGAACCTGCCTTTGGATTCTGAGCCTCAAAGAATGTTATATACGCAACTATTTATAGTTGTCAAACCCTGCTGCTCTACTTGGTGATCTGATAACCTAGGATTTAGTCCTTACTAAGTCAAGTCAACTTAGACATATCTACATCTCAATTTCCTTGTTTAAAATTTGGGAATAATAATTCCTGTGCCACCTACTTCATAGACCTTGTTGTGAGATTTAAATTTAATAATATATTTTTAAATGATAAAATGGATATATAATTAACATGGATTATTATTAAAGTAAATAAAATGCATTTAGTACATTTAGTATTTTGAAACTTATTATGAAAGCAAATAAAGTACTTCTTACTCTACTAAGAATTTTTTATTCACGATTATAGCAATGTTGTCTTTCTCATTTATGCACAGGAAAAAGATCTAGAAGGGAAGTCTCATGTTTACAATCCATTACATTTTTCTATGGATTTGGGTGTTCTACAGTTTCTTGCAAAGGGGAGAACTCTGATTTGAACCAGTTTACTTATTTATCAAGAATACTTATACGTAACTATATCAGTACAGATGTTGATTCAATTTTATAACAACATTTGATATACAACGGATTGCCTAATGCATAGCACAGAATAAGTGTCCAAAAAATATTTGAGGACTGAGAGAGTGAAAGAGTAAATAAATGTGTTCATTAAATTGGTGGATATATAGTGATTACAATTTCATTAAAAGATAAATTTTCCTGTTAAGATTTTGTTTTATTAAATAGCAATCAATAATTCATGAATGTGAAAGACTTCCTAAACCCCTAGACCCTCAGAAAATGAAAACATGATGCTTTGTTTCTGGCCAATTTTCAGAACCGTCAGAAATTGAGTTATACATCTCACAAAATAGAAATCATATATGTGCATATTAAGTGAGAGAATAAAGATGAAATCCATTGTTCAAAGGGTGGATACTATTGACAAAATATGGAATACCTAGTAATAGATATGGTGGGAATTTTTTTAATGAATAAGAAAGTGGGAATACTCCTAAGAAAAATAACTCATGAAATGGTGAATATGATATTGAATGAATCTCAATAGACTAAAAAGGTAAGCACAAAAATAGACACGAATGCCAGAGCATCGTAGGGAATATGTGAGCCCACGGTATAAGTTGGTATAAATTTCTTTCTAAAAGAGTTTAATGTATAGTTTACTGTGAGTATCAAAGAAAAATTAGGAGCTATAGTGATTTTATTGGTATAGGTAAATTCTGTTCTATTGAGGTTAATTAACAAAAAAAATACAAACATCTTCTAAAAAGTTTGTGAATTATTCTTCCAGGGAACACTTAAGTACTTTAAATCTATTTCAAGGAGAAATATATATTATTTATCAAGGTTAGATAAGTGATGTATTTCAAAGTAATACAATGAAACTAGTCAAATGCAGTATAATTGGCCAAAACAAATCCCCCTGTAATATGGTCCAGACTCTCTTGAGGCAAAGGAAAAACATCCCAGACATCTATCAATAAAAGTAATGTTTTTGAAACAGGTGCTGGTACTTATTACTTTTTCTAAAAATGTAATTTTATAATAATTTATTTTTTAAGCCAGACAGCAGGGCTATGAAGAAAGCAGGTGTTGGCTTCTTCAGCGATGGTTAATTTTACCATCTGCATGGGGCAGGGGAAGACAGATAGATAATCGATTGAGCCCCTGTGAGAACTTGGTCAGGGTTTGGCTCTTGATTGCCTAAATTCAGTCTTATTCTTAAGTCCGAGCAGCAGGACAGCTACCACACCAGTCGTGGAACTGTTTTGGTAGTTCTGGGGTGGAAAGGGAAGTTGGAAGATCTGTTCTGCCTCCCTACTGCTCTATATCCCCAGGGAAGTCAACCAGCTAAAGCTCTGTGTCCCTGTTTAAAAATAACAATAGCAATTCCTACCTTTATTTTAATGAGAAATGATAGCTTCCAATATATTGCAATTATTCTTTCATCCAAGTAGATGGCTTATCAGTAGGCAAAAATTCGTTAAATAAATTTAGATTAACTATTAATATTACAAGTCCCTTAAGGGCAAAGGCCAAATCTGTCTTGTTTAGTGACACATAGAAGATAACTCAGTAAACTGGAGAATCCACATTGGGCATTAAATCAGCCAGACCAGTTGCTCTGTAGTCCAACACTTATGTTTCTATCAACGTCATGGAAATAACTTCTCTGACCTAGCGTTTCTCCCTTGAAGATTCAAATAGTAAAACATTATCCCATTCCTCTTTTCTAATGAGTGGTAAACAGAAAACTTTCTTAAAATTTACAGAAACTGAAAAATATAGTAATTAAAATAGACTGACCAAAGTCATATTTAGTCTAGATTTAAAATACAGTTCTCCATATTCACATAACTAGGGGTACTCAGACTATTCTGAATGCATTTTGTGTGTGGTATCTTGAAATCATTGTATAGCTAAGAAAATCCTTCTTCTGTAAGGAAATCTATACTTTCCTGACTCTTTCTGACTTTTTGGAATTTAATTTTGTGCAGAAATCATTACAAAACTATTAATTTTCTTTTTAAGTGAGAATACAAAAAAATATTTCAAAATTAGATAGGTTTACAGTTGTTAAAATATGCTATAAATATTATTTTGGATCAAAGATTACATGGAATTATTTGTTGCCCAATTCCAAGAACCTGATTTCAGCAATTTAAGCAGCCCCCAAAGTTTCTTCTTATTTTGTTTCTCCTGTGGTTTTTACCCGACCTTAAATCAGCATAAGAATAACAATTAAGATAATAGAATCATTCACAGATATAAATGCCTAGAAAGATGTATGCTAACAATGATAACTCTGAGTTGGAGAATTATGGTGGTTTAATTTTCTTTCTCTTTTTAACTTTATCTGTATTTCCTATTATTTTAATAAAAATAAACTTCTATAATTAAAAAGTTAAGATGAAAAAACAGAATAATCATCTTCATTCGCTTTTATAATATTGTATATTGCTGGAGAAAATTACATAGCTAATCTAAATGGAATCCCCTGGATTATTATTCTCAAGCATGCTGAATGTATATAGTGTGCAATTCTTATAGTTTTTCCTATTCAGCTCTCTTTCACACTCCCATTAGCAGCTTCACCAATCACCTTGAGTTCCCTAAAGCAAAAGGGTATTATGTCACGATTTTTTCTGTGTGTGTGTGGTACGCGGGCCTCTCACTGTTGGGGCCTCTCCCGTTGCGGAGCACAGGCTCCGGACGCGCAGGCTCAGCGGCCATGGCTCACGGGCCCAGCCGCTCCGCGGCACGTGGTATCTTCCCAGGCCGGGGCACAAACCTGTGTCCCCTGCATTGGCAGGCGGACTCTCAACCACTGCGCCACCAGGGAAGCCCCATGTCACGATTATTTCATTTTTAAAAGATCATGACTTTCCACCATCTTACATCTAAAATCCTTTCTAACTTGAACTAAGAGATCCCCTCTTTTTCTGAGGTGATCTTCCTAGTGGCAGT
Source organism: Globicephala melas (assembly GCF_963455315.2). Classification (NCBI taxonomy): domain Eukaryota; kingdom Metazoa; phylum Chordata; class Mammalia; order Artiodactyla; family Delphinidae; genus Globicephala; species Globicephala melas. The sequence continues at coordinate 70,790,054 of NC_083323.1, read as the reverse complement.
TGTCTTCACATGGTTATGATGTTTTAAAGGGAATCAGCATATTGTGACTGAGAAATACGCATTGCCCAGAGTTCCCTCTTGCACATTACTGCTGCACATGACTACTGGGGGGTCATTCCTCAAAACTGGAAGGGGATATAGGAATAGAAAACTGCATGAAAAATAGCAATTTAATGAGGAAATTCAACTTTTGGCCTAGCCAGCCAGTATGTTTAGCCAAAGGAATTTCCTACAGTTAAAAGTTACCATATGATCTGCTTCCTAATATTTAAGAAAACAAATAAGATGCCTTCCTCGGGCTTCCCTGGTGGTGCAGTGGTTGAGAGTCCGCCTGCCGACGCAGGGGACACGGGTTCGTGCCCCGGTTCGGGAAGATACCACATGCCGCGGAGCGGCTGGGCCCGTGAGCCATGGCCGCTGAGCCTGCGCGTCTGGAGCCTGTGCTCCGCGCAACGGGAGAGGCCACAGCGGTGAGAAGCCCGCATACCGCAAAAAAAAAAAAAAAAAAGATGCCTTCCTCTCTTTCTGTAGTTTTCACTTTTTTAATGTGGCCAGAATAGGCTATGTAACCTCATTCCTAAATCAATCATTTAAAATAGGAGTATAAAAATAAAAAGATATAGAGCCACAGTATGGTTAGTAATCTTGATTTTATCTTTTAAATGCAGTAGGGAAGATGGAATTTGGAATTATTAGACCTGGATTCAGAATCCTAATTCTTCTTAGCCATGAAATTCTAAGCAAGTCATTTAACCTCTCTGAGTTTCGTTTTGCCCATCAATGAAATAAAAAATAAAAATTAGTAATCCATAAATAATTGAGAGATAGATATAATTGCTTAGCATCGCTTTATACTCACTCAAACTACAGTAGCTTTTAGAAAATTTTCAGTTTATCTTGGCCTATTTCCAACTTCTTGGCTCTATAAAAGCTTAGATTAGATTATGTGCTTATTACTAGAAAGCAAAATCTTTGCTTTTGGAGAAGAGATTAATACTTAGTCAACAATATTTTAAAAGCCTACATTAGGTTATGGGCTAGCTTATTATTAGAAAACAAAATCTTTGCTTTTGGAGAAGAGGTTAATACTTAGTCAACAATATTTTCTTCTAGATGATCTTAGCTACCGCTGGCTTCTAAATGAATTTCCTGTATTTATCACAATGGATAAACGAAGATTTGTGTCTCAGACAAATGGCAATCTCTACATTGCTAATGTTGAGGCATCAGACAAAGGGAATTATTCCTGCTTTGTATCCAGTCCCTCTATTACAAAGAGTGTGTTCAGCAAATTTATCCCACTCATTCCACTACCTGAACGTAAGTATCATATTTGTTCCTCTGTTTTTGCAAGTTTGTCTGCTTATGGCATACTTACAATAATGAAAAGAGATATCCAGTGGGGAGAACAGCTGAATGCTCTGTCGGAGAAAACAGAGGATACATACTTTGTAAGCCTTGCCCTTCCTTAGTTTTTCCCATAGAGAAGATTTACATCATAAAAGTGTCCCTAAGGTGGTTAAGTTTGGACTGGTTGCCTCTAGCTCAGGGAATGCATAGAGAACCAATCAATTCAAGCAAAATACCAATATATCATTTACAATGGGAATCACCAGCAACTGTTTTTTGTTTCATGTCCAATCCTACTTCCTAGTAAATTCATGAAAGAGAATGAATGATTAGATCAAAACAAACTATAGTGATTACAGAATTGGGGGGCGGGGGGAAGAAGGCAATTGGATTATTTTGATATTTTTAAGAACTATTTACATGATGCAAATAAGTACATAAATTGCCTTTCTACTGTAAGTAGTGTAGGGTATGACTACCATGGTGCCATATTTGATGATCACTAACATTCTTGACTGGCCTTTTCTCAGGCTTCAATTGAATGAACTGCATTCCGTTTTTTAATGTACCACTTCCTGAGAAATCAGATCACAATATGTTTTCTTACTTCACATTATTTTTATCTCAGTCCTGCTGCTACACTCATATCGCTGAGTTCAAGCTTCTGAAGAAATACCGGCACTGTTGTTGGCAGACTTAGGTTTGGTTCCTACCACTAACCTTAAGTTGTATATAACAATGGGGAAAAGTCCATCCTACCATAAAGATTCTATTTTTATTATTCTTCTCAAGATAGCAGTCACATGGTTAGAATTCAATAAATATCTTCTGATTTTCTGGCTTTTTTTCCCCTCCCAAATCTTAGGAGATACTCTCACCACTACTTCGCAGAGTGAAAAGGAGCCATCATGTAAAAATTTCCCTAACTTTCTTCCCTATGCTTCCCTCGACATTCAATGCTTCTTTCTTTCTCGGTGGAAGAAGTGCTTCTCCTGCTGCTCAGGCTGCCTCCTCCAGTTGCCCTGGTTCACAGTCCATTTGATTCATTTAAGGACATCACTACATCACTCTTTCCTTTCTTTTCTGAATCTTCAAACTCTCCTCCATTCCTTTCCCTCTGCGTATTATTTTGTATTCAGTGAATAAGTGAAACCACTTCTTATTTGCTAAATCCAAAGGATATCTTCAGGCCTGATACTGTATGAATTTTGACACTTGTTGATCTCTCTGCCTCTCTTGAACTCTCCCTTCTTTTCCTATTTTTTCTGACTACTTCTGCCTCCGTTCATCTCCCACCTGCCTTGCTGACAAATTCTATGCAGTATCCTTCATCAAATCTTCCTCCTTCTAATATTTCTTTCTAATCTTTTTTCAAATATTCTCACTCACTTACACCTTTTTCTCTAGTAGCCCTATGTGATGACTCTAAATTTGCATCTCCAAAACTTTTCCCTATATTTAATCCTGAATTCTACCTACATCCTGGGCTTGACACACAGAAAGTTCCCAAGGATGTTAAGTTTGAAATATTCCAAGCACATCTTTTATCTCCTCTCTAAACCTCCTCTTCTGGTGTTCTTCATCTCATTTAGCAATACTGTCATATTTCTCATTTAGCAATAATTCGGGGGAGCATTTTTAATCATCAGCTCCTCTCCACTGCCATCCTCAGGACAGTGAGCACAGCGGTTCCCATTTAGGACATAAGCACTTGGGAAGTTTGAGGAAAATGTGGAACCCAAAGATAGTGATTCAGCAGACCTATGATGTGACCCATCCTAGACCCCTAGGAAGTGATCTGCAGGTTCAACGAGCATCCCAGGTGATTCTGATTAATTGGATTTTTGATCTGTACCTTGAGAAAACATTGATCCAAGGGGCAGTTCTTTTGATTTTGCCTGTAAAATACAACTTGGATCTGCCCTTTCCTTTCTGTTCCCACTGCAACTGTGCCCTCGTTTAGTCCCTCATCTATTTTTCTGAATTTATGAAACTCACTCCCTTAGATCTCTGACTCTCTGCTATTTTTCTTCTCCATATTCCTTCCTTTAAAACTGACAACAAGGTCTTCTACTTAAACCAAAATTAAGATTCATATCACTTCTTTTATCAAAACCTATTAGTAGTTACCCATTGAGGAAATTAGCTTCAAAATGTTTAATATCACAGTTTCAAGTCTTCTATGTTGTAGGTTCAAGCTCATCTTCAACTACATATGCTTCAATATCATTTTGATTCCTAGACCTTTTATAATTCCCTGCACAACTCCTGAAGTTGTGTCATAATATGCTATTTCCTCAACTTGAACTGGTCTGGTTCAAATGCCCTCTTTGCTTGAAATTCCCTTGGCCCCTATATACTTCCAACAATCCTCCTTGGCTGCCACTCTTTCAGAGCATTTACTTTTGTTTTGGCTTGTATTTCAGGTCTTTGTGTATCTATTTGTCTTTATAGTGTTATACAGTGTAAAATACACACTCATGTTGTGATCCTAAACAGTGTATTTAGCCTTTCTGAGCCTATTTCTTCCACTGTAAGATAGAGGGAATTACATCCTTCAATAACGACATGCTAAATAAATGTCATTGATGAACACGGTGATGTTTAAATAAACAATTTTCTTCTTTCCTTCTCTCCTTCCCTCTTTTAAAATTGTTTTCTCTTTTCCTTCATCTCCATGGACACTCCTTTATTCTTTTCTTCCTCTTTCTTCCCTTGTCTCCTTCTTTTGCACTCTTCTCTCTTCTTTCTTCCCTTATCCCTCATTTCCTTCCTTTTTCTCTTTTTTCCTGATTCCCATAGAGTACCTGGCAGATCCAAGTTGTATTTTAGAGGCAGAATCAAAAGGAATGCCCCTTGGGTCAATGTTTTCTCAAGGTACAGATCAAAAATCCAATTTATCAGAATCGCCTGGGATGCTCGTTTCATACGTATTTTATGCTTGTTTTATACCTATTTGATGCTTCCTAAAGAATTGTTGAATTTTTTAGTTATTTGAGTCAAATTGGTTACACCGTTGTCAGAATGAGCCAATATGATTGAAAATGCTTAATAAAATTCATACTGTATGCATACTATGCATAAATAAACAAATCTATACATTGTGACATGATCAGATATTTTCCAGTACTTGTACAGAGAAAAGTCTTCCATACTGAAGCAATTCTAATCCTATAAAAACCACAATGTTAAACAAACGCTACTCTGCTTACTAATTAGTTGATATTTTTGTTTTTCTTAAATTAGGAACAACAAAACCATATCCTGCTGATATTGTAGTTCAGTTCAAGGACATATATGCATTGATGGGCCAAAATGTGACTTTAGAGTGTTTTGCACTTGGCAAGTAAGTATACTCACAGTTTTTATTAACATATATAGAAATACATTAAATTTTGTATTGTTAGGAAATAAATGTTGTAAATGTTTAGCTATAAACATAGAGTAAATTGTCTTTTAAGAATTGTGGACCATTAGCTCTTACTTTCTCCTATTTAAGTCCTGTTCCTGATATCCGTTGGCGGAAGGTCCTAGAACCAATGCCAAGCACGGCTGAGATCAGCACATCTGGAGCTGTCCTGAAGATCTTCAATATTCAGCTAGAAGATGAAGGCACATATGAATGTGAGGCTGAGAACATTAGAGGAAAGGATAAACACCAGGCAAGAATTTATGTTCAAGGTAGAGATATTGTTTTAATTTTCCATACATTTAATCAATATCTTATTGAAAGCCACTTTCATACTTGAAAAACTAGCATAAAATGATTAGTTTAAAAATAGTGATGTGAACTACATTATGCAAAAGGATAAAATATTCATCTTTATGTCTAATTAAATCACAAATATGAGTATATAAGTTAAGAGTTTATGCCACTGGTATCATAGGAACACCAATGGATCAATAGTAGTGTTATTGATAATTTTCAGAAAATATAATTCATATAGTTTGTAGACTTTCTTCAAGCTCTCTTTTTTATTTGTACAAGAACCTAGGCATTATGATTTAGTTTAACCCAGTGGTTCACAAACTTTACCATGTTTTAAAATCATCTGGGGGCTCATTAAAAACACAAATTGCTGGTTCCCACCCTCAGAGTTTCTGAGTTAGAAGGTCTATTTGGGACCCAAGAATTTGTATGTCTAACAAATTCTTGGGAGATGTTGATGTTACTGGTTCAGGACGCACACTTAGAGAACAACTGGTCTAAGGAAAAGTTTTCTTTAATATAATTTTCTTGGCACAAGTGTTTGATTCTCACACATTAAAATGAGCTTATGTTTGGGAGGAGAGAATGTTGTTTCTCAGTCAGTGCTTGAAACTTTTCAGGCTGAAATCATCCCTACAAATCCATTCACAAATCTACAATGTGAAGTTTGCAGGTCTAAATAAACATCTAAATAAACATCTAAGTCTTCAACAAGTGTATACTGAGTGTGTCCTCAGAGGCAGACACTATGATAGGAGCAAGGACTTAAAGGAAATATTCTGTCCTTGAGGAATTCATACTCTAGTCATATCATACAAAACCCTCAAATGTATACAAGCATATACAGTCAAATAAATATATACCCCCAATATATATAATTATAAAGAAAATAGTGAGAGTGCGATATGGAAAATTACATAAGATATTGATAAAGCATATGGCAAAGGGGTACCTTAGTCTCATCAAAAAGATACATGATAGGAAAAACTGGAGATGATGCCTCAGCTGAACTGGAATACCAGAAGGCTGAAAGGGTACTGTGACAGGGTCAAGTCCAACCCCTACCCCTATCTCTCAGACCCCAGGCCTCTGTCTATATCGGAATAAAGTAAGTGTCTCCGATGACCCAGGATTTGCAGCCTCACCACCACCATCTCATAAAGTCCACTAAGATTAGGATCATTTTACCTTCACCCTGTGCATTTCATTTGCCTTAAGAAGCCCTTGGTCCAGGGCCTCCTTATGACCTGTACTTTAATACCCACAGAGCTCTGCACATGTCCTACTTAGTCTCTATTTCCCCCTCATTCCCAACTTCTGACGTCTTTATACTATGCTTCTAGAGCACATAGTCCATTATCAGAATCCCCTATATTCTCAACTTCTTTGAACATTCCCTTTATTCTCTTGCTCTAACTGAAACTTGGCTCTCCCTTAAAGACACTTTCCCCTGTAGACCACTCAAGCAGTGGCTGATTTTTCTTTCACAGCCCTCATCCCCAGGAGTGACTGGCAGTACTGCCAATACCTGCCTCCCTGCTCTTCACTGCTATTGCTAGACTATCTTTCTTTTCCTTTAATCATCCAGTTTACAATCTTATGTTAAGTCGCCCCTCCCCACTCATTGCCCTAAGATTTTCACTATTGACAACTCTCACCAACTACAACTCTACTCCTGACTTCATTCTTGGTGACATAAAATCATGTAGACTAGGGGCTTCCCTGGTGGCGCAGTGGTTGTGAGTCTGCCTGCCAGTGCAGGGGACACGGGTTCGAGCCCTGGTCTGGGAGGATCCCACATGCCGCGGAGCAACTGGGCCCGTGAGCCACAACTACTGAGCCTGCACATCTGGAGCCTGTGCTCTGCAACAAGAGAGGCCGCGACAGTGAGAGGCCTGCGTACCACGATGAAGAGTGGCTCCCGCTCACCGCAACTAGAGAAAGCCCTCACACAGAAACGAAGACCCAACACAGCCAAAAATAAATAAATTAATTAATTTTAAAAAAATCATGTAGACTATAATAACTTTTCCAATAGTTTGCCCTCTCAGTTCCTTTGAACTCCTTTCCTCCAATGATCTTGTCCTACAACCTTCCTCAGCAACTCACTCCCACTGCCATGCTTCAGACCTTATTGTTACCCTTAATGTCGCCTGGCAACTAGACTACATTTCTCCAGATTCACTTACCTCTCACTCTCTTAGATGACCATTTCATGCCTTCATGATTTCCTTCAAACCCACAGTACCTCCTCCTTCAACCTTCCTCTCAGCTGATAACTTGGCTTCTTATTTCACAGAGAAAATGGTAGTAATTAAATTGGAGCTTTCACAAACTCCCACTCCACATCTACTGACACCTACTTCTCTACCCTTATCTCTTTATATTCTAGGTTCAGCTGCTCTCTGAGGTCAACATCTCCACTTGTACCCTAGACTCTACCCCTCTTACATAATAAATTAACACATAATTCTTTAAAACTTTATATGTAATTTTGAAAGATTTACATTATAAGAAAAAGATAAATTATTTTAGTGCTATTCGTGAATTAGCTTTCCAACAAAACGTGGTTCACAAATAGAAAAACAATTATGAATTTAATTACAGTTACCTAGTGCTGTAATATTGTAAGATAAAGTTTACCTGCTGACCTGTAGAAATACAATTTCACTGACTCTATCATTGATTTTATGACACAGAGTATTTGATGTATTTTCTAGAGGAAGATCAACTAAGTGTAATATTTGTCCTCTTGAGATGATGATGAATGTTGACTTGCATTTGACAATTTTCAATGTCCTTTACTTTTAAGCATTTCCTGAGTGGGTAGAACACATCAATGACACAGAGGTGGATATAGGCAGTGATCTCTACTGGCCTTGTGTGGCCACAGGGAAGCCCATCCCTAGCATCCGATGGCTGAAGAATGGATATTTGGTATGTATGTTCAAGTGCTTTGCAGTTCTTGAGCCTATGTTCCGGTAACATTTCTGGGTGATCCTGGGATAAAGTTAGCAGGAGTGTCAATAGATTAAGGGCATCTAGTCCCTGAAATATAAAAGTCTCCTTTAAAAGAAAAAACCAGAAAGTGAACATAAAATGTCTTTTTCCAGCTTAAACATTTTCTTATGTCTACCTTCTCTCTCTCTCTCCTTATTGTTTCCTTTGTTCCACTTTTCACCCTCTTTCTATGCATCCATCTCTACTACCTGATATTGTCCTCTTTTTCTTGCCACTGTTTCCCTGACCCCACAGAAACAGAGGTAAGAATGAAGGTCCTACCTTTAGCCCTGGGGACAAGTAGCAGCAGTGGGGTCCTTCTCTACCTTCCCACTGTAATCTCCCAGCTGGGCCAAGAGGGAAAAAGGTGGACTCTCTTCTCTGTAGGATGAATAGAACAAGAGCCACTGGGCATGGTAAGTGGGTTTTACTTCCCCATACCATGAAAACCCCACTCCACTAGACTTACTTAACAGTGGGGGCAAAAATAATGTACCTAAATGGAAAGACAACCAAGCCCAAACCCAAATGAAACCATTTCTATTAAAGTCTATCAAGAAAATGTGTTTCACTTTGTGTTCTTTCCAGTATCATAGAGGGGAATTGAGACTGTATGACGTGACCTTTGAAAATGCTGGCATGTATCAGTGCATAGCTGAAAATACACATGGAGCCATTTATGCAAACGCGGAGTTGAAGATCTTGGGTCAGTATTATTTCTGGTTTCTGTTAACAATCAGCAAGAAAGCAACATGTTAAAATCATCCTTCATTATATACAGATTATATTTAATTTCACATTACTTTCTTGAATTAGAAGTTAAACATTTCTAAAATGTGGTTTGAAATAGAATGATATTATTATTTTCCTTTCATTCATGAACAGTAAATAAATTGGAGGCAACATGGAGTATAAAGGTTTTTAAGACTTTTTTAATGGTAAAGCAAACTTTACACATGCCAATTTTTATGTCTTGTTCTCTCCTATGTTTGGGCAGCTAAACACTGCCAGGACATCACATAGTGAAGATTGATGCTTCCGCAATGCCTGTGAGCCAGCCTCAGATGAGTGTTTAGCACTTGGTAGCTTTATCAGTCCCTGGGTCCCTGGGTTAAAATTGCTATTGAAAACCTTCGAGACATTCCTCAATCCCCTTACCCCACACTCACTCCTACTTTCATATTACTTTCTTACTTCTCCATGAAAATTGAAAAACACTGAAATAAAATATTTCAACCTCCCATCCCTCTTCAAAACTATCTGAATCTTTACTACACTTGTCCTTTTGATACTCTTTATCCAGAGGACAATGTATCTTGTCCCAAAATAATCCCTTTATCTCTGCCCTCAACAGACATCTTTCTTCGTGTGCGTGTGTGTGTGTGTGTGTGTGTGTGTGTGTGTGTGTGTGTGTGTGAGTGTGTGTGCATATCCTCAGGCTGCCTCTCTTTCTGGTCATGCTTTCCTCTTGAATTCTCCTCTCTTTTGTCCTTGGTGATGCCATGCTCTGATACCTCCCAGATTATTTTGTCTTGATCGCCTTCATTTTCCTTTTTACCCCTTCCCTGCTCAGTTGGAAATCTTGCTCTCTTCTAGATTTCCATTCCTCTGGTTGCATTCCATTTTCTTACTCATTCTTTCATGTATTTTATAATATTGTTCCTCAATTATTATTATTTTTAAATTTTTTAAAAAAACCTGGATGATATCTTCTTCTTTGCCCATTAACTATCAAGGACCCCTTAATTTATACATCTGGCCCAGAATTTTATCCTCAGCTTCAAGCTCACTATAAAAGCTTCTTGGTAGAAATGGTCATCTGGGTAACTTCACAGATATCCCAAACTCAGCATGTCTGAAACCTAATTCATTATTTCTCACTCATTCACATCATCTCCTCCTGAAATATTTACTGTTCTAAAGAATGACACAATCTACTACATACTTTCCCCCCATTACATCTATTAAATTTCTCATTTTTATCCCATAAATCTCTGAGATTTTTTACTTTCTTCTTATTTTCATTACAACTACTTTAATTAAAAGTATCATGTCCTTTTCATACTATTTGAAGTGGCTGTCACCAAGTTTAGTAATATTGTAAGTAATGAATCGGGTGGGCAGGATTTCTCTGCTAGAAATGATTACTGAAAAGATAAAACAATGACTCAGTGCAGTCTCTTTTATTCTTGAGACACCAAAGGGAAATTTTTTAAAACATTGGTATCACTGCAAATTGAGTGACACTAAAAGAACATGAAAGACACTGAGACAGTTATAAGAAAGTATTAAAGAAAGCTATCTTTAAAAAGAGTTGAGGCCTTCTTGATTTTAACTTTTCCTGCCTCTTCTTATAATGCTGAGTATCATATTCCATTTCTTCCCCCTAAAGTCAAAATTCCTTGCTAATATATTTAATCTAGTTTCTTTGGGTATCAAGGAAACATTTAGGCTTAGGCTTCATACCCTATCACTTTGGTATGAAGTGCAGTAAAATCATTTTGACTCTTAGAGAAGATATGAGGTGAATTTCAATTCCTTCCAAATGTAAATGCTTTTGTTTTCTGTTAAAATTTCTTGTTAATTGTTATATATTACAAGAGAAAATGAAAATTTAACAGCTCAGACTGAAAGATCTTTCTGTCTTCAAACCTAAATCTTGCAATCATTAATCTATTAAGGCAGTAATTAAGCAAATTGATCATTTTGAGACTGAGATTAATTCCTGACCATCTTTATATTTGTTTCAATCTATTTTTGTTTATTACCTTTAGGAACAGTGTTTCTCTCTCTTCTTTCCTGAGTTATTTAGCTAATTCATTTATTCATCCACCAAATGATTATTGAGTGCTTACTCTGCACCAGATACTAGTCTGTAATAGGCTCAATAAAGAACAAAAGAAAAAAAAAATATATATATGTATGTATACATGAACATGGTCTAGATTCTGTCACTAGAAATTCAAACATTAGGTAAGCATGGATCATTTAAATGACTGCACCAAATCAACGATTTTATTAAGACTGAACAGATTCAGAAAAAAGTCTTATTTTCTAGATAAATTTAGACTTTCTAAATATAATCCGATGAAAATTTCTCTCATATTTTATAAGCAATATGTCACCCACAATATTTATTTAGCCTATACAAAATACCACATGCTGTGTTAGGTGTACAACACAGTTGGTTGTTTACTTATTTATTTCCAATTATAAAAACTCAGACTAAAAGAACAATGGGACAACCTAAATCATTTTTATAAAAAGTGTGTTCTTCAGAGCTTGTTAGAAGTGCTGAATATCAGGTCCACCCCAGATCTATTAAATAGCATTTTACCAAGATCCTCAGATGATTATGATGCACAAATAAAATTTGAGAATCATGGGACTAGATGATGAAGGGTCAAGACCTGGATAAAGATATACTTAGGCCTAGAAAAGCCCCCAGAAAGGAGAGTTTTATAGATGATTGGGATGTGTGGAAATAAAAAGATGGAATCCCCCTGGAGTCTGCAAAATGACAAAGAGATTGAGAAATGAGCTAGATGTGGGGACACTAAAGAAAATTAGAGCATATCATCAAGAGAGTAATATTTTTTGAGACTCTATAGCATGTTTTCATAATTATTGATCTGTACTTTGAAGTAAGGATGAGCTACAGGTGCATTATGTACTTCTCAATTAATTGAAAACATCATTCCCATAACTGTTTGTAGGTTGGTCCTGAAGGCAGGGGTCTCTCTGTTTATTAAGGCATCTCATAGTGTCTTCATGCAGTTGGTACTCAATAAATGTTTGTATAATGAAGGAGGAGTCATATTGTTTATTGAAAAGGGCATGCTTGCAAATCAGACAGATCTAGATTCAAATGTAAATCCCATTTTATACCTTACTGCCTGTGGCACCTTTGGCAAATTATATAATCTTAATAGGTATCAGTTCTTTCATCCGTAAGCTGGGGACAGTTCATTCAAAGTGTGACTATGATTACGGATTATGAATATGTGTCAATATTAATAATTGCTCAATTTCCTCTATCCTTTCACTTAACTTCCCTTGCGCAACTGAGTCAAGACACTTGAATTAGGTATTACCTTCAAGGTAAATATTCATACAGCATTTGATTACAACTTAAATGTGTAATAATTAATTCAGTTATCACCAAGAATTATACATTTAAAATGGGTAAATTTTTGATAAGTAAAATATACCTCAATAAAGTTTTAAATAAAAGAAAACAATTATTATTATTAGGCATGGAATGTCTGTTGGTCATTGCTGATAACATTTGGTGAGATTAATCTTTTCTATTGATTATTAATCAAAAGGGAATAAAAGATGCTATAGTATAGAAGAAACTTCTGTTTCTTTTTTTAGCAAAAGAGACAAATAATAGTTTACTTTCTTTTAGCTTTGGCTCCAACTTTTGAAATGAATCCTATGAAGAAAAAGATCCTGGCTGCTAAAGGAGGAAGAGTTATAATTGAATGCAAACCTAAAGCTGCACCCAAACCAAAATTTTTATGGAGTAAAGGTACAGAGCGGCTTGTCAATAGCAGCAGGTCAGTCCAGAAACTAAAAATCCGATTGCAACTCAGTACTTGGGAAAGTTTACTTTGTAGAGAACTTGTTTTCATATTCATAGTGTAAATAATTTTTGTTCTAACTTTTCTCCCCAGAAGATATCACAGCTCTAAGGTAAACAGAAATACCCATCACTGTCAGTATCTATTATAAACAGAATTCAATTTTTAGACTTCTAGAGTTTATAAGGAATTTTAAAAATTGAGGCCCAGAGGTTTGTGACAAATTGCCCAAGGCCACAAAACTAATTAACAATGGGAAATAAAATAGGGTCTTTATAATTTTTCCCCTAACAAGGGCTTCTATAGCCATTCATATTTGATTTAATTTTATGCAATTAGCCTATTAAATATTTCAGTAGGGAAATAAAAGGTGATTTTAAAGTACAAATCACCTCTTCCCTCTTCCGAAGTGAACAGGAACTTCTAATCTTCCTAACTATCTATGGGGAGAAGGAATGTTGGGAAATAGGAGAATTGGGATGTGAAGGTTGGGGAGCAGCAAATATTTCAAGCAGGGAGCACAGCATGTGCAAAGGCCCTAAGGCAGAGAGCAGAGGATGTATAAGGAATGTAAGAACTAAAACCAACATGGCTGTCTTTAGAATAAAATGGAGAACAGTTTTAAGGGATGACACATAGTAAGCCAGGTCATTAGTAACAACATTTTCTGTGGCTTCATCTAAGAGTAGTAGAAATCTGTCTAAAGGCTTAAATAAGGGAGGAAAAAAGTAGTTTTTGCCTTTAAAAAAATATTCTAGCAAAAGTATAAAAGATAAATCTTTACAGTAATCCAGTAAAGGATGTAAGGTGGGTGTTATCTCTGTTTTGATGTATCTAAAGCCTGGAAAGTTTAAAGTGACCTTCTGAAAATGTATCAGTAATCTCCAAGCCAGAACTTGAACTTGTGCCATGCTGATATGGAATGAACACATGGCAACACAATTTTCTTACTAGGATAATCACAAGTATGGTTGTGCATGAGACAAAGCTGTGGTTGGGGAGGGGTGTGCAAGGACAGCAGCTGCTTCCCTGAATACATTAAATTCTACAGGTAATATGTCTGACTAAGATTTATTAACACTTTAACAAAATGATACTAGAAGAATCAGTGTTAAAGGAAAAGTCAATCTGTGCAATACAGGGTTGAAGCTTTAGCAGTCAGATAATGAGTGATGCAGACCATGATCATAAGGTAGTTCCAATTTTAGGTATTCACTACTGCAACAGCCTAGAGCATAGCATTCCCTGTTGGCTGCACTATTAGCTCTCTCTCCTTAATGAAAAGAATCTTGCTCTGATTCTGATGAGGACTCATGCCATGGACCTCTGCAACCACAAATATCTCAGAACCATGCTTCATGGATTTGTTTTTCCTAAATACAAACATGTGTTCAAAAAAAGAAAAGTCTAGCTCCTAAAACCTTATTATTCTAGTCCTGTCAATATTTTTAAAGTATTTGAATCAAATTGTATGACCTTTTGATGAAAGAGTCTATAAATCTAATTTTTGCTCACTATGTTAACCCATTAGTAGCTCAGATTATTTAAGTATCTCTTTATTATAGATTTGGTATTTCATGTAAAAATAAGTTTGAATGTTATAAAATAGTATGTATTAAGAAAAGTTAAACTAATAATTACTTTTAGAGAAACATTTCTGTTGAAAATAATATTAAGGAGTAACTGAATAACTATAATCTCATTCTGATTAATATAATTACCTAAAAACTGTTCCACATTACTAAGTTATCTCTGTGCCTGGTAAATGGTTTGTAAAATGGCATATGAAGTACTTGCAATCAGGAGAGAGGAAACATAAATCTTGATAAGTTGTAATTAAGTTCTCAATTGTATGATTTTATTTAAGGTTAAAATGATATGCATCCTCCAACAGAATTTCTTTGTAGTTGTTCATTTATAACCAATGGACTGCTATCAACTCTAAAATGGTCTTTATCTGAGCCCTTTATATGAGAGTCTCTCCAAGATTCTTTTCTACCCCAGAGTTGGTGTGCTTTAAACATTAACAAATAAGATGGAGGTTATACTGGAATAATTTTGGCAACAATAAGTGACTACTTTATTAAAGACCAGATGGTTCCTGGCTTGTTTGACTGTTTATCTATATGATCTAATCTGAAAATAAGGATAAGATTCTGATAATTCAACTACATTGACTTTAGAATATGGATCATTATTCAAAACCATCAAGTTCCCTAAATACTCTTACTGAAATTAATTATAATGTCATGGACAAAGTACCTGAAAGTGTAGGTGAGCTGAACAACACAAGGAAGTATACCCTTTAAAGATGACAATGATCAATTGAGAGCTAATATATGTGAGAAAACTAAGAATATAATGTGGGTTTTAGAAAGATTAATTGTTGCTATTGTTGTTTCCATTGCAACTTGATGATAATTTTCATTGCTTTACGTACAAAATAAGTAAATGAGGTGGGGGTGGAAAATTGGCTAAGGACTTACACTAGAGCTTAGTGAGAAAAAATGAGACACATTAATGTTAGTACTGTGTTAATATGAGTTCTATGAGAAGAAGATGACAATGCGGGATTAGCCATGCAAGAGATTTATTAATGGCAATGCCTAGGAAGGAAAACAGAGAAGACTCTTGGTGAAGCCTGGGACAGCCATCTGAGATTCATGTCTGCTTCCAAATGAAAGGGAAAGGGAAGGAAGGAAGAAAGGTTGGGTAGAAATGGACTGCAGTGCAGATTTAATAGAGTGTGGTAAGACCACTGGAAAGCGTTCCAGCTAAAAATGCCCATCAGAGGAGCCTGATGTCTACCTGGAATATGCAGCCTTAAAATTCCTCCTGGACTCAGTCATTGGCTGAGAGCAACCTGTGGAAAGTGTTGTTTTGGCTCAAACACAGTGATGGATTTCTGAGTGCAGCAGCTAGAGCTGTGGATCAGTTACACTCCTCACAGTGAGAACATAGAGGGACATTGGCATAGCTTCCACAATATCAAATAATTACTTTTATGTTTATATTATGCTATTACATTATTTCTTCAATAAGTAAAAAGTATTCTGAAATGAGCTTAAGTTGGAACTGGAGAGTTAAAGACGAGCAAGGAAATTATGGAATATATTATTGGTGAAATTTTTGGTGTTTTCTTATATGGAGATTTTTATTAATAAAGTATGTATGTAGTAATTGTCCTTTATGAAGCTCTGCTCTTAAAATGGAATATATGGAGAATTGTTGGCATGTGTTTGTACAAAGCTTCAGAGATAAATTAAGGTTTTGGAAATTATCTATTTAAGGAAAGTAAAAATCAGATCTAAATAGACATTTCTCCAAAGAAGACATACAGATGGCCAATAGGCAAATGAAAAGATGTTCAGCATTGCTAATTATTAGAGAAATGCAAATGAAAACTACAATGAGGTACCACTTACACTGATCAGAATGGCCATCATTAAAAACTCTACAAATAGTAAATGCTGGAGAGGGTGTGGAGAAAAGGCAACCCTCCTACACCCTTTGCCACACCCAAAAGCGTGGCAAAACTCCACCCTTTTGAGGGTGTGGAGGTTCCTCAAAAAACTAAAAATAGAGTTTCCGTATGATGCAGCAATCCCAATCCTGAGCATATATCCAGACAAAACTATAATTTGAAAAGATACATGCACCCCAATGTTCATACAGCATTATTTACAATAGCCAAGACATGGAAGCAACCTAAATGTCCACTGACAGATAAATGGATAAAGATGTAGTATATATATATACAATGGAATATTACTCAGCCATACAGAAGAATGAAATAATGCCATTTGCAGTAATATGGATGGGCCTAGAGATTATCATACTAAATGAAATAAGTGAAAAAGAGAAAGATACTATATAATGTCACTTGTATGTGAAATCGAAAATATGACACAAATGAACTTATTTACAGAACAGAAACACATTCACAGACATAGAGAACAGACTTGTGGTTGCCAAGGGGGAAGGAGATGTGGGGGGATGGATGGGGAGTTTGGGATCAGCAGATGCAAAATATTATATATAGGATGGATACACAATAAGGTCCTACTGTAAAGCACGGGATAGTCAATATTCTGTAGTAAACCATAATGGAAAAGAATATCAAAAATTTAAAAATAAAATAAAATCCAATGACAGGCAATCCAATATTGAATGTAAGTGCAAGGCATTATATAGTAAAGTTATATAATAAATATATAAATTATATGTAATATATCATAATATATGTAATATTAATGTAATATAAATTATATGTAAGAGTTAGGTATAATAAGGTTACAAATAATGAGTTTTCGGTCTCCTGACTCCAAGGAAGAGGCAGACAGGCAGAGGGAATACATTTAAGTTCTATTAGTATGAAAGATTTAGTTTCTGTTCATAGAAGAATTTCCTAAAAGTAATCTGTTACAGAAGCTTTTACTAAGGTAGATTTTACAGTATCATTCTTTGAAATTTCCTAAAATTAAAATATGTTTGTATTCCTCTGTGGCTGTGGAAATGACAGTCCATTCTAACTACCAAGGCTGAAGTCCTGGGGTCACGTTCCTGGAAGATCTGGGCTCACTTCTTTCAGGCCTATGACTGATCTAAGTCTGTCTCACAGTGGTTTAAAAGTCATTTTATGGTGGTATGTAGAGAGCCACTGCTTCAGTTAAACTCTATGTAGTTCATACATTCAAAAACAGGTTGATCGAGTGCCTACTCATTGTTTCATGTCTCACTCCTTAAGGAATTCCTGGAACATAGTTTTTTGTTTTTTCCTAATGATTGTATACGTTAATGAATATGTTACCTTGAGATGGGGCCACAAACAAAGCAGATACAAATTCCTGACATCAGGATGCTACCATCTAATGCAAGGATAGATTAACAAGTAAAGCTGAAGTATGTCTGATGAAATATGTGTTAGGAAGAAAAATCTGGGAAGAGGAATATCATGGGGAATGCCAGGACAGCAGCAGTGCCATGGGTGGGTGTGTGCATGCCATACTAACTAGAATTTATCAGACAAAGCTTTACTGAAGGTGCCACTGTGCAAAACCCTGAAGGTTGTGAGAAACAGATTGTGAAAACGACCAGGGCCTAAAAGGGCAAACCAAGGGCTGTGGCTTTTACTATGCATGAGATGGAAAACTCACTGGAGGCTTCTGAGCTGTAGAGTGACATCACTGAGCCAAAGAGTGACATTGTATTACTTATGTGGTGTATGTCTTCATGTCTGGCTGACATGTGGGAAAAGAAACCGTGTAGAGGCAAGGTTGGCAGCAGGAGGACAGTTCGAGATTACTGTGATAAGTCCAAGAAAAAGATGAAGGTGGTTTTCCAAAAAAACTTGATGCTGAGAAAGAATATTCTAAACAAAGGCTAGAATGTTTCATCTTGAAAAAAGTCTCTGTCAAGCAATTTATGTAAAACTTTAATGATACTAAGATGTTAGTGTTTTTAATCTAAGACATAGAATAGTAACGTATTTCATTAAATTAATTTTGTGAAATATGTATTTCTTTCATTTCAATAGAATAGTCATTTGGGAAGATGGCAGCTTGGAAATCAATAACATTACAAGGAATGATGGAGGTGTCTATACATGCTTTGTAGAAAATAATAAAGGGAAGGCTAATAGCACTGGGACTCTTGTTATCACAGGTAGGAAACCATTTGATTAACTTTACTTTTTTTTTTTAAGTTTGACAGTGCTTAATTTCTAATGTACTATAAGACATGATTCAGCACTAAGCTTATAAGACAATCCACGTTTTGATGTTTCCATTTCAAAAGCCTTCTGTGCAAATCTCTTGTTTGATGAAACTATTCTTGGAATTTAAATTTGTAAACATCTTATTGTTTTGCACAGAGATTTCAACTATATTGATTTTTATTTTTTAATGTACTAGATAATATGGTGTCTCATATTTTTTTGAATTGTGGTTTACTCCTTTATTTAAAAATGTATAGATCCCACACGAATTATATTGGCTCCAATTAATGCCGATATCACTGTTGGAGAAAATGCAACCATGCAGTGTGCTGCTTCCTTTGATCCTGCACTGGATCTCACATTTGTTTGGTCCTTCAATGGCTATGTGATCGACTTTAACAAAGAGAACATTCATTACCAGCGGAATTTTATGGTATGTGTTTTATTTTTCATCTTATTAACATCCCAACACCCCCCATGTGTCTGCATTGCACCTGCTATTACCATAATCATGTACATGAGACTGGAAAACAGGTAAAATTTTTTTATGGGTCTCCTTATATTAATTGTAATATTCCTGAACCTTTCTAAAAATGGCTAGCCCTGAGGATTTTGGTAGCGATATTAATCAATAAATATTCATTGTGCTTTAGGTCCACTTCCTCTTTATTATAATACAATTTTTATATTAATGTGTACTCTGCCTCATTATATCTGTACTATAGGTTCTAAGTGCCTTCACATTCATTTTAAACTAAGTAAGAGCACAGAACTTATCCTTTGTTATAGTGATGACTTTATGGCGTTTATTTTATTCTTTGAGGGTAAGAAATAGACAAGCTATATATGTGGGAGGGTTTGGAGAACTAGTCCATGCAATGTTTAAAAGGGTTAAATGGCTGTATTTTAAGAATAAGAAAGCTTACATGATACAAGTCCTATAATTAAGCATAGTGGTATCGTTGTATAGAAATGAAAATAGAGGAAAAAGACTGGGAAGTAACGCAAGTATAACAACCTGCATAGGAACACACTTGTTGCACTGATAGGGCTACCTAAATTACAGTGTATTTAAAGGGCAAATTGGTCACTTCTTCTTCCAGTCTGTTCTTTAGAAAGGCAATCATTTAGGAACCTAAAGACCTATTTAGAACATATGCTTAGTCAAGAAAACTTTAATTCTAATTTTAGAAGTCAATTTTTAATAAAAGTTTGAATTAACTCAGTAGAGTATTTAAGATTTTCAAGTCCTATGAACTCTGAAGTTTGATATGTATCTATTAGAATATTATGTTTTCAAATTGTCTAACTCTTTCAAAAAAATTCTTCTAGAACTTTCCACTTTAAAAAGCCAAAACAAGTTTTCAGTCAGGTTAAGATTGTTTTTAACTAGATGGGAACATTTATTCTTAAATTTTTATTAGATAGATTCATAGAACAATTATCAATACAGTATCAATGTTTGTGACTTCTATATGTTAACTGTAATTCCAGTTTTTTTCTTTTTAATCTAACAAATCTAGCTAAAACTGTACATCTACAGTGAATCTACTGTCTTTCAGTTTCTGAAACAAATTTATACTTTAAAAATAAACAACTGGGAATTTGTAGAGAATGATTTTAACATTATACCATGTGATATTTTTTCTTTATATATCTATTTTGATGTGCTTAATTATAAGAATGCCCAACATTAATAAATTTGGCACCATTGTCTTTAATAATTTCTTCAAATTGTGTTTTGTTTTGCAAGAAAAGCAAATACCACTCAGTTTTTACTCATTTGAAGAAAAGAAGTGAGCTAAACAGAGATTTTATTTTAAAAAAGTAGACTTTTGAATTTGCTTTATATTATATATTGAATATTTTCTAAAATGCAACAAGCATAGTTTATACAAGTAGTTACTTATAGCTGCAGTAGAGTCTCTGAAAATAGATTTGAAGGTATAACTTACCCTAAGTTAAGCTGAAACTTCATATGTGGAGCCTCTTTATGTTCTTTAAAATAAGTTACTTTATGTTGATTGACGTAAATAAACATTTCAAAAAAAGAAATGAAGGAAGGAAGGAAAGGAGGGAGGGATGGAAAGAAGAGAAAGAAAGAGAGAGATGCGGGAGGGAGGAGGAGGAGAGAGAAAAAGACAAAAAAAGAGAGAAATAAGATAAAAGAGACCCATGGCTTGAAAAAAGAGAAAAGTAAACCACTGAAAGACTAATTAAGAAATAATTATTACATTAGGTCATAACAATGTAAGAGACTTTGGTCATCACCAACTGTACTCCTTCCTTTTGTGGATGTTAGCCACAGGGGTTCATGTTGTTGCCCCTCAGGGAAGCCAGAGCAGACCCTGACTCTGAGCCCATACTCTGGCTTCAGGGGCTCAGTTTCCGCTTCATTCCACCATATAAGAAGCATAATAACAATCAGTGGCATAAAACATACTCACTGGTTAAGTATGCAACTTCAGTGAGTAAAAGTATCAAAGACACATTTTTAGCACTTTGTAGATGGACAAGTCGATTTAACTCTGTAAATAATTAAAAAACCCAGATAAGAAATGTATTTTGAATTATTAAACTTAATTCTGCCTTTTGAACCTAAGAAGGATCTATGAAGCTTTCCCTTGCATCCTCCTTCTCTTTTAAAGCAAACTTCAAAGTCACACTTCACTGCTAAATGTACCACACAAATTTGAGTAAAACACCGTATGGGTCTGATACACCTTTTGGAAGCCAGTACTAATGGCTAGTAATTGCTTCTGGGGTCACTAATAGAACACTCAGAAGGAGGGGTTCTTGCAACCTAAAGCTCAGCGAATGAAAACATAACAGGGATGGCAGGTATTGGGGAAAGCAAATTCGAAGGAAGGAACACTGCTGCCTGCGTTTGTCTGTTATTCAAATTGCACTAGCAAATATGTCAGTATATAATTTTTTGGTTTTTTAAATCATGTTTTTATATTTTATTTAATTCTGGCAACATTTCAATTATTGAATATCACTTGTTCGTTTAAAAATATAGTACTGAACCCATACCACAGCAGGAATAGTGATAGGCACTAGGGTGTATAAAACAGTGAATAAGACGAACACAGGCACTGTTGAGGTCTATCCCAATGGGACTTTTTCTGCAGACCTACATTGTTGGAAATGCCTCATAGAGTAACCGTGTGGTTTCCTTTACTGAGAGAACTACGTGTTAGATCTGTGGGAAAGAACTTCAAGATAGCTGCTAATAATCTATGAAAAACCTAACAGTCAACCTTTTTATCTTGGGTATTGGCATAACCCAACGATCTGTACTGTTCTAAGGTGCGATAGCTTAAGAGTGAATATGGTTTGAACTTAATGCATGTTTAGAGGGTGTCTAAAATTCAGTGCCAGGCAGATCCATCTCTTTTGACCCTAAACATGGTCCTAAAGTAAATTGCTTGAGGAAATTGGATCCCAAAGATTACAGGTGGGGAATTTTGAAGTGTGTCCATGTTCTACTGGAGATCAAAGAAGCCCAACTAAAAGAATTGTGGACCGACAACATGACAACTGTGGATTGAGACAAAATTCTTTTTGAAAGGGTTATCTTGAAAATTATGGATCAAACATTGAAGAAACCAAGGTGATTGGCAGTGGAAGGAATCAGAACATGTGAAATTCCTTAAAAATGTATTGACTTAAATAATTTTGCCTGTGTTACACATAATAACAAAAAAACCTTTACACTTTTTGTAGGAACAAAAGACAAGCACAGACTCTGATCCAAAATAAATCAGAGCTACCCTATGAGTTTAAAATTTAAATATAAATGAGTTGGTAGCTATCACAGTTAACAAAACTGATGTCATTGTCACCATCATGTTTTAATAATTTTAATTGCTAAAAATTAATATCAGAAACTCTAATTCATGAAGAATATAGACATAAAAATTTACACTTTTAATTTTAAGAACCTAAGTTTTTATTTTCAAGTTTGGCTTCAATAATACGTTATATTCAATAATCAAGCATGCTGTGAGTTTAGCTTGCTATTCTTGATCTTGACCACCATGTGGCAACCGTGCATAAGGTTTCAAATTTCACAGCCTGACCTACTTGGAACTTGAAGCTTTATGAAATTAAACAAATTACATCTATCATATATATAAAATTATAATATATCTAATATATCTATATCAAATTAATTATATCTAAGATGTGTGATTTAAATTTTTTTCTTTATACTTTTTCCAATTATATTAATATAATTATCAGGAAAAAAGTAACTATATATTTTTGAAGATGTGCATTTCTTTTAAGAATTTATAGTGACCTATAAAATTTAAATATATAAATAACATTTCTATTACATTTATGATCCTACTTTATGTAAAACTCTTTTGAATTAATTAGTTTTAAAATGTAGCTATTAATTTTAAAGTTGTAAGTCAACAATACCGATTATAGAAAAAATATTAAGAAGTTAAATATCTAATTTACCTGTCATGTTATTTATTCTTTCACTATTCAATAAATATTCACTGAGTGTTACAGTGTTATGTAACTAGGGTCAGTAAATGTTTCATTTGAACTTGAATTTATGCGTTGATGTTAAGTATATATATGTATATATACATATATATATGAATTACAAATTTCATAACTTTGGAGCTTTGATACAATAAGCTTATAAGTAGTTTATCTGGCATTCTTTTATTCTGTCAAATTTATATGGCAAATACCTATATTTTTCAAGCCCAAATATAAAATGATTTCTATTTTGATTTTCCAGTTCAATAGCTACTTACTCGTTTAGAGTAAATACAAAAGCGGAGTCATTTTACTTACCAATTTAATTCATAATCCCTTTTGTTCTATAAAGGATGTAAGACTATCTACCAAAAAATATGTATTTGTAATATATCATTTTATTCCTTTCTCATGGTGGTACCTGATCTGCAGAAATTTTTTTTCAGGAGCTATCTAACTTTTGACACCCACTTTGAGTCATTTTCCTTCAACTATTTGACAGTTCTCCCTGTCAGAGCCATTATTTTAGTTAACCACGTTGAGTTTCTTAAACTTTCTAATTCTGGTATTGCTGCTATAATACCTTTTTTTCTGTTTACAAATAAATGTTAAAATTATAGTTCAGTTAGAAGATTTTACATACCTGCTTTGAATTCATAAATATCATATGAATTGTTCAGAGGCTTTGCCACAACCAGAGCTCTAGGCTCCATTAAGCTTAATCTAGAGTCAGTGATTAAGCCTCTCTAAGTTTCAGATTTCCCCCTCTGTAAACTTTTATTAGTAATTCACTTATTTCATTCAGGTTACTTCATTGAGTTTGCAATACTGGTTACTTCATAATATTTTTGTGAGAATTCAATGAGAGAATGCCTATAAAGTTTTTGGCACAAGATCTGGCAGGTTATTACTAATATTTTTTATAATAGAGCAATCATTCTACATCGAAAATTCCAGAAGCTTTTGCCAGATAGTTTTTTTCTGGTTATAGATCTCATTTTTCATGATTGATATTTTGCACTGCTTGCTCTACTGGATACCTAGTTTGAGACAAAAGATTCTAGGTATTTCCTTGCTGAGGGCAATGGAGAGGTAATAATAGTCAACATTTTACTGAGTGC
Source organism: Globicephala melas (assembly GCF_963455315.2). Lineage (NCBI taxonomy): Eukaryota > Metazoa > Chordata > Mammalia > Artiodactyla > Delphinidae > Globicephala > Globicephala melas. Next base: position 70,766,069 of record NC_083323.1, on the reverse strand, counting down.
TTGCTGTTTAGCCAGCATTGGATTAAATGCTTTTCATGTATTTCTCAGGTGATCTTCATAGCAGTCCTCTATGGAGCACATATTACTGTGATTTTTTTCTTAATTTCTGAGGTGGGGAAACAAGATTTGAAACGTTCAGTAACTTGTCTAAAGTCATACAACTTACTGGCGGCAGAGAGAGGATTTGAAACCAAGGTGGTTTGATTGTAGACCCTGTGGTCTTCACCACTTGTTTCTAATCCATTGACTGGTACTCATGTCTATATCTATTTAAATAACCTCCCTCCCATTATTTGAAACACTATAAGACAGCAGTTGAACAGCAGTTCAACTCCTAACTTATTCTATAATCTTGTTTAATGAACTTTTTATGTTCAAAGTTATCCAAATTACTTTATTCTCCCTACATGATTAGCAACCTTTGCATTACATTGTAAGTCAAGTCTACAGAGTTTCAGATTGCCTAAATATAAAACTCTAGGCAGTTCTTAGTGATCTCCTTTAGAGAGATAGGTTATGTGTGTGTGTTTGCAGGTGTGTGGACATGCATTTGTTCTGACTTATAGACAGCATTCAAAACCAAAGTAGACAGATTTCTTACCCTAGGGCTGAAAGAAAATATTAATTCTACTGAACATGTCACAAAAATGTGTTTAAATCTGAAACATGTATCTTATACTAGAAGAACAGAATTTGAACAGATGTTTTGCTTCTGTGCATGCAAAAAGAGAGAAAGAGAAGCAGTAATAAACAGAAGTCATTTTTTGTTTGTTTTTTCAATTTCATTGGCTCTCTGTCATTATTGAACAAGAAGGTAAAGATTGTCCAGAGTTATGGGGCAACAGGTTACAGCAGAAAAGGAGTGTTAGGCCATAATCCAGATTAAGACAAGAATCAAATTAGAGCTGAAGAAACAGCAGAAAACCAAGAGGGCACAGTGAGATGATGTAAGCCCTAAAATGCTTGTTCTAAACCAGGAACAATTTTTCTCCCTAGGGAAATTTGGTCATATTTGGAGACATTTTTGTTTATCACAACTGCAGGCAAGTGGTGTATTACGGGCACCTGTCTAGCACGGGTGCTGCTAAATATCCCATAATGCTGAGGACAGTCCTCCACAACAGAGAATTAACTGGTCCAAATTATCCATAGGGTCAAGATTGAGAAATGATGTTCTCAAGGGAGATTTTTTTAAAAAAGACAAGAAAAAAGGGACTGAAAAGTTTTAAGCATAGTATGTTGGAAACAAAGAGAAGTTATATTATTTTGAGCAAATGAGAGTGCTGAAGACAAAAAAAGAAATTATAAGAGGATAGATAAAGCATTTTTCAAAATAGTATCAGAAGTAGAGGATAGACTGCATGTGTTTCACGAATTCAAGACTCTTTAAATTTTGGGAGAAAGAAAGAAATATGTGAAATGTCCCCTGACATAGTTCTGTGGTCCACACAAAACCCACAAAGGCAGGATACCTGTGCCCAAATTGTTTCTCTACTAAGGGTAATTAACTGGAAAAGAGAGAATTCTATCATCCCTCATTCTGTCTGAACTTTCTCTACCTCCCTTTCATTACCCTAATAAAACGTGACTTACACCTAATTATTCTATTTTATTTTGCTATTTTCTAGATCATCACACTTCCAGGGCAGAGATCATGCCAGCTAAAGTTATTCTCTAGCAGAGACTCCCAGAGTCTAGACTTTAGGAAGCATTTGTCAAAGATAAGGTTAAATATTTGGAATTAAGCACATATAGCAGCAAGTCTTTTTTCTTCAGAAATGTACTGGTTTGGAGAAATTTCTAAAAATTCATTCAAAATTAAAGTCCCATTTGTTTTACATAGAACTCCTTGCATACTTAATCATCACTGGAATAATTATTCTGGCTCTTTATGCTTGCAAAATACAGTGTGTATATAAAATAAAAAGAAGGGGAAATAAACATATAAACTTTTGGTGTCTTAGGAATTTTATTTTATAATTTTACATTGTCAATTTTGATGTTTTATTTACTATATCACACTAGAAATATACTATTTTGTCATTAGCTCTCATATTCCCAAAAAACTAACTAATTTTTTAAAAAACTAGTTTTTAAAACAGAACATTATCTAAAGATCTGGAATTTTGTTGTTGTTTTGCCCTTGACAAGTTATATGATCTTGGGCAAAGCAGTCAATCTGTGCCTCAGGCTTCTCATCTGTCATATGAGGAAGTGGGGCCACACCAGAAGTTTTGAGAAACAGCAACAGAAGGTTTTTAGCAGCAGAATTCTTTTTGCAAAGAAAATTTAAATTAGAACCCCAATAAATATCAAAGATGAAGGTAAAGTTGGTCTAACTGAAAAAATTGTACCCATGTTTGTGAGCATGTGTAGGAGACCAAAGCCTTAACTATAGGGCATCTCACATCTTCCTGTCCCAAAACACATCCCATTCTGATCCCTTCTTTCTACCAAGTGATCCATGAAGGTCTTCAGAACCCTAAGGCTAATGGAAACCAATTTAAAAACCATATAAATTAAACAGTGTTCAAGTTTTCTTTCAACTCAAAAATATGGGTTCTAAACCCAAGGCTTTGATGGTTTTGTCCATCATTTAAAATGCTTAGTAGACATCGAAAAGAAAATTTCCTTCCATATGAGTTTTAATTTAAAATGGTCCGATTGATCAAAATTGACCTCTTCAGCCATCAAAATAGCCAAATTCAGGGATATTCAACATCTCCATTGATCGAGTAAGTACGGGGTGACCTCTCAGTAATTATCCTAAACTATTTCCCTAATATATTTAAGTATGTATATTTGTAATGATAATACTCATTTTCATAAGATTTTGTAAGTTATGTCTTTTTAATTTTTTTTTACATTCAGGCAAACTTAATGCTGATGCATTACTTAGAATAACACTAACTTGAATATTAGATCATATTAGGAAACTAATGTTAATTATGTTGTGTGTGATTGTGTGTCTGTGATTATTTAAGAGAATGGTTTTATCGTTTTGGAGATTCAATTTAATATTTTGATGAATGAATTACGATGGTATCAGTAATTTGTTTTTTAAGGATTCAACAATAGATAGACAGCTAGATAATTAGATAAAGTGAATATGGCAAGAAGTTTACAACTGTTGAATCTAACTGGTTAGTATATGGGTGGCCATTGTACTATTCTTTCTATTTTCTTATGTTTGAGCATTTAAATAGGTTAAAAATTAAAGAAAGAAAGAAAGAAAGAAAATATAACATATTGTATTTTTCCTGTTATGAGAAAATATCCACTTTTACCTACCAAACTGTGAATCTAAGTTCAGTTGTTTGATCCATGAAGCACTACTTTGTCAACAGCTTAACTTGGGGAAAACAGGTTAACTATTGAGCCTTCTACCAGTAGCTTAACTTAAGATCTAAAATTCCTTATCTGTAAAATGGAAAGATTAAACATATCTCCCTGAGTCTTATAAAAATTAAATAGGAAACATATATGTAAAGTAGCTAGCACATTGCAAGGCATCTTAAGGGCATTTAATAAGCTAGATCAGGTATTAGTAGGAGTTCATAGTAGCTATAGCAATGGCAGTAACAATAGCAGAAGTTGTAGTAGCAATCTTAATATTGATATTAACAGCAGCAGTAGTAGTATCCTATTAACGGCAACAGTGGTAGCAGTAGTGGTGGTTGTAGTTACAGTATTATTGTGTCCTCATCTCTAAAATACAGTTAAGAATAGTACCCCTTTCCCAGGGTTGTTGTTATAAGTGAATTTGCACATGTAATGTATTTTTAATAGCCCCTGGCACCTATAAAACGCTTACTTTTTTTCTTTCTTTTTTTTTTTTTTTGCTCGTGTGTTGGTGATGGTGGTGTTAAAGTTTGCAGTTGCATCTGATGAATTTGCTAGTTATTCCTTCTCTAACCTAGGAAGCCAAAAGTAAAAAAGAAAAATGTTTATTTTTCATGGATATAGCATGTATCATACATATTTAATAATTTTTGCTTACAGGTTTCTAGAGTATTCTCTTTAAAAACTATGCTTTCCTCCAGTCTTCCATATTTGTCTCTTCATTCTGAACTTCAATGGAACAAAAGAGATGTTTTTATACAACCATTATGACCTCTAAGCTTTATCTAGACCTTGTATATACTTTATGGCATATTTCTTTGTTCATCATGATTAACTGAATTTGTTAATACAACTTAGTAATTCAGACTCATTTATACTGCAGGACTGATTTTTCAAAGTTAGTTCATGGGGGAGTGGAAAGGAAGGAATAGGCATTTATATTTTGGAAGTCTTTTGATTTAAACTTGGGAAGTTTCTAAGTGGTAAACCACATATACACTTTGGAACATCCCTGAGCTGTGCTATCACGATTTCCAGTATGTGAGTCAACTCTCCTCATATGAAGGGAAGCATTTTGTAATTCAGCCAAGCTGTGGTTTTTAGTGAAAATAGAGAGAGCATTCGTATCTAATTTGTGGCTAGAATGTGCTGAGAGCCATGATCTTTACTTGCTTTGTAAGCGTTCTGTCGACCACTGAGAACCTCAACTTCTCCTGAGGTATGGAAAGTGCTAGTACCATTTATAAAAACGTCAGCAAAGCTTTTATACATACACAACTCAATTGGAAATGATATAGCGTATTTTTTCTTTATTTTCCTTTTGAGGTGTTTCAGTGCCACACCTTCACCAAATATAGATTGAATGAGAATAAATGTTAAAGTCGCTTATTACTGCTTTATGCAAATCGGCCTATCATTACCTACCTAAGTCCTAATGTTTAAAACAAGCCTAACTTTTAAAATGAGTTTAGCATTAAACTTTTAGAATAGTTTAATTAAAAGTTTTTAAGGAGTTTATTATGAAGATTCAGTAAGTATAACTTTAATATGATATTTTAAGACAAAATAGTTTGTGTTTTTCATTACATGTGAAAAGTATGAAAAGCATAACAACATTATTCCTCTCAGGATTAAATAAGTGAATATGAAAACAGCACTGTGTTTCAAACTGAGATTTTGGGGAAAATTATAGCAATTTCATTAAAGAAGATTATTAGGTGTACAGCATTCAAATATTTTACAAAGGGTAATTATGGTGTCGCAAATTATTTTTATATTATTTTCCTGCTTTTATTTTTTTTATTATAAGGTTGAATTTTTTTTTAAGGTTGAATTTTTTTTTAATTTTAATTTCTGAAGTATTTTATTTTTTAAAGTCCAATCTAATCCCATGGTTCATTGAAATAGTGGAAGTTTAGCAACAGGATTATCTTTCATTTGGATACATGGAGCAACCCAAGTAGTGAGTTAACATAATAAAAGCATGCAATAGAGCTAAGTGCTTTTAATTTTATGCAAACATTATTCTTTCTCAAATATAGCTATTATCTTGTGTCATGATAGTTTAAAAATATTTTTTAATATCTTTCCATTAATGAATATTTAATGTCAAAGTTCAGTACTATGATGTATTGAACTTTAAGGATGTTAAAGCACATTAAAGCAGTCTGTTTTATTAATATATAGTGTTTAAATTATTTTATTTTATGGTAATTATTTTATATTATTTTATTTTTTCTCACTAGAAATTGTCTCAGAAATATGTCAGGTAGCACCTACAATGGCTCAAGAAAAACTCTTTTATTATTACCTTCCCCATATACACAACTTTACTCTCTTCTTACTTTAAATATTTTTAAAAAGATAGCTATAGGTAATAAAATAATATTTCTTTACCCCTCTCCCTTTAGGTGAATTCTATTTAGTATGATATGTAGAATTGGCCAACTACAAAGTCAGGCAGAATCCTCAAGACCATCTTCAGTTCTGAAACCAACTGCAAGTTCCAGGAGTTGCCAAAACCAGCCTCAGTTTCCTTGTGCTAGAGGGAACTCACAGAATTCCCTGAAAACTATTATGCTCATGGTTACAATTTATTACCCAAATGGCATGCAGATTAAAAGCAACGAAGGGAAGAAATGCATGGGGCAGAGCCCAGGAGACGTACCAAACATAGAGCTTCCATTGTTCTCTCCCCATGGAGTCAGGATTCATTACTCTACCAGCTATGGTCTGTGGCAGTAGGCACAGAGTATTGCCAACCAGGGATGCTTTCCTGAGCTTTGATATCTAGAAATTTAACCAGGGCTTAATCATGTAGGCATTGATTGACTGATTGATTACCCAAACGGTTAATCTCAATATCTAGGTTGATTGATAACACATGACCCAAAGCCCCTACCCTAAGCCACAATGTTAGTCTTTTTGGCATGGTTAGCCCCTACTTTAAAACTATACAGGTGTGGCTAACTTCCACCCTAAATCACATGGTTAGAACAATTCAGTATGACCCAAGATGCCCAGGCAAAGAAAGAATACTACAGGTTACCTTCCAGAAGCTGACAGAAAGGGCAGATCTCTCTGTAAATTTGTGATTTGTATTACAAATTTTGAATTTGTAAAGGCCTAATTCTTTACAACAAATATGGGTGGTTGAAAAACTTAGAGGTGTCCATTTTCTTATATGTCAACTGCATTCTTTTCTCTATAAATTTACACATTATTCCTAAAACGTTTATATTTACTCATGAAATTGTTTACAAATAATTTGAAATATATTATTAATTGATAGCTGAACTCAGGTATATGGATAGAAATAGTTGTTCTCAATTCAGCTATTTTATCTTATAATATTATCATTATCTTACCTGAAAAATCATATGAAATTACTAAAAGAATTTAATAAAAAACATTTTAGATAATAGGTATTTTAATTCATTTATGCAATATTTATTTGTTGAATTCCTCCTGTCTGTCAGATATCACAATACATAATTTGTATGTAATAATAAATAAGACCTAGTCCCTTCCTCAAAGAATTACAGTCTAGTAGAAGAAATGAACAACTACATAATTAGAATAGAAAGGGATAGTTAAAATGAAAATATGCAAGGGGCAATCCCTAACCAGGACTTTGGATTCTAGAGAAGAAAGGGGCATCTAAACCACGACTTGAAGTTAGCCAAATGATAGAAGTGGGAGATGGGAGAATCCAGGCAATGCAAGTGATATGTACAAAGGTCTGCAGGAAAGAGAACACATGGTAAAATGTAAGTTTCTGGGGCACAGGAAGTGGGAAAAGAAGTGACAAGAGTGTGTACTTCATCCTGACATCAAAATGTCTCATTATGTGCTTACAAAATTCTGCCATTGTGATGGGCTATATGAACTTGCTATCCTAACTCTGCTTGTACCTGAAAAGAAGTAAACATGTATTATCTTAAGAGCAGATGCCAGAAGTCTTAATAAGCATGCTGAAAAATTCACTCAAACAATGTATATTTGGTGTTGTTATATCCCTGGGACTGTGCTGGTCTTAGGGATACAGCACATACAGCTGTACACATGTAACACAGGGATACAATGCTGAAGAAATCAGGCATGTTTCCTCCTCTCATAAAACTTACAGTCCTTCAGGGAAACCAACTTTAATCATATAATTGCAAAAATATTTTATTGTAAATGATATATATAATATCACATTAAGTAAAATGTGCTATGGCAAAATGTAACAACAGAAAACAGAAAGACTTGCTTAAGGAAATGATTTGAACTGATATTGGTGGGGGAGGGTAAATGTTATTTAGATAAAGGTGGTAAGATTGTGGGGTATGAAGAGATCAAATTCCAGGAAAGGAAACACCTTGGAGAACCAGAGATAGGAGATAACAAGATACATTTAAGGTCTTAAAAAGGGAATGTTCTTCTGGAGAGCAGAGTGTAAGTGCAATGGTGGCACTAGTTGAGCTGGAATATTGGACAGAATTTAGAGAATGGAGCCAAGTTGACTATCATAACACTTACGGCTTTTATTCCAAAAAGTGGAACATTTTTAAAGATTTTAGTTTGTTTTTATAGAAAGGGATGATTTGATCATAATTTGGATTTTTTAAAGGTCACCCTGAGTGCTAAGTAGAGAAAAGAATAGATGGGACAGGGGTGAGGGTCATGACCAAATAGGACATAGTAGTTCAGTGAGAGATGTTGGTAGCTTGGACAAGGACAGAGGAAGTGTTGAAGAAAAGGAAGGGATAAATTCAATAATTTATTTTGGAATTATAAGGAAGTTGAAGAAGATGAGAGGTTAAGAATTTTCTCAAACTTTCTGGAAAATGTGCTGTCACAGATGACTAGAAAAGTTGGGTGTTTGGGGAAGAAAGGTCAAATGCTATTAGAAGTCAAGTAAAATGAGTTGAAGAGTTGGGAACCAGATTAAAATGGACTGAGGGGTAAGAGGTAAAGAAATGGCAAAAGCTAAAAACAGAAAGTAAGGGTTTGAGGAAGAAGTATTGTCAGAATCCAAGCAATGATCCAATAATTAAGCAGCTTAACACGAGGAAAGAAGAATAGTTGTTTGTTTCCAAGGGAAAGAAGAAAAGAGCAGAGAGAGGTAAGATATGGGAGTGGGAGTGAGTGCCAACAAGATGATAGGGAACAGAGACAGGTGAAGGTCACTGAGAAATCCTTAGTAAAATTATGACCAGCAGGACTTTTAAAAATAGAAATATACAGTGGATGATAATTGCCCTACTTTGTGGGATACAACCAATTCCATGACCTTTAACTCTTTAGTACACCTACTTTACTAGGGAATACTTCATGCTAGTAGGTTTCATGGCAAAATAGAGAAAAGGTTGGTCTGGAGCTCCTTGGTCAAGAGAACAGAAGGAAAGAATTCCCCTACCTTAGGAATTTGAAGAAATCTTGGAAACTTGATTTTTACCCAATCTTAGACCTCAAGGGACAGGAAGACCCCAACTAACATTAAATTGTATGACCCCTAGTTTCATTTTTCAGAGATTTTAATTACTGAAACCAAGGAACAAGGTGTGTGGCCACTGACCAGTTCTTTATATGGAGATAGTAGTATTCTACTACAACCAATTGAATCAATCTGCTCAGATGATAACTAGCTATTATTTTTAATTAATCTTATTAATCAAGCAAGGATTGCAACCCAAATACTTTCCAAGACCAGCAGGGAATTTAATATGTGAAGGGGCCACCAGCAGAACCAATGGTGAAGCAGAGCATTTATTCCATATATAGTCATTAAATAATTAAAATTTGCAGGTCTGTCATATAACAGAAACAATACCTTCATCTATTACATGAAATATTAACCTAATCATTAGTTTTTCATCCATTAATCTATCTGGATATCTATAATTGCAATAGTAAATCAATATTTTTGTTTCTCAGGGAAACCAAATGTCTATTTAAAAATCGAGTTTTCCAAATTTTTCTCTTAAGAGAGTATTTTGGAGATAATGAGCATGGACTATGTTATGCTCCTCCAACCAAGCAAACCAAGTAACCATAGTTAAATTACTTGGCTACTCTAAGTCTCACTTTTATCTTTAGTAAAATGGACAAAATAGGACCTATCTCATAGGAGTGTTTTCAGAAGAGAATCCCAGGATCTGTATAGAGGAGGCATTCTATAAATATTAGCTATTTTTAGAAATTGCATTGGGATGGTGCCTTATCATTCACAAGCAAAATTCCCTCAAGCCTCCTTAAAAAAAACATATGTTAAACACTATTCTAAGCACTGGGAATAGAGCAGTGAACAAGACAAAAATCCTTGCCCACAAGGAGGTTATATTTGGCCAAAACAGAACATGTTAGTAGAATTGTCCATTTTGACAGTTTCTGCACACTTTTAGTATCTTTGTAAAATGAACTGTGGCACGTCTTGAAATTAGTTGTTTAGATTGGTTTTACATAACCAAATTAATAATTCTCCCTAGCCATACAGCATTTATGTATCTTCATTGATATTGAGCATCAAGATTTTTGAACCTTCACATTTCTTTTTAAAAGACATCAATGAAATAGTTTCATTCTGTGCTTTCTCTCAAAATGCCTTCTGATTATATAAATAATAGAATACTAAAGACATTAAAGCTAAAAAGGACCTTAGGTAATTCACTCTATTTTTCACTTGAGATACCAAAGCCCAGAGTTTAAGTAACCTAAGAACACACAGACAGTTAGCACATCTCGAACAGGTGTTCATTTTGTTAGGGGAAAATGTACCTCTCATATCCTAAATACCATTTAATTGGTGAAAAAAAAGTACTGATTTGAATGACTGCTGTTTTTGCCGACAGCTGGATTCCAATGGGGAACTGCTCATCCGAAATGCCCAGCTAAAACACGCTGGGAGGTACACGTGCACCGCTCAGACAATTGTGGATAATTCTTCAGCCTCAGCTGACCTTGTTGTGCGAGGTAAGAGTTTCAACATTTTGTAATCACAAAACCAAAGCTATATGACTTACATAAATATGTATAATCTTCTGGTAACTCTGGTACGAATTCTTATATATTTAGAATCTCGATCCTTGAGAACAGTTCTTCACCCATGCCTGATTTATGCCAGCCAAGTAGTAAACAGAACTGATTTTGTTTGTTTTACGAACTACGTATTTTTTTAGCAACTTACACCACATACCTCCTACTAAATGTTTGTGCTTTTAAACTTAGTACTTACCAGAAGTTCTCAGTTCCTGCTAATACTTTTCATGTGTTGAGTAGAGTTTTGTTTCCTTTTTTACTTTTTATGGAAAAAATACACTGGTGCTGTTTATTAAAACCTCAAGTGTTATACATTTACCAGTATCATCTTAGAATAAAAAATGCTTTGTACATGTCTCATGTTTCTATTTGTTACTGATTTTCAGACTAGTGCTTTTGTTCTTATAAATGATTGAGAATGTGCTTGGATACATGCTTATTGAAAATACAACACCTTTGCTACTGGCCTCTGCTATATAGCTGTGAGGCCAGCTCAGAATATGCCTTACTTTATTTAAAATCATTCATCGGCTCTTTACTCCCTGCCTACAGAATGTAGACCATTCCTTTTAGCTAAGTGCCCAAGAAGTTCCATAAGGTGTGGTGACCTCGGCCTGTTTAGCTTTAATCTCTCACCATTCCTCCTGACCAACTAGTCCACAGAAATACCCTAGGATTTCTACCTCTGTTCCTTGGTTCACAGCATTCCTTCTACATGCTGTTTTCATTGATTGTTGCCCAAATCTTATCCATCCTTCAAGACTTGGCTCAAAAAGTAACAAACTCATGAGTCATTTTTATGAGGTCCCAAATATGAGCCCTCTCTTCTAAACTCTCATAACAATTATTACTTTCTCTAACGTATTTTATAGCAATCTGTACATATGAGTTACCTTCTCTACTAAGTTGTTAAATTCACATATGCATTTTTATTAATATTTAGTGAGTTGCAGAATTCTATCTCATAGTTTCATTGTTCTCTTTTTCCCTCTGTCTCAGTGACATGTTAAATTTTGGTTTTTTTCACATTTTACCTACTAGAAATATTTATTGACCATTATTTATTGCACTTCTTTTTTCAGTCAGCTTTTGCGCAATCAGATAAACAATTAGTAAATGAGATGATATTCATGGTTTGTCTTAATACCCATTCTGGATTAATTGAAAATTAATAAAACTCCAAGGCTACAAAATGCTAAATTAAAGGAAGTTCATTTAGGTTCAGTATTTCCATTAGGAATATTTTGTTATCTGGAACATCTACTGTCTGTGAGAGTTATCAGGGAGAGGGACTATTCACTGTTCTTTCTAGTCAGACCACTAGCTGTTAAGTCACTTCCAGCAATACTCTATGCTTGTATTTAATTGAAATTATTTGCATATTAAAAGATTATCATTAGTGTTACAATAGGGGTTATGTTACAATGCCTGGGCATCAGTGTCTTCATATAATGACATTGCAGCAAACTCCCAGTACTCACAGGGAAGACGAAGTTTTACAGATGTAGTCAAAGAATATTAATAACCTTATCCACTCATACTTAGGTAATTAATAATCATCATACTCTGTATTTTTTACAGAAAAACCAATATAAAAAAGGTATAGCAGGTATTATGTGAAAATATAAAGTTTTTTTTTTCTAAAACCCTTTAGTCATAGGAAATATAACTTAAAGCAAAGCAATCTGGCAAGTGCACTTAGTAGAAATATGATATAGCATTTTAAGTCCCTGCACTATAGCAGGGTGTTGAAAAAGCTATACAGGTAGATAAAAAGTATTGCTTAACACTGATAAAAGTCTGAAAGTTGTAATCATTCTCCAAATGTTATTTCTAATAATATAAAAGGTATTCATTTTATATCAAGAGAAATTTGCAATTCAAATAGTCAAATACATTTCTGCATAGCTGCATTCTGATGGCCAACTACTCAGCAGCAGTAATAAAAGTCACAAGGTAATTGGGGGATCCAGACTTCAAGGTGACCCTCAGTGATCCTTGCTTTCTGATAAACCAGCCCCTGTGTAATCCCTCTAACACTTAGGGTTGGTGTATGTGCCAGCAGAAATGACAGCGCTGAACATTGTCATAAATCACATTGCTGCTTCTGCCTTGGTTTTTGGAATTCTCATTTTGGAGGAAGCCAACTACCATGTCATGAGGATATTTCAGCAATCTTGTAGAGAAGCCCACATGAAGAGGAAATGAGACCTCCTATTAATAACCAATACCAACTTCCCAGTCATTTGAGTGAGTCATCTAGAGAGCAGATCTTCCAGTCAAGCTTTCAGATGACTGTAGCCTTGGCCAACAGTTTGATTATAACTTTCATGGCAGACCCTGATCAAGAATTATTCAGCTAAGACACTCAAAAATTCTTAATCCACAGAAACTGTAAGAGATAACTGTTTATAAGTATAGCTGATTCACTTTGTTATAAAGCAGAAACTAACATACAATTGTAAAGCAACTATACTCCAATAAAGATGTTAAAAAAAAAAAAGAGATAACTGTTTACTATTGTTTTAAGCCACTCAGGCCTGGGGTAATTTGTTATGCAGCAGTAGATAACTAATACAACCATGGAATGTGCTGAAAGAAAAATAACTCTCCACCAAGAAGTATATATACAGACAAGTTATCATTTCATAATGAGGAAAAATAGTTATATTTAGACCAACAGAAACAGAGTTTATTTCCCAAGAGACTCTTATGTCTAAAGGAATATTTAATGGGTAAATTTCAGGAAGAAGGAAAATAATGCCAGAGTAAAGTTCTGAGACATCAAATAGCATGATGAACAAAGAAAACAGTAAAAATACCCAAATCTAAGCAAACAGAGCTAAACTAGACTTCAGAATATGCTGTGGTCTGGGTTTGAGAACTGGCAAGAATAAGTTGCACACTGATCAAGTTGATAGTTGCTTTTACTTCAAGTTTCTATTAAAACAACAAATCTGACATATATATGTATGTATGTATGTATGTATATGAATATGTGTGCATATTTTATATGGTCAAATATAGAGAATGCATGAAAATGATAATCACGAAATATAGGGGAGTTGTTACCCCTGGGTTGGAGATAGGAGAGGAGGTGAGTGTGGTTAAGGAGGGAGGGGACCCACAAAAGGCTACATCTGAATAAGTAATGTTTTATTTCTTAACCTGAATGGTGAGTTTTTAGGTGGTCATTTCTTACTTTATACAGCTTTACCTAAATGTTAAATATTTCTCAATATATTTAATTTAATTAAACAGGGTGATCTGCTATCCCCTACTTCCTCTCCACCAACCTTTTCAGCAAAGATTCATGAAAAATCTTTGTGTAACCTCTGGGTGCAGGTGCCAGACTTGGCTGTACATCAGATTTACTACTACAATTAATTTTAAATACACAATTCTAAGCCTCTCTTGGAAGTTTCTAAATTAATAGCTCTGGGATGGGTTTAGCAAAGCTAGCTTAAAGATTGGCCTGGTGAACCATGGTGCATCAACAACGGACACAGAAATTGACCCATACACATATGCTCAACTGATTTATAACAAAAATGAAAATTAATTCAGTGGAGGAAGATTAGCCTTTGCAATAAATGGTGCTAGAACAAATGAGGATTCACAGTTCAAAAAAAAAAAAAAAAAAGGACCTTATACATAATTAACTTGAAATGGATCGTGGACTTATTTGTAAATTTTAAACTATGAAACTTTTAGAAAAATAAAGTATAGGTGAAAATCTTCAGCTCTTAGGGCTAGATGAAGAGTTCTTAGACTTGACACCAAAAGCATAATGCATAAAATGAAAAAGTGATAAACTGAACTTCATCAAAATTTAAAACTTTTGCTTTGTGAAAGTCCCTGTGAAGATGATGAAAAGACAAGCAACAGACTGGGAGAAAATATTTGCAAACCATATATCCAAGAAAGGTTTGTATGTAAAACATATAAATAACTCTCAAAACTCAAAATTAAAATAACCTAATATGAAAAAAGATAAAAGATGTGAACAGACATTTCATTGAAGATGATATACAAATGGTAGATAAACACATAAAAGATGTTCAATGTCATTAACCATTAGGGAAATGCACATTTAAAGCCACAGTGATATATCACTACATACCTATAAGAATGGCTAAAATAAAAAAGAAATAGTGATGCAAAACAACAGAGTCACTCACTCACACATTGCTGGTGAAAATGTAGAATTGTACAGCCACCCTGGAAAAGAGTATGGCTGTTTCTAAACAAGTGCTTACTACAGGACCCAGTAGTTGCACTCTTGGACATTTATCTCAAAGACATTAAAACTTATGTCCACATAAAATATATATACACAAATGTTCATAGCTGTTTTATTCATGATAGCCCAACACTGGAAACAAATGCCCTTAAACAGGTGAGTGGTTAAACAAAATGTGGTATATTAGTACCATGGACTATTACTTAGCAATAAGAGAAGAATGATCTATTGATGTGTGCAATTTGGATATATATCAAGGGAATTAATGCTGAGTGAAAGAAAGCCAACCTCAAAAGGTTACATACTGTATGATTCCATTTATTTAGCATTCTTGTAATGACAAAATTATAGAGATGGAGAGTAGATTAATGGTGGCTTAGGGAGGCTAGAGGAAGGGGAGTAGCTGTAGCCATGAAAGTGTACAACAGGGGATCCTCATGATGAAATTGTTCTGTATTTTAACTGTGGTCATGGTCCCAGAAGTCTACGCATGTGATAAAACTAAAAGTTTCTTAGAACTAAACAAACACATAAACACACAAATGAATGAATGTAAAACTAGCAAAATCTGTACTATAAGGTTGATGGATTATGTCGATGTCAATTTTCTGGTTCTGTTATTGTATTTAGTTATACAGAAAGTTATGGTGAGTAAATGAGTGAAGGATATGCAGGACCTTCCTGTATTAATTTTCACAGTTGCATGTGAATCTATAATTATCTCCAAAAAAAAGTTTAAGAAAAAAATCACTGGACATAAAATACACTGAAAATATAAAGAAAATATGTACATATGGGCTCTTTTTTCAAAAATAGTATAATATTACTAGAAAGCAAAGAGTATGGCACACCCAGAGGTAATGTTTGAACAAGTGGTGGCCACCAAACTGCCTTCTGAGGAAGTGGATCCAGGCCTGGGAAGGACCTAGTGGGGTTGCAGCTTTGGAACCAGGGTTGAATTACTGAAGGCAGTAGCAGAGAGTGTGTGTTCTACTTCTTTCCCCAGAACCCTCCTTCACTCCTTTTTCCCTATGCATGTCTGTCTCCCCTTTAAATAAATACTGGATATATTTTTAAAGAATGTCATTACGGAGGGCATCAAATTACAGCATTCCAGAGTGACCAAGTGTTTAAACCTGGCCTGGGCTGGCAAATCTGTATTTTTAATAATGCCCCATGATGCTTGTGATGAAGTGGTCTTTAAATGGTTTTTGGAAATTATTGTTCTAGGGAATTCTTGGAAAATAGTTTGAAAGTCCTATTATTTTGTTTATGGAATGGGTAAATTACATTAGAAATGTGTTTCAAAAAGATGGTAAGGTCCCCTTTTCCTCCAATTCATCCTGTTCAAACCAAATAGAAGTCAATCAACAGACAATTGAAAAACTGTTATGAATATTTGGCTAGAAGTCAGGGAAGGGAGCTCTGATGTAAGGACAGGAGTGGCATGGAAATGCAGGAAGGTAGTCCAGGTGGTGAGAAAAAGAGTTAACTCCTTTTTCCCTTACCCTCATATAATTTTAGCACAGCTACACTTAAGCCTTAAGTCACACAAAATAAGATAGCTTCAAAAACTCTAAAGTTAATCAAGAACCACTCAATCTATGTATCAACAGTAAGTAAATAAAAAAAAAAAAACAAAATATGATGAAATATTTCCCAGCTAGAGCACTGATATAAAAATGAAGATAACTTTACAAGAGATTGTAATGCCATTTCTTGGTAATATGGCATTTCAAGTAATTTATAAAAGATTTTACTAATTTTTTTTCTATCAGAGCACATATTGACATCAATTTAAATTATTATTGTATTAGTGAAAGAGGTAATTTCAGAATAAAACTTTAAAACAGAGGTGCACATAATATAGCCAAAGAGATTTAGAACTCAAACAGCTACAAACTGCTTAATATCTAGAAGACCTTTACAGTTTAAAACTATTTTTAGTTAAAAAAAAAGAACCAGCTATTAGACTTCAAATGGTTTTAGGCTTCTTATATAAAAATCCAAATCAAGAGGATCGATACAAATTTCCTTTTTGTTGTTGTTATTGTAATAAAGGTTGTACTAAATAGGTCCCACAAAAGTGTATTTCAGGTTGTTTCATCAAGTAAGTTTTGATGCACATCTACAGCCCTGTATGAATGTTTTTAGCAAAAGATGTTTCTGGAGGACTTAGTGCTTTTCAGTTAAAAAAAAAAGTGTCATTTAGAAGGAAAGGTGTTTCAGGATTTATCTGACAGCACCTGTGGGAGCATTTATGTAGCTTGCCAAATCTAAATTCTCTTTTATGAGTGCACTTTTGGACAGCATTCAAAAATGGACCATAAAATTAGGCCACAAAAGCAAGAAATGAGGCTTTGACGTCTGTTTTTTACTACTTTCCACGGCATTTCTGCTGTATTATAAATATCCTTGGCAATGCTACCGACCTTTAGGAGGACCTTCCTGACACCTGGCTGAACATAATGTTTGTCACTAAAATTGCCAAAACAGAAAATGCAATCATGATTATACTTTTCACATCTGCCCCCTCTTTTACATCTTATATACCATATTAAACAAAATTTCTTAATACAAGGCTGAGATTTAAAAACAAACAAAAGAAAAAGACTTTAGTCTGATTCTCAACACTAACCTGTGCTATGTGAAATTTGGAAACATTTAGGAAAAAGTGTAACTAAAGGTCCAGTGGATAATACAAAACTGTGTAAATCATTGCATCTCCAAATTAAGTTTGTATTGTTTATATTTTTATATTAAAAGCTTATATTCATAGTTTTATGTAGATTTTCATTTAGATTAGAATATTGTGTATGTGCATGTGTGTATGTATGAATGCCAAAATGTGTGTGTGTGTATTTCTAATGCCAAAATACAGTTGCAGAATGGAAATGGATATGTTAGATGTCATCTTTATTTGATGTAATCCCCTGAAGTTTTTAGTACTTGGCCTAATGACATGGTTACCAGATTCTTTCTTAAGGAGGTCATTTTGGTTGATGACTAACCCACTTTTAAATCCTGTGTTGGCTAAGTTAAGGTATTATAGCCAAATAAATAACCTGCTGGAAGCTGTCAATATACTTTTTAGTCTGAATAATACTGCTGTATTTTAAACAATCATAATGGTTGGCCAATGGTCTTTTCTACAGAAAATGCTCTTGAGTATTTGTTACTCCCAGATGTTCTATGTTAGCAGAGTTCATATCCAGAGCACACCTCTCTTCGCTATCCAGGCAAACAATTTTGAACCATTTACTTAGAGATGTTGTTCCAGATTAATTAGTACTCTTTCTTAAAAAATAGGAAGTAAACATTTTCTTTGTCTCAGATAAAAGAGTTCTAATGGTCCTATTATTGGAAAATCATGCACCAGTTACATCTTT
The DNA here is from genome assembly GCF_963455315.2 of Globicephala melas. Classification (NCBI taxonomy): domain Eukaryota; kingdom Metazoa; phylum Chordata; class Mammalia; order Artiodactyla; family Delphinidae; genus Globicephala; species Globicephala melas. The sequence continues at coordinate 70,748,072 of NC_083323.1, read as the reverse complement.
TTTCCTTCCAACTTCTTCAGAGTAGCTACATGAAATATCTGCATTTATGTTAAAATTGGAATATACAATTTTAAATCTAGAATTAATCCTGGAGGTCATCTAGAAAATTTCCATTCCTTTATACTACAAAATTTAGACTTCAAGAGAAAGAGACTTGTCTTGTATTACCCATCTATTTCATAATAATCATTTTGGAACCTAGGCTTCTTCCAGATTGTAAGAATAAATAAAATCTATAGTTAATTTCTAAAACTTCTGTAGTTAGTGCTTTAAAATTTTAATAGTTTAATACACTAAAACTTTCAACAGTTAATTTGGTATAGTACCCAAACGATTACCAAGTCTGTTCTAGAATTGCTGCTACTAAATGGTGAAAGTTACTGACTGCAGTTCTGCTCTTCTTGTTTTCCTATCCATTGTCCAGCACATGCTAATAAATAGTAGTTGGGTTTTTAAAACATTGTGGGAAAAATAAAGCCAAAGACATTTATTTTAAAAGGTTAAATTACCACCTGTTGGATTATTTAGCATTCTATTTGTATGGCTAACTCAGGGACCCTGGCTATTTGTGAAAGCAAAAAGACGGTGAGTCTGCTGTCATGCTAAAAGTTAGTGGAACTCTTGGTGCTAAATCAGGATTTAGATTTCTGCGGTATCTGGCATAAATATTTACCCAGTGTTCAAGAATTCCTATATTCAAGTTATTATTAATAACCAAATGTGGATTTATGTTCAAAATTATTATTTAAGCATGGCATGCCTAAATTAATTCAAAAGGACTTTTAAATTAATTAATTTAATCACTATAAAATTAGGAAGAACAGATTAAAAAGTTGCACATGATGTGCACACAAAGCCAGACAGATGCACGAGTACACACACAGCTTACCACCTCCACCTGCCTCACACACACATGCATATGTGAAGACATCCAGAAAAGAGATTCATTTATACAGGCAGAAAGATGTGTCCAGATCATCAGAGTCAAATCAAAGAGAATAGTTGAGGTAGTTTTTCAAGTATTTGGGTCAGAAAAACACACATTTACCTCAGATACTTGGATAATTGCCTCTGCTTTCCACTTGCTTTGGCCAAGAAAGTTTGCCACAGAGACAGACTAAAGATTCCATCTCGTCAGTCCTTGCAGGACTGAGACAGGAAAATGGCCCTCATTGCCCACATTGGCTGGAGCAACGACTGACAGGGCGCCATTCGGAGGCATCCTGACCCCACTTGGCACTAAACCACAGCCATACATCTATTAATAGTGAAGCCTGCCCAGAAATTAAGCTTTCTCATTTCCATTGAGAATCAACAAATTCAAAAGCTGCTAAGGGCCAGTTCTCCATAACTGTTGTAAGCTAAAGCTGAAATAATGAGCTGAAAGGTGTATCTGAATTTACAAGGTAGCCTGATTGTTTCAAAGCTAGAACTTACACGTAGTTCTATTTGATAAAAGCTCTAGTAAAAGTAGCAGCTTTCCCAATTACTACTAAAGTTATGAAGTACATCAATAATTTGAAACTGTATTTTTCAAAGTCAGTTCGATGTAAATTGACATAAATTCAAGGAAGTGTTCAAATATATCAACAAAGTATGTAGTTCATTCAGAATGAGTCATGATATTTTAAGCTTTAAGATGGATCTTGAAAGTGATTTAGTTTATCCCTTCATTTTACAAATTCAAAAATTGAAACATAACTGTGTGAGGGTTATAAACTGGTAGATAACACTGTGAAGGATGCACTGATACAAATTTAGATTACTTTTCTTTTTCTTCACTGGAGTACAGTGAGAGAAGTTTCCTTGTAGGATTTCTTCTCTTCTTCAATCAATTGCTCCTGACTCTCTTTGTCTTATAATCAAACTGATCAGCTTTTGGCAAACTGGAATTTATTCTTTGCTACTCAGTCAGCCTGTATCCATGATTCCCTTAAAAAATAATCAGCAAACTTGCTTCTCCTCACTCTGATTCCAGGAGGGAAAGCAGGAAAGATTTACGAACTTAATAGTCTGGCAGGCTTTTAGACACTCCACTTCACTGACCCATCATGGGCTTTATACATCAGTGTCTACTTACCAGATAGTAATGTCAAATTATGCTGACAATTACATCAAATTACAAGCAGTACAGATAACCAGTGATATCCAAAAGTCTTTATGGACATGAATAAATGGCAATTAGTTCATATTTAAAAAAAAATTTTAATTATGCTGGCAAAATATGTTTCCAACTCTAATCTATATCCTGTGAAAAGACATATATTATGAATATAAAATTTAAAAATAAAGATATGTAATTATATGTTAATGTATAATATATGACATAATTATATAGTATATTTTATAACAAAATACAAATTACATAGCATATATTTATTATATTATGTTAGGATACGTAATATTTATTAAAGCCTTATTTTTTTTTTAATTTATTTTATTTTATTTATTTTTTGGCTGTGTTGGGTCTTTGTTGCTGTGCATGGGCTTTCTCTAGTTGCGACGAGCAGGGTCTACTCTTCGCGTGGTGCTCAGGCTTCCCATTACTGTGGCTTCTCTTGTTGCAGAGCATGGGCTCTAGGCACACGGGCTTCAGTAGTTGTGGCATGCGGGCTCAGAAGTTGTGGCTCGTGGGCTGTAGAGCGCAGGCTCAGTAGTTGTGGCACACAGACTTAGTTGCTCTGCAGCATGTGGGATCCTCCCAGACCAGGGATCCAACCCGTGTCCCCTGCATTTGTGGGCAGATTCTTATCCACTGCGCCACCAGAGAAGTCCCTAAAGGCTAATTTTAACAACACTATTTTAAGAGATGGATACGATCATTATCCCCATTTTACACATAAGGAAATTGAGTACCAGAGAGGCTAAGTTACTTGCCCAAGATCATTTAGCTACTAAGTAAAAGGACAAGATTTGAATATAAGCAGTCTGGCTTCACATATAACACCCAGTTCATTGCTGTAACATAATATAATCAAACACTAATTCAGATATATTCAATGAGATAAAATAATCAATGTGGAAAAATTAAAATGTAGGCTTTTTTCTTTTTTGGTAAGAAATGTTTATTCTATAGAAAAGTTACTGATACAGATTTTGCAATTTTATTTTTGCCCATAATATATTTATGAATGGTCTAATAAAAAGGGAAAGGTATAATAATTAAAATTATTTTCATGTAGTCAACGTCATACAATTGTAATTACAACAGCAAAAACAATAAATCATAGTAGATGGTTTTAAGCTTGATTTTATAATGTGTTCTTTGGCCTTAAAAATAGTACATTCAAAATGTTTAAGTGTTTTAGATTAGAATGTATGTGTCTACAGGACTTTCATATAAATTTTATCATGTCATCCTAACAAAACTGCTGTGTGGTAGTCATGCAAGGACTGGTAATCCATTCATAGGCAAAGGAAGTTTAAAACAAGAAGAAAAAGAAAATATTCCTCAGAGTTCACATGATCAAGCCAGAACTTGGCCAGTTATCAGTGTTTCAAATTCACTACATAACTTACTTTTTCTCACTTCTCTTTAGTGTTTAACTTCCCAAATATAAAAATCAGATCAGATAATTTTATTGTACATCTGTTTCACATTGGTATATGGTTTGTTTGTTAAATTGTCCACCCAAATACTCTGAAGCATTGATAATTCAAAGTTAATTCAGAGAGTAAAATTTTAAGTTATTTGAAATTAGAATTTCATAATATCTTCTCTTTTTGGTTCATTTTATTTAAAAAAGAAGACAAAATGCTTTAGCTTCATTATTGAAAAAATAACCAATAGAAGACTCAATGGTATAAAATTCCTTTTAAGCAAAACTATTTTTTTGGTGTGACTTTTGTAAAGTCTGCCATTTCAAGTCTCAGGAATGTGCAATTATTTCCTCATGGTACCTTTTGCAGACTGGCTTCCTGCCACCACCATCTATCTCCTTCCCACCAGCCAACCTCATCAGACCAGGCCCTGGGAATTTGATTGGGTCACAGAATTTCTTACACCTAAGTAAATGAAAATGAAGGAAACTCAGAGAAAACTTTTACCCTCTAAACCTGTGGTCAGTATAACAAGGTTTAGAGAGGAGATTTTAGTCCTTTTAAATTCCTATCACATAGGTCCTTTTAGTCCTTTTAAATTCCATTTTAGTCCTTTTAAATTCCTATCACACAGGTCCAAACTACCATCATCACTGGGATTAATAGAGACATACTCAAAGGGAAAGGGAGAAATGTAAAAGGGTACTACAAGCAACTATGGAATCTCCATTGGTATCCTACAAATCCAGCTATTCCATAGTTTGTGCCTTCCCTATTTCCTCTTCAGAGGTGACTACAGGATCCGGTCCTTGTGTGACAGAACCCCGTCTCCCATCCGTTATCTAAATTTGGCTTAGGACATCTCATTAGATCAACACAGCAGGGAGCTCCCAATCTTCTCTCTGCCACAGTACCTTTCTATTATAATTTTAACTGCCCAATACACTCATGAGTGAATGAAGATTGTGGAATAAATCCAAAGGGTCTTTTTTTTTTTCCAAAAAATTAAAACACCATTTTAATTTCTAATTGCCCAATGCTTGTCATGGTCACTCTGTTGACATGGGATGAGGTGAGGGACTTCGTTGTGGCCCACATGCATTTCCCAGGGCACTGCTGGAATACCAACTCCCTTATCTGAAAATGCATTGGGATGAAAGTGAACAGTGAACAAGAGCTAGCATAATTAAAAGGATAACCTTGAATACACTTCATTTTTACACAAAAAACTAATGTACAAACTTATGAATTTTCAATATTCTTAGTAGCAAATAACTTGTGACTCACTAGAAGGTAGCAATCCCTTGTGTGTCATTGAACAGTCTGGGCTCTGTCACACTAAGGAATATACTTCTGAGCATCATCTCACTACAGTCTTAGTGGCTCTCAACAGCTAGTGCTTGAGCCGCCCCGCACATCTCTGAGAATTTCTCTGGGGCAAGGGGCTGTCCCTGTTTGGAACACACCAGGTAATTCTGATGTTTGTGGTTTAAACAAGTTGGAGGACCACTGTTTGATATGTTCCTGCAGAGGTTGGAAGCCTCTGTTACTAATGCAAGAAATGGCACTCCAATGTGCAACAGTTTGGGGAGGTTTCCTGTGTGACTGTTCACTGCCCCCTCTCTCCACAAAACTACCAAAACTTCATTTAAAAGGGAGAAAAAAAGAATATATTTAAAATTAGCAATTTCAATTCTCATCAAAAGACTTGGAAATCTCTTATGTTTGAAAGACAAATGTAAGAGACAAGTGCGTTTTTGTGACCTTTGTTACCATTTATCATAGGACTAAATTTGCAATAAGCAGTCAGCAGTTTTCCTAGATACTATTTCTCCTACTTAAATAACTATAACCAGGGGGGCACTAGTAGTTATAAAGTGGTCTAATTATAATAATCAAACTATCCCTAGTTATGGTTAGGGAACATAGGAGGATGATCATCTTGTTAATACCATACTTTTCTATGATAATATAGTTATACTAATATATGCATACAGTCATTAAAAGATCCGCATGGCACAATGGAAAATGTATGGCTTTTGGCATTAGGCAAACATAGATTAGAAATGCACTTCACCTGCTGAATAACCTGTGGTCTTAGGCCAGTCGGTTAATCATCATAAGCCTCAGAGTCCATATTTATGAAAGAGAAGAACAGCTCCAGTTCACACGTTGCCCATGATGACTTTCTATAAACATTTTCTTTTACTTCCCTCCCTTTTGCTATTAATGTCTATATAGACATAAACAATAAATATAATATTAATCAAGACACAGGTTCCCATGACTTCCAGCCCCAACCTCTGATTAAATTTCATAAATCACTGCTTAAATTTATCCTCAGGATTTTTTTCTTACTTAGAAGCCTTGAAGGCATGAGCATAGGTTTGGGTAGGTAGACTTGTACTATGTGGAGTGGAATTACAAAGGCTCTAGGAATTTGAGGGTTTTTTTAAGGGGAGGAAGGGATCCAGTTACAACTCTTGTTCCTTACAAAGTCAGTCACTATTTCTGAGGGAAACAGGTTTGATTGGGCCAAGGCTTGTCACTTCAGCCTTCTCCTTTTTGGACTCCCATCTACAGTGTTTAGAAGATGTTTTTCTTTGTTCATTATTTCAACTTACCCATTAAGGATACTTGGCAAATTCCTGAAGTATATGGCTTCCTGCTCCTAAATGGGCATCCACACTTGCCCTTCAGCCTTGATCTTTCCTCTTGCAGGTAAAAACAGAAAAGATGGAGAGAAAAACATGGCGGATCCTTTTCTCCCCGTCTGTGCAAGCCTGCCTCCAACCTGGTGATCGTTGACACTCACTCTTTGTGGGAAAACCTTTTTTTTTTTTTTTTTTTAACATATTATATTAGATTTTACTAATTAACTCAATCTTGTAGCTTCTGCAGTTCCCCCTGCCAAAATCTAGTTCTTAGAGGATTTTTTTCCTTTTTGAACATTTAAACATACTTTGAGCAGAATGATATTTTAAAATATAATTGCATAGCTTCATTAATATCTGAAAAATGCCTACTGAACTAACCCAGTACATCATATAATGGCCAAGTAAAATTTTTGTGTTTTCATATCCTGTTTTTCTTTGAAATTACATATCTCAGAAATTAGCTCATTATCTGAAAAAAAAAATGAAGAACTGGTGAATTATAATACAGGAGTGTTGCCACTGAATGGACTGTTTGATTTACCCAAGCAGGTAATGAACACTGTTGTTGTCAAATTCACTAATGAGTCATCTTAATTAGGATGTAAGCTAAGGGGCATTATTCCAGTGGCCTTTTGTATCCTGGTGCCACATATATTCTTTGGCAAGAAAAGATCAAAAGCAGCAATAAACAACTGAAGACCACCCATGGCTCTGTAAGGTTTTTGGAACAATTCCTGGGACTGGGAAGTGAAATTGGTCAGCATGTGGAGAAAACTGTCATCTCAGTAGCAAGATTTAAGTGAAGATGACTAAGCCATTAACAGCACGTATGCATATTTAATTCTGTTAACTCCTAGCATCAGCCTTCTTGGATCTTTTGTTTTGAGAGGAAGGTCAAGACTTTTTGGAAGGACATGAACAGAAATGGCAGATTAAAATTGAAGTGTATATAATTCTTTCTGGAACTGCTTGAATTTCATTATTTGAAAATATTTTCATTTCTGCCCTTTGGTCAAAGAGACATGCTTAAAATTCTTATTTCTTCACAAGAAATAATTTGCTCTTCTTAAACAGGTTTATGGTTAAGGGTGGGATATTATATGAACTTCTCATTTAGTAACTCTAAAATTCCCATCTGTGGTTGGAAGAACTCTTAGGAAAGCTTTGAGAGATATGTAATGACCCCTAAATATGTATGTAGTTAAAAAATAATTGATTAGTCATCGTAAAGGAATACATGCCTCTGGCTCAAAATGTTACTTATTTCCACCATTTTTCATTTTCTAGTGTTAATTATTGTCATAGAAGGAAGCATCTTAGGATTTAGACTGGAGATCTAGGGCAACTGTCATTTTAATAAGATATTTTAAAATAATTCAAAATTGTCACGTATCCATAAATGTTGCCATGGAGATGTGCATAAACCAGCATTGTGGTCCATAGTCCATCACTGAAAGTATACCACCAAGATCAGATAGGAATATAGTTTTGGAAAGACAGAATAAAAATTAGAAAGGAAACCACATAACAATTATGACAAGTGGCAGGAAAAGGAGAATATTTTTGTTTAGATAAACTGCTTCAATATCAACTAGAATTACATAGATTCATTTAGCTCCTTTATCCTCATTCTCATTTCTAATAGTGATCTATGTTCATTTTTAACAATGTAAGAGGTTAAAATACCAATTTTAGAGGTTGAAAAACTACTATATTCCTATTAAATGGTAGAGATGTTTAATATTCAGCTTCATCTTAGTACAGTTTTAACGCTTTAACAAGAGCACACAAATTTGTGTTTTATTACCTTATAATAAAGCTGTTGTCTTAACTAATTTTCAGAGCAAGAACGGGCATGTAGTAATAAAGAGACTAACTGACATGTTTTGGTAAAGAAGAAGCCATGTGCCTTGATAATAACTGATGTTGTTTCAGCATTGTTATTTTCAGATTATTTTATTTTAAAAGGGATGATAATTTGTACTGAAAGTTTTTTGTTTTCTTAACATTTAAACTTTTCATTAAAATTTGCTCTTTTGGTAAAAATAAACAGTGAACCACGAGATACTCATATGTGGTGCTTTGCTTTTAATTACTTATGGAGTAATTACAAATGGAAATAAGATGACACTGAGAGGTCTTTCCTGCTTAGTGCCAAGGCTTGCATTAAATGTGTGCTATGCGGAGTGGAGTCCAAGAAGGACCAGCAGTTTTTTGGGGTCCAGTTCTAACTACAGGTATTTAGAGAGCCAGTCAGCCTTTTGGAGGGAGAAGGTGCGTTAGGGTTACTGCCTAAGTATTGGCGCTGACTCAAGTGACGCCTGGGGTATAGTCATGTGTACTATGCATCCATCGTGTTTAATCCTGGAGGATCCCAGTTTCAAATCTTCTATCCCACTGGACTTATGGGAAAATTAGTCTCAGTTATTGATTGAGAAAATACAGTCAGCTTATAATGTGTGAATAATCATTTTGAAAATTTTTTTCCTGCTATTTTTCCTCAAATGTCTAAAAACTACTTCACTGAGTGTTACTACATTCCTAAAGAAGAAATGGCAGAATTGAGAAATAATTGTATTTATGTTCATTTTTCCTTCTAATTACTTTACATGTGAAAGAAAACTGAGTGGAAATCACATCTGTATTTTGTTCACACATAGGTATTTTTTTCTAAAAACACTAGTAAAATTCAGGAAAGTTTAACAAATCCCTTCATGATAATAAAAAAAAACTAGGCATGTAGTAGGAATTTATAAATGGGTGATATCTTTACCTTCACTTATCTGAATTAACAGATCACAAAATGATTTAAAAAGCTGCAGTCAATATATCGCAGTTTTTGTCATTTTACTCACAATATGCACTAGTGCCCAAGTAATTCATATTCTCCCCAACAAAAAAGGTCTCTAAAAAAAAGCAGTAAATACCATTTTTGAATTTGAAGCTGCTAATGCTGTTTTTAAATGATTGTTTTTACTATAGTTAATGAAAAGTCTCATGGCAAATCAGTTGAGTTCAAGTCTTAGCTTTGCCGTTTGCTAGCTGGATGACTGTGGCTATTTTATTTAATCTGTCCATATCTGGGTATCCTCATTTGTAAAATAGTGAAAATAATAGTGCCTACATCATAGCATTATTTGTAATAATTATAAAAGATTTAGCAATGACTCAGATATAATAAGGACTTAGTAAAATATACTACTTTTATTAAAATAGACAATATAAATTTCCTTACTTAGTAAAATATATTACTTTTATTAAAATAAACAATATAAATTTCCTTTTTTGGATTCACTAACATTTTATGCTCTTATGAGTTCATACTTTTTTAAAAATGCAGGCAAATCCAAGAGAAGCACAGTATAAATGTGCTAGTTATCAGGTAGTTCTCTGCAGGCTTTTTGTGGACAGACACGTTTGGGCTGCATGATTTGAATTTCAAACGGGCTTCTTCCCGCTTTGCCTGGGTTGTACCAGGAAACTCAGTCTCTTGTCTTTTTCTGTACTGTCACAGACCAACTGTTTCATTCTGGCAATAACCTTTCTGAACTGTAGCAACGTTTTGTAAAATGTACAGGTATTGGCTTCAGTGATCTCTAAAGTGTGTGTGACCTACATTACATAGCCAAATGTTTTCAATATTTGCCTGTAGTCAGTGATTTAATAGTAAAAACATTGAGAATCTAGAAAAATTTAGGAAAAGAGAATATGGATGTGGCCAGTGAAACTGCATTGAACCACAGATGATAAAGGACCATTCTGGCTATTTCCAAAGCCTCCACTATGTAAAAAAAAAAGTGACAGAAAAAAGCCTCAGTAATTATAGACTCCTTTTGCCTGATTTTGAAGAACTCACAATGTAGAAACATAACACTAACAAGGATCTTGATAGACTACTAATTATCCCCCATAGGTGAGATTTTTTGGAGCTTTCTCAGTCAGTAATCTCTGAGAGAGATATTTAAAGCCAGAGAGAAAGGTTATAATGGTGAAAAACAAGAATTGAAAGATAGAGGGTAATGCAAATAAAAAAGGAAGAACAGTCCATAGTGGCAGCCTCTACCTGAAGAAGTACAGAAAGGTAGTGGTTGAACACTATGATATTGAAAAGGAAAAGAAGATGTAAAGAATCAACATTGAAGTCTGTACTGTTAATTTATAAAGGAGGAATTTAGTCAGCTGGACAGGCCTAACACAGTTAGTGATGTCCACACTTAACGACATCTGTCAGCATTTGGAAGAATCGGAAAACAAAAATAGCAGCACTGTTTTATGGACATGATACATAAGCTTAATAAAATGAATATCAGAACTCCAGGGCATGGGGGGTATGCAAGTAGTATAGATAAAACCATATTCATAAAAACTAAAACCAAAAAGCATACTTGGAATAACTTTTTATCCCCTCCTTCCTATCTCTTTTTCTCATTTTCTTCTCTTTCCAACTCCTTTAGTATTTACTAATAGTGAGAACTGATGAAAAGCCTTTGCAGGGTTAGTCAGAGAAATATTCCAGTTCCTTCTTTTTTTATTCCCACTATGGATCATTAATGATAAAAACAAAAGACAGAAAAAAATGGATGAATAAAATAATCTGTCATCTAATATACTTATGCATTTAAAATACAGGTCAAATTCCAAAGGTCCTTTCCCTCTGACCAATTTCTCTGTTTCATGATAATTTAAATTTGGTATATATAGTGTTCTTAGCAATCATTAGCTATCTGCCTGAGGACACCTAAGAAACTGGAAAGGTATACCGATAGAGTAATAGTGAAATAACCTGTATCTAGCTGTCTATTCGCTTACATTTTCCCTAGCTTCAATTCTTTCCTTAAAGATTTCTTGAAAGTGTTTGCACAGTGATGAGAGCTTAAAAAAGAAACAAACAGACTCTGAGTCAGAATTATGTATTGCTTTTTTGTCACTGAAGAAAGAATCAGAAGGACTGCCAGTTCCTAAATGCCTGCCTTTGTGCTGAGGAACTAGTGGCTGCATTATTTCATTTTCTACCACAACACTTTTTTCTCCATTCTGAACAGAAAATCTGAACAAGTAACATCAGCGACACTGCTTAGAAAACCTTCCTTCTGGGAGACAGTGCAGGGCTGGCCCAGTTTGTCTCCATAGAACCACTCTATTTTTTCTGCATCTTGATTCCTTAGTACACATTAGAGGGCCTTCACATCCCCAGCCATTCCTCACCTCCATCAAATTTACTAGAAATACCTTACTTTTGAGTGGAAACAAGTGATAAATGAACAATCGGGTAAACAAATCCCTGTTAATTATTAACAAGTATTACTCCTGTCCTATAGTTCAGATGCCCAGAAAGCTCTTACAGGTGTAACAATAATAACATTAATAGCTAAAATTTACTAAGGACTTCCTGTGGACCAGGCCTAACACTACATTCTTTAAAGGTTTTTTTTCAATCCTAACAACAATCCTATCTGGTCAATTTTTATTACTCCTATTTTATAGATGAGAAAATGAAAGTTGAGTAAATTTGAGAAACTTGCCCAAGATAGATGAAGGAACTGGATTTAAAGTCAAGCCTTTTTTAACTCTAAAATCTCTGCTCTTTAATAGTATATTTTCTCTCAGGTATTTTCTGGGGGATATTTGTATTTAATTACTAGATGGAAAAATCTACTTTATATCAAAGTGAGCCATTACCAAATAATATTGCCACACAGTGGTTTTGGGAATATCAACCAACTCCTTTCCATTTGTTTTCTCAATTTCACCTTCTTATGATGATACAGTATTTCAATACAGATTGTATTGTGAATGACTGTTATGTTTACAGAACTGTCTGAAGGTCAATGTGATAAATTTATTTATGTCTCCACCAAATATTTACTAAGAACTCACTATAGACCAGGCATGTATCAGAGAAAAAAATGCATAAGTATAATTACAGTCTTTTGCTCAACAATATTGTTCTTCAGTGAATGGGTGACTGGATAAATTATCATGCATATAATGTCCCAACAAATACACTAATAGTATGTGACTTTAATCTGACTTTGCGAAGGTCATTCATTTGCCATCAAAGAACTTCACAGAATAATAGTAGGGAAATGATTTTCACTTTAATGGTAAAAGACTAACCTATGGCAATTTTGCCTTAAATTCCCTTTAACATTTTCTGAATGCCATAACTTTATGCTCAGAAAAAGTGTCTGAATGCCTTCACTATAAGACTTTCTCTTCCTTTTAAAATTTTTATTTTTCATTTCTAATTTTTAATTTTAATACTCTGAAATATTCCACTCAGTAATTGACTTGGGATGATACTTCATGTGAAATAAGGAACTTGGTGGTTCTGATCAAGAATGTGCATAGTATTTCAATGTGTTTTTTACATATGAAAAATACAATGTGTTCTTTCTGAATATCAAATGTGTTTTATATAATTTATGTGGCTATTTTCATTAATTGTGGATGGTGTATTATTATTACTTTTAATTAACATCAGGAAGTACAAGAATACTATTACAGATTATACATTTACAAAAATTTATTTACCTTTATTAATTTGTTATATAATTCCAAATAAAATTTACTACCATCAATAGGCTGTGTCCTGTGTTATTTTAATATTAGTAGTAATGCAGTTTTGTCGATCTACACACACGTTTTCCTCCTTGGGACCAACCGCAAGGAAACTGGTGAAGGTTTGTGGTGTTCTCTATACCTTTGCAAAGACCAAAGCCCATGCGGAGAAAAAAGGCCAAGTAGACAAAGCATCTGATCTGACATTTAAATAGGAAGGCACTGACTTTCAGCTAAAAGATTAAAACTTTGTTTTATTTAATACTTTTTCAACAAAAAAAGTTGCCACTTAAAAAAGTTGTTGATTACTATACTCACTATGCCTATTCAGTTGGGGATGGCCTCCTTTCTGGTACAAAGAAAACAAGTGATGTCACTGTCTGAAATGTCTATTCTAGGAGTTCTCTGGCAACTGAGAGCCTTCTTTAGCATTGTAAGTGATAGATGCCACATTACCACCTAAAGGACGTTTTGTTACAGTTTTACAAAGAAGAAATCATGATGCAAAGTATAAGTATCTTGTATACCATATATGCCATAATCCTGGCATTCACTACTGTCTATTACTGTTATTTATTTACCGAGCCAATTCACCCTTTTCAAGACAAAGTGCTGTTCAAAATCTAAAAGTTATGTCTCATTTATCTTGTCATCTCTACCACCCAGAACAGTGTTCTCAGTTTAGAGAAGAATATTAATACTGAATTACGAAGCATCTCTGAAAGCTTATTTTTAACATTGTTTTATGTTCTGCAGTAATAATTCTTCTGGCCTAAGACTCTTCAGTATATTATTTGATGTTTTCAGATCATTCCTCGTTTATCTGAATTGACAGTTGTTTTCTACATTTTATATAAATAGAAATATTTCTTTTAATATTATTTATTTCTATTAGTTTAACTAACATGAAATGTATTATCCAAAATGATGCATACAAGCATTCTCAGAAATTTCTACTCCAAGTAACATAAATTATCTATAACGTTTAGAGTTATATGTCCTGCCTCCTTTTGGGTAGACAGAATGAAACATACGACTGACTACCCTCATATCTGGACTGTGCTGTCAGCTCTGATCCATGTATTCAGCAAACATCCATTAACTATCGCTATGCTACAATCTGTTATGTCAGGTTCATTTGATGCCAAATGCATTTTATGAGTCAAGGAGTATCATATGTTTGTTATAATAATAATGCCGTTTTTAAAGGACAGAATTTATCTCCTTTCATAAAAAGAGACATCACGAAAGCATTTAGTAAAAACCATAAACACCATTATTACTGCTTCTTATAGTTTATGTTTAAATGGACTATGACACCACTGATTTCATCGTGTATATGTTCTTTAGATTAATTGCAAAGAGGGCATTTTTGTATTCTAATGTGTACTTAATTCACTAGCTGGCATTCATTGATTCATTACTCAAATTTTCATTTCAGGCCCTCCAGGCCCTCCAGGTGGTCTGAGAATAGAAGACATTAGGGCCACTTCTGTGGGACTTACTTGGAGCCGTGGTTCAGACAATCATAGTCCTATATCTAAATACACTATCCAGACCAAGACTATTCTTTCAGATGACTGGAAAGATGCAAAGACAGGTGAGTTTTTTTTGTTTGATTAATCTGTTCATATTTTGAGATGAATTTTTTTTTTTTTTTTTTTTTGCGGTACGCGGGCCTCTCACTGTTGTGGCCTCTCCCGTTGCGGAGCACAGGCTCCAGACGTGCAGGCTCAGCGGCCATGGCTCACAGGCCCAGCCGCTCCGTGGCATGTGGGATCTTCCCGGACCAGGGCACGAACCTGTGTCCCCTGCATCGGCAGGCGGACTCTCAACCACTGCGCCACCAGGGAAGCCCTTGAGATGAATTCTTTCATCAAAAACAAACAAAAAAAAACCTGGATATTTTAATAATTTTATCATCGACCCTGAAAATTTTCTTAAAACAGACAATCCCAATGTTTTAGTAGTAAAGAAAACCACAGCAAACTAAATGTTTTAAAGCTATAGAGGAAGAAGCAGCATGTCTAAATCTATAATGGGGAAGCAAAGAGAGGTCTCCTGGGTTTCTTATTTGAGCTACGTGTTAAGTCTAAAATGTACTAGGAAAAAATTATAAGGAAGGTAGATTTGGAAAATGGCATCTATAACTTATTATTTATGACCCTTTTTATCCAATTATATAGGCACTATAGTTCTGCATTCTAAAAAAAGGTACAATTAATCATAAAGATTAAGCACCTAAATCTTACTACCATAACTTTTTACTTTCTGAATATGTTCTTATCTGGCTTGAATTTCCTCAAAACAGGTTTTTAAAGAAGTCTAGCACCTCAACCTTTTTTTTTCTCTCATATTAAGATTTTCTAACAGACAAAAACTAATTAAGAGCAAGTGGGTACTTTTCCTTGTGTATAAGTTATTACCATTGCCATTTGTCATCACTAGTCTTCAAATATCACACATCAGCGTATTTTCTCATAGAACATGAAGGAAGATAGAGGATTGTTTTGATAAAATAACCTGTTTATCTTTGTCATTGTTGACAATATTTTTAACCAAACTTGCAGTTGTCAGAATTTCTTTCACATGCATAAAGAAGAGGCATAGAAATATGTTCTCAGTTGTCACCAGAGGGGAGAAAAAAAAAAACAAAAGTGAATAGAGTGTTCCTGTTTTTTAAAAAATGAAAAAGAATTAATCCCAGCATATCTTAAACCTGCTCACTTTAATCTTAACATAACAGAATTTATTTGTATCTCTCCCTGAGAAGTTTTAATTTAGATTCACCTCTTTTTTTTGATAATTTCTTCCTATCATGGGAAATAAATGAAATATAAACTTGAAATCTGTTACAAGGGTTTAGGATATATTTTACCATTAAGTAATTCTCCACATAAGTGTATGAAGTTCAGAAGAATTAGAAACAAGTGAAACATTTCTATTACATTATGCTTGTGAGTGTAAGAATTATCTATAAATATACTTGGCAAAATCAGACCTTTTGAAAAACAATTTTAAAAACCGTATAAATATTTGATAAAGCATGAGCAGTTTCTACTTCTCTAAATAGAATGAAAATGGATGATAATGATAAAACAATAGATGATAATTTATATCTAGCCAAATTTACATTAATTATAGATACTAGAGAGCAAATGAAATAAACATATGGTTAAAATTTGGTTTGGCTTTGAAAAAAGAATAATGATTGCAATCATCTCCATTAGTTCTTACCATGCTTACCACATTATGCTTAACATATGGCTCAATTAAAATATGCTTCCCATTAAAAAAATTTTTCCACTATAAATTAAGTTGCATGAGGGGGAAGACTTTTGTTTGATTCACTGTGCTATCCCTAGCAACTAGATCAGAGCCCATAGTGCTCATTCATTAAATACATATTTATTGAACTCCCACTGTGTGCCTGAACCTGTCCTAGATACATAGTTGACTAGCACTGAATAAAACAGAGAGAAAAAAAAAGTCAAAAGAAAAGCCACAACCCTACCTTCAAGGAGCTTACATTCTAGTAGGAGAGATGATAATAAACAACTAATTAAAATATATAATAAGTCACATGGTGATTAGTGATAAAGATAAACAACAGAGAAGGGAGATGGAGAGGCAAGACTTGCATTTAAATAGGATGCTTCTAATATTAGCATAGCCACTCCAATTTGTTATGGTACCTGTTTGCATGTTATATCTTTTACAATTGCCAACCTATTTGTATATTGAATCTAAAGTATATTTTCTGTTGACAGCATATAGTTGGATCTTATTTTTTATCCAGTCTGACAATCTCTGCCTTTTGATTAGATTATTTAATCCATTGATATTTAATACTATCATGGATGTAGCTGAATTTATATCTGCCACTGTATTTTTGTTTTCTAAATGTTCCATCTGTTTATGTCATTTTATTTCTTCTTTATTGCTTTCTTTTGCATTAAATGAATATTTTCTAGCATAAAAATTCAACTAATTTAATGAAATTCTCTAAATATAAAAACTTAATGAATACTCTAGAGCTTACCTGGTATAATGGAATTTATCACAATAAACTTCATATTTTTACCAACAATATCAGAGAGATATAGAAACATTACTCTTAGCACTATTCCATTCTGACCCTTTTTTGTGCTATGGATTATTATTCATACATCTATATTATATATATTATACACCTATGTATGTTGCAAATTCAATAAACTGCTGAAATTGCTTTCTATAATTTGAATGTCTTTTAAAGAAGCTAAGAGAAGAAAGGAAAACAAGTATATATTTATAGTTTGTTATATTAAGTAACATATTAAATATTTAACATTTCTGATCCTCCTCATTTGTTTCTGTCAATTTGAATTATCATCTTATGTTATTTTCTTACTGTAATACAACTTTGCTTCTACCTGTCCCTTAAAGTTATGTCAAATATATTACATTTCTATATGCTGTAAGCCCAACAACACAATTTTATTACATACACACACTGTATATATACATTTATACATATGTATATGTGTATGGGTAGATGCATAAGTAGATAGATAAACATAGATAGATATTCTCTACAATGGCCTTTAAATCAGATAAGAGAAGAAAGAAGAAATATGTATTTATACTCTTCTAATTACATAATTACCTTTACCAGTGCTCCTTATTTTTTTGGGATGGTTTTTTCAAATTACTGTCAATGGTCAACTGCTTTCAGCCTGAAGAACTTTTTGGAATATTTCTTGTAAGTCAGGTCTGCTCCCAACAAATTCTGTTTTTGTTTATCTGGGAATGTCTTTATTTTGCTTTCATTTTTAAAAGGTAGTTTTATTTTCTTGGTTGACAGCTTTTTTCCCCCCTTTATGCCCCTGGTGATAAAGGGCATCTTGGATGGAAGTTCTTTTCTATTCTCAGTTGCTGAAAGTTGTTTCTAAGTCCTTCATACTTACCAATATATTTTCTATTTCTGGGTTTTCCATTGCTTTCTGTAGAACTGGATTTCTATCTGTTATAATTTTTCTAAGTAAGGAACTTCTTTTAACATGTCTAACTCTTCAGGTTGCTGAAGTCAAAGACCTTCAGCTTTTTTTTACACTAACAAATAGTTTTCTTTTAATATTTAAGTGATTTTTTGGATATATGTTCTAAGCTGCTTTTTTTGAGCACTTAATAAAGTGTCTTTGTCTTTTTGCCTTCATTGTTTCTGACAAGAAGTCAACTATTCTTTTTACCTTATATTCCTGTATTTAATGTGTCCATATTCTCTAGCTGCTCTCAAGATTTCCCTTTGTATTTGC
Organism: Globicephala melas; assembly: GCF_963455315.2. Classification (NCBI taxonomy): domain Eukaryota; kingdom Metazoa; phylum Chordata; class Mammalia; order Artiodactyla; family Delphinidae; genus Globicephala; species Globicephala melas. The sequence continues at coordinate 70,730,017 of NC_083323.1, read as the reverse complement.
TTTTCAGCTTGATGAGAATATATTTATCCAGATGCAGTTTACTGGCATCTTAGACCTTTGAGGTGATATCTTCCTTCAGCCTTGGAAATTCTCAGACATTATCCCTTTAGATATTCCTCTGTCCCACTCTCGCTCTTCTTGGTCTCTAGTGAAATATATGTTAGATTGTTTGATGTGTTCCACAGATCGTGGACACTGTGTGTGTGTGTGTGTGTGTGTGTGTGTGTGTGTTGATTGATTTTCAAACATTGTGTGTAAAAGAACAGAAGAGGCTGAGTAAATATTTTTTTCCCAGGAAAATTCATGTCATTCTTTCAGGGGTTGAGTCAATCTAATCTGTCATTGCGATGATCTGAGCTTTGCTGTTAAATTCAGTTCTATACAGGCTTTAATAAGTGTTTTGAGTACAGGATCACAACCTTTCCCCCATATTGCATGTCTGGAGGTTTTCCAGTCTTCCTATCAGACTTCAGCTTTCTTCTCCAGCTTGGACAACAGAGAGAGCTCTTGCTCCTCCCCTGCTCCTGCCCCAGACAGCTGTTGTCTGATAATCAGTCTAAAGCACAGAGTGCTGGGACGGTGGGGGAGAATTTTCTCAGTTCTCCTATCCTTCCCTCAGACTTCACAGATCCAAAGCACCTGCTCCTCAGATGGGAGGCAAATCTCTGTTACCCTCTTACCACTCACCCAGCTACACGTGGGCACTCACTTATATCCAGTGTAAGGCTCAGAGTGCATGCAGGGTCTCAATTTTCCTGCTGTGCTCTTAGATTTGAGCAGATCTGAGGTGTCTATGCCTTTAAGGGTGGTCTCTCAGCACTCTTGTCCGGCTTCCGAACTTTCTTGAATGCATCTGGTAAAGCCTACGGAGAAAGAATTAGTCAACAGGTAAGGACTCTCCTTGATTTGGGGCTCCCAGGGATTCAAAATAGCCATGCCAGACTGCACTTTATCTTTAAATATCTATGAAAAGTTAAACTGCCTTTTTCTTATGAATGTCTATGACTAAATCCTCCTCTCCCCATGACTCTACTGATGATGACTTTAGTTCATTGGATTTCTTCACAAACTCAGCTCTCCAATGGCCTCTAAAAAAAACTATTATTTTGTAGATTATCTTGCATGTTCTTCCTGTTTGTTGGTCAGTAAAGTTATTGTGACTGTGTTCTAAGTGGAAGTGGAAAAAAAAATTTATAGCCAATGTAGAAATAAAAATCACGTGGTTCTTATTTACAGTGGTGTCCACTGAAAAAAGAAGGTATAGGATTAAATTCAATTTCATGCAGGTAATTAGTTAAGGTGTCCAATAAATATTTTTCAAAGATACCAACTTTCAGCATTCCAATGATTAAATTTAGAATAATGAGAATAATAGACTGTAGATCTTTAAAACAATCAACTGTAAGCATTACTTCTCTGGAACATTTTTGGGGATGGACAACAGAAACCTGATACTATTCCTAGGGTTCTACAAGATGCTCAGGTCACGTTTAGAATGTGTGTTGGATTCCGTGCTGCTACTTTCAGAGGAAAAAATATAGAATATTCTTGGTGATGGTGTGTGTGTGTGTGTGTGTGTGTGTGTGTGTGTGTGTGTGTGTGTTTGTGTGGAAAAGGAATGTTGGCCAGAATATAAAATGGCCTGGAAACTGTGCTATGAGGAGCAATTGAGAGAACCTCAGATATGTTCTTGAAAAAGGAGAAGAAAAGTGTCTTTATATTTAAAGTTTTGTCTTGTGGAAGACTAGAATTAATTGTTACCAATCCTCTGCAATTTTCGTTGTGGCACATAAATGTTCCTCTGAATTTTAGATTATTTCCTCAGAATAGACGTTTGTGAGTTAAATTATTGAGTGTACGCATGCTTAAGCCCATGAGCTTACTACAAAATTACGCTGTAGAAAGGTGGAATAAATTTTATTCCAATCAACAATATATAAGTGTCTCTTCCACCATACCTTTACTTAGTATTTTCTTTTTAAATCTTTGTCAAATTGATAGGTAAAAAAAATGAAAAAGCATTAGGCTCCTTGTAGGACATTTACATTTTAGAATTTACTGTTTTATTTTTTGCCTTTCCATAGCTTCACTTTTGTTGCTCTTATTTCAAAGATAAACTTCTGGGTTTTTATGAGGCAGCATGCAAACTTTCCATAGAGAAGAAACAATGAATCACATTTTCTGGGAATTCAGAGAACAATCCGATTCTCTTTCTCTGCAAGGAACATTGTCACACCTCTGGCTCTTCTCTGAGTCCTGCCAGATGATCTACAGGTTGGGTCTAGAGCCTCTAACATCACACTGAGTAGTTGTGTCAGAGCCAGAGAGAGGCCTTTAATTGTCCATTTTCATTCTGAAACAATGGACCAACTTTTTCAGCTAGATCCCCAAGTGGGTAATTCTTTCTGAATAGTTTCAAATACTTGGGTTTTAGATTTAGATGGAGGATCCTAAGGGTTCAAACTGTGTTTAAACCCCGGGGAAATAGCAGAACTCACTATGGCAACTTCCAAGAATCTAGAACAGGTGTGATTATATTGCCTGGAGTTATTTTTGAAACATCTGCTTTTTAGTCTGGAGGTCATTGTGCCTAGTTCTGAAGCTGCTCAGGGAACTAGTTGTTGTGGTCTGAAGGCAGAGCACCACAAAGCATGGTTGCCAGGCAATTGAGACTATTGGCCTTGGGATACCCATGAGGCTTGCTTCTCTTTTCCTCCAAAGAATAGTCAGAATTTTTTTTATTCTGAGCCTTATGGACTAAAGGTATTTGAAAATAGACCTGTAGATTAGTGCTCATGGCTGGTTAGCAAAATAAAACCTTCTAAAGGGGGTCTTTTGACCTGAATATTAAAGTAAGGAGTATGTCTCTTATTCTGTATCCCTTTGCTTGAAATTTACACTTAGAAGTAAAACCAAGATTCAAATAGCTACCAGGTTAATATACAACATTTTAGTTTTTTATAGAAAGAAGCCTCTGACAGCCTTTATACAGTTAAAATCTGATTTCCAAAACTGAAATTGTCTGTAAAAAGTGGCCTGACTCAGAAATGACCCAGTTAAAACTCAGGAACTTGAGACCACAGTCCTGATTCCTGGTACTTGCCTCTATTTTGCCAAGTACTCTCCTCTCTTTCTGACTCCAGGAATAGCAAACAGGTTGCAAGGAACTTGGCTGAAGAGAGGGAACACAAAGTCCCTCTGCTCCTGATTATTGTGCATTTGGCTTGGAGCAAGAATCTCTTTCCAAAGCAAAGATGACCTTTGCTTCCAACCTATCTACGTGGGTGGTTTTGGAAAAATAAAATCTATCCAATAGTTCCTACCAGGGCTGAAGGGGTTGGAGAAGGTACAAATCCTTTTATAGGGACATTTAAGGCTCAGAATAAAATAAATAAAAATGTGTACTAGAGGTAAAACACAGTAGCAGTGGAGGAGAGAAATTGAAAAGGATCAACTCAGAGTTAAAGAGGGTGGGAGAGAGCTTAAGAGGATGGAGATGAGGTCTACCCTCTGCTTTAGACAGGGCAGGATGATTTATGAGCTAAATACAGGCATAAGAGCCATAGAGCATGGATATTTTGTAGTGGGACAAGGTAACAGAGTGCCCTCTTTTCTTCTACCGGTTGCCTGCCTGATTCAGGGTTGAAGGAGACAATAAGGTTATACACACGGTTGTGCTTCTTGCATTAAGACATTGTCGACTCTAAATAAGCACAACTTTTGTATTTGTAGTTTATTTGTATCTTTTACAAATATTTATAAAGTACTTCTACTTACAAAACATCATTCTAGGTGTACCAGGCACTGAGTGGTTCCCAAACATGAATAAGAAGTAAAAGAAACATATGTATGTCCATAAATAATAACCAGGAACAAACAAGGGGCAACATAGAGACATATTATAGGTGTGGCCTGGTATGGACATAGCCGGTCTTGAAGTTCAAGTTGTAAAGTGGTGATATGGGCTACCGAGCTCAAGATTGGACTGGAAAAAAGTTAGAAAGAAAACTTTTAAACCCTGTTCTTATGATGTGGTATGCATCCAAAGTCCTGTCCCCCTCTGGGGAAGGAAAGCAGGCCATATACAGAGCCATTTTTAATTCTAAATACATTTTTATAAAATGATTGGCTTTAGTCATTTTTTGCTAAGTTAGCCCTATTACTTATATAAATGGTTTTATAGAGGGGGTATTATAAAGATATGTCAAAAACTTATTTGTTTTAGATACTTATCTTCTCATAAGTATTGATGTCAGTGTGTATTAACAATGATCATAATTGGTTTTGTTCTAAAAAGAGAGGTGTTCACAACTGTTAGCTATCCTTTTAGACTATATTATTAACTTATAGATATCAAATTCTTTCCTTAATCATTTGGAAGTTACATTCTGGAAGTCCATCTTCCTAACATCCACTTCCAGCTTCCCCTTTTGAAAGTTGTTTGCATCACTGGGTCAAGGGTTTCCTGCTGAGGTCTGTCTTCTCATGGTTGTAACTCCAAGGCTTTCTGCTTATTCATCTTCCTCTCTTCATCTCAGACTTCATTTAGTCACAGGCCTTACTCCTCATCTGGAATCTAAAACCTACCCTAAAATGACACCAGTTGACTTTTCTTTCTTTATCTCTCCCCATTCTTCCAAATGTTTTCTGTAGTAAAGTATGAATTTCTACCCTTTGAACATGTTCCTGATCTTCCATTTGTTTGGAGATATTTTCATACTGGATCCTCATACATGCTCAGAATCAGTCTGTCAGCTGTAGTTTTCACTGCACATCCATCTGGCTCTTCCTGTCTGATCCAGCCTTCACCTGCCCCTACTTGTTGACTGCCCAGCTGCTTGGAAGAAGCCCCAGGGTAGCCTTTACCATCGTGAGAACACCATGCCTTTGTCAAGAGGGACCCTTTAGAATGGTTCCCGTATTTCCATTCTTCAAGTATTTAAATGGTGCTGGGGTTTTGCAGCATAAGAAGCAGGAGAGAGGATCAGACTGCCTCCTTGACCCTTCTATTATACTTTTTTACTTGGACACCCCGGACTCACAAACTCACAAATATTTCCATCAGCTTCAGCCTCTAAACCTCTGTATTAATTCCCTATGTCTGTCATAACACATTACCACAGATCTGATGGTTTGAAACAACAGAAATACAAAACTAAGGTGTTGAAAGGGCTGCACCTTCTCCAAGGATCTTAGGGAACAACCCATTCCTTGCCTCTTCTAGCTTCCAGAGGCTCCAAATACTCCTTGGTTTGTGGCTGCATCACTTCAATTTCTGCCTTTGTGGTCACATTTCACTCTTTTATATGTCTCTTTGCTGTGTTTCTTTTATAAGGACACTTGTCATTGGATTTAGGGCCCATCTAGATAATCCAGGATATCTTATCCAAAGATTCTTAACTTAATTTGTCTTAAAATTAAAATGGTCTACAAGACCCTTTCTCCAAATAAGCTCACATTCATAGGTTCTGGTGATTTGAACATAGACATATCTCTTGTGTGGGGGGAGTCACCATTCAACCCACTACAATGGCTCCTTCTATAGGAGGCTCAAAATCATAAAAAGGCATCTAGTGAAGAAGGAGGCCACTCTACCCAGTGTCATAACAACCAGCTCTGTGTTTTCCTTTTCTCCATGAAGAGTCCTTTGCAAATCAAAAATTCATCTTCCCTCTTCCAATTACCTAAAATAACTTCCTATGTACACGAAGTAAGACAAACAAATCCCAATTTGGTGTGAGGAAGGGGTAGAGAAAACAGGAGATAAAGAAGCAGAATTAGAGGAGAAGGAAAGCCAAACTTTTAATCAGAAAGTCAAAAATATATGTCAATATATATAAAACAAATTCTTAACAAAATAAGAGACTGGATGGCAAAATTAGTGTCTAGGAGAGTTATGCCACACGTGCCACACATGACAGTGTGAGGCATGGGATAGTCTGAGCCGTTAGGAATTTGTCTAAAAGTAGAAACTGGGCACTGGGATGCTTAACATTTATTGTGATGATGGGTACAACATCTTAAAAAGCTATTTATTCATGGTCTGCAGTGCCAGATAAAAATTCCTTGAGTAATAAGATAATGAGTCATATATAAGCCTAAAGGAACACATTTTCCAATAAGTGATGTACAGGTATTTACATGCATATGTATGTGTAAGTTAATTATTAAAAACACATGTGAGAATATTTTAGGGGAGCTTAAAATAATGTATAATCCTGCCTTGGTTGTATGTTTTATCATACCTCAATTAAATAAGCAGTCTTGAACGTATCTTACCCCTAAGTTATAATTTTCCTGTTAGTATCTAGTGGCATCAATTCTGAGAAATACTTAATAAATCTGAATGAATTATTATAACCTTTATTATCAGTGCCCCAAAGGATTTGGGTATAAATCTAAAAAGCTAACTACAAAAGAGTATAAACATACAGGTACCCTAGTAATAAATCATTCACTACCCATACACTACATCAGTGGCAGTCCATAAAAATTTTAACTGCACAAGTTGTACCTTTGCCTCAAAATACAGCCCCTCGCTGTTCGGGTTGTAGACAGTGGACGAGCAGCAGAAGCAAGAGCTGGGAGCCGGTTAGAAATGCAGAATCTCAGTGCTCCCACCCTGTACTTAATAAATAAATGATCCATGTGCATATCTCTCTTTCTAACGTGTTATCTATTAAGGACCTCTCCTCTCACTCCCTTGAACTTAACATTTTGTCATTCCTACTTTTTATTTTTATTTCAACTCAATGGAACATGTGCCATTTTCTCAAAACAGTAAAATAAAAAGAGAGAATTATAAGAATGATGTTACTCAACTAATATTCTCTATTTAATATTTATTTTATTTAGATCCTCCGATTATTGAAGGAAATATGGAGGCAGCAAGAGCAGTGGATTTAATCCCGTGGATGGAATATGAATTTCGTGTGCTAGCAACCAATACATTGGGTATAGGAGAGCCCAGTATACCATCAAGCAAAATTAAAACAGATGGTGCTGGTATGTAGAAGAAACTTTTTAAAATTTAAAAGGTTTATAAATTCAGTGACACTTTAGCATATAATTGAATGTATTTGGAAATAATGCTCTGAGGTAAGTACTTTATCTAAAAAAATGTGTGTATATGTATCTCACACAGGTGTGTGCATTGTGTCAAGACAGTCAAAAACCAAAAGAGAAAATATAAAGCTTTAGAATATTCTTACATAATTAATGGAAAAGAGGTAAATAGAGGCAACTATATGATCCACTGAACACCACTTAAATGAAGTTGGTGTTTAGAATATAAACTTTAATGTAAATTGTGAGTCTTAACCGGGCAGAGTCATGGTTAAGCAGATTCCATGATTTAGAAGGCTCACAATTTGTTTTATCTCTCAAAGACATGGATAACCGAACAGCCACGTGGATGGAGGGTATGGGCAGGAGAGCAGGGTGAGCCTGGTAAGGAGGGAATGTGATGGGGTCTCTTGGATCTATACCACCTGGGGAGTCAGAGCATCTCAGAAATAGCTATAATGTGTTCTTTTAATATTAGGTGTCGCTCTAAATGTGCTCTTTTATCACAGCTCAACCATGGCTATTCTTCCAATTTAGGTTCACATTTTTATGCTAAATACCAACTCCATTTTAATAGCCTTTTATACAAGAAATACCCCACTCTGTTTTCCTTCACCCTTGAATTTCTAGGCAAAAATATTGTTCTGATTCTAATAATAACTCTTCTTTATTATTCCCTGTCTATGAAAAAGAAAATGTTTTGTAGACTCTCTGAGTTTATTTTTACTGCGCCTTGCCAAACTTCAGTGCTTTATTTGGGGGAAAATATTTTAAACGGATGACAGAATGCCATTAAAATTCTGCTGTGATATCTTAATATCACTTATCCACATTTCTGGCTACGTCAATTCCTTGGTCTAACTTCTAAATAGAATTATGAATTGTACTGTCATTAGTTTTTAAAGCCAAGTTATTCACAGAGACTGCCATCAATAAATTATCTCTTAAAGTTTCATGTAATTTCATGTAATTTATCAGATAAAACTGATGATTCTGTAATAAAGGAAGAACAGAAACACTAAAATACTGATCTGTGCTGAGCATTTTCAGATACATTTCAGTTAATCCTCACAATAATATTTTGAGGTAGGTATTACAATCCAATGCTCATTAATAGGCAGTAGACTCAGAAACACTGAACAGTTTACCTAGGTTAATATAACTACTTGCAAGATTCAGAATTCAAACACAGACCTGATACATTCAACTTTCTTTCTTAAAGGTGTTTTCTCAAGCAGGACTCCTAAACACACAGCCATTTATATGAACCTTTATTTTTGCGTTCTAGTAGAAGCTCATATTTCATTCTAAGTTACAGAGCTAGATATGACTTAAACACCGTTTTTTGTTTTACTATATCCACCTGTGAAATGAACACAATTGTTCCTTTTTCTCTGCCTTGCAGAAATCTCATTAGGATACGGAGGTAATATATGTTGCAGCTTTAGAGAACACAGATACCACATAGCCAGGATCCTTGTGTTTGTTTGGTTTTGATTATTCCCTAGAGCCTCCTATGTTTGTAATAGAAGTTTCTGTGTGATGGACTGAACACAGTTGCCCTTTCTTGAAAAACAAAAATAAAAACGAACTGGCACATTATCTGACTGGTGGTTTCAACCACATAATTCATGCTGAGAAATCATGCACTTGCTTTGATATAACAAGTATTCATTTTCAAAATAAAATTGCAAAAATATCAAATGATTAAGTTGGTCTAAGCAAACTTATTTCAGTTAAAAATTATAACATGCTTATCTCAGATATAGGCCTTTTTTTACCTCATTGAGCTTGGTTAATTTTCTGTGATCTGTTGACTAGCACAATATGAATTAATTCTGATCCAAAAACAACATTGTTCATGGGGAGGGAAGATACTTTCTCTGGCATTGATGATAGGAGTAGACCCTCCCCGCTGTTACCAAAAAGTTGTAGGAACTCTGTTACTAAAAAATTATGTATTATTTATTTCAAAAATGATTGCTTTAGTATACTTCGGTTGATTGTCCGGACAGAATTATAAGAACTTGGATTTTTTTTTTAATCTCAGTGTATATTTGATTAAATTAAATGTTTTTAAGAACAGCAACAGCAAACCATGTTTCAGAAAGAAAGATTCAATCTGATTCTTTCATCTGTGAATCTATAAATATAATTTATATTTAGTATCATATTTAGAAGATAAGAATATTTTTGATGTGCTTGCTACCTGTAGTTTGTATGTAACTCTGAAGGCTTTCCAACCTTAATGTCTTCTTATCTTTAGAAATGCTGGGAAAAATTTGTTTTAGTGATATCAAACCTAAAATTTTGGTAAGGTTGTTACTTTCAACTAACAACTTTTGGCATCACCTTCATTAAGCATGACCTCTAACATGTTTGCTCAAATGGTATTTTGTTAAGGAATTCATTCTCTCTCTAGTGTACTTGGAAAATAACTTCTCTTAAAGGCCTTCACACACAAAACAAACATATGAAGTGATAACGGTCTTATTCACAATGCAAGATTTGGCCCAATCGTGATATAATAAGATGATGCTTTCCTTTCAGTTGTGAAAAAAATAAATCCTATAACCTCTAATACATTTGTTAATCTTTCATAAGAAAATATTTTTGGATCCTTTATTAATCAAGTTTTGTGGCTACTATCATTTATGCACTTGCTGTATGTTATCACAGAGTGCTAAACTCTCTACTTGCATTGCTCCACTTAATTCCCACAATGACTTTATGCAACTGGTATTATTTATTCTAATTTTACAGACAAAGAAATCAAGATTACACTTGGTTAATGTGAAGCAGAGCTAGTATTCAAATTCAGGGCTTTGCAATTCTAAAAGCTTCATTCCTAAATAATTTTCTAGGAGGGCAATATGCAGTATTAAAGCTCTGAGACACTGATCCTTTAGTAGAATACTGGTTCCATCATTTAAAACTCTGTGATTAGAGGCATGTTACTTAACCTCTCTGAGCCTCAGGTTTCTCATCTCTAAGTGGAAATTATTTATCTTATGAATTTTTTATGATTAAAAACATGTAAGGAAAGCAAAGTTAGTGCTGTCTAGTGCATAATATTTTCTGAATAAAATTTTTATTATGCCATTAATGCTCATTTTAAGCTTTAATATGCTTATAAGAAAATATTGATCACCTCTTTTGGCAATATATTTCCATTTTTATTAACATAAAAGAGGATCATATAATTTCATGTAATTTTAATCATCTTAAAGGAATAATTTATATATTTAATACAATACAATCCAACAGACTTTCTCTTTAATTTGTTTTTCATTTCATCCTGTTTTTGAAAAATTGAATATTCATAAAATTGGACATTTACATTTTTTATCCTTACAAAAAAATAAAAATACTTTCTGAAACAGGGGGATGTTTGTCTTGTCACGTACCATTATAACAACTCTCTAAGAGATGCCAGCATATGTTATGTGGGATAAAGGTTGGTTCCCATTTGATGGAAAGGTTGCTCCTGTGCCTCATTATACTGATTGAAAGACAGGACATTATCTAGTGCGGCATATGCCCTTATCTGTCCAATTACTTAATTTTAAGATTGCCAGGCACAGTTGGGTATATTCTTTGGTTTCAGACAAGTGCATTATAAAATGGATGGCCCCAAATGAAGAATTAGAAGATGTGTTTGTAATCATTGTAACCCATTTAATTTTGACTGTAAATAAGAGATAACAGAAGCATCCTTCAAAGTGATGTGTCATTGTAAGACATACCCCCATAGCTAATAGCTCTGCAGGTGCAGTTGGTAAGTCGATATCCTAAAATGGTACATTCAGGTTTGTTTTGACAACTTTGCTATTTATTTGCCAGATCAAACTAAGAAGGAAAAGAGAAAAAATAACATAACACTGTAATCAGCACTTTCATACTATGTAGAGAGCTTTAATTTCATGTCTAATGAAGCTATTTGGCTGTGTCATTTATTTTTATTTTTTTAGATATGTTTGATAAAGGAGGAGGATGGTGCTAAGAACATGTTTTATAGCTAGTAAGGTGCTATGTTAAAGTTAGCAGCTGTCACTAGTTATGTAATAGAAAAATCTTTTTTTTTTTTTTAAAGAAGCAAAGAGTGTAGATTTTTAAGCCATCAGGAGGCCTGAGTTAAAGTTGCAGCTTCTCTACATGTGAGTAGTGTGACCTGGGCTAGTTAACTAACTACTTTTGGGACTCATTTGCCTATTTTATAAAAAAAGAATAATGCTACTTTTCTGTATATTTATTTTTAAGTGCTGACCTGAGTATCCAATTAGGTACGATATGTAAAAATCATTTCTAAGTTCTAGATGAGTCTTTTAATAAGCTGGGCTTTTTTATTCATTTATTCATTCATCCATTCATCCAGCAAACTTCTATTAGGGATTTTTAACACAATGAGGATATTTAACACATTGAATTAAAACCAGTTGTACATATTTAATTTTATTACACTAGCGTTTTCAGGACCAGAATCAGATTTTATTCATATTGTTAACTTTAGTGCTTAACACAACACAGTGTCTATAACTGGTACTTAAAATTATTTATAGAAGGAAAAGAGAGGAACAAGAAGGGAAAGAGGATGGTTCTTGTAATTGTAAGTTAATAGAGGATAATGAAAAGTAGTGATCAAACCTACTGTGATATTTGCATATTAAAATTTAGAAAAATATATTACCAAATATAATTTGTTTTGTTTGAAACAAGGTTAACATATACATTAGATGCTTTTGTTTTTAATACACTGAGATAAACTAGGAAGTGTTCATTTTTTCACTTAAGTGAAAAATCCATAATCAGTTTGGGTTGTTTATAATAAATTTACTATGCATTATGCTTATTTCAGTTTGTAGCATTCTTTTCTGCCCATCTAAACATTCCCCCAGATGACTTGTGTTTAGACTATCATTCTATTGAGCAGTTAACGAATTTACTCTGCTACGCCCATTTAACTTTCCTGTTTGAGAACAAAATCTACATTAATAAGCAAACTACAATTTTGGCCTGATAAGATCTAAAGACATTAATGTTTTTGTGAACAATTTCAGACCCTATATAATTTTTGCCGGGGAAGAGCATCAATTTAACATGGTAGATGCATAAAGAATGTTAGCAATCTGGTCCACCATCAGAGCAGGAGATCATAAGAATTATGAAGAACTCATTTGAATATCTAAATATTATACAGTTAATTTGATTTTATTAATGACTTCAGAAAGAAAATATATTTATAGATAGAATAAAAGCAGATGTAAGGCTTTAATCCCTTTGTTTATCTAGACCCTAGAGCATTACTTACATACCATTTTGAATCTCTTACTAAAAAATTTGTTTTAAATCACAGTGAAATTCTGATGCAAATTGAAATGAGAAGCTACATTCATGGTAACTTTATTTCTGTAAAACTGGAAAGCAATAATTAACAAAAATTGAGTAGTCCATACATTTTAAATCAAGGGCCTTTCTTCCTATACTCCATGATTTTTATAAATTAGGATTTGTCACAGGGCAGTTTGTACATTGTTAAATAAAACGCCAAAGCCCCAAATGTTGCTTATATGCAAATACTTAAGCATTCAAATTTACAAGTAAAACTGGCAACAGTTTCTTTTCATAGGAAAGAATAATCATGACATTGGCTTGATTTTCTTTTTAAATATTTTTTAGATCTACAACTGAAATACAAAAGCCTTCCTATAAACATCATTAAGGAATCATTATTAGACTGAAATCATTGCAAAATGACAAGTTTAAAAGCCTCACTATTTTAAATTGTTTATTCATTGTTAATTCAAGAATTTTGTATTTTTCCTAAATATTTGTTTAAATTCTTTTTAATAATTTATTGTTAAGAGAAAGTCTATTTTGCTCACTGTCAGATGCCCTGGAGCCTAAAGTTAAGTAAACTTCCTTGTGCTCAGGGTGATTTACTTCCCTGAAAGGAATCAGTATTTGGCCAAGTCCTCCTGTTTTCTGCAGGGCTGAATACAAATACAGAATAGTTAGGTATTCAGATACATGTCAAATATGTAGGTTATTTGCCAATTCCACTTGTGAAAAAATGTCCCTTAGCTCCTAAAGCTACAAATGAACATTCAAAGCTTAAAGAAGGAAATTAAAATATAAAACACTCTATTTTTCCAAGTAAGATATAAAACTCTATATAAAGAGATATAGCTAGGGCTTCCCTGGTGGCACACTGGTTGAGAGTCCGCCTGCTGATGCAGGGGACACGGGTTCGTGCCCCGGTCTGGGAAGATCCCATATGCCGCAGAGTGGCTGGGCCCGTGAGCCATGGCCGCTGGGCCTGCGCATCTGGAGCTTGTGCTCCACAACGGGAGAGGTCACAACAGTGAGAGGCCCGCGTACCGCTAAAAAAAAAAAAAATATATATATATATATATATATATAGCTAGGGCTTCCCTGGTGGCGCACTGGTTGAGAGTCCGCCTGCCGATGCAGGAGACATGGGTTCATGCCCCAGTCTGGAAGATCCCGCGAAGCGGCTGGGCCCGTGGGCCATAGCTGCTGAGCCTATGCGTCCGGAGCCTGTGCTCCACAACGGGAGAGGCCACAACAGTGAGAGGCCCACGTACCGCAAAAAAAAAAGGAAAAAGAGTTATAGCTACCTTTATTTCTGTGCTTTTGTTCTGTCTTATTTTCAGCATTGTGAACTCAATGGATGATCTTTGAGGAGGAAAATAATCTTGAATCATCACTTATTTGAAATGTGTTAGACCTGAAACTAAAAGTGACGAAATGTGAAAAATATTCACTCTAGCATAAACATACTCTATTTTTAGCTCTGTTCTAAATAACAAAGGTTAATATTGATAATAATTTAAAAGATTATAGTGAAATGCTTTGGTAAATAATACTTGTCCTGATGAAGGCAATATTTGATTCAACAAATTGCAATATAATAAATTAAATTATTCTAGAGTTATCTTTGCAATTATTTGCCTGTGACCACAATATTTGTACTTAAACACAAAATTTGATTTATTCATTGATTATAAGACATGTTCTTTGTTTCTGTATAGCATGTAAAATTTTAACCTCAGAATATGAGTTATGGGGCTTAAAGGGTTTCCAGCAGTATTTTAATGTCCCAGCCTTCAATATGTATTTCATCTAAAGTGCTGCAAGTAAATTACCTTTTAACACCCCCATGCACTCAATTTAATTTCTAACACTCAAGTGGTGACAGTTAATAATAAATAATAAAATAATAAAATAAAATAGAATAATAAAATATAATCTCTCAAGCTTCACATTAATTTCTTAATCAGGAAAGGAAACCATATAGATTTATAGATATAAAGAAAAGCCTGTATTTTGTTTGTTTCTGTGCAATTAATGTGCATAGTTCAGCAAAGAATTTATGTGGCTAACATAGAGGAAGTTTTGAAGTATTTATCTGTGAATCACAATTACTTGTTAGGATCTGTAACTCAGTAAATGAGTACTCTGTAGAAGGTGTGACAGTTTCCTTTAGGGAAGGACTATTTGGGGAGTCATGGAAGAACTGACATGTCATCTGTTCTTTAAAATGTTAAAAGAGCCGGGAATGATATTTCAGACTGAACCACAGCGGTTGTGTGGGAAAATGTATGTCCTCAGTAAAAACATGGTCTTCACCTGCGTAGCTGGGTAGCTGGTCTCCAACTGCCTGGAGTGCAGGAACAAACTATGCTTTAGTATTATCTGTACAACTCCAATTAGATGCAAATCCAATAAGGTAAAGGCTACAATAAGGTAGAGTACGCAAATCTGATAAGATATAGCACCCACCTTGAAGGACTTCCAAGGAGAGAGAATAACTTGGAGAAAAACAAAGAGGCCATTGCACTTGGTAGTTAAAAGAAATTTTGTGATTTTTGAGAGAGTGATTTCAGTAATATGAAGTGGAAACAGATTATGGGTTGTTAAAAAGTGATTATGGAGTGAAGTATAAAAATAGTCATATATCATTCTTTGCAGTTCAGTGACAGGAAAGGGTGAGATTAAGAGGAAAACAGTATTACAGGATGATTTTTAAGGCTGGAGAGACTGAAAAGGATAGTCATTACAGTAGAGACTGAAAAATAGAAGGATAATATAAAAAGATGGAAGTAGGTGAGAACTGGAGTCACTGATGGGACAGGGTTCCAGAAGAGATTTAGGCATTGAAAATAAGAGCATAAGAACAGCATTAGATTTCTGTTTCCAAATATCTCAGGGAAGCATAATCCTATGTTAATGCACATGCACTGTTTCTTAACAGTTATTTGTAGATTGAGGCATAAAACTAACACAACAGTAAGTTGTTAGGTCATAGAGTTCAAAGCGAGCTGTGAAATATTTAACCAATAAAATACGTCTAATCTTTCAAAACCATATTAAATAAAAGGACACAGAAAAAAAAAGATGGGAAGGCAAATTTTCTTCACTACTTTGTTGAAGGAAACTAGTACATTTCCTGTGGCACTGAACCAATTCTTTTCTTGGCAGTAAAACTTTATTACAGCAACTATGCGGCATTGGATCATGTGTGCAGCTTGTCTTTCCTGGTGAAAGAAAACATGTACAGTTTCTAAGTGAATAAGAACTCTAACATAAGAAAATAATTACAGGGCCTCTCATTTGTAGCTTTGTTTATTTGTTTCAGCACCTAATGTGGCTCCTTCAGATGTAGGAGGTGGGGGTGGAAGCAACAGAGAACTGACCATAACATGGGCGGTAAGTGCTAAGAAGTTGCATATGTTAATAGGCTGCTTTACCTACACTTAATCTCAAACGCATTTTGCTTCCTGAAATAAATTGAAATAAAAGACAATGCCCCAAACCCAAACAAGAATAAATTACTAAAATTATTTTTTTTTCTTAAATGCATGCCAGATTTTACCTGGCTTACTATGGCTTAGTGCAATTCTTATACCAAAACAGATTATTGATGCTAAAGTATCTGTAGGTTTAAAGATTAAACAAACATTCAACTCTCTCATTCCAGAGATATTTTGTACTCTCTGTGGCCTGGTAACCCAATTGCAATTCACATTTGCTCTGGACTTTCAGAACTCCAACGATTCAGTTAAAAAATCTTTTGTATCAGCATCTGTTTTAAAATTGGAGCTTGCTTTCTCACTTGAGACTTACTTTCATCACCATGTGTAATCTATCATTGGTCAGTCTTAGAAGTCCCCCCAAATGACTTGTTATTAAGGTGTCCAAAACATTGTATTAAATTTTTATGACCCAAAGGGGAGTTTTTTTTCAGAGACTATGATGTCTGGAATACAATGAGTCTTAGCTGAATTTTTGAAGTGAGAGAGATACTGGGGGCGGGAAAGGCTTTGGTAACATAGATTTGCCTGAATTAGACACCTGGCATTTATCTAGGTAACATGTTTTGTATAGCTCTATGTATCCGTTAAATATTTTTTAGTATTTAATCACTGCAGAAAATCAAAGAACACAACTAAGGCTCCAAAGGATTCTGAGAACTACAGGAAAAATGACAGGTTTTATTCTTTACATGAGTTAAATTGATTTATATAATAAATGGATATTTAGCAGAAATTGACTTCACTCTGTGCTCTGCAGTCATATTTTATACTTGGCATTTAAATCACATTTTTAAGTAAGATTTAGAAAAAAATTGCCTTTTCTTCATTCAAATCTCAAATGATTTGTCAGTTCTAGTGTCAGTGTATCACATAAAAGTAAAGATATTGGAAAAATTTTAACATCTTCCTCCTTTCTTTAGGCTTGATTTTCTTAAACTATGTAGATATGTGTGTCACAATAAGATGAGGAGCTTGTCAAAAAATTCAGAATTGGGAATTCCTATTTCAAAAATTTGAAATCAATTCTCTGAGACTAGGGCCTGAGAATCACTAATTTTTGAAAACTCCATAGCTAATTCTGATCTACTAAATTGCAAAAACTAAGTATAGAACTATCAATAAGAAAAAATATTTAAATTATGGTGGAAATGTTAGGCTATTCTATTAATAATGTAAAATCATATTTTGTATATCCTTGTGATCATGCTTCAGGATTTCTATATTGTGCAACCAAGAACAACTTCTTTTCCCTTTGAACTTTGTACATTTACAGACATTCCTGTTTAACCTATGGATATTCAAGCTACTGTGTTGTATTTAGTTCAAGGTTTTTCCTCAAGACACCGTAACTTTGATATTCTGGTGAAAGAAGTCAATATACAATGGGCACATTTACTTTATTGGCTAAAAAAGACTAAATGATGGATACTCAGTAGAACTTGCTTTGAGTCAGTATTTATAAATAATGGATTGTTAGGGCTGACACAGACTTCTTTATTGAGCAATTGTTATATAATAATAACTCTGAGAAAATAATGCAAAACAGAGCTCTTACTTCAGCCCTGGAGTCAGACGGGACCCATAGCCAGCCTCCTACAGATCAGTGCAATGTTATCCCTTCCTCCTTTCTCATTCTTTTTCCTCTGACCAGTTTCTATTGCTTGGTTACAATACAGATATTCCAGAGTATTGTTAACTGTCTTACCATAGCCTTTCAACTCTAAAGAAATTCATTTACTTATCCATTGAATAAATACTACTTGAGGCTTTGTTCTAGAGTCTAGGTAAATGAAACTGACAATAACCCTGCCCTCATGAAACTTATGTTATACTAGTGGACAGAGACAGTAAAGTAGACAATAAGTAGAATATGTAGTGTAGATCATTATTATTGTATTAAAGAGAAAAAAATAAAGTGGGGGGATTCTATATGGATTATTGCAGAGTCTTGAAATGGCAGATCCTGTGGCCAGGGAAAACATCAAGTGGCGTTTTAACCTCAAGAAAGTGAGAGAGGGACCTTCTGACAAATGGGAAAGCATCCTAGAAGGAAGGAACTGAAAGTAAAAAAGCCCAGAGTGGGAGCCCCCATGGGGTGTTCCAGAAATAACAAATTTGGTAAATGAAGTCACCACATGTTGGAGCACATTTGTGCCCTGGCCTTTTCAGGCAGCTCTCACTTATGAACTAAGAATGTTTTTACAGAAAGCATGCTTCCATGTGTAGCATATTTATTGTTTGCATAGGATTTTCCCCGTGTTAACCGTATTGCTTAAACCTATTAAATATTTCAATTTCTATTCAGCCTTTGTCAAGAGAATACCACTACGGCAACAATTTTGGTTACATAGTGGCATTTAAGCCATTTGATGGGGAAGAATGGAAAAAAGTGACAGTTACTAACCCAGATACTGGCCGCTACGTTCATAAAGATGAGACCATGCGCCCTTCCACTGCATTTCAAGTCAAAGTCAAAGCTTTCAACAACAAAGGAGATGGACCATACAGCCTCACAGCCGTCATCCACTCCGCACAAGATGGTAGGTGAAAGAAAGACCCCACTGACCTGATGAGGGATTGTTTCTCCAGAAGGCATTTTGTTTGCTGTCTTTCGAGCCTACTTATTAAGATCTTTTTAAGATACCACACATTTTGTAAATGAGTTAGTAAATTTTGAGCCAAATTAAAATGTCAGTCTCTTTATTTAAATGACAGGAACGTTGCCAAAATCTCTTTCATTCTTTAGATCATGTTTATGGTAGTTAGGAAATCTCCACTAAAATCCTTGGCTTAGACCGCTGTTCCTGGACTCTTGACTATAATTTTGCAGTCAGAAATTCTCCAGACTTGATGGAATCTTAACATACACTTTTTTTTGATAAAATTTCTCCTTTTAACTCAAAATTATGTATTGTATCATTTATGTAACTTCTTTTGTCATTACAGTAGCATGCTAGAATTTCATTAAAGTGAACTTAGGCATAATTCTATGAAAAAGGAGTCAGAAAGCAAGTTGAAATTTTTTTCTTGGAAAGAAAAAAAGATATCTGAAAGGCTATTCAGGGGAAAAAAAATACAGATACTGGCTCTTTGTTTTTCTAGAAACTTTAACTGAACTGAGCATGCTTCTGGAGGACTTTATATATCTCTGCTAAATGATACATATTTTTATATTAAACTTAATTACATTGATTTCTATGATTTCCCATTTAAGCTGCTACACTTTTTTTATTATTTATTTTCCTATTTAAAAAAGTAAGACTTCCTTATTATACCTTTGTACTCACATGCATTATGCAAATAATTAATGGCTAGAAAGGCAAGTAGAGATTTTCGTTGCCTTCTGACCTAACACATTTGTGCTTGGACAAGTTTCCCTTTGCACATGTGTGAGAAGTAAAAATGGAAGGTTTTACAACTTAAAACTATGTGAAGTACTCTTCTGATCTCTTAGAGGAAAAACACTATCTATTAATTTACCCAATTTACACTAATTTTAGTCCACAATAAACATTTAGCTATCCCTTAGAATTTATGGTCTTCAGTCATAGTTATTAGCTTTCATATTTGTTAAAAATTTAATATCTATTCAAATCATCCCATGACCTTTACTTTCAATACAAACATGAAAGACAATCATATATATGTATATATGTTTACACACACACATAAACACGTGCATACTTTTCTAAAGTTAGCTCAATGAAATACATAGAAAGAATAACAAGTAGAAATTTCTAAGTTAATAATCAATTCAGGACTATTTAATCCTGAGTAATTAATCCCACATTTTCTACACTCATTCTGATTTGGCAGAAGTATGATAACTTGACTCAATAGTTTGAACAACTTAAGTACATCTCACAAAGAAAATGAAAGTGTAAAGCATTTTACAAGTTACCTTCTCACCCGTTTCACCCAATATGATTTTTTTTTTTACTCAATGCTAAAGTAATCAGGCAAAAGCCATGCTTGTCATCTCTTTGGTTATGGCCATCTGTATTTAATTACATTTCTTTCCTAAATATTTCATGAGTCTCATAAAACGTGCATGTGACAAAATTTGTTTAAGTGTTCATCTTCACGGCTACTGCTAAGAAATCAGTCACAGTGCCACACGTTTACCTTGATTTGGAAAGACGACAGTGTTCATGTGCAGGACATTTTAGCATAAAAGAGGATTATGGCTTGTTAATAAAAGACAATAAAAACTGATCACTCCTGCTTAAGATTTCCTTAGTTACTTTGTGTAATTTTTGTAAGGGATGTAAATTACTTTTTTTTTTCACTGAACAGAGCCTTTTGATACATATTTGACTAGACGCCCAGTTGGACAATTAGACTTATAAAGGCTTTCCTGAGCACAAGAAGCGGTGGATGTCACAACTTGTTTCAAAGGATCTTAAAAAAAAAAAAAAAAAGATCTTAGCTTAAACATAAAAGACAAAGAGGCTGTATAAAGCTGTATATCTCTATATATACAGCTGTATATAAAGCTGTATATCTTTAGCTCATATTAAATAGGAAGTGTGAGAGAGTTGAAAATTAATTGTAATGACTAATTTTCTATAATAAATACCAAATTTCCTATCTTTGACAATATAGAGTTGATAAGCTAAACATAATAAATATTAATTTGCATCCACAGGCTTTCATAAACAGGTTAGTTAAAAGAAATACAAAAATATTAGTATGGTTCTTGCTCACAGATATCAGAGAAATCCTTATGGATTTCCATATTTTGTATAAGTGTGTGTATATATGTGTATGTATCTGTCTGTATTAACATTCATGTATATGAATATGTGTGTGTGCATGTATTACTGATGACCACGAAATAAGCATCTTACGTAAGAATGTAATGTTCTCATCAAATTTCAGCTCCCAGTGAAGCCCCAACAGCAGTAGGCGTAAAAGTCTTATCATCTTCTGAGATATCTGTTCATTGGGAGCATGTTGTAGAAAAAATAGTGGAAAGCTATCAGGTGAGTTCAATTTTTACCAAACTAAATACACTTGCTCATAATTATCAGCATACCTTTTCAAATATGTTGCATCCCTTGACGTTCTGTGTCCTTCTGATTTATGTGACAACTAACACTATATTCTCTGTGTTTAATATGTTGGATATTTATTAACTAACTTATGAGTAAAGCAGGGGTTCCAACCTGACTTATCTATAAGAGATGTAGAGTCCTGTGTATAGGTAAACAATTGGCCAAAATAAAAACTAAGGTAATAACACTCGGGCTTAAGCACAATCTTTTGAAACAAACATTCTCATAAAATGCTGGTAAATCTCAAGTTTTTGGGAAATCATTTTGGTAGTTTGGTAATTTAATTTTTTTTACCCTATTTGACTCATTAGTTCCACTTCCAAAAAGCCCTCCAAAGGAAACACTTCTAAATATACTAAATATGTATCCCATTATGTTATCTATGAAGGCAGAAAATTGACAACATTCAAAATGTCTCAAAGGAAACTTCCTTCAAAATAAGTCTTAAAAGTGTAGTAGGATTTATCCAGAAGGATAGGGGCGGACTTGTCTTAGTCAACGGAAATAAGACCTGGGGAATTGAAGCTAGTTCTGCTGCGATCTTTAATATGAAATTTAGACTTGATTTTGTAGGAAAAGTGAAGTCGTCTCATATTTTTAAGCACAAAGAGTGAAAATTAAGAGGAACTGACATCGTCCTACCTTTGCAGATGAGAAAATGGATGCCAAAGAGATTCAACAACTGGCCTTAGTTAGCACTAATATACTTAAATAAAGTGCTGCAACCTGGCTTTCTCAAGACCCTGTTTCTGAGATAGAACCACAAAAGCAGCCCCAGGTTTTAAGTTTTAAACTCACAAACTAACAGGAAGCTTTTTTTCTTGGTATCATAGGTTATGATTTGGGTAGATGTTAAAGTGTTTTCAGATCATCTTTGCAAGTGATCAGCTGAAGTTGTCACCAAGAGAGTGGAATTATAGGAGTGGACTGTGAAGTTCCAATATTCATAACTTATTAAACTTACATTTGCATCTGGTAGAAAAGAAATGGAAACGGAAAAGAGAGAGAAATTCACTAGATGTTAGAAAGCACTGTAATAAATAAGTCTGAGGTATCTTGGGAGAACACATCAATATTTAGAGTTTTCAAGCCATATTTTGGACTTAGGGTTTCTTCTTTTTTTAATATTGTTCATTTGTAAGCAACAAAAAAGAGAAAAAAGTGATTATTTAATATATAACCCATGCATTAACTCAAAGTGCTAAAGATGTATTATTACTTTGCTAAAAACATGCCACAGAAATAGGTATTTTCTTTGTCTGAGAATTATATGTTGACTATTTTATAACTTCTGACATGCAGAGTAAAATGGAAATATGAGATGTGAAACAATGCACTGGCACCAGTGAATTTAGACAATAATCAGAATATACACTCTTGATGCGGAATAAGCTAAGTAGAGGATTCTCAATTAAATAGCAAAAAATAATCTTAACAGCTAAGATTTTCTCAAATGATCAAAAACTGTATGCCGTGGAGAAGTTTAGTTTCACAGATTTCTGACGTTTCACAACTCCATACTAGAAAATTATGAGCTCTGCTGCTGAACAGACGTGGGGTTATCTCTCAGCTCTGTCACTTAGAAACTGTGGAAAATTTATTCAAACTTTCTGGGCCCTAGTTTCCTCACGTTTTAAGCTGAGAGTAATCAATGCCTCATATCCTGTTGTGTGGAATAAATGAAATAACCTGTGTTTAACGCTTTTCCCTGTTTTATATCATTGGACATTTGAAGACAATGATGACGATGATGATGATGACAATGATGATAATGTTAATAATGATAAGAATGATAATATTTGTTGAGCCCTATGATGTCAAACATTAAATTAAGCTCATCGTATTGAATCCACACAATCCCAGGAGATAAACACTATTATTTTCTCCATTTTAAAGGTGAAGAACTTGAAGTTAAAAACATTTATCTGAGTAATAATTGGTATAAACTGACTTGAACCTAGGTCTTGCCTCTCCAGAGAATGGTTAATTAAAAATGTTGGAAGGGATTCCCTGGTGGCGCAGTGGTTGAGAGTCCGCCTGCCGATGTGGGGGACACGGGTTCGTGCCCCGGTCTGGGAGGATCCCACATGCCGCAGAGCGGCTGGGCCTGTGAGCCCTGGCTGCTGAGCCTGCGTGTCCGGATCCTGTGCTCCGCAACGGGAGAGGCCACAACAGTGAGAGGCCACGTACCTCAAAAAAAAAAAAAAAAAAAGTTGGAAATAAATCATAGAATTATTGTTTCAATTTATTCTTTCTTTAAAAAGCCTTTAAGTCTTTCATACAGAGCTTTAAATATCAAAGAGACAAGCATGAAAGCTTAAAAGAGAAAATCTGTAACATTTATTCTCTTGTAAGAAAATGCCCCTTTATGGGGGAAAATCTTGACTCACTATAATGCGGTTATTGTTACTATTTTTAAATGTGAAGGAAGAAGCCGGTGGTTTAACAAGATAGACGATCAAGAAAACTAATATCCTACTGCACTTCCCATGAAAATGTACTATGGGTCTAAGTTATAAAGAAACAGAGAAAAACAGCAGGACATTAATAAAATAAGATAAATTAAAAGTTGGAAAAGCCCAAGTCCTGTGTGATTGACCCCATCTCAAGGTTAATTTCCTGACATTTCAAGTGAGAACTGTTGGCAGTTGGATTTAAAAAAATCCCTTGTGGTTTTAAAGTGTATCTTGTAGAAAGTTTAAGTTTTATTCTTTTCCCTCCCTGGCCTAGTTAAAGAGCTCCCCACTTTTAATCTTAATTTCCTGCAGTGTAGGTGAACTAGAAGAATGCAAGAAGTATTTCTTATCAAAGGCTTATTAGAAATTTGGGCTCCTGCCCAGGAATCCACAAAAGACTTAGTATACTCACCCAGCAGGTAAAGAATTCACTTAATGAAAACAAGTAAAATATTCTATCAGGAATAATAAATACAAAACCTCTTAGCAGCTGAATTGGAGATTAATGCTGATGATTGATTTCACAACTATCTTAAAAGATTAACCATCCTGAGTAGTTTACACAGATGTCTTTAAAAGTTAAATTATTATGGTGAGCATAAGCTCATATTTAGGAAGTGCTGTATTTTCTTATTTTGGAGAAGGCATCTATCTTCATCTGGATCTCCCCAAAGCAAAGTCTGACACACAGGTATAGAAGAAGTTAGTGTTTTTGTTGTTATTGTTGTTTGTTTTAAATATGATCCCAGGGAGCAGATATGAGGAAAAAGCAGAATGAACAGGAGAGGGTTAGAAAAATGCTTTATCTTGTTGGCAACCACTGTGGGCACTGGTACTCCATCCCTTGTGATCTTTAAGGAGCTTCATAAATGTGGTTGAGAATTACCCCACATAGAATGAAAGGGGAAGCGTTCATCCACTGCTATTCCCCATTGGTTAAGAGTAGCCCCAGGGGCATTACCTCCCCTCCCTGCAATGATTGCAGGACAAGGTTCACACTGCAGCATCAAGGATGACCCAAGACAGGGAGTGAGAAGTTAGCAGCAATAGCAGAGGAAAACTGCTAACTGGTAGTACTTATGGGAAGCTGGTTGAAGCCTACATAGAATTGTTTGGTTCCTGCACCAATGGCTAGAATAAAAAAGAACTTTGAATAGGTTCCAAGAAGTGTGAGAATACAGATTTTGAGTGATATATATTATTACTATTCCTAACCCATAGAATGTACTAATACTTGAATTAGTCTGGGATCTGGATAATATAAAGTTATTATATAATATCTTTTTTAGATATTTTTCACTTAAATAACTGTATTTAGATTTTTTTCCCTAAAAACTATATTAAATCCATAACAAAAGAATATTCAGCTGTCAGAAGATATTTTTTTCAGAAAATTCAGAATTTGAAGAAGTTTGGAAATCTGATACAAAAGTTTACTGAAGTGGAAAATAATAAAATGGAGCAAGCCTAATTTTCAAAAGTACTAAATATCTTTAAATACTTCCACAATTGTAACATCCAGGTTTTATTCTAAGCCTCTTTGGAGAAAATGAGATTAAAGAGCTGTTTTTCCTACAAATTTCTTAAATTTTCCTCGGAAGGGATATAACTATTATCTTTGTACAAAAGTGGTATTATTGTAGTTCATAAATGTATGGAAATTATAATTATTCTTTGTTATATGATTTAGCCCTTTTTCTGAGGCTTTTCTTTCCAGCTTCCCAATATTGTTATAAAGAGTAAATTTTCTTGGGACAAAATTATACACTTAGATCATCCTCTCAAATATATTAGTAATTTTATGTGAACTTAAACATTTTGATTTCTTACTTTATTTATAAGATCTATGGAGGAAAAAAACATGTTTGCTTGGTTCACTACTATATTCCTAACATCTAGCACATAGCTGGTACAAAGTAGATACCCAGAAAATATTTGTTCAATGAATGAATGAGTGCCATACATCAAATGCAGTCCTATGTACACAGCATTCGAAATAATGAATACCTGTCCTCAAGGAGTTTATAACCTAGCAATAGTAGAGACCAGTAATGGGGTAATTCCATAATTGTTTAATAAGCACTAAGATAAGTTAACACTAGACATGGGGTGTTGTGGAGATTTTAGGAACATGTAAATAAAGAATTAAATTTATATAATGCCACAGTGTTAAATAGAAATAAATATACTATATGTTGCTCTAGCATGTGAAAATGAATTTATGGTCTGCTGTCCATAAAGCAGGACCTGCTTCATTTATTTATTTTTTTCCACTAGTTCATCCAGGCTGCCTTTTGGTCTCCCTAGTGATTAATCAAAAGGAGTGCATTTGTTCTGCTGCATGACTACAGGTTCAACCCTTCACTCCAAACAATTTTCTCACAGATTAATATTGGTTCTTCACCACAATGGGCAACTTACTGCAGGGATCAAACACAGTGGTCCAAATTATCTATTTGGAAATTATTTCTAAGTGCATGGCCAGTGCCTAGTTCAGATGAAAAAAAATAATAATGCTACATTTTACATATATCCACTATTTATTTTAGAATTCTTTGAAAACATTGCAAGTTAAATCTAAAGGTATGCTTTAAATTAAGGAGAGACAGATTATTCAACCAAAATAATTTTGTATCAGATGCTTTCATTAGTAGAGGTTTAAAATACTGTAAAAGTGTCTGTAAAAAATCTCATATTCTAAAATAAGAAAGTCAGAGATTATTTGATACACTCAATAACTCTCTCTGTTCTCTAGTTACCAGGGCATAACTAAGGCACTGCTTAAATTTATTGTGAATTTCAGTGGAGACTGTGTAATATAGATCCCTGCCAAAATCAGATGAATAAAGTAATTGGCCATTTAAGATATAGATGCAAAGAGTAAATTAAAGAAAATTTTGTTCTTTCCTTTTGTATTGCCAAAATGCCTCATGGAATTTTGGGTAAACTGTCAAAAAAGTTTGTCACTTTAAGTCCTCATTTTAGTACTTAGTGTCTTTTAGAAATGGTCTAGTTAAAAATCTTCTCCTCTTTAAACGAGATAGAAAAGTTGTTATAATGAATGAATAAAATTTTAAAATGTGCTCTCAGTCAACAAGTATCCACGTAAAAATGTCTGAACCTCGGGGACGTCAGTTTTGATTGCTATAAAACAGGCTAAATACTACCATTATTGGTTTGTTGAGAAAATAATATACATGGATGATCCTACTTTAGTACCTGGCATTTCACTAGGATATAAATGTTCATTTTATTTCTCTTCAGTCAAACAGTGGAAGAGGCCTTACGTGTCACACAGTTCAAATTTCCACTAAAATATAGGCCGTCTTCCTCCTTCTCAGATGAATGTAGGCACTGCCTGGATGCTTCCAACACCAGGAAACTCATGCCTTCACAAGGAGGGTCCCATCCTCATAAAGTCTTTTCTCTGCCAACTGAGATCTGCCTTTGGAGCCGCTTGTAATATTCCACTTCCTTGGTTCTGAAGCCATCCTTCTGGTCAGAGGATAGAAAAGCCAAAGAGATTCCATCAAAACTATTAGGAAATATATTATTGGCATCAGAAAAAATGAGCCCTAGTATACAAAATAAAAATATCACAAAGGAAACCAATAAGCAAGTAGTAACTAGCTTTTGTTCTGAAATGTGCTCATTCTTCATATAAACCTCACTTTGTTACTAAGGGAATTTGAGCCATCCAGTTCCATTTTATAATGTTTTTTTATGTGTTTATGTAAATAAACATTTCAGGATTATATAAATATTAGATATTATCTTCTAGTATGTTGGTTAATTGTGAAATTAAAATCCCATTGTTTTATAGACAGAGCATCTAAAATATAAAATTGCAGTATACTTATAAACAATCCTCTCCTTTTTATTTATAACTGAGATGTAATTATAGATTTTTAACCAATAAAACAGCCTTATTAGAAGAATGAATATTATAATTCATAGCTTTTACTTAAACTTTAAGAGACAAGGAAGGCTGTCATTGATATGCTAGTTGGTAAAAGTAATCATTTCTAATCACAACATGAATGAAATTTTTTAAACCTTATTTTAAAGATAACTTCTACAACTAATCAAGTTATTAGGTATAATATTTCTTTGATATCTGGCCTCTATATAAGTTCAAAGGAAATAATTTTATATACATACTTCTGAAATAAGCTGGCAGAAAGTAATTAAGCTAGCATGTTTTAGGCCTCATGACTATTTTTGTCTTAACAAATTTGCAATCATGTAAACACAAATAAAGCTGGAAATAAATTATATAAATTATTGTGGCAAATACTTCCAAACAGAAACCAGTTTTATAGTTTGAGAGCAAATCTTTGCACATTTTTTTGGCTTTTTCTCTTTTCTCGTCTGTGTGTGACTATTTCAGGCAATGAGGTGAGCCTTTAATTTGCTTTTGACACTTCTAATCAGATATGCATTGTGTGCCTTGCCATTTTCTAAGACTGATAGAAATGTAAGTAACATTAAGTAACATTTGAGAATATGATGCTCAGCCAACATCAAGTGTCAGAACAACTTGAAAAGAATTTTTTGCAACTGAAGTGTCTGAATCATGAAAAAATATTACTCAACTTGTATGTTTGCAGATTCGGTACTGGGCTGTCCATGATAAAGAAGCAGCTGCACACAGAGTGCAAGTCACTAGCCAAGAATACTCTGCCAGGCTGGAGAACCTTCTGCCTGACACCCAGTACTTTATGGAAGTCAGGGCCTGCAATAGTGCAGGGTGTGGACCTCCCAGTGATATGATTGAGACCTTCACCAAGAAAGCACGTGAGTCTCAATATTTGCATTTTATACTTGTCAAAAACTCCCAATTGATTCAGTGATGATGCAGGTATATTTGAGAGAAAATTACTACCTAGCAGTCTGAGCACTTTTGGTTTTCAATTTTAACCTTTAAAATCACACAAGATTTAAAAAAACAAAAACAAAAACAAACAAAAGCATTGATAGTTATTGTAGATGATGAAAAAATGTGGAGAATACCTTCACACATTTAATGTTCCATTACAGAACCTCCCTTTGTAAAGACTGCCCACAAAATTTTGTATCATTAGACAATTAATTTGTTATTGTTTTAAACTTGGTTTTATAGGAATGCATCAACAAGATGAGAAAATGAAAATTCTATAATTTTTCTATGCTTTGATTTAAAAACCTTCGTCACTGTACAATGCAAATACAAGTTAAATGTTGTAGCATTATGTTCACTCTCTTATTACTGTATGTTCTCATTGTTAATATAACAAGACCACCTGCCCTGCTCACATTTTTTGTCATACCCATCTCCCTGACTTCACTATGATAGCTCTTTTTTGAACCCAAGTTGAACAGATGGAGGAGGAGAACTTATATTCAGAATTCAGGGAAACTTCACAAGAATTTGAAGACAGGATTACCATTAGAGTTTGAAAATTTATGAAATTCACTTGGGGGAAAAGAAAGTTCTAATGAAATAATAGAACATGGTGGTAAGATCCAGGCTTTGGTATCAGACAGGGGTTTCAAATCTGTCTCTATCACTTACTCAATGTGTGACAGTAGACATATTACATCAAATCTTTAAACCTCAGCTTTTTAATTTGTAAAAAGAGCATTCATTCCTTTGTTCTTTTTTCAATTTATTCATTCATCAAAAATATGCTACATGCCCAGAACAGGTCTAAGTGTTGACAATACAGAAAGGATGAAGCAAGACCAGATCCTCTTCTCACAGGCTTTAACAAACTAATGGAAAGAGAGGAAGAGAGAGAGAGGGAGAGAAATATGACAAATAAATAAGTATAACATCAGATGACAGAACAATAAAGTGAATAAACAGATGATATGGGAGGAGGAGACGAAGATGGCAGAGTAGAGGACCTGAGCTCACCTCCCCCCATGAACACATTAAAAATACATCTAGACATGGAGCAATTCTCACTGAAAACAAACTGAAGATTGGCAGAAATACTCTTCTACGACCAAGGCTGTAAAGTAATATCCACATGGAGTCAAGTAGGAGGGGAGAAGAAGTAATCAGGTTGGGACTCATGACCCTAGTACAGGACATAAAAGAGGAGGGGGATATCACAGAGTCAGAGATCTCCTGGGGAGTGAGGGCTTTGAGCCACATATCAGACACTCCAACCCTGGAGTTCAACACCAGGAAGATGAGTCCCCATAGCAGATTAAACCACCAGTGGGACTTACAAGAGGGCTGTAGAAAACAAGACTCCACTCACGAAGAGTGTGCACACACAGTTGCTTACTCCTGGTAACAAGAGAGAGAAATCAGATTGAAAATCCTCTGATGGCTTTCCTTGGGCTTTCCCAGCATGTGTCCCAATCTGCACCAGTTGCCTTCTTTAGAAAAGTTCCCAGATAAGACAAAGGCTACATTGCCAAGGAGAGTGTGCAGTTATGGGGGAAGGAACTGGAAAAGAAACAGCACTGCATCTGAATGGGGCAAGGGCAGCCATTACTTGTGCTCACAGAGGCTCCGAATTGGGAGCTGTCTCAAGCTCTGACTGGCTTGCCAGGACTGTCTTATCACATGCTCTGGCCTGCACTGGGCACCCACTCTGGCCCCCTTGCTCTAGCACTGCTCCCCTCTGAGGCAATGATTCTGTTGCTGTGGGGAGGGAGAAGACACATTTAGAGGGAATGGAACCAGCTTAGACCTGAACCTCAGGGCTTCTGCTCCAGCACCTTGGGACTCAAAACTGCCCCCAGTAAGTTGGTGATGGCCACTGAGCATAGGAGAAGCTCCAGTACACATCTGGCTCTGGATCTAGTCCTTCTGTCTCCAGCCCCACATTCCAGCAGAATGATAGTTACCAGCACACTGTAAGAGGAGATGTGACCCATGCTCGCTTCAGATCCAGTTCTCCCACCAAAGCCACTGGACACACAGAGATTGGTAGGGGCACTACAACACAAGAACACTCCTTCAAGAACTGAATAGTTAAATGTTTCACCTAATTTCAAAGAGACTGAGAAAGTTAAATATGAAGACAGAGAAATTAGTTTCAAACAAAAGAGAAAGAAAAGAACCTCTGTAAAAAAACAACTAATGAAGCAGAGATAAAGAGTTTAAAGCATTAGTAATAAGAATGCTAACTGAACTTGGGAAAAGAATAGATGAAGACAGTGAAGATCTTAACTAGGAATTAGAAAATGTTAAAAAGAACAAGTCACAACTGAAGAATGCAATAACTGAAATGAAAAACACTAGATGGAATTAGCAGCTGACTACATGATACAGAAGAACACATAAGCAATCTGGACGATAGAATAATGGAAATAATCCAATCAGAACAACAAAAGAAAAACATATTTTAAAAAATTGAGAACAGTTTAAGGGACCTCTGTGACAATATCAAGCATACTAACATTTTTTTAAATTTATTTATTTATTTTTGTCTGTGTTAGGTCTTTGTTTCTGTGAGAGGGCTTTCTCTAGTTGCAGCAAGCGGGGGCCACTCTTCGTCTTGGTGCATGGGCCTCTCACTGTTGCGGCCTCTACTGTTGCAGAGCACAAGCTTCAGACGTGCAGGCTCAGTAGTTGTGGCTCACAGGCCTAGTTGCTCCGCGGCATGTGGGATCTTCCCAGACCAGGACTCAAACCCGTGTCCCCTGCATTGGCAGGCAGATTCTTAACCACTGCGCCACCAGGGAAGCCCCCATACTAACATTTTTATTATGTGGGTCCCAGAAGAAGAGAGAAGGGGGTCAAAAGTGTATTTGATGAAATGATGGCTGAAAACTTCCCAAACCTGAAGAAGGAAACAGATATCCAGATACAGGAAGCACAGAGGATCCCAAACAAGATGAACCCAAAGAGACCCAAGACGTATCAT
This sequence comes from Globicephala melas, assembly GCF_963455315.2. Taxonomy (NCBI): domain Eukaryota; kingdom Metazoa; phylum Chordata; class Mammalia; order Artiodactyla; family Delphinidae; genus Globicephala; species Globicephala melas. The sequence goes on along the minus strand of NC_083323.1, from coordinate 70,698,734 downwards.
AAAGAAATGGCAAAAGTTAAAGATAAGGAGAGAATTCTAAAGGCAGCAAGAGAAAAACAAAGAATCACTTACAAGGGAACCCCCATAAGGCTATTAGCTGATATTTCTACAGAAGCTTTGCGGGCCAGAAGGGAGTGGCATAATATATTTAAAGTGCTGAAAGGGAAAAACCTACAAACTAGGGTACTCTACTCAGCAAGGTTATCATTCAGAATTGAAGGAGATAGGAGAAGCAAAAACTAAAAGAGTTTATCAATACAAAGCCAACCTTGCAAAAAATTTTAGAGGGTCTTCTCTAAGTGGAAAAGAAAAGGTTACAACAAGTAGTAAGAGTTGATATGAAAGAAAAAACCCTACTAGTAAGAGCCAATATATAGTAAAGGCTGTGGATCACCACTTAAATAAGCAACTATGAAGATTAAAAAACAAAAATTGTAAAATCAACTATAACCACAATAGACTTTTAAAGGATAAACATGAAGAAGCAAAATATGACATCAAAACAGAAAATGTGTGGAGGGGAGTTTAAAAAGTAGATCTTTTAGAATGTGTTTGAATTTAAATGATTATCAGTTTAAAACAAGTAGTTACAGTTGTAGGTCAACATATATGGACTCCATGGTAACTACAAGTCAAAACCCACAATTATAGATACACAAAAACTGGAGAGAAAGGAACACGAGCACACCAATAAAGAAAATCAAACCACAAGGGAAGAAACTAAAAGACAACTACAAAACAACCAGAAAACAAGTAACAGGATGGCAATACGTATATATCTATCAATAATCACTTCAAATGTCAATACACTAAATGCTCCAATTAAAAGACACAGAGTGGTTGATTAAATAGGGGAAAAGTCCCATCTATCTGTTACTTACAAGAGACTCACTTCAGAGCTAAAGACACACAGAGACTGAAAGTGAGGAGATGGAAAGAGATTCATGCAAATGGAAACTAAAAGAAAGCTGAGGTAGCAATACTCATAACAGATACAGTCTATAACAAAGATAGAGAAGTGCATAATATAATGAAATGGTAAAGGAAGTGATACAAGAAAAGGGTATAACATTTGTTATCATGTATGCACCTAAACATATAAATCAAATATTAACAGACATAAAGGGAGAAATTGACACTAATGCAATAACAGTAGGGAACTTTAACATCCCACTTACATCAATGGGTAGATTATCCAGACAGATTATCAATAAAGAAACAGTGGCCTTCATCATCAAAAAAATCTACAAACAATAAATGCTGGAGAGGGTGTGGAGAAAAGGGAACCTTCTTGCACTGTTGGTGGGAATGTAAATTGATACAGCCACTATGGAGAAGAGTATGGAGGTTCCTTAAAAAACTAAAAATAGAGCTACCATATGACCCAGAAATCCCAGTACTGGGCATATACCCTGAGAAAACCATAATTCAAAAAGACACATGCACCCCAGTGTTCATTGCAGCACTATTTACAATAGCCAGAACATGGAAGCAACCTAAGTGTCCATCAACAGATGAATGGATAAAGAAGATGTGGCACATATATACAATGGAATATTACTCAGCCATAAAAAGAAACGGAATTGAGTTATTTGTAGTGAGGTGGATGGACCTAGAGCCTGTCATACAGAGTGAAGTAAGTCAGAAAGAGAAAAACAGGGCTTCCCTGGTGGCGCAGTGGTTGAGAATCCGCCTGCCGATGCAGGGGACACAGGTTCGTGACCTGGTCTGGGAAGATCCCACATGCCGCGGAGCGGCTGGGCCCGTGAGCCGTGGCTGCTGAGCCTGCATGTCCGGAGCCTGTGCTCCGCAGCAGGAGAGGCCACAGAAGTGAGAGGCCCGCATACCGCAAAAAAAAAAAAAAAAAAGAAAGAGATAAACAAATACCGTATGCTAACACATATATATGGAATCCAAAAAAAAAAAAAAATGATTCTGAAGAACCTAGGGGAAGGACAGGAATAAGGACTCAGACATAGAGAATGGACTTGAGGACACAGGGAGGGGCAAGCATAAGCTGGGATGAAGTGCGAGAGTGGCATTGACATATATACACTACAAAATGTAAAATAGATAGCTAATGGGAAGCAGCTGCATAGCACAGGGAGATCAGCTCGGTGCTTTGTGACCACCTAGAGGGGTGGAGAAGGGAGGGTGGGAGGGAGACACAAGAGGGAGTGGATATGGGGATATATGTGTATATATATAGCTAATTCACTTTGTTATACAGCAGAAACTAATACAACATTGTAAAGCAATTATACTCCAATAACAATGTTAAAAAAAAAGATTAAAAAAAAAAGAAACAGTGGCCTTAAATGACACATTAGACCAGTTGCACTTAATAGATATCTATAGAACATTCCACCCAAAAACAGCAGAGTACACATTTCTTTCAAGTTCAAATGGCATGCTTCCCAGAGTAGATCACATGCTAGGCCAAAAAACAAATCTCAAAAAACTTAAGAGGATAAAAATTATATCAATCATCTTTTATAGTGAAAATGGTATGAAACTAGAAAACAATTACAGGAAGAAAAATGGGAAAAACATAAACCTAAGGATCTAAAAAGCATACTACTGAAAAACCAATGGGTCAATGAAGGAAATCAAAGAGAAAATCAGAAAATACCTAGAGACAAATGAAAATAAAAACACAGCTTTTCAAAATCTATGGGACACAGCAAAAGTAGTTCTAAGAGGGAAGTTCGTAGCCATACAGGCCTACCTGAAGAAAGGAGAACTATCTGAATAAACAACTTAAACTACCATCTAAAGGAATTAGAAAAAGAAGAGTAAACAGAGCCTAAAATCAACAGAAAGAAGGAAATAATAAAGATAAGAGAGGAAATAAATAAAATTCAGACCAAAACAAATCAATAGAGAAGATTTAATGCAATTTTTATCAAAATACCCATGACATTTTCACACAACTAGAAGAAATAATTCTAAAATTTTATGGAACCACAAATACCCTGAGTGGCCAAAATAATTTTGAGAATGAAGAACCAGAGCTGGAGGTATCATGCTTGCTGACTTCAGACTATACTACAAAGCTACAGTAATCAAAACAGTATGGTAGTGGCACAATACAGACACATAGGTCAATAGAACAGAATAGAGAGCCCAGAAATAAACTCATGTTCTTATAGTCAATTAATATATGATAAAGGAAACAAAAGTATACAAAGAGGAGGAGCTTCCCTGGTGGCGCAGTGGTTGAGAGTCCGCCTGCTGATGCAGGGGACACAGGTACGTGCCCCAGTCTGGGAAGATCCCACATGCCACAGCGTGGCTTGTCCCGTGAGCCATGGCTGCTGAGCCTGCGCGTCCGGAGCCTGTGCTCCGCAACGGGAGAGGCCACAACAGTGAGAGGTCCACGTACCACAAAAAAAAAAAAAAAAAGAGTATACAAAGGGGAAAAGACAGTCTCTTCAATAAGTGGTACTGGGAAAACTGGATAGATACATGCAAAAGAATGAAATTAGAAGATTTTCTTAATACCATATGCAAAAATAAGCTCAAAATGGATTAAAGAGCTAAATGTAAGACCAGAAACCATAAAATTCCTATAAGAAAAGATAGGCTGAATACTATTTGACATTTTTTGGGGTCTGTTTCCTTAGGCAAAGGAAACAAAAGCAAAAATAAACAAATGGAACCAAATTAAACCTAAAAGTTTTTGCTCAGCAAAGGAAATCATTGAAAAAATGAAAAGATAACCTACTGAGTGGGAGAAAATATGTGCATATTATATGACAGATAAGCAACTAATATCAAAAATATGTAAACAGCTCATTTAACTCAATATCAAAACAACAAACAACCCATTAAAAAAATGGGCAGAAGATCTGAATAGGCATTTTTCCAAAAAGACATACAGATGGCCAATAGGCACAGGAAAAGATGCTCAACATCACTAATCGCTGACCAAGTCAAATCAAAACCACAATGAGTTATCACCTCACAGTTGTCAGAATGACTGTCATCAAAAATACTGCAAATATCAAATGTTGGCAAGGATGTGAAGAAAAGGGAACCCTAGTATATCATTGGTTGGAATGTAAATTGATGCAGCCACTATGGTAAGTGATATGAAGGTCCTCAAAAAACTTAAATCCAGCAATTCCACTCCTAGATATATATCTGAAGAAAATAAAAACACTAATTTGAAAAGATGCATGCACTCCAGCCTTCATAGCATTATTTATAACAGCCAAGATATGGAAGCAACCTAAATGTCCATCAATAGATGAAGGGACAAAGTAGTTATGGTATATATATATACAATGGAGTATTAATCAGCCATTAAAGAAGGAATGAAATTTTGCCATTTGCAACAATGTGGATGGACCTGGAGGGTATTGTGCTTAGTGAAGTAAGTCAGACAAAGTCAAATACTTAATGCTAGCACTTATATGTGGAATAAAATATAAAACAGATGAACGAACATAACAATATAGAAGCAGACTCACAGATACAGGGAACAAACCAGTGGTTGCCAGTGCAGAGAGGGAAAGGGGGTGGAGTAAAATAGGGGTAGGATTAAGAGGTACAGACTGCTATATATAAAATAAATGAACTGCAAGGCTATATTGTACAGCATAGGGAATATAGCCAATATTTTGTAACTTCTAAAGCGGTAGAATCAATAAAAATATTGAATCACTGTTGTACACCTGAAAGTAATATAATATAGTAAATCAACTACACTTCAATTAGAATTAAGTAATAAATAAAATACAATAAATAAACAGATAATACAATTTAAAACTGCCTGGGTGGGAGCCAAATTCGAATCTGATGGTTGGGAATATCCTCTTAGAGAAGATGCCATTTGACCTAGGATATGAGTAATAAGAAGGAAGTCTTTGCAGAGGAGATTCTATCAGGCAGATAAAATAACTAGCACAAAGCCTTTATATGAAAAGAGCGCGGTATGCTTTACTGGTAGAAAGGCCAATAGTTCCAGAGCATAGGCTCTGAGTTGAGGAGGAAGAAGTGTGCTGGAGTCATAATAAGAAGGGTCTTATAGATCATAGTAAGGAGTTTAAATTCTTTCTAAGTGTGATAAGAAATCATTGGAAGATAGTAAGGCAGAGAGTGATATCTAATTTATGTTTTTTTTAAATTATTCTGGGTAGACAATGGATATTGGTGGAATAAAAGTGAAAGCAGAATAGCAAATTAGGAGACCTTTTTTAGTATTTGAGGAAGAAACGTTGGTAGCCAGCATTAGGTGATAATGGAGATAGAAAGAAGTGGAAAATTTTCAGCAGGCAGAGTTGAAAACTTGCAGCTAATTTGGATGTTGGCAATAAATGGAATGGAAGACTGAATCGATTTTGGCTTGAGAAATTGGGGGTTTGGTTGTACCATTTAGTAAATATGGTAAAGTCTCACAGAAAGACAGATTTGGGGGTACATAGTAAATGTTCTGTCTTGATTATATTGCATTTGAGAAACCTTTTAGACATTTAGGAGGAGATAGGAAGTTGCACATACATGTCTAGAGGTCGAGAGAGAGACGAGCTTGAGATAAAATTGTGTGTACTCAAAACCATGGGCCCAGGTGAGAGGTTTAAAGAAGATTCATATATAGAGGAGAGAAGTGTGCTCAGAATCAAGTCCTAAGTCATTCCACCATTTGGAAACTGGGCAGAGGACATGGAGCTAGCAAAGGATGATTAATGAGAAGGAAGAACCTGAGAGATAGGAGGAAAGATTATAAGAGATTATGAAATTTAAGAAAAGATATTCAAGAAAGAATTGGAAGGTCAACTCTGTGAAATACTGCAAAGATGCTAAGTTTTAAAAGAATAAAAAAGTGACATTAGATTTGGCCAAGTGGAGATGATTGAAGACCTTGAAAACAGAAGTTTCAAAAGACTGGTGGAGGGGCTTCCCTGGTGGTGCAGTGGTTGAGAGTCAGCCTGCCGATGCAGGGGACGCGGGTTCGTGCCCCGGTCCGGGAGGATCCCACATGCTGCGGAGCGGCTGGGCCCGTGAGCCATGGCCGCTGAGCCTGCGCGTCCGGAGCCAGTGCTCCTCAACGGGAGAGGCCACAACAGTGAGAGGCCCACGTATTGCAAAAAAAAAAAAAAGAAAAAGAAAAAGACTGGTGGAGAGAGACATCCAAATGAAGGTTGATGAGAAGAGAATAAGAGATCATTTTATTACCTGCCTCCCAGGGTCCCAGTGCATTAAATGAACCCATGGATGTAAAGTGCATACCATAGTGCCAGGCAAACAGTACAAAATCAGAATTAGCCATTGTTGTTGTCACGTCATTATCAGTATTATAATTCCCAATGTGATACAGCTTGCAGAATTGAAATTGGATATGGTGACTATCAGTTGCATGTTATTACTTTCACAGCTCCAAGCCAGCCTCCAAGGATCATCAGTTCCGTAAGGTCTGGTTCACGCTACATAATCACCTGGGATCATGTGGTTGCACTGTCAAATGAATCCACAGTGACAGGATATAAGGTATATAAAAGATTACTAGATTATTTCCCACACAAGCTTCATTCTTACAAAGAGTGACTGATGTTTGTTTTTTTTTTTTGCCAGAACCCATCCAGCTCTCTTTTATTCTAGCTGTGAAGCAGAATCAGATGACATGATAAATTTTGAAATGAGAAAAGATCTTCAGTGAATTCTAGAAAAATACTATGTCAAATGAGCAAGATAGAATAACTGCTTTAAAGAATAGAGTTGTTAGAATAATTGGTGTTTAAAAAAGAGAGAAAGAAAGAATCCATTTTTGTTTGACAATGATTAAGATAGTGCCACCAAGCACACAGTGAATTCTTTGATGTATGAGGTACCCTCTGTAAATGAACAAAAATGGAAAAAAAGGTTATTTCTATATATTCTCTATATCACACTATCACATTTTTCAGTCAACACTAACTTTTAGAAACAGTGTGAAAAAATTTTAATTACTAGGCAATTTTTAGACTAATTTAATATATTGAAAGAGCCCTCATTTTTTTACCTTTTTCATAAAAAGACACATTCTCTCTATTTTGGTAATTTCAAAAAATAAAATTTAGATGCTTAAGATGCATCCTCTTGGATCACCCTAAAAATAGATGAAATCAATTTCTGTGAATTAAAAATAACATGAATTTTCCAGCTAGTATTACACACAGTTCCCTAAGATTTTTTTTTAATTAATAAAAGTATAAGCGTTTTTATTCTGGTTTTAATGTTAGGGCATTGACTCCTTATTGCCAATTTATTAAACATAAATATTTTGAAACTTTTAAAGGTACTCTATAGACCTGATGGCCAGCATGATGGCAAGCTGTATTCAACTCATAAACACTCCATAGAAGTCCCAATCCCCAGGGATGGAGAATATGTTGTAGAGGTTCGTGCACACAGTGATGGAGGAGATGGAGTGGTGTCTCAAGTCAAAATTTCAGGTAAGCCAATCATTTAAGGCACGTTTTAATTAAGTACTCGTAAGTTCTAGGCCCATATGACTTCTCAAGGGTAAATGTGGGACTGATATTCACACTAATATCAGTATCATTTGTAAGGAGATTTGAAATGGTAAGAATGCCCTGAAACTTGAAACTTCTCCCTTTATGAGTCACAAAGTACATTTGCAACCTATCAGATACCTATTGGTTATTATCTGGACAGCAAAGCACAATTAAAATACCATAATGCATTAAAATGGTACATAATACTAGATCATTAGATAATAATTATCCAAAATTCTCTTATATCAAAAGGAAATTCACTGGACAACTATCAGTATTCTTCTCACCCCCTTTTCTTTATCTTACACATATTAATATAATAAGATAGAAAGACAGTAGATGATAGTTCCTTCCTTTACCAGTATGTCTATTTGTCTCAGTATAGCTATTCCTTTTCTGCAGACTCTAATTATTTCTCACAGCATTGGTTAATTTGAAATAAATATTTAAGGCAGTTACTTCTTCCTGTAGAACTCTACTAATTTTAAAAATTTTGATATTTTCACTCACGCTGTATGCATGGTATAGTTTAATTATACTGAATTAAAATTGAGGTCATTTTGAGAATTTTATGAGACTATGAAGTGCTAGAATATGCTAAAGCAAAGATGGCAATAATTGATTTAGAAGAAAATTTGGTGATTTATAGCTAAATAGATGAATATGTTACATATGAACCTAAAATAAAAACCCTTTGAAACAATTCCAGTGTTTTTTGTCCAATCATGGTTATGCAAAGAAACTGTTGAATTAACATTAGGAAATGTCAGATGTTAGGTGAATAGTACTATTCTAGACTTTTTAAAAATATGTTTGGATTTATTTGCAAATTATTTAAATTATTTTCAGTGAGAAAGCATGTAAATACAAATGGAAATTTTAGGTTTTCTTATAAATTCAAATTATTTACATTGAAAATACTTTTAGTTTAGACAGTATTATTATGTCTTTTTAGAAAATTGCGAAAATATGAAAGGAAAAGAAAATAGTCATATTCCAAACACTAACTGCTTAACTAATGTTCAATGGAATTTACTTTTAGTTACCCTATATACATATATAGTTTCATGTGATTTAATATATTGTGTCATATCCAAATTTTATCAGTTATGTTCTATGAACATCCCCCATGTCATTGAAAACTTTATGCATTTTATTTAAAATTATACATAATATTCTCTCAAACAAATGTACAAAAGTTATCTACCCATTTCAGTTTTTCCTATCATAAATAACACTATTTTGAGTGCATTTTTATAAATATTTCTGCAGGTTAAATTTAAATAATCTTTCTGCAGGTTAAATTTAAACAATAAGTTAAAGAGTTTTACTTCTATATTTCAAAATTTATTTTAAAATATTTATCAACTTATATTCCTATTATCATTGTGTATGAGTACTAATGTTGCACCATTCCAACATTAGTCTCTTTCTTTTAAGTCATTACTATTTTAATAGGAGAAAATGGCATCTTTTTATCTTTGAAACTTTTTCTAAATTTTGAACTTTGATAACACACAGCTTCCATAGTTTCACACTTAGCAGGGCTGTTTCACAAAAGGAAATGAGAGGCAAATGTGGACATTATTTTGAGGGTGGTAAAATGCAAACGAACTAAGTAAAGTACTTTTGAACACTGACCTTCCCTGTCTAAAAGCCAGCAGTGGAACACTGTTGCTCTCTTCATTTTTACCCTTGATTCATTCCTAATGCAAAGCAGAACGTAGTTTCTGGAATTTAGACTATAGAAGTTCTTAGCAGGGACAGATGCTGTAGCAGTGACAGTAGCATTAGTACATTAGTGGTGTGCTGGTAAATGTTAAACAATTGACTCTCCTGGGTAGGAGGAAGCCCTGGTTTATAGTGTTTGCCAATTTTTGTGATGCAAATATTTCATCATGTCCGATTTCAAGCTTCCCACATGATGTCACTAAATGTGGAGTTGGAAAGAAGTGGTTAGGAGCACACTGTGATAGGATTGTCACCATACAGACGCAACAGGCATAACCTCAAGAGCACTGAAGACAATTAAAAGGTAGTAAATAATTACGAAGTGAAGAGACTGAATATTTACTACCTTTGTTTTAAACTTTTTCATTTAACTAATGTTTACATAATTTCAATTTTAATAACAGTGTTTTCAACAACTAACTTAAACTTCCTTAAAATGTGATGGTTGCCTTTTGGAAGGTAGTATGGACCAGCTGCAGCACACCAAGTTTATAGTCTGATTGCCCAGTGTAAACAGCCCATGTGCAGAAGACACAGAGTATGGTTTTTTAGAAACCTCAAAAATAGTTTCCTCTTTTTTTGCTAAATAATGGAAAATATTCTTATTAATGCAGAATTTCTATTATTTATCTCAATCTGACCATAACTGTACAAAAAAAAAAAACTGTAGAATTAACATTAGGAAATGTCAGATGTTTGGTGAATAGCACCATTCTAGAATTTTCTCATTTAAGTTTGGATTTATTTTCAAATTTTTTAAATTATTTGTAGTGAGAAAAGCATTTAAATACAAATGAAAATTTTAAGCTTTCTCATAAGTTTAAAAGATTCCCAGTACTTTCATTTGTTTCAGTTTTCATGCCTAAAATATGTAGCCATGAATATAATACACTGCTACATTTTCATATTTATAACATTATGCTGTCCATTCATTGATTCATTCATTCAACAAATATACATTAAATGCCTAAAATATGTGAGGCATAGTTTACATACTTAAAATGTACTACCATTTGTACATTTCCACATGCCTTCAAGTCCACATCACAATCATTCCTCGCTGGCTCTATGACAATTCTAAAAATTTTTTAGGCTGCCAGTTTTGACTTCCTATAGTCCATTCCCTATGCAGCAGCCAGACTGATCCTTTCAAACATGTCAAATCATATAACTTTCCTCTTAGAAAGATATCCTATAAAATGAAATCTAAATTCCTCACCACCTACCTTTATAATCTGGCCCTGCCAAACTCTCTCCCCTCAGTTAATTGATTTCACCCTTGGTCCATTGACTTCTTTTTGCTTCTTGAACATACCAACATTGTTCGTATTACCTTTAATCACCTGTACTTTTTCTTGCTGCTGCCTGGGATTCTCTGGATCTTGGCACAGCAGGTCATTCTTGTCATTTTTGTTTCTGCTCAGATGTCACCTTCTCAATGAAGAATTATTATACAGCCATCAATGTAAGATAGCCCTCTACTCCAATGTTTTGTCATATCATGTCACTTTTAAAATTTATTCATAATATTTATAGCTATTTAGAATTATCTTATTAATTTATACTGTTTATTGTCTATCTTTATCTTTACTTGAATGTAAGCTCTGAGGAGGCAAGTTCTTGCCTGCCTTGTTCAACCCTTGAATCCCCAGCACTCAGAGGACATATCTGGCACATAACAGGGTTTTAACAAATAATTCTTGAATAAATTCATGATTTCTGTATAGAGTAAGAATAATTTGGCAACTTAAACTATAATTTAGATGTCTAGAATGTTGATAATGCTTTCCCATTGGGTACGTGATTTACATTATGACATACTCATCCACAAGTTTGATTCTTACAAAGATTAAGACTTAGAGATATTCTAGAAAATTTATTAGACATGGTAATCTGTAACTCCACTTATCTCTGACCTGAACACTGTCAGCTGCTGTCTTAATAAACTGTTCCCTATCAGATGTTTATAGCTCACAGTGAGGCAAACATAATACTGTAAATGTTTCGTCACAAACATACTATGTCTAATACATTCTATATTGTCTTTTAAGAATCTTTTGTTTTATAGATCATTGTGAGTTAAATTAAGAATCTGGTGAAGATAGCTACAATATTTTAAATATAAATTTTAATAAATTAATTTAGTTTATGACATATTCACTTACAAATGTTAGAACATAGATTAACAAGGACCTTTGGTCATAAATAAATGTCCACAGAGAAGCGTGTATTTCATTACTAATGTGTGAATGTGCATACTTTGAGCTTTTATTTTCCTTTTAGTTTTAAACACACTATAGCTATCTTAGTCAAATGAAGACTTTCAAGGACATTTTAGAGTCTGGACTTCTTCCTGAGGGCAAAAAGTAGTCATTTGAAATCTTTAAGGTGGGAGTAATATGATAAGATATTTGCACTTGAAAAATAACTTTCGTGATTATGGAAAATATATATAGTAGGGGAGTAAGATATAAGGAGATGAATTACAAGGTTATTGCCATAGAAGGATTAAGATGATGATGGTCTGGACTGGAAAAAGGGTAGTGGTAAAGTCTAGGGTAGGTTCTAAAAGAACAAGGCATCTTTTCCACTTGATTTAAAGGTACTATATATTTATTTTGTTGACTTCATGTCTTTGAATAAATCTGTAATTTATCCTGATGTCACCATAGATGATGTAATCTAAACATTTAACCTACTATTTTTGGTAACTCCAAGCTATTAAGTTAAACTATATATATAAAACCAAAGCCACTGACTTCAATACTGATGAAAAACACATTTTTTTTTCACTTTGTCCTTTCTTCCCAGTAGCAGAAGACAAAGGGCTAGTAACCCAGTCTTTAGGTGGAACCTTTAGATGTTTGATTCCATTACTCACATGCTCCTTTCTCCATTACCCATGTAAGTAGTGTAGTATAAAAGGAACAAGAGGATAGTCGGAATGTTTAGATTTAATTCATGCTTTATGAAATTAAAATTCATAAAGAATTAATGTCAGCAATTTTGCAAAATATCCTTGGTAAGCATTTTCAAAAATCAAAAATAGTTTGAGCATCTAATTTTGTACAATAGCCTGTATATAGAAGGAGAGGGTAATATGCATGGTGGTCTTAGGTTTACTTTATCCTGCCTTCTTTAATGACAGGATGCTATATAATTAAGTGATCCCCAAATCTGTAACTTTGTAAATGTCCTGTATCATTCGGAAAAATAGATGTCAATAAATAAATTAACTACTAACCTAAAATTTTGGAATGGTATATTATATGACAATAATGTTACAGTTGCTTGCCATTCTTGTAGGTCCATCATCATAACTTTAAAGTCTTGTATTTGTAATTATGACACAATCAGATATTATCATTCATGAAATGCTATCACCCTAACTATTTTGAAATTACCAAATATTTTGCTTTACTTTGCTACATGTTGTGTGGGATTCAAGAGTTTAAGAGGGTGAATTCAACCTATGTATTTCTAGGCTGACAAGTAGCTTACATTTAAAATTACCTCTAGGGCTTCCCTGGTGGCGCAGTGGTTGAGAGTCTGCCTGCCAATGCAGGGGACACGGGTTCATGCCCTGGTCTGGGAGGATCCCACATGCCGTGGAGCGGCTGGGCCCGTGAGCCATGGCCGTTGGGCCTGTGCCTACGGAGCCTGTGCTCCGCGGCAGGAGGGGCCACAGCAGTGAGAGGCCCACGTACCGCAAAAAAAAAATAAATAAATAAATAAAAATAAAAGAAAATTACCTCTAAAATATAAATTCCTTTTATTACCATTCAGTCCTGACTACACACTTAAAATCTTTCCAACTGTATAGCACTCCTAGTTTTACAAAAAACATGAAAAAGGATGAGAAGTTATCTGAACAAACTAATATTTTTTCGCATTTCTAAATTTGACTTAGAACAGTGACTGCCTTGATTATTGTTAATGTAGCTCTATGAATGACTCAGGGTTGTTTCAGCAGTTGATGGATAGGGCTAGGAACTCCCAGCAAAGGGAATTCTCAGAGGTTTACTTACCCTTCAGAAGCTTTAAGCAGTAGTTCTAGAAGCAGATTTTGCCACTTTGTCAGGCCATGGATGGCATCTCTGCATCTAAATTAACTCAGGTTCTCCTGAATCTTCCCCAATGGTTTTTTTAGCTACTAGTAAATTCACACAACAGTCCCAACATAATTTGTTTACTTAGATTCAGACATAATTTGATAGGAAAATTAATCAGTGGAATACATTATAAAAATAGAAGGGAAAATTAAAAATAATACTCCAAGATTTACTTACTACCAAAATAATTTTGTTTTATAAAATTTGGTCTTAGTCTCTAAAGCTATACTTCAGTGTTACAATGTGCAAATAGTATTTTCCTCTGATAAATAAACCTTACTCTTAAAATAGTCCATATTTGTATAATACTTTTGCTCTCCAGGAAATTGATTCATTCATTAAACATCTACTGAACACCTACAATATGTCAGGCATTCTGCTAGGTTACTGGTTACAATAATTGGCAAGCCCTTCCGAAGCTTACATGCAGCAACATGGGTAGACCTAGAAATTATCATACTAAGTGAACTAAGTCAGACAGAGAAAGACAGATATCATATGATATCACTTATATGTGGAATCTAAAATATGATACAAATGAACTTATTTACAAAACAGAAAAAGACTCACAGACATAGAAAACAAACTTATGGTTACCAAAGGGGAAAGGGGGTGGGGGAGGGATAAATTAGGAGTTTCGGATTAACAGATACACAGTACTCTATATAAAATAGATAAACAACAAGTAACTACTGTATAGCACAGGGAACTATGTTCAGTCTCTTGTAATAAACTATAATGGAAAAAAATATAAAACTATATATATATAAAACTGAATTACTTTGCCGTACACCAGCAGCTAACACAACATTGTAAATCAATTTAAAAAAATAAGAAAACTAGTAGATATCAGGAAAATAAAGAACTAACACCAAATAATAAAGTTTATTTATATTTAGCTTTATTAAGGATTATAAGTAAAATATAAGTGGCTAATATAGAGAATAAAAGAGGTAAAACTGATTTAAATGAGATGATCAGTTCAAGTCTCCTTTAAGTAGGAAATGTTTGGGCTGAAGCCTAAAGAAAAGGAACTAGCCAGACCCCTCAAGTGGGGCTAAGAGTGCCAGGTACCGGGAAGGAGCCTGACATGTTCAAGGAGACCAGTGTGACCATTACATAGTGGTGTGGGATGAGTTGGAGAGATGAGAGGGGCAAAGCCATGAACGGTCTTGATTCCATCTCAGACTCATCTCATACCCTTCTCCTCTCATTTTAACTCTCTCCCTCATCCCATCCTTAAAGGCTTTTGTCAGAAGTTTGTACCTTATTCTATGTTCAATGGGAAAACATCGAGGAGCCTTTAGGAGATGAGTGATGCAATCTGATTTAAGATCATTTTTGCTATACTGCAGAAAATAAACTGGAGTGGAACAAAAGGGGAATTGGTGGGGCTGGTGAGTAAAGAGAAAGTATGAAGCCCAATCAGCACAAGCAGATTCTTCTTCAGAAAGAATCGATATATAGGATAGTTTACTTTTTTCTTGCTCTGCAAAGCAAAGCAAATTACAAGATCTTTTTGAGGATAAATGACTAAAGAAGATATTACATACTATTCACAGGGTAAAAATGTACATTTTAGAATGTTTCTTGTAAAAATTTTCAGGTGGAATATAAAAGTTAGAGATAAAAATATTATAAAAGTATTCATAGGCTTGCTGGAGGAAAATGTCTAGACCATCTTGTTCAACTCCTTCCCAAGGGCTGGAATTCTCTGCAGGACATTGATGACTTATGCTCTCTCAACATCAGCTTAAACACTGTTGGTGATGAGGAGGGAATTCACCCATTTTACAAGCAGCCCTTAGACTGTCAATAGCTTTAATCAACAGATTACAGATCTCTGATCAATTCTATAATGATTGAACTAGTTTCCAATAAAATCAGGATCGACCCACATATACTATAAAATTCTTTCCTCTCTCTCTTCTGTCAGTGAAAGATGGTGCAGCTTTCAGGAAAAATGAAACCTCTCTGGATAATTTAATTTAGAGTCTTAAAAAAGAAAACCTTTTACAAGAACTGTGAAAATGAATGTCTGCTGGCTTTAAGAAAAGCAAAGTAGTTGAAAGGAACCCCCACTGGTGTTCCATCTGCTTGCAGTCCCAAAGTAGGGGATCCACAGATGAATCCCAAAGGCAGTGGCACCACCTTCCTTTGATATCAGCTGAGGCCCACAGTCCTGCCCACCACAGCCAGAGCAGCAGTGGCTTCTGCTTTTCTATGACCTCCCAGTTCACCCCCTTAGTGCCTCTCAGTGTCAAGAGAATCTAGGAAATATTGTTTTCACATTTTTACCTCAGAGATAGTCAGGAGGTCATAGGGAGCAAGAGGAATGGTGCTGAAATTCCAAGAAAAATATGTCCTTCTCCAAAAATAAGTAGGTTTACATCAAAACTAATAAGAAGAACCAAGCTAAATATGGATTTTTAGGGAAAGTTAAATTAAATAAAAGAGAGAAAATAAATATGTTTTAACTTCTAAACTGACTTCATGATACAGAAATTCATATTATTAGAAGCACCATTAAAATTATAGGATAAGAGAAGCTGAAGACATTAAAGCTATATCATGAAAATATCTGAAAGGGAGATTTGCCCAAGATATGGAAAATAATGATTAATATCACCTGATCACTAGGACTCACAGATAACAATGTGGCTACTATATTTAGTCACTCCCCATATTTCCTTTTTCAGTATTATGATAACATCATAATGGATATTATTGTATACAGACCTTTTTTCTGAATTTCCAAGTTTTTCTTAGAAAAGATTCCTAGAAGTGGAAATACAGGATTAAAGGGCAGGACTTTTCAAAGACTTGGCAAATACTTGACAATTGCCAAATTGCTATCCAAATAGCAAGGCCCACATTTTATCATTAAACAAGTCTTGTTTTAACTAGCATTTTGCTATTCAAAATTTTTTCATTAATTAAGCAAAGATATTATCTCATAATTTTTATTATTTAATTACTATTGCAATGAATATATTATATTTAATAGCTACTTAGTTTCAGTTCTATGAAGTTCTGTTTATATTCTTTTTTGTTTACTATTAATTACTTTCTTTAAATTGTTATGACCAATTTATAAAGCAAGATTTTTAATATTTTCATGCCATATTTGTAGCAAATATTTTTCAATCTTGTATTTAAATGTTATTGACACTAGATTGATATGTTTTATTTTTATTTTTTATTTTTTTTGCGGTACGTGGGCCTCTCACTGTTGTGGCCTCTCCCGTTGTGGAGAACAGGCTCCGGACACGCAGGCTCAGTGGCCATGGCTCACAGGCCCAGCTGCTCCGCGGCATGTGAGATCTTCCCGGACCGGGGCACGAACCCGTGTCCCTTGCATCGGCAGGTGGACTCTCAACCACTGCGCCACCAGGGAAGCCCGATATGTTTAATTTTTAAGCAAAATAATGAACAGTTATAAAAATTCTCAAATATTTATTGCACATAAACAAGAAGTAATAGAATAATAGATACAATGTAAATTTATTTATATTAAGTTCAAAAAGAATATAATAAAGCAACCTTTAAAGAGGTACATATATGACCTGTAAAACTTCCCCCAAAAGAGAATGATTAACACAAAATTCAGCACCGTGTTGTGAGGGGCAATCAGGAAGAAGCTTATAGGATGGTAACAATGTTATCAATATTTGTTTGCCTGCTGATAAGTATACAGGTGTTTTCTGTTGTTTTTAAATAGTATTTTAAAAAATACTAATTTACATAATTTATTTCAAAGTTGTAAGACTAAAAAGGGGGTTGACAACATTGAAGAGTGGAGAAAGACTATTGAATTTGGTATTTTATAGGTCTGTATTAGTTGGCTAGGCCTGCCATAACAAAGTATCACAGACTTGTTTAAACAACAGAAATGTATTTTCTTTCAATTCTGAAGACTAGAAGTCTGAGATGAAGGTGTTGGCAGGTTTGGCTTCTTTGGAGGCCTCTCTTTTTGGCTTGTAGATGGCCATTTTCTCCCTCTGTCCTCACATGGTCTTCCCTCTGTGTAGGTCTGTGTTCTAATTTCCCCTTCTTATAAGAACACAAATCATATTGGACTAGAGCCCACCTCAATAACCTATTTTAACTTAATTACCTCTTTAAAGACTCTGTCTCCCAATACAGTCACATTATGAGGTACTAAGGATTAGGGCTTCAACATATGAATTTTCAGGGGTAAAATTCAGCCCATAATAAAATCATTGGTAATATCAAGAGAAAAACTTCCATAAAATAGTGTGGGTGAAGGTCTTATTTCTCTAAGCAAACCACACAGAACTTACATACTATAGGGAGGAGGTAAAATCAATCTATTGATATATAACATTTTGTCAGGTAGAGATAATGTATGAAGAAAATAAAGCAGAGGCAGGTGGGTAAGGAGGGATGGAAGAGAGCTAGAGCCTATGTTTTCTTTTTCTTTTTTGTCCCATGGAAAGGCATTTTATTTTAAACATAGCAGTGTGTACATGTCAATCCCAAACCCCCAGTCTATCTCTCCCCTCTGCCCTTCCCCCCGGTAACCATAAATTCATTCTCTAAGTTTGCGAGTCTGTTCCTGTTTTGTAAATAAGCTCATTTGTATCATATTTTTTTTTTAGATTCTGCATATAAGTGATATCATATGATATTTGTCTTTCTCTGTCTGACTTACTTCATTTAGGATGATAATCTCCAGGTCCATCCAGGTTGCTGCAAATGGCATGATTTCATTCTTTTTAATGGTTGAGTAATATTCCATGGTATATATGTACCACATCTTCTTTACCCATTCATCTGTTGATGGACGTTTAGGTTGCTTCCATGTCTTGGCTATTGTAAAGAGTGCTGCAATGGACATTAGGGTACATGTATCCTTTCAAAACATGTTTTTCAATAAGAGTGGCAGGAAAATCCTGCTCTGACGGGGTGGAAAAGAAAATCAAATGAAGTGAGGAAATTGTCCATGCAGTTATCTGGAAAGAAAAGTATTTCTACAAGAACATTAAAAAGCCCCAAGCAAAGAGTAGGTTTGAATGTTCAGTGTTCCAGCAAGGAGACCAGTGTGACTGGGGCCGAGCAAGCCATGGGGAGAGTGGGCACAACGAGTCTGGAGAGGTAAATAGGACCTGAATCATAACAAGCTTAAGGACTTTGGGATTTACTCTAAGTGTGACAAGAAACTACTGAAGTATTTTAAAATGTGGACTGATATGATCAGATTTATATTATACAAGTTGTATGTTTGCTATTCCTTGGAAGGAAGTAGAAATCTTGTGAATTGTGGGGAAAATCTCTGTAAATATCAGAAAATAAGGAGGGCAGGATATAGTAGCCAAAACGTGATAGTCCAAGTAAGAGAAGAAGTCAGCTTTGACTAGTGTGGTCACAGTAGAAGAAGTGAGAAATAGTTATAGTCAGTATTTATTTGGAAGAAGACCTAACAATATTTTCTGATGATAAGGGGTGTGAAAAAGGAATTGGCATAACTCTTAGGAATTTAGATTAACCAGTGGAATCATCTACTTAAATGGCCAACAGAATATCTACTTAACAGAATCATCTACTGAAAATAGATCACTGGAGAAAATAATTAGGAGTTCAAATTTTGGCATGCTACCTCATGCTACATCTATTAGACATCCAGGTGTATATGATTTTTAAAAATTATCTAGCAAAACTGAGAATCCAGCTGAGATCAGATAATAAATTTGTCAGAGAACCACTTGGCATAATTGTATAAGTATCTACAACCCATACCAGTCTGATACAGAAATAGAGATAGCAGATTGTTGTTGGTGTTGCCCAAAGTTATTGTTAATATAATAGGAGATCAAGGGAAAAAAGGATTCATTACTTTTAGTTAAAGAAAAATTTAAATAGCTGGACAGAGAGTTTTTATCTATTAGAATATTTTCAGCTGTCAGTAACAAACTCTCAACTCAAAATTGCTTGAGAGATAGGTAGGCCTTATGTCTTTCGTGAAATCAGTGTCTCAAACATATAATCAAGGACCAGTTTCCCCTCCCCCCTCCCCAGCTTTCTCTACTTGGGAGGTCTCAGAATCAGGTTCATTCTAAGGCTCATCTAAGGCTCTCTGTGGTTGCAAGATGGCTGCCGCAGTGCTAGGAATTATTACAAAGAGACCTGATGATGTCCGAGAAAGAAGGGGTCTCTCTCTTTTGAAACTTTATTCTTAAAATGAATGACCTTTCCCAGAAGGCCCTCAGAAAATCTTTCCCATATTGTCTAGAACTGAGTCACAAGTCTACCCTTAAATAAATAATATGGCATTTCCATGATTGCTCAATGTGATAAAATTTACCACAAATCTGAGGATGGAAAAATCTTCCTTGAGGAATGAACATCTGAGCAAAAAATCGAGACTGTATTCACAAGGAAGCAAAGAGAAAAAAGATTTCTGCTTAATATTAAAAGTTAAATAGAGAGGTAAATAAACGTGGATGTAGGAAAAGGAAGAAGAAGAAACTAAGTCAAAGGCAACTTCATAAAAATGCAGAAGAAGAGAGGAATGTTATAGGAAGGATAGAAAGTTAGCTTCAAAAGCAGAAAATTTAGGCAGGATTATTTTTTATTTAGGTAATAAACGGTGATCACCAACATGGATCCTGAGAGTAAAATAAAGATTTATGATGTCAAACAAGTAACCAAAGAGTATGTCAATAAACTAAGTTGCGAGAACTCTAATCCAAAGTCAGTAAACACAAGTTTATCCTTAAAATTATATATTTGTCACTACCACTGTTAAAGAACATGTAAGTAGGTAAATAGGCATAGGAACAGTTTAAGTTATTACTATCACAGGAGAATTCTACATGTCTTTGCTTTGTTTTGCATTTTAGATTATATAGTCCACAATACTTAAATCTGTGAGACAATCCCTTCCCCTCAAGAGCTGCATTTGGTGGTATTTTCTACATTTAGGAAATTATACTAGGAGGATGGAATCTGGAAAGAATACTGTTGATGTAACTAAAATTGGAACCTAGCTTGAGAAGGGATTTCCATATATAATAAGTGCTTTCCGAAACAGAGTCGTAAATTAAGGAATTTAACATTTTTGAAGAATGTAAGTACATTGAAGAAGTTTCAGAAAATGAACCAACGGTACATTCAAAATGGGCTTTCTTTTTCTGAATTTTGGGTATCAGCAAAATTACAGTCTTACTAAATAGTAATCTGTTTATTTTACCTTGTTTGCATAATACCAAGTTTTGTGGAATATAAAGTTTCAACAAATATTATAATGGGTCATAATATTATGCATCAATAAATTAGTCATAAGATGGGTAATCTTGTGCAATGGTATATCTTAAATGTATAGTTTTAATTGTTAGTAAACTCAATTTTGCATTTTATGAATGTTTATATATTGGTGGCTTAAAATAGTACATTAAGATATCTGTTCTGTACACTCAAGTGGGTTGGAAATATTCTATGATCCTAAGGAAGGAATATTAGGATAAATGTACCTCCCTCAAATTATAAGATATTACTTTAGGGGAGTCAGGAAGATGGCGGAAGAGTAAGACGCAGAGATCACCTTCCTCCCCACAGTTACACCAGAAATACATCTACACGTGGAACAACTCCTACAGAAAACCTACTGAACGCTGGCAGAAGACCTCAGACCTCCCCAAAAGCAAGAAACTCCCCCACGTACCTGGGTAGGGCAAAAGAAAAAAGAATAAACAGAGACAAAAGAATAGGGACGGGACCTGCACCAGTGGGAGGGAGCTGTGAAGGAGGAAAACTTTCCACACACTAGGAAGCCCCTTCACAGGCGGAGACTGCGGGTGGCGGAGGGGGAAAGCTTCGGAGCCACGCAGGAGAGCGCAGCCACAGGGGTGCAGAGGGCAAAGCAGAGAGATTCCTGCACAGAGGATCGGTGCCGACCAGCACTCACCAGTCAGAGAGGCTTGTCTGCCCACCCACTGGGGCGGGCAGGGCTGGGAGCTGAAGCTTGGGCTTCAGAGCTTACATCCCAGGGAGAGGACTGGGGTTGGCGGCGTGAACACAGCCTGCAGGGGTTTAGTGCACCACGGCTAGCCGGGAGGGAGTCCGGGGAAAAGTCTGGACCTACCAAAGGGGCAAGAGACTTTTCCTTTCCTCTTTGTTTCCTGGTGCGCGAGGAGAGGAGATTAAGATTGCTGCTTAAAGGAGCTCCAGAGACGGGCGCGAGCCGCGGCTAAACAGGGCGGACCCCAGAGACAGGCATGAGACGCTAAGGCTGTTGCTGCCGCCACCAAGAAGCCTGTGTGCGAGCACAGGTCACTATCCACACCTCCCTTCTGGGGAGCCTGTTCAGCCTGCCACTGCCAGGGTCCCGGGATCCAGGGACAACTTCCCCAGGAGAACGCACGGCGCGCCTCAGGCTGGTGCAATGTCCCGCTGGCCTCTGCCGCTGCAGGCTCGCCCCGCACTCCATGCCCCCACCCCCCCGGCCTGGGTGAGTGAGTCCCCGAAGCAGCTGCTTCTTTAACCCCGTCCTGTCTGAGCGAAAAAAAGACGCCCTCTAGTGACCTACACGCAGAGGCAGGGCCAAATCCAAATCTGAGCCCCGGGAGCTGTGCGAACAAAGAAGAGAAAAGGAAATCTCTCCCAGCAGCCTCAGAAGCAGCGGATTAAAGCTCCACAATCAACTTGATGTACCCTGCATCTGTGGAATACATGAATAGACGACGAATCATCCCAAATTGAGGAGGTGGACTTTGAGAGCAAGATTTATTATTTTTTCCTCTTTTTGTGAGTGTGTATGTGTATGCTTCTGTGTGAGATTTTGTCTGTATAGCTTTGCTGTCACCATTTGTCCTAGGGTTCTATCCGTCCGTTTTTTTGTTTTTCTCTTTAAAAAAATTGTTTTCTTAATAATTATTTTTTATTTTAATAACTTTATTTTATCTTACTTTAATTTATTTATCCTCTTTCCTCTTTCCTTCTTTCTTTCTTTTCTTTCTTCCTTCCTTCCTTCCCTCCTTCCTTCCTTCCTTCCTTCCCTCCTTCCTTCCTTCCTTCCTTCCCTCCTTCCTTCCTTCCTTTCTTTTTCTTTCTTTCTTTCTGTCACTCTCTTTCTTTCTTCCTTTCTTTTCTTTCTTTCCTCCTTCCTTCCCTCCCTCCCTCCTTCCTTCCTTCCTTCCATCCTTCCCTCCCTCCCTCCTTTCTTTCTTTCTTTCTTTCTCTTTCTTTCTTTCTTTCTTTCTTTCTTTCTTTCTTTCTTTCTTTCTTTCTTTCTAATTTTTCCCCCTTTTATTCTGAGCTGTGTGGATGAAAGGCTCTTGGTACTCCAGCCAGGAGTCAGGGCTGTGCCTCTGAGGTGGGAGAGCCACCTTCAGGACACTGGTCCACAAGTGACCTCCCAGCTCCACATAGTATCAAATGGCGACAATCTCCCAGAGATCTCCATCTCAACACCAGCACCCAGCTTCACTCAATGAACAGCAAGCTACAGTGCTGGACACCCTATGCCAAACAACCAGAAAGACAGGAACAAAACCCCACCCATTAGCAGAGAGGCTTCCTAAAATCATAATAAGTCCACAGGCACCTCAAAACACACCACAAGACGTGGACCGGCCCACCAGAAAGACAAGATCCAGCCTCATCCACCTGAACACAGGCACTACTCCCCTCCACCAGGAAGCCTACACAACCCACTGAACCAAATTTAGCCACTGGGGACAGACACCAAAAACAACGGGAACTACGAACCTGCAGCCTGCAAAAAGGAGACCCCAAACACAGTAAGATAAGCAAAATGAGAAGACAGAAAAATACACAGCAGATGAAGGAGCAAGATAAAAACCCACCAGACCTAACAAATGAAGAGGAAATAGGCAGTCTACCTGAAAAAGAATTCAGAATAATGATAGTAAAGATGATCCAAAATCTTGGAAATAGAATAGGGAAAATGCAAGAAACATTTAGCAAGGACCTAGAAGAACTAAAGATGAAACAACCAATGATGAACAACACAATAAATGAAATTAAAAATACTCTAGATGGGATCAATAGCAGAATAACTGAGGCAGAAGAACAGATAAGTGACCGAGAAGATAAAATAGTGGAAATAACTACTGCAGAGCAGAAAAAACAATGAAAAGAACTGAGGACAGTCTCAGAGACCTCTGGGACAACGTTAAATGCTCCAACATTCAAATTATAGGGCTTCCAGAAGAAGAAGAGTAAAAGAAAGGGACTGAGAAAATATTTGAAGACATTATAGTTGAAAACTTCCCTAATATGGGAAAGGAAATAGTTAATCAAGTCCAGGAAGCACAGAAAGTCCCATACAGGATAAATCCAAGGAGAAACACACCAAGAAACGGATTAATCAAACTGTCAAAAATTAAATACAAAGAAAACATATTAAAAGCAGCAAGGTAAAAACAACAAATGACACACAGGGGAATCCCCATAAGGTTAACAGCTGATCTTTCAGCAGAAACTCTGCAAGCCAGAAGGGACTGGCAGGACATATTTAAAGTGATGAAAGGGAAAAACCTACAATCAAGATTACTCTACACAGCAAGTATCTCATTCAGATTTGATGGAGAAATTACAACCTTTATAGAGAAGCAAAAGCTGAGAGAGTTCAGCACCACCAAACCAGCTTTAAAACAAATGCTAAAGGACCTTCTCTAGTCAAGATACACAAGAGAAGGAAAAGACCTACAATAACAAACCCAAAACAAATAAGAAAATGGGAATAAGAACTTACATTTCAATCATTACATTAAATATAACTGGATGAATGCTCCCACCAAAAGATACAGACTGGCTGAATGGATACAAAAACAAGACCCATATATATGCTGCCTACAAGAGACCCACTTCAGACCTAGAGACACATACAGACTGAAAGTGAGGGGGTGGAAAAAGATATTTCTTGCAAATGGAAATCAGAAGAAAGCTGGAGTAGCAATTCTCATATCAGACAAAATAGACTTTAAAATAAAGACTATTAGAAGAGACAAAGAAGTACACTACATAATGATCAAGGGATCGATCCAAGAAGACATAACAATTGTAAATATTTATGAACTCAACATAGGAGCACCTCAATACATAAGGCAAATACTAACAGCCACAGAAGGGGAAATCGACAGTAACACATTCAGAGTAGGGGACTTTAACACCCCACTTTCACCAATGGACAGATCATCCAAAATAAAAATAAATAAGGAAACACAAGCTTTAAATGATACATTAAACAAGATGGACTTAGTTGATATTTATAGGACATTCCATTCAAAAACAACAGAACACACATTTTTCTCAAGTGTTCATGGAACATTCTCCAGGATAGGTCATATCTTGGGTCACAAATCAAGCCTTGGTAAATTAAAAAAAAATGAAACTGTTTCAAATATCTTTTCCAACCAAAACGTTATGAGACTAGATATCAATTACAGGAAAAGATCTGTAAAAAATACAAACACATGATGGCTAAACAATACACTGCTTAATAACAAAGTGATCACTGAAGAAATCAAAGAGGAAATCAAAAAATACCTAGAGACAAATGACAATGGAGACACAACGACCCAAAACCTGTGGGATGCAGCAAAAGCAATTCTAAGAGGGAAGTTTATAGCAATAAAATCCTGCCTTAAGAAACAGGAAACATCTCGAATAAACAACCTAACCTTGCACCTAAATCAATTAGAGAAAGAAGAACAAAAAAACCCCAAAGTTAACAGAAGGAAAGAAATCATAAAGATCAGATCAGATATAAATGAAAAAGAAATGAAGGAAATGATAGAAAAGATCAATAAAACTAAAACCTGGTTCTTTGAGAAGATAAACAGAATTGATAAACCATTAGCCAAACTCATCTCAAAAAAAAGGGAGAAGACTCAAATCAATAGAATTAGAAATGTAAAAGGAGAAGTAACAACTGACACTGCAGAAATACCAAAGATCATGAGAGATCACTACAAGCAACTCTATGCCAATAAAATGGACAACCTGGAAGAAATGGACAAATTCTTAGAAAAGCACAACCTGCCAAGACTGAATCAGGAAGAAATAGAAAATATGAACAGACCAATCACAAGCACTGAAATTGAAACTGTGATTAAAAGTCTAACAACAAAAAAAGCCCAGGACCAGATGCCTTCACAGGCGAATTCTACCAAGCATTTAGAGAAGAGCTAACACCTATCCTTCTCAAACTCTTCCAAAATATAGCAGAGGGAGGAATACTCCCAAACTCATCCTACGAGGCCACCATCACCCTGATACCAAAACCAGACAAGGATGTCACAAAGAAAGAAAACTACAGGCCAATATCACTGATGAACATAGACACAAAAATCCTCAACAAAATACTAGCAAACAGAATCCAACAGCACATTAAAAGGATCATACACCATGATCAAGTGGGGTTTATTCCAGGAATGCAAGAATTCTTTAATATACGCAAATCAACCAATGTGATACATCATATTAAAAAATTGAAGGAGAAAAAAACATATGATCATCTCAATAGATGCAGAGAAAGCTTTCGACAAAATTCAACACCCATTTATGATAAAAACCCTCCAGAAAGTAGGCATAGAGGGAGCTTTCCTCAACATAATGAAGGCCATATATGAAAAACCCACAGCCAACATCATCCTCGATGGTGAAAAACTGAAACCATTTCCACTAAGATCAGGAGCAACACAGGGTTGCCCATTCTCACCACTCTTATTCAACATAGTTTTGGAAGTTTTAGCCACAGCAATCAGAGAAGAAAAGGAAATAAAAGGATTCCAAATTGGAAAAGAAGTATAGCTGTCACTGTTTGCAGATGACATGATACTATACATAGAGAATCCTAAAAATGCTACCAGAAAACTACTCGAGCTAATCAATGAATTTGGTAAAGTAGCAGGATACAAAATTAATGCAGAGAAATCTCTGGCATTCCTATACACTAATGATGAAAAATCTGAAAGTGAAATCAAGAAAACACTCCCATTTACCAGTGCAACAAAAAGAATAAAATATCTAGGAATAAACCTACCTAAGGAGACAAAAGACCTGTATGCAGAAAATTATAAGACACTGATGAAAGAAATTAAAGATGATACAAGTAGATGGAGAGATATACCATATTCTTGGATTGGAAGAATCAATATTGTGAAAATGACTCTACTATCCAAAGCAATCTACAGATTCAATGCAATCCCTATCAAACTACCACTGGTATTTTTCAGAGAACTAGAACAAAAAATTTTACAATTTGTATGGAAACACAAAAGACCCCGAATAGCAAAAGCAATCTTGAGAAAGAAAAACAGAGCTGGAGGAATCAGGCTCCCTGACTTCAGACTATACTACAATGTTACTGTAATCAAGACAGTATGGTACTGGCACAAAAACAGAAATATAGATCAATGGAACAGGATAGAAAGCCCAGAGATATACCCACACACGTATGGTCACCTTATCTTTGATAAAGGATGTAGGAATGTAAAGTGGAGAAAAGACAGCCTCTTCAATAAATGGTGCTGGAAAAACTGGACAGGTACATGTAAAAGTATGAGATTAGATCACTCCCTAACACCATACACAAAAATAAGTTCAAAATGGATTAAAGACCTAAGTGTAAGGCCAGAAGCTATCAAACTCTTAGAGGAAAACATAGGCAGAACACTCTATGACATAAGTCACAGCAAGATCCTTTTTGACCCACCTCCTAGAGAAATGGAAATAAAAACAAAAATAAACAAATGGGACCTAATGAAACTTAAAAGCTTTTGCAAAGCAAAGGAAACCATAAACAAGTCCCAAAGACAATCCTCAGAATGGGAGAAAATATTTGCAAATGGAGCAACTGACAAAGATTAATCTCCAAAAATTAAAAGCAGCTCATGCAGCTCAATAACAAAAAAACAAACAACCCAATCCAAAAATGGGCAGAAGACCTAAATAGACATTTCTCCAAAGAAGATATACAGACTGCCAACAAACACATGAAAGAATGCTCAACTTCATTAATCATTAGAGAAATGCAAATCAAAACTATAATGAGATATCACCTCACACCAGTCAGAATGGCCACCATCAAAAAATCTAGAAACAATAAATGCTGGAGAGGGTGTGGAAAAAAGGGAACACTCTTGCACTGCTGGTAGGAATGTGAATTGGTACAGCCACTATGGAGAACATTATGGAGGTTCCTTAAAAAACTACAAAAAGAACTACCATATGACCCAGCAATCCCACTGCTGGGCAGATACCCTGAGAAAACCATAATTCAAAAAGAGTCATGTACCAAAATGTTCATTGCAGCTCTATTTACAATAACCAGGAGATGGAAACAACCTAAGTGTCCATCATCGGATGAATGGATAAAAAAGATGTGGCACATATATACAATGGAATATTACTCAGCCATAAAAAGAAATGAAATTGAGCTATTTGTAATGAGGTCGATGGACCTAGAGTCTGTCATACAGAGTGAAGTAAGTCAGAAAGAGAAAGACAAATACTGTATGCTAACACATATATATGGAATTTAAGAAAAAAAAATGTCATGAAGAACCTAGGGGTAAGACTGGAATAAAGACACAGACCTACTAGAGAATGGACTTGAAGATATGGGGAGGGGGAAGGGTAAGCTGGGACAAAGCGAGAGAGAGGCATGGACATATATACGCTACCAAACGTAAGGTAGATAGCTAGTGGGAAGCAGCCGCAGAGCACAGGGAGATCAGTTCGGTGCTTTGCGACCACCTAGAGTGGTGGGATAGAGAGGGTGGGAGGAAGATGCAAGAGGGAGGGTAATGGGGATATATGTATACATATAGCTGATTCACTTTGTTACAAAGCAGAAACTAGCACACCATTGTAAAGGAATTATACTCCAATAAAGATGTAAAAAAAAAAAAAGATTAAAAAAAATTTTAAAAAGATATTACTTTATATTCTCTCCTGATAGAAGAGCAACAAATAAGTGAATTAAAATAATTATATTATCTTAAAATGATATATACATCAACCATTAAAGTACTATTTCAAAATTAATTTTCCTATGAAAAATTATAGGCTCTGTTGAAATTTGTAACCTTCTTAGGAATATATAGAGGCAATTGTCTGTGCTGAGAAAGAGAGTTGGGTTTTAAATTTTCTCTCCTGAGGTTTGACACTTACTCACTGTAACATAAATCTGAAAACCATTTAGAAAAGAAAATGAGCTTGTTATTTTTAAAAATAAATTCCTGCAAAATTGTCACAAATAGAACAGGAAACCTTTAATGCTACAATAAGAGGGAATATAACTCTTAAACTGGCAAGTGATATATCAACATATTAAAATGGTCCATTTGATACTACATTAGGGACCAACTTTAGTGATTGATGAAGGAATGTTTAGGTCTCAAAGTACTTTTCATAGTTGAGTACGGCTAAAAGCCAGATTCTTTGGTAGGTTATTCACAGTATAAAAGCAATGTAATGAAGTAAATGACATTCCAAGGGCACTTTCTATGCAAAATGAGCCAGATAAAGAGAAAATAAATCATTTGAAACATAATCCAAGAGTATGAATTTCTCCATCCAGTAGTCTTTCTTCTACAACCTATCACTCCAGGCAGACCCTGAATAATTGCCTGTCATCTCTAAAGCAAATCGCCAGCCTTCCTCACGTGGCGGTGAGAAGCAGAAAGATGGAAGAGTGTTTGTTGTAGGTTACAGAGGACTTAGGAAGAGTCAAGGATACTGTAGATTACAAAGGAGTAGCGCAACAAGACACTTAGTCCAAAGTCATTGCCTCAAAGTCTAGATATACCTGGAAGTTCTGAAATCTTTGGATATCAACATGTGTGGAGATGATCCTTCCAATGTCCTGGCCTCTTAATTCCTGTTTCTTGATGATCTTGCCCTCTGCTTGCCTCAGCCACCCACCCATGATTACAGTCTAGACAGGGCTTCACAGACTTGAATGTGAATTAGAACTTGAGTGGTCCCTGAAACTTGACTGAGAAATAATTAATAAAAAATTTTATTAATTTCTAACTAAAATTTATGATTTCTTCAAATATGAATTTAAGCTACAAATCACTCACCAGTAACAATCCCAGATATTCTCATATAATAGTTCACCTGTTGCAGTATCGCTTCTTCAAAAAATATATTTATTAAACTGTATCCAATTTCTTATTATGTAATGTTCTAATAAGCACACTATTTTATGTGTTAACAAACATATATTTGTTTTCTTGATATTTTAAAAATGCATTTTAATATAATGTGTTTCCTTTTAACTCTATGTATTGTATTTTATGTATGTAAAAGCATTATTTTCAGTGTTCTCAGAGATTCACAGTATGCCAAGGTGTCTATGACACAAAAATCCTTTCAAATCTTTGCTTTACCAATAGCTACAAAAAATTAAAAATTTAAGTTTAAGCTTTTATTCTCTGACTACTAACTGTTATCTTTCCAATTCATTCCTTCAAATCTCCTTCCATCTCCAACAGTTCTTTCACCTTCCCCCACCCAGACCTGCCATTGACCCTATCACTTGTTTTCCTTTCCCTCATTCTCCTTGATGTCCTCAGTTGTGGCCTTAAAGAGCTCAGATTCCATAGTTCATAATTAAAACCACTGTACCTTGCCTCATTCTCTCTTTATGCACCTCACATGGTTGAATCCAAATTTTGATTAAACACAACTTTTCTCATATTTTATGCCTGCATACAAGCAGAACTCCATGTGCTCCCACCAAGATCTCCTCTTCAATCCCCATCCCCAACATTCACCACTTCCCCAGCACTACTGCCTGGAGACCCTCAAGTCTAATAGATTAATACTACTCTGTGCCCCATTTTCTGGCATCATTTATGTCCAAACTTAGTTCTTAAAACCTTCCTACTCTGCCTCTGGAATTCATTATCAGTCATCAGTAGCCTCTTATAATATTCATCTCTTCACTGAATGTTTCCTTCACCTTCTTAATTTATCAGAAACCTTACTCCACCCCCCGTCCACGCCGCTCCCAATGATGTTGCTCCTCCTGCAGTCTATTCATATGCCTTGAACACTGGGCCTCGTGGCAAGATAGGTGCTCTCCTTCCTTCTTGATGATGCTTCCATTGTATCCTCCTTCTTTCTTGTCTCAAGTTCCCTGCTTACAACCTCATATCATCCACTTCTCTCACTTATTTCCCCTTCCTGAAGTTTTCTATGAGTCCCTGAGATCATTCCTACTCATTCCTTGAAGATTTTGGTGCACTGGCACTCTCTCCAACACTACTTCTCTCCTACCTTTTGCTGATTTCCATATACATGTCAGTGATCCTTACATCACAATGTCCTCTCAGTTCTTTGAAACACTTAATCCAATTTGTGTTGTCCTTGCCATGGCTCCACTTTTACCCTTATCACTGCTGTCTTCATAATCTCAAATATTCTCATCTCTGAAAGACACCTATCTTTCTTCTCACTTTTTTTGGTACTCAGGTTCCTGAAAAATTTTGACCCAACAGGAACAACAAACCCTTTATCTCACCACTTTTCTTATGTCCCCTACCTTTCTCAATCTCTCCATATCTAGCTGAAATCCCACAGCCATAAATTATCATTACTCCTTGGCATACATACCGGTACCCTTTTACTTCTCTCACTTCATCATACTCACTTGGAAAAATTGTGGATTAAATCTAACTGTCCACTTACTCAAAACCTACACTCTCACATTTAATGGTGGCTAGAGAAAAATACCCCAAATTAAGACTGGTTACACCTTGAACTCATGACCATGTCAAGTGAGCCCACAGTGCTACTGGGCCATTCCACTAGGTTTTCCTAGTAACTTTATTCTTCTCTCCCTTAGACAACAATTACATACCTCCTTCTCCTTCCTTAAATTTCCAAAGTATCTTTCCTATCTTCCCTTTTTAGTCAATAGCTTGCTTCCTGCTTCCCTGAGAAAATAGAAGCAATTGGAAGCAACCAACACAGAAATATGTGTCCATGTGCTCTGCCTTCCTTCTTAATGCCCTGGCTGAGCTCCATA
Organism: Globicephala melas; assembly: GCF_963455315.2. Classification (NCBI taxonomy): domain Eukaryota; kingdom Metazoa; phylum Chordata; class Mammalia; order Artiodactyla; family Delphinidae; genus Globicephala; species Globicephala melas. The sequence continues at coordinate 70,667,364 of NC_083323.1, read as the reverse complement.
TTCTTATCTAAGGGCAGCCGTCCACATGTGAACCAGATACCGTAGCCTCTTGTTAATTCATGAATATTGCTTCAGCCATTCTTTCTTTTCTCTTCTGCATCATTTTTTTTTCTATTTGATTTGTCTCATCACTATGCAAGAATTCTGCAATTTTTCCCATTGTTAAGGGAAAATAAAAACAAACAAACAACAACAACAAGAAAAAAGGAAAATCTCCCCTTGCAACTAATGCATTGTTCTATGATTTTCTATAGAGCAAAATGCAAAAAATAATTTGTCCCTCTTCAGTGTTTCTAATTCCCCTTCTCAAATCCTGTTTTGAATTTGCATCCTCCCAACCCTCTATCAAAATAGACTTTGTCAAGATCACCAATGACCTTCATATTTTTAATGCAGAAGTTAGTTCTCTCCTACTCCATTTCTTAGCAGCTTGAATACAGTTGATCACTTTCTCCTTCTTGGCTTTCTGGGCACCAGTCTCTTGTAATTTTCCTCCTCCCTAATAAGATGCTGTTCTACGTCTCTTTTGCTGGTTCTTGATTATCCTTCCAATAACTCTATCCTTCTTAGTCCATAAGCAATCTTATTGTTTCAAGGTTATAAATGCTAAAAACTCTCAAACATAAATCTCTGATTTCTCCAATTGTCTAATCACTATCTCCACGTGGATATCTAAATTAAACTTTTTTCTTTATATATATATACTTTTCCTACACTTTCACCTGTCTCCACAATGCATCTCCAGTCTTCCTGGAAGTCATCTTTGACTTCTTTTTTCCTCCTATATACTAGTTTCATTTCATCAAGAAATCCTATTCCACTAAAGTGGAATTAGTGGCTATTCCTATACCACTAAAATATATCTAGAAACCTCCACCTCTGTTGCCACCATCATGATCCAGCCATCATGCTTTGTCTCCAGGATTATTGATTAGCTATCCAACTGTTTTCTCTGATTTACACTTAGCTACAACCCTACAATTCATTCTCAGCAGAACAACCACAGTGATCATTTAAAAATATGTTAGGTCTTATCTATGCAAAAACCTCCAATGACTTTCATCTTCTCAGAATGGGACTAGATCATATTCATACTTATATTCTGTCTGATTTTTGTCAACATTGGTCATTTCCATTAACTCTCTAACTCATAAATCATAAATCTGTTTCTGTGAGATTTTAAATTGGTTTTCCAATATCTTGCAAATTTGCAAATTTAACTCCTCTAATCAGGAGGCCTACAATATTCTTATATATTTGTATTATTTATATGGTTTGATTATTTAGCATAGGTATATTCTATATTTTACATGTAGAATGGGAACAATAGTGTCCATATTTTATGTGAGTAATAAATAATAATAAATAAATAATAAATAAATTAAAATCTATTTTCCTGTACCTTACAACTTTGCCACCCAATTCCAAACAGAAGAATGATTGGGAGAGATAATACTCTGTACCAGAGTTTCTCAATCTTTTTTCATTATTTTTCTCCCTCATAAGCCTTTTTACATGTTTTTTCTTAGCAGCTGTTGCCACCCATGTAATTTTAATACCACAGAAATACTGCATATCTGTTTATGTACTGTAGCCCTTTGGAGATGCAAAAACCATTGTAATAGCCCAGATATTCTTCACCTCACAAGAACCAATTTTCACCTCCGTGGAAGCCATATTGTCCCTGTAGAGAATGCATGGGCTATGCGGATACCCCCTTCCATCTGTTCCCAGGAGATCCAATCAATTTTATAAATTGATCAATCTAAAACTTCAGTGAGCTGTGTCTTTAGAAGACAGTGTTTTCCATCTTCATAGGATTGACTTTTATTGAATTGTACTTTGGTATTGTGCTATTGGCTTATATTGAGGAACATTATAGGAAAAAAAACAACAAAAGCAAAAAACAATTACATGAAATCTGATACCATATTATTCCTTGATAGTTGAGGATATGTTTTGCTGTACTACAGTGTCCTCCTTTTATGGAAACATGATTGAAAATTTTCTCAGGTGAGGTGGAACTTAGAGAAATGAAGACACTGGGCCAGGCTAATAAATAAATATTTAAATAAAATGTCTGATATTTAATATTAAATCAGTATGTTTCAAATTCCTGTACACAATTTAATGGAGAAGATGAGATCTTATTAGAGGAAGTATATGAAGAAAGACCGCTTCTGTCTAAATACTAGAAAAATTTATCTTCTCAACACCACCCCATGCTTCACACACACACACAAGAAAAATTCATACAGCTAAATAAATCCATTGTCCTCTGTAGGCACCTTAGATATTACTTACTGGACTGTATTTAATAAGAACCTTATTCTCCACACATACACACTCTAAATAGGTTATCAATATCTTCCTTCAATACAGTACTCTCCTTTAGAAGATCTAGGGGTGATGGTAGGGGGAGAAGATGCATTTCCAGTATTGTGTAGCATCCTTTATTCCAAGTACTGCCCTGAGAGAGACTGTCCCTTAACCTGCATCCTTCCTCTGGTCTGAGGACCAGAAGTAGAACACTTTTCTTGAGCACAATACTTGTTTTTATCTTTCAGATAATCAACTTTATGATTGATCTATTTTTCTATTTGAATTGCCTGGCCAAAACTCAATGCCATATTTCCAACATACCTTCAGCAAAGTATCAGTACATAGAGCATTGTATATTTTAACTGAATATAGGTGAATATAGGTAAAGTGTTCTTCAATAGTAGCATTAGTGGATGTTGTTGCTATTTATGTATCATTATCTCAGCTTTGTCTCATTTTTCCTAAACTTATTTCCCTTCCCCTCAATTAATATTTTTTCTTTATCATAATTTATGTATCTTTGTAAACTATCTTAAAGCCTTTTTAAAATGAGGTAGCATATAACTCATAAGTAAATATTTATGTTTTATTCTCCAAAGAACCTGACAAAGAATTTTGACTCAATATTTATTTTTTCAATTAAACTAGCAAAAGTAAGTGATCTAAATTAATACTGATGTACTAAAATGCTTCAAAGATTTAGATCATAAATGCCTTAAGAACATGTGTTGACTCTCTAGAACTATAAGACACATGTATTTGATTCCCAATATAAGCTTTATGATTAAAATGTAAGTTAAAAAGAATTCTTAAAACATATAAAGTCATAAAGAATGTATTGTAAAATGTAAGAGCCAATAAAATCTAAAGAAAAAATGCTAAAAATGAAGAAAAATTGACACAATTTAAAAGTGCTCTTATATTTTTAGTATAATAATTTTCATGACAAATGGAAAACTGACATATGTGATTCTAAAATTACAAAGAGATTGTAATCCAAGGAGAAAACCAAAACATAAAGCAAACAAATTTAAAAGAAAAAAGATTGGAAGCATAAAAAAGTGATGCCATCACGTTTGAAATATATAGCCATCATAATTCTTATATTCATCCAAGTACATCAAGTAATTTAGTAACTTCATGTATTCTAAGGTTTTTGAGAAATCTTTGGTTTTTATAAATGAAAACATGTTCTTTCTTTTTATACTGTCACCATAAGTGGCTGCCTAACTCTCCTAACATATAAATATATTGTCATGGGTACCTGATATCCAAAGTGAATTTGATGTAGAGAATAAAGTACTATGCGGATAAGTTATTTAGCTTCTGTCCCTTATGTTTTCATTGAATATATTTTTCTGCTGATAACATAGAGTTGGTCCTTTAGAAGATTGCTCATTTCTGGGAACCCTGGTTATTTTATGGTTTTGTTAACAACTTTGCCCTTTATATGGATGATTTTGATAGTTGAACACATCTTTTTGCAGCTCTCTGAAGCCACATATTATTTTGTGTTTTTCTTAGGATTAAACCACTGTCTTTATCAAAAAATTTTAAATGATTATTAATATATTTAAACTAAGGTATATTTAAATTACATTACAAAAAAGATATCTCATATTTATTCAGTTATTACACTTTTGTAAAACTTCAGGTTCAGTTAAAACATAAGAGAATTATTTAACATAGTTTTCTTGCTTTGATTTTTTAAATTCTTTTTTGCCTGTTTATCAATTGAATATAATTTATCACTAAATCAAGAGCCCCAAATACTCTATTGTCTTCTTATTCTCTAATTCTTCAAGGAGTAGTTTCTATTAGATATAGTTGTAACTATTAATTATATTCAGTTATTTTATTTAAATAATCAATATTTTAGGTCAGATAAAAGAAGTATACAAATATTCTATATCTAAATTTTATAAACTAGTTCCCTAATTCAGAAAAGGGGAAATTTACATTGTTCTCAAAGAAATTAAAGTGAAAATAGGAACGATTTTTTTTTTTTTTTTTTTTTGCGGTACACAGGCCTCTCACTGTTGTGGCCTCTCCCGTTGCGGAACTCAGGCTCCGGTCGCTCAGGCTCAGCGGCCATGGCTCACGGGCCTAGCCGCTCCGTGGCATGTGGGATCTTCCCAGACCAGGGCACGAACCCGTGTCCCCTGCATTGGCAGGCCGACTCTCAACCACTACGCCACCAGGGAAGCCCCGAAATTATATCATATTTTAAAATCTCTTTGTTATTCTTTCTGGATGAATATTTATTTTTCTAAAATTTGAGATTAATAAAATTAGTAATAAATTATGCTAGGAGTTCCAGCATTGATATTGGGAAGAAAAGTAAGACATATATTTTACAGGCAATATTAAATTCAGTGTTATAAGTATTTCCTAGAGCACATTTGATTGTAATCATTTCTCTATAAATTAATGATTGTTGTCAATGCCTAGTATCCTAGATTATATGTTTTGCTGTCATGTCAGATGTATGAGGCAATGTTAGCTATATAAAAGATGGAAAATCACAGTGAGAATATGATCAGACAGTTTTTGCTTTAGCAAGAAATGAAATGGTATTCTCTCCTTACTTTAAACTTGAGCAAATTTCTTGTCTTTAAAATTAACCTATTGATAGCATAGGCAAGAACGCTTATCACAGTGCATAGCAATTACTCAATAATTTTATTTAATCTTCAGCAGTTACAGTGAACAGTACAAGCCAGTACATGAATAATGTACTTTACACAGAATAATGTCTTCATATCACATTATCAATTGCCATGTCATATTTAGAGAATTATTTTTTTAGTGACAAGATGAACTAAATGTATTTATATACATTTAGATTTAGAGATTGTCAAGTCGTAGGATGCATTTGTGCAAATTTGATAAATTCCTATTTATTTGTGTTAATTTTAAAATGCCATGTCTCTAATGTTTAATATATTTTCTATACCGATATGCTATATGGTCAGTGAAGAGAATATCCTCTGTGGCTTATCCTCAGGCTTTAAAAAGTAGATGGACTGCAACATTGCTAGTTTTAAAATGAAAGATTACATATTTTTCCAAGTACTAGATGTTTCTGTTGTGGCTGTTTTCTCAGGTTAATAACTTCTCTTACATTGAGCAACTATATTTGAAATACAGTCTAACAAAATGTGTATTCATCTTTTATTAAATTTATGTTCAAGAATATCATGATGAAATATCTTCTTAAATTTTAAAGTATTTTCATGTTTTTATAATTTTGGAGTGTTCTATGGATTAATGAAATGGAAATTAATATCTCTGAGAGGATTAACTCTAAGTAAAATTAGATTATTATAAAGCAGTGGCTTAGAATAAGAGTTTATTTCCTTTTGAATATCAAGGATTACTTTTCATTAGATTCTCTGTTTTTAGTATGCATTTCTTGGTAAATATTTTATTATCACAATAGAAGGGCATTTGTGAAGCACATACATATATTTTGTCCCATCTCTTCTTTCTTAGCTCAGGTCCCTTTTCCTCCAGAAAACTCCTTTTGTGCCACCACCTGCAGCTGCCCCTCATTTCAGTTTTGCTTCCATGGTGTCTTGGGCATTCTGAGTACAAAAAACACTGCAGTGTGGTTGACTTGTGATTCAGCTGTGATCTCCAGGGGGAAGAAAAGCTGTTTCTGCCCTAGCACTGGGCAGAATAGTAGTAGGCTCTCATTGTGTGTAAATTGAATTCATGAACAAATATCAGGCAGTTAAGCTCTTTTTCTTCTATGAAACCTTAGAGAAGCTATCTTAAAAAGAAAAAAAAAATCGAAGCAGAGTTGATCAGAATTAAAGTTCAATCACATCCAAATGGTTACTGCCTACTTAGCTAAGACATCCAGTAACTCTAACTACAAGGTAGATCATGTCTGTGTACCTTTCTCAGTAGTGACTTCCTTCTCTGTCTTCTCAGCTTCTATTTGGGGCATTGTAGCCTAGGGTCTGCTCTTACTTTAAAAGAAGCAGAGGCCTCACTTCAGTACCTAAGATCCGTTTTCAAATTTGTACAACCTTCGATATCCAGGGTGGCTAAATTGTAGTCAGTACAGTGTGATGCCTTGTGGCTAGTCTTGAATGGTTTTCTAGACTTTAGTTGTTACCTTGCAAATGCCATTCAGTTTGGGCTTGGCCCAGTACCTTTTCCTTCCTGAGTCCAGTAAAGAATTCTTTGGAATGTGGCCTGCAGCTACCACAGATAAGTGGCAATCTATTCCTTGACAAATGGAACAGATCAGAAAAACAACTTCCCAGTAATTTCAATAGGAAGAGCTGCCAACTCTGACATATTTTTATATAATAGCAATGCACTTTCTGTACCTTTTATTGTTATAAGACACAATTAGGTAAAACTATCCTCATTTGACTGATGAAGTAACTGAGCATCAGAGTTTAAGTAACTTGCCCAGAATCACATTGCTGTTAAAGAGACATCAGGATTCAAATGATTTATAGCTCTAATATGTGTACTCTTAATCTCTATACTATGTCCAGAGAAGATTAATTTTGTGTGGCAATTTTTAACAAAAACCTGATACTGGGAAATGAAATGGCACAATGGAGGATAAATGAAAACACCCAGAAATACCAAGGTCTTTCTATAAGTAATTCATTATTGCAGAATGAGTAGTAAATGCCAGATAGGAAGAAGTGAGATTTCCAGCAACCAAACCCAAACCACATTTTGTTAACTATGTAGACAGGATCTGTCACAGCCTCTACCATTATCTAATGAGGCAGCATCCAAATGGTCATTGAAGAAGTTAAATAAACTCAGATTACTTTCTTTTAATTATTTAGACTCTATCTGTACAAGTGGAAAATTCACCTGATTTAAAGTTAAAATTCTTAAAGTACAAATTATGTGTTCAAATTAAAATATTATCTAAATATGTCCCTTTAAAGGAACAGTCTTGTTTTCCTGGTCCAAGATTATATTCTGAACACAGTTGCAACTTAAAATTGGCCAAGATACTACAGAAAGCAAGAAAGATGTTAAATAACACTTAAAAGCTCACAAGTTTATTAGCAGAACTCTCACAAGAGGAAAAAATAGCAAAGTTTTGGCGTGCAGCTAATTTCTCTCAGTGAATTCTATTTCCTTTTGATCCAAATTATAAAATAACCTCTGGCTAACAGTCATCCTCAGAATATGGACTATCAGTGAAGAGCCTTGTTTGTTCATATTTACATCTTGAGCACTCTACCGGATGTTGGTTAAAAGGGATGATTGCTTGATTTTGAGTCTACAAAGAAGTGGAGATTTGATAGGGAAAAAAATTCATTGCACCACATTTTCTCAGGAATGGTCCTTCTCACACATGCCTAGAGAAAGAGAGATCATGGGTAGAATGACAGCAGAGGGGGGTCCGAAGCAGGACCATTAGTTCAACTCATTCAACAAAAATGTACTGAGCACCACATGTCTTAGGTAAGACTTGGTCCCTGGAAGTTGGAAGATGAATAAGAACATGGTCTCTGTTCTTAAGGAACCATAAAGTCACAGATAAATAAGACAGGTGAAAAAATAATTGGCAGCACAATGTATTAAGTGTTGTACAAGCAAGCACTGAGGAGGAAGTCATTAAATTCATGCACAGTTACCTAAAAGAATGATACTTTGATGACTCTTTTAAGATCAATGAGCATTTTCTAGGCATAAAAGGGGGTAATAGGACATATGAGTTTGAGGAAACAAGTGTTGACTCTGAGAATATGTAAAAATGGCATCACATTCAGTGAGTCTCTAATGCAGGATTCAAAATGGAGAGAGAGGTAGTATAATTGGAGTATAGGTTATTACAGACTGTGAAAAGGGGGCAGATTGGATTTGTGGGTTTTGGTTTTTTCATCTTTTTACTTTTCTTGTGATTAAGTAAGAGGTGACGAGGTCCTGGATCACTGTGGCAGAGACAGGAGAGAAAGTGGAGCAGAGAGATTCTAGAGCGATGTTGGAGACGGAATCAATTGTACTTGGTGACCAAGACAGTGTATTGCAAGTGAGAGGAAAAAGCACTTTGAAAATGACTCTATGTTTAACATTCTGATTGCATGGCAATCATTAACTGAGCTAAGTAATTTAGAAGGATGGGAAAATGCTATAAGAATAAGGATGGAACAGATGGTGTAGAGGGCAAGAGAAGTGGTGCTCTGACAAACTCTGAAGAACCTAATATGGAAAAGCCAGGGAAGGGAAACAAGAGGTAAGACAGTCCAGGTGAAATAAATGTCAAAGCAAATCATTGGTCTCAAACTTCTTTCTAGATTTTATATTTCTTTCAATATCTTGAAAACTAATTATGTTATTTTTAAGCATATTAGTATATCATCATCAATCAACATCCAAAAGTCCCTCTGTATAAAATACACTCTCACGAGTCATGGAGACAAAAGGCACAAGTCTTATGGAGAGATAGTCAATAATGACTCCCAAAATTTTATAATGAAATGACTGGGAGAAGACTGGTATTACTGGTTAGAAATATAGATGTTGACAAAAGAATTTCAATTTCCACTCAGAGTGAGAGAATTTGATTTGTTCAGTATAAACAAAATGGTTTCTTAAAGCATTCCCCAGAATTCCTGTTGGTTAGCAAGGAGTAACTACTCTATTGATTTTTTAAAATAAACTCCTTACAGACGTAATGAAAGTCAACCTTCTTTTTTTTTCCACTTTTTTTAACCTAAAAAGAATTTGGAAAGAACTTAAAATTTCAGGGTTTAGCACCATGAAAACATGACTAAGAATGAGCCTTCTGGAAAAAAAAGAACTCTGAAAAATATATAAAAATAACAAAAATTCCATGTAGATGCCATCCAAAGTGATTGAAATTATTTTATATCTTCTACTGAATAAGCACAAACTCTTAGAAATCCTTTGGAGTAATTAGTGTTGATTTCAGCCAGTACCTCCTTACATGTTTCAGACTATTGTGAAAATAGCTGAGCAACTGTTTCTTCTGTGAAAGTACAAAAAGAAGATTCAGTTGATTTTGATCCTCTTAATAGTTGTGAAGATTCAATGAATTCAGACTGTTTCTTATAAGAACTTCATGTGCATGTGGAAAAACAGAGAAGCACCAATTAATCCTTGCTGATAGATGGATGACACTGAATCCTACAGTAAGTAGGAGGCCTACAGTAAGGCCCCGAGGTCTGACAAACAAATGAGTTCAGGATTATATTAGGGATGAAAATCTTAAATAACAAAATACCACCTCAAACAGGTGAGTCATTCATTTGTCATAGCCCCAAAGCAAAGATGAATCAAGAAAAATCAAATGGGACTTCTGCTCTGGTTTGCCCTGGGAAAGCTTCCCAGGTATTTGTGACTCTGAACCACCACATGAAACCAGTGGGGGACTAGGATCCTTGGCTGTTGTGACATGGGGATATTTATATACTGGTAATAAAATCCAACTCTCAACTCATTACATTAAGGAAAGTTGGACCACTGCATTGTCTGGCCATATTAAGAAGGATTCATGAAGCATCTTTGGGGTAGAGAAAATAGCATTGGGCTTAGAACCAGGTTTTAGTTCAATAACCAATTTTGCCTTGTGCTAGGTCAGCAAATCTGACTCTTAGACCTTTAATCTGCAAATGAGGATAATGAGACATACTTCAACTGTATTATAAGAATTAAACAAAATAACATGTTGCAAAAGTTCCCTGGACAGAATAGGCACTTAATAAATTAAAAAATAATAATAATTCATGGAACAAATATTTGTTGAGGACATGCTGTAGACCAGACTGTCCAGAAAACTTATGAATAAATGATTTAAAGAAATCTTCTTATTATTCTTATATCATAGTTATCTGTACATTTAAATTTTTGGAGTTTTCCTCACAGAAGAAGATTTGATTTAAAAGAAAAGCAGAGGTAATACTTAAATTGAAATTAATCTGCATCTATACTTTGATAAAACCTGACATGTAAATTGGAAACCACCCCCAGGAAGGCCAGCTGGGTGAATGATGGCTGCTAGTTCCGTCCCACAAAAGAGTCACATGAAACTTGATATAGTTGCCACTTTGGGGCTCACAATGCCAAAGCTTAACAGGGGTTTTTCTGTGTCATCCCATCCTCTCATCTCTTGAAAAGCCTGCTGTTCTAAGCAAATTTAAAAGGCAAAATACCTATCCTTTACTAGAACTGGGGAATGATTTGTCCCACAAATATTGGTACTAGAAATAGGCATGCAAGTATGTGTCTGCTAAAAATACGTCATCTCTCCTATAATTTTAGGGATGCCTGAACAAAATAGACCCTCCATGAATAAATAGTCATGACATCCAGGAGCATGATAGACTAAGCCTTTTTAGTTCTATGGTCTCACCTACAAGCAAACATTGTGCCCATCATGACCTTGAGCATTAGTATTAAACTCAGCAAAATATCCTTTACTCAAATTTATGTAAAAGAACAGCTACGAAAAATTCGGTGGGCTTTGTAAGAAGACATACCTGCCTGCTTCCCTTTGTTTAGCTTTCTTTTGATTACATACACTGATAAGTTTAAGGAAAATTGACTGTCATGTCCAGCTAGTTTTACTCCTACTCTTCATGGTCAGTACTGCAAAACACCAGTTTTTCTCCTAAAAATGTAAAGTGACAAAACTATAGAAGAAGCAAGTATGTCTGTAGGGGATGTAGGAGAGGTTCAGGGAGCAGTACTTCTTCTTAAGTAAACCTGGTAGAGTATGTGTCTGTAGCTCCTGAAGTTGTCTAGGAAGTCTTAGTCATAGATGTGTTCAACTGGGCCCTCAAGCCTAGCACTAAAGAGGAACCATTTAGCCTTGGCATGGAGCACACACAAATTATTAAACTTTTTCTCTGGCTCTACTTGTTATTGCTTTGCCTCAAAAACTGATTGGGGAAAGGCAAGGCTGGGGCAGTGGAGGGAATAATTTAATATTTGTTTTTATGAATATTGCAAAATAGAACAAGCATCTGAAAGTCCCCAGGCTCTCTAAATTTTATTGATGTTGAGAAAAACTGATCCCAGTCCTAGTTTGATACATTCCACAAAACCAGGGCTACCCAAGTAAGCATATTCTGCCAAACAGCTATTTCCAATACCAAATGCAAAGATGATCTAATAAGCTGGCTCTGGTTGTTTGTGAATAAGGAACTTGAGTGTTATTTGTTAAAGATTTTGTATAAGTTGAGGAAAAAATTAAACCCATGAAATGCATTATATGTATGTTGAACATTTTATAGAATAGGAGAGAGTTCTGAGTCTCTTATGTCTCATCCCATGCTTAGGGTATTCTCATATTCACTATATAATAATTTTTAAATGAACACACTAAATTTCATATTTCAGATTCACAATTATCAAATGGCATTTGCTATGTATTTTTAACTTTTTTTCATTTAATTATCACAAATACCCTGCTGTGAAAATATTGTACTCCCCATTTTCCAGATAAGGAAATGGAGGCTCTGAGAGGTTAAGTACCTTGCGGAGGTCACACGCTCAAGCGAGGGCAACAGTATTCAAGTAGAATTCTTTCTAATGCCAAGTCTCAAGCTTTTGTGAAAATCTTACCTTGCATTTCTAAAAAAGTAGGTAAACCAGTTTTAAAAGTCCTCAGAATTATACTCTCATCTTGCCCCCCAATTATATCAAAATTAGGTTATTTAGAATGTGTTTGTTAGTGAATGGACTGTTAGAAGTTAGTTTTATATTTCCCAGCAAATAATTGGTCATCACTCTAATGGAGATGCTTGATCCTTTCTCAAAGAAGAAATGCATCCTTGTAATCTCACATTTCCTGATAGGGAAAGGACCAGAGTAAGGAAAATATATGACTGCCAGGATAAGCTGTCAGCAAACCATACACCCTTGCCAAAAAAAACCAAAAGCTATTTTGTTTGACATATGTGTTTATAATTGCCAAGTAAGTAGGAGTAGCAAGATTAGTGGGTTTCACCAGTTTGAAAAAAAACATCAGAGCCACTATCACTTATATGATCAAGCTTTTAATGTATATATATAAACACATATCAACTTTATCATAAATAAGGGGAAATATAACAAATATCTTTGCAAATTTTAGGCTCAATGCTTGATATTCTTGAACACATTATGGTTTGCATAGAATCATAGACTAATGGCAGTGCTAGGAACCTAAGGAGTTGTAATATTGAACCCTATCATTTTATAGAAGGAAAAATCCACAGCCTTGACAAGTAAAATGGCCAAAGATCACACCAGCCTCAGAGCCATATTTTGAGTCCAAATATTCTCTTTTGCCCAAAGTTACACAACTAGCTATTGACAGAACTGCAAATAGGTCTTAAATTATCTTTTTTTCTTCTTCTTCTTCACATAGCTTAGTATTTTGCTATCTCAAAGAAGCATAAGGAGATAAAATTCTCAAACACAGAATAAGCAAGCTGATACACATAGACACTATAATATAATAGATATCAAAGGCCAAAAAAATCATCAAATATAAAAAGTCTTCTTATCTCAAAGAAAAAATCCATCTTATTTTCTGATTTCTCTTTTGTTTTCTTTTCCAGAAACTCTTAAAACCGATTGGGGTAAATATCCATAACTCCATTTTGTCAAAGGCAGGTAGTTATGCTTATAATAATGGATTTAAAATTGAAAACTGTAACAGCATTTTCCCCAAGAGACCTATTTGAAGCAGAGCCAACTAACTTTTTAAAGAGATACGTCTTTTAGTTCTTAATAAGCATTAGACAATTTATAAAAATAAAAATTCTGATATATGGCCCAAAGAAAATTTTAACATTAATCTCACTGAGTTACAGAAGTTTTATTCCAAATTCTATACCAGTTTCTAGTCAAGGGTAAAAAATCGGGTGGGAATCAGGAAAAGGGTGGGGGGGAATCATGAAAAAGAAAATATGAAAGGGAGGAGAGATATATAAGATAGAAATTCCAGAAATGAATTAACCAATAACGAATCTATAATTGTTTTGTCTCAGACATTCTGTAAAATCCCAGTAGTCAAGACAAATTTTGAAGTATTTGTTTTTGCCTCAATGGTTTTACATCCTTTAAGTGTTAAGTCCTGCAAGAAAATTAGAATACATGAATTTTTAAAAAATTTTCTTGGTCAGAAAATTCATTCATACATTAAGTTATATGTCAGTATCTGAAAGTAAAAAACAGCTCTTCCTCCTTTAACTTTTGTTTTCACCCATTTCTGCCACAAAATTTAAGAAAATAAGTGCCATTTCCTCACTTAAACCTCACAACAATCTAATGGGTAAATGGACACAAATAATTTTCCAAAGGGTACACAGCCAGTAAATGATAGATCCAGAATTGCCAACAGGTCAGGCTAACCCCAAAAACAAAGCTCGTAATCAATACCTGAGATCAGAAAGTGTTGATGTCTTCTTAAGCGACCCTCCTCCTTGGCCACAGTGATTGGTTGAGGGACGGGAACATGTTCCCAGCTAGTTCAATCACACAAATGCACTAATTCAGCGACAGTATTGGTCTGAAAGTACGTATATGACTCAGACTTTGCAAATAAGAATCTTTCCTTGAGAGTTTTCTCACTGGAATTGGAGTAAAAAAATATCATCTCTTTGATCTTGAGAATGTATGATTGTGAACTTGACTCTCTTGTCTACCTTGAGAAGTCAGTCTGAGAATGTGAGGCAATCTGCAAAGGAAGAAGACATGAAAGTCAGAAATGTAGCAGACACAGGTATTCAGTTAACTAACTAGCTCTAGTTGTCCCAAAGCAGTGCAAAATCAGCTTTTTCTTCAGTTGAGCTCCAGTCACTTAAAACCAAAGATCCCAGACTACCATGTCACAGAGGAGATCAACTTGAGCTAGACTACTACAGAAAAGTCCAATATGTCCTGTGTTGATAGGTGAAAGGACATTTCAGGAATGTTTGTGATCTAAAAGGACACAATGTGTGACTAGGGAACAGTAAATAGACATACAGGTCTCAAATGTATGTTGTCTGCAGGGGACACCTGCTTTATCTATTGTTTTGCTTTGTTTTTATCCAACTACTTTTCAAAAAACACAGTGTAGGACTGTATAAAGAGATGAACAACATCAAGTGTAGTATGAATCACTATCATTTACAGAAGTTTTCTCCCAGCTATGCACTTTTCGAAGTGCTCTACATAAAGCAGCTGTTTTCAAACTGTGATAAGCAGAGCCCTACACATTGCCTGGAGTGATGGGCTTGGGGGAGTACAGGTACAAGCATGAACGTAAAGGAGGCAACAAATCTGTGGTCTCCTGCCCCAGGCCCATCTTTAAATAAAGCATCCCCTCTCCCTGCTTGTTCAGTAAATGGGCTTCCACATATGATTGTTTCTGAAGAAAGGTTATGCTGCTAAAATATATATAAGAACCATTGATATACATCTTCTCCATACTCACAATAAAGCTATGAGATATATTACCCCTGTTTTGTACTTGAAGGAACTAGGGCATAAAAATATTAAGGAACATGCTCAAGATGACCTAGCCAATAAAAGGCAGAGGCAGTATTTGGACTCTTGCTTTCTTTGCCTGGCTCTAGAGCCCCATTACACTATTCACTATCCCCTTACATCTCCTGCTAGGACAGTGACCTGCTTACAGACCCTCATATTTGCCTGTTTGTTCTCAAAATCTAAACAACCAAGGACCAGTTACAAAACTGTAGTCTGATAGATAGTCGGACTACCTGTAATTGACTGGATGTAACAAGGAAACATACCCCAGAGCAGTTGTGGAACACCTCTCGAGTGAGAAGGAGGAACATCTTATGTAAGGTTTGAGTTCTTACTGAAGAATCCAGAGGAAGGTCTAAGGGAAGAAGCAATCAGTTTTGGATCAGTTGCTGTTTCTAAGATGAGGGCAGGAGTATCAGGAATTAACTAGGGTTGGGAGCCGTCTCAAGGGGAGAGTAGTTTAGCAATTGGGTGTTCCTAGTAAAAGATGGGAAGTGTAAAGCAGGTATGGAGTAGCACTGGTAACACAGCACTAGCCACTCAATGAAGGGGTCATTTGTGCATTTGCCAGCTGCTGCATGACCTTGGCAGTGTCTCCATTTAAGTTCAAGCTGGGATTATCTGTGTCTGTCATACTACTAACCTGAATAAACGCAGGTGACTTTGCTCTTTTTCCCTCTGAGCTGATTTTTTACTCTCAATCCCAAACAGACTTTTACTCTTATGTTTCTCTCAACTTGCTGCTATCCCAGCAGGAATTTTATTGAATTCGACAAATTTCAACAGCAAACACCCACTGACGTGTACCTAACACACCTAATATATATGAAACATACCCCTAGGCATGGGGATCAATCATCTTATCAAAACGCTTTCTTCCCTCAGCCCAGGGTTATAAGGCTTTGAAGGAATCCAAAGTAACATCCTATCAAGAAAAGTTAGAGAACCCCTCGGCCTGAGCAGTAAAATAAGGTCTTTCTGATACTGCAGATTTTTAATATCATCTCTCTGATAGGAGAGACATGTCACAGTGGTTACCTTTGTCTTCTTTAAACCCCCGTGTCCTACCCCTTCACTTTCTCTCCCACCTTGTGTTCTGCAATCAGAAAAGGTTCAGGGCTTTTAACTGGAAGAATTATTCATATTATAACTTTATGGTTCAAGACAACACAGCTGAAAATATGATTTGGATATATTCCCTGTCCTGAAGTTGTTCAAAATCTAGAGATATTAACAGGTGTGATCATAAACATGACACCACAAGGAGAAAATTCCAAGTATTAATAGTAAACATTAGCAATTTGGATTGGACCATGGTATCTAAACTTAAGCATCAGAAAAGAGATTTGTATTAAAAACTGACTAGAGTGGCGGTCTATTTAGCATAAAACCTGGAGAGATTGTTAAGCACTGCTTAACTTTTAATTAAATTTCTCTTCTCAATATATAACTCCCTCTAGAGGAATCCTTCCTGAGGGAAAAATAAATCTGGGCAGTTTAGGTTAAAAAAAGTCAAGAAATCCAATGGAAGAGACATAGTATTCTAAATTGGCCTTACATTTTTTCTTATAGGCAAAAGTAATTAACCAGACTGATGACTTTTTCATGTTTGATATTCAGTAGCTATGTGAAAAGAAAAATATACGTTTACTATATACCATGTTAAGTACTGAAATTATGCTTGATATACATTTTGTTAGATGGAAAACCAATATATGTTTAAAACCCCTCAAGAATATAGGGCTCCCACATTTAAAATGACTTTAAAATAGTAATTCAGTCAGGTCTCTAATTTGTGTTTGCAATGTGGAAGAGAATTGAAGATGAAGACCACAGTTACATAAGCTTGAGCCATTAGAGAAATTAAATATAACACACATAAACATGAAGAGTTTATTTTAAATAAATCAAATATCCTGATGTTGAAGCCTCAAATTATGAAATTGTGTTTGGTTTTCATACTAACACCAAAACTTCAAAATGGCATCCATAATTGACTGACTTTCTTTCCTTGGCCACAGTTTGTACTTAGCCAACCCACATATTCAGGCAAATACATGAATGTGTACCCATCACTGATGTAATTCGTGGTCAAAGACACAGTGTTGCAGAGACCCTGCAGTCATTCTCAGACAAAGGTCTTCAGGAAAGATCATTTAAATTAGGTCAAACATTGAAAGCTAATGTTTTTCTGTGTGATTAAGGTTTATTATTGGTCATCTTATTGAATAAAATAATATGTGGGCTATGGCATAGTTTTAAAATATCTGTGTAGAAAAATAGAAGGAAAAAATGCTACAAGAATAAAGACACTTTGAAACAGCTTAGGTGCTCTGTTTTCCCGTAAGTCATTTGTTTTCCTCCTGTGCCCTTGCCTTGACACTTTAAATGCAAGATGTAATGTCCTAATGCTTTTCTAGCACTGGTACCTTTCCAAAGTTATCTGTAGAAAGTGGCAGAGAGGTAGAAAGAGCATGGGCTTTGGAGCCAGGCCAATCTGAGATCTAATCCTGGCTCTGCCTTCTACTGGCCACTGACCTTGAACAAGTCATTTTACCTGAATCTGAGTTACATAATCTATAAAGTCAGGAAAATAAGATCTGCCATCATAATCTATTGTATAAATGTCATAATACATATAAATGATCAGTGTGGTGTCTGTCTTGTGGCTGTAGAACAATGAACTGTAGCTGTAGCTGCTGTAGAACAGCAATTATCATGGTCATTATTTGTGTCATCATTGCTACTGATAATGCCGTTATGCATTATCATAAAGAGGCTATAAGCAGCTACTCGAGGGCTGTTTATATAGTGCTTGCTCTTCTGCCCTCACTTTTACCTTCGCTGTCCTGCTCATTTCTAAGAACCCCTTTATCAGTGTCTGATAATGTTTTCTCTCTTATATTTTCCATGCAGCCCTGAATGCTGCTAACAGGGCAATAGTGGAATGCAGGTAGACAGAATCATCTTCCGCCTTACAGGGAGTATGACTGTGCTTTCAATGACCAAATTCGAGAGAAATGGCCTTGAGTCTTCCTAAACTTAAGAGGAATATTCCAAAGAAAGGTCTATTTAGGCAACTGTTGATATAGTAGATAACAATGATTTAAAGTTTCAATTTAGAGAATAAACTTCCAAAAATGGACACAAATCTATTATATTTACAAGCTGTTGACTGTATTTTTTGCTCATTGAAGAGAGCACCTAATAATTGTGGAGAGTTGAAAGGAAGAGTGTACCTTCTTGGTCCCACTTTTCAGCCCTTTCTCAAGAATTCCAGTGAAGCTGGACTTGGACCCATAAACTTACCTGACCACAGGAAGAGCCCTCCTAGGTGTCATTCAAGACGTAATTTAAGTCTGTAGAATATTACATCATTTTTATTCTTCATTTACATAACATCTCTCAGGGCAATTGTTCTTTAGATAAAAATTTGAATAGGTTATTTATTATTATCAAAAATACATTTCTAAAATCATTGCGTATAAGCCCCTAAATGTTTTAAAACCATTAGGATATGAAATCATGTAGGACCTTCCAGTATACCTATGATGTCATTGCCCCATGTAACATTATTAGCATTTTTCTGCATCTCTTTATCTTATTTGTTCACAGCTTACTGACGATTTTTCACTTATTTATACATGTTTCCTGACCTAGTGCCTTCTGGTAGGAGTTTGGGACTGCTGGATCACAGGAAAAACAGAAACATTTGTGATCTTATTATCATAAATGATTTATATGAACTTTTGGTATAAACAGTCCACACAGTCTCACACACAAAATCTTTGATAAAACATTTTTGTTTTTCTTAAGTCACTTAAGACTAAGTGAAGCTAGTATTTTTTTAAAGGAACCACTTGAGTTTCATGGTTACATAATACCCATAGCAGGGTAAATGAGCAACAGTGACTGTTATCAATGAAATAATATGCACTTTTTTGGTTTACATTATAGGTGCATCCATCCTATCACCATGTCTTCTTGGCTTCCTGCTTCCTGTCCTTGGCATCCTTGTGTACTTGGAATTCTGAATGTGGCATGACAACTGCTGCTCCCAGCCCAGCTCAGAGGACACCCTCCATCTCTGTGATGACTACAATTCCTTCCAAGTCCTGCAACTCCATCCTAAGCCAAATAAATTATACTTTAACAAACTATCCAACTGATTTACAGCATATGTTATGACTGAGGCATTCAGGAACCCCTTCATCCAAAAGAATAAACTTTTAAATGGATATAAAATGATTTTTAACTCGTTCCAATATGCCTTATAAACCACTTAACCTAATTCTGTGACAGTTGCATGATTTAATCCAATGGGACAATTTACAGTGTTCAATTCAATACCATAGGCTGTAGAGTGAAAGTAAAATCACCATACACAGGTGCTTTAAATTTAATAACAAGTTGTGAAATATAATAGAGGTTGAAACGTTGATCGTATGTGGTAAATGTAAGAGTAATACAGTCTCTTGTACTATCCTCTCTGTTTTGGGTCCTGCATATTTTTGAATGGCCCCTATCACTCATGGCATTTTGAGTTTTCTTTAAGAAAAAAGTATAACTAAAGCATTTAACATAATTTCCAATACCAAAACATTCTACTGAATGAGTTGGATGATTTTGAATATTGAAAACCAAATTCTAGAACTTACTTTCAGTATTCTTGTTTTGGAAGTAAGTAATTTTCTAAATATTTGGTCTTCAGAATCAGTAATACTTTTAAGTTAGTTTTTTAATAATAAAATTAATATACTACATGAAGTTTTTTTTTACTTTTGTATTCTACTCTGACATTATTTTATGTTTTTCTTATCATCAATTTCAAACCTCAAAAAATCGCAGCTCTTGTGTTAGAATATCATCATGTTGCTGTATTTATTCACACGTGAACTGATGAATTTTGAGAAGTAGAGTGCTTCCATTTTTTAATTGAGATGTGACAGTCTTTACACAGCTAGGAATAAATGACAGTTAAGTGAATATCAGAATTATCTAATATTCTAGTGACTTTGTTTTTGTGCTTCATTCTAAGTAAAACCTCTCTTTATTAAAGGTATGGAATCAAGAAATCACCTGTAGCTCGGAAAAACTACAGTATTCCCTATTTTTTTTTAATTTAGTTTTAAACTCATTTCCTGCTTCAATGCAATACCGAAAACTGGCTATGAATACCAAATCAAGATGTTGCTAATGGTACTTTGAAGAGTATGCAAAACTGGAAGGCCAGGAGGAGACAAATAACGTGTCTGTCCAGTGGTCTCCCAAGTGTTGGTGCTTTAGGTTTTTATAAGTTGTGAAAAGGAAGATGCACATTTCTTCATTCTCCATAGTGTGCACGGAAATGTGTTTGAGTATGGATGTGAAAGAAATCAAGTAATAAAGGATTAGCTGGCTTATGAAATAGTGCAATGTCTGATGCTTCAAGAGGTATAATCCTATTTTATTAGCACAACCTTGCTAGCTAATTAGAGATAGAATTTATCTTTTTAGAAAGGATACCTTATAGGTTCATAAAAAAAAAATATTTACAGGAAGCAAAATAGATCTATTACTATTTTACCCCCCTTTCTTTAATTTGTATAATTTTTGTACTATATATCTATGTATAAATGTTTAGAGTTTTCATTATGAAAATACCAATAAATATTTCATTAGTTTACATTTAACTCTTTGTTATAAAATGAAACTTTTTAAAAATAAGTGAAAGGGATGATTCTCCAGTGGAAGTATGTCAACAGTCTTGAGATCGTTACCAGATTTCATAAAATATTTAATTATTTGAAAAAAAAAATCTCTTCATACTTTAGGGAAACGAATACTCTGTGAGCCTTCTGTACACATGTTTGTGTCTTCATTGTTACACCTTGGGGTTTTCCTTTTGCAATGTGACCCATGTTGGGCATTTTTATATAGTCAACAACTAAATCTTTTGCCAAATGCATGCTTGCCTTTTATTTTCTAATGTATGGTAATAAAGAGCAAAACTGGTTTTGCATGAAATGGTTCTGAAAGGTAAGAAGAAAACAGACTTTGGAGGTTGTTTGTTTAATTTTAACTTTGTGGCAGAGATAAGGTAGATTAAAATCTCTCATACACTGATAACTCAAGCCTTTCATTTCCTCATACAAGTGTACAAATTTGACTGGGACCATCAGTTTTAAACTGTTGTCAAACTAACTAATGTATCATCTGCTTTAAGACGCAAGATTCTTAATTAAACTTTATATAGATATAGATACATATGTTGTTTCTTTGTATTTCAAGGAAAGGTGATAGTAGTTTTATTTGATACTGATAAATATTGAATTGATTTTTTTAGTTATTTTTTATCATTTTTTCAATGGAGTAGTATAGGACTGTGCTTTGTCCTTTTTATGAATGAAAACAAATTATAAAGAAATAAATGTCTTACTGTTACCCAAGAAATAACAATTGTCCTTTCAATTTACCTGAAGTTGAAAATTCGTTTTTAAAGGGTTTTCATTAAAAGTTTAATAGCATGGGAAAAAAATATTACATGTTAAACAACAGTTCAATGTTTGAAGCATTCTACAAAAAATATACAAACAAACATAGAGCTACACACATAGACACACACAGGCATTATTACAGTGAAATACTCTCGCCTGCGAGATAACTTCAGTTTATGGAGAGGTCAATGCATATCACTCAGTCTAATGCTGGACACTAAAGCAAGCTGCTAGATGCTGAAAAAATAAGAGACTAGATAAACCCTGAATGAACTGATACTCTTAATAGAGGAATTTACATAAAAGCATAACTCTACAGACAGGAATCTGGTTCAGGTAAAGCTTTCTCTGAGTCCTGAGCCAGACTGAGCCCCAAATTCGAAATGCCAGAGCTTCCTGTGTTTCTGGCTTACAATCCTCCCCTGTGTTCTGATTGTGATTTCTCATTGGCATTCTGACCTCCTTTCCTGTTTCATGAAGCTTGCTTCCACCCTGCATCCTGGTTTCCCTTTTAGACCCTGCCTCTGTTTCTTGACCTTAAGGATTATATTACTTCCATTCTAATATTTTGCTTTTGGTATTTGACCTTGGATTGACCCCATCTCTAATTCCCGAGGCTTTGGGAGATCAAAGCTTCTTTCTGTGAGAGCATTTTCTATGTTAGTTGTTCTCAAACCTGGTCATCCATCAGGATGACCTGGAGAATTTGAAAAAATAAATAGCTTCCTTAGGTGTTAGTTCAGACTTACCAAACCAGAATCTGGGCAGTGAGACATAGGGATCTTTCTAGGTTGTTCAGGAGTGTCTGAAAAGGAGCCAGGTTTAAGAATCACAGATTTTCATCATTATTACAAGGTAGATTAACTGATGTTTCAAACTTAATCAACAATATTAACATCATGGATACATAATTTAAATATCTCTTAGAAAAAAATCCATTCTCTTGGTTTGTCTAAAATGCTAATTTGTTCATTTGCTCTCTTTTGCTTCTATGTCTTAAGTATCAAAAGGCTATATACTTTCTGTCTATTAAAAATATCCTCTAATTTGTTTGTGTCTAAAATCCAAGCAGCAGACTGAAATGCACTTCAGAAGATTTTTTTCTCTAGAGGAATGTGGATTTTACTTTTTTCTTTCTTTTTTCTTCAAGTAACTTGGAAAGTTAATTAAATTTTAATACCTAATTTCCTGAGTCTATAATCTTCTGGAGATGCTTAATAAAAAGATTGATGAAAGGTGCCCCCTCCCCAGCTTGAATATTTTTTTTCCTTCACAATGGAAACATGGCGGTTTTGAATGAGTTGACTTCAAAATTAGTTGATGAGGAGGCCAAAATTAGGTTTGTACATTGTTTATCATATTTTAAAAACAGGTTTCACTTTCAGTTACTAGTAATAGATTCGATGCTTGGGGAAATATACCAGTACCCGTGATGCTATTACAGTTTGGCTCTAGAATTCAGTCAGGCTCATCCTAAGGCAAAACTGTAAAGTGAAAGAACTTGGTCTTCATCTATCCTATCTCCTCAGTCGGGCTCTTTTGCTTGATGGAAGCTGCCCTAAAAGCAATCCCCTATACCTTCATACCTTCTTGTATTAGTTTCGTAAGGCTGCCACAACAAATAACCACAAACTGAGTGCTTCCAATAACAGAAATCTATCTCTTACAGTTCTGGAAGCTGGAAGTCAGAAATCAAGGTGTCAGCAAGGTTGGTTCTCTGAGGGACAGTCTGTCTGTTCCATGCTTCTCTTGTAGCTTCTTGTGGTTGCAGGCAATTCTTGGTGTTTCTTGGTTTGCAGCTGCATGTCTCCAATCTCTGCTTCTATTGTCATGTGACATTCTCCCTTTGTATCTTTGTGTCTAAATTTCTCTCTTCTCATAAGAGCACGAGTCATTGGATTAGGGCCCACCCTAATCCAGTCTGACATCATCTTAACTTGATTACATCTGCAAAGACCTTATTTCCAAATAGATTCCAGCTGGATATAAATCTTGGTAGAATATTATTCAACCCAGTATACATTCTTTTCATCATTTTAAAACCTGTATATGCCCCACTCACACTAATGAGGATATGATTGAAAAGCTGCTCTAAGCATGCTTTCATAAAACATTTATGTTGATAACATACAACAGTATGGATGGATTTCAAATGCATTAGGCTAAATGAAAAGAAGCCAGATTTGAAAGGCTGTGTGATTCCATTTATATGACATTCTGGAAAAGACAAAACTCTAGGGACAGAGAACAAGTCAGTGGCTATCAAGCATTAAGAGTAGGAGGAGGGGGCTTCCCTGGTGGCGCAGTGGTTGAGAGTCCGCCTGCTGATGCAGGGGACGCGGGTTCGTGCCCTGATCCGGGAAGATCCCACATGCCGCAGAGTGGCTGGGCCCGTGAGCCATGGCTGCTGAGCCTGCGTGTCCAGAGCCTGTGCTCCGCAACGGGAGAGGCCACAACAGTGAGAGGCCCGCGTACAAAGGGACAGCATGAGGAAGTCTTGGGGGTGCAAAACTGGTGGCAGTGATGCAAATCTATTGGTCAAAACTCATACAACTGTACAACAAAAGGGTGAGTTTTACTGCATATACATTTAAAAAACTTAAAATGCAGTTATGCAAAGATCATGGGCATTGGACAAATCTGTGATCATGTTCTAACTCTGTTATTACCTTGTGAGGTACCTTGTGAGACCTTGGGCAAGTAATGTGACATTTGGAAGATAATTTCCTTTCCCATAAAGTGAGGATAACACTTTTCAATCATTCAGAATCCTTTCAGTTGCAAAGGACAGATACTCAACTCAAATAAGCTTAAGAAAAACAAGGAATTTATTGGCTCAAATAATGCCATCTGCGAGATATAAGGGCAGGGTTTAAAGGCTTAAGTAATGTTCTCAGCAGACTGTCTCTCCATCCACTGATTCTAGTTCTCTCTGTGCACACGTTTCATTTTTAGGCAGGCTATCTCCTTGTGACAGGAATCACGGGTGCTGACCGTTCCAAGCCTACATTCTGCTGGCTGGTGGTCCCAAAGAAATAGGGACTTTTTTTCTGACCTAATACAGATACCAAATCTCATTAAAGACTCATATTATGCCCGGGAGGTTGGCCATCAGGGGCCATCATTGGCCTCCTGCCTGTCCTTCTGAATAATTGGAAGGTGGCAAGAGCACTGTAATAGAAATTCTACCAGGGCCACATGGAGTGGAAAGGGATGATTCCCCTAAAATAAATATCAGGTGCTAATAACAGAAGGAGGGTATTGGACAGACAAAAACATTCTCTACTCCACTTATTCTTCCTAAAATTCTATGAGTTAAAAAGATGATAGAGTTAAAATGCCTGGCATATAGTATTAATATATTCCCCCAAAATCTTAAATTTCCTCTCCCACCCCATGACTTTTCACCAGATATATGCAAATTAGCATTTAGGGCTTCTAAAAATCTTAATTCAGGTGATTGCATAGCTGTCTGTTTATATCTAGAACAGAGCTTAGCATTCACAGTCAACTCAAAGTCACCTATCCTTGGTCAGGTAGAGCTGATTTAGTTGAACTGAATGCAATAGCAGAAAGTAAAAGAATAAGGAAAAGGGTCTGTTGGCTCTGAAATCTTCCTTTTACTACATTTAAATGTATAACATTTTCAGTGATGAGGGATGAGGGGAAACCACTGTCAAACAGTTCTGTCTACACTTTTTTCATTATTTCTAAGAAAGAATGATGTGTATATCCAGACATAGTACAAGTTTTCAAGGGACTTCAGAACTTCAGTGGAAAATCTTATCCACATAGATTATCATGCCAATTAATCAATGGGAAGAGGCATACCATATTAAAGTGGTGAAAACACATACACCATTTTAAGTGAACTATATTAGTTATTTATCACCACAATAATGCTGCAGAAACACAACCACAAAACCTCAGTGACATGTAACAATAAACATTAATTGCTCACACATCAGGGTCAGCAGTAGATCAGAAATGTGGCTTTGCTAATGTGAACTGGGCTTTCTCACTCGCTTGAGAGCAGTCTGACTGTCAAATGTTAGAGGCTGCCTTTAGTTGCGACCTTTAGGGCAACTTGGATCTGCTCCATTTTTCTCTCATCTTCCAACAGGCTAATTCTGGCATGTTGTCATGACAGTGGCAGAGGTACAAGGAAGCAAATGGAAATGTGCAGGTACACTTTCAAGCCTTCGCTTGCCTCATGACTGCTAATATCCTATTAACCAAATCAAGTCACATTATAAAACCCAGAGCCAAGGAGAAGGGCAGGTCATTCACGTATATGGGTGGGCACCTTATAGTTACCAGCAAAGGGTGTGGCTATAGGGAATACTGACGAATTGGAGCCAAACGATGCAGTCTACCACAGACATTTACCAAATCCCATTGGATCTAAAAGGCCATTAATTCTACTATTAAGAAAGAAAAAATACTCCTAATTAAATTATAATACAACATTTGTTTATCATGTAGAATTTTATTTTATATTTATGGAAATATTTACACAAAAATTTTATGGCTTGTGATTCTTATGCATAGACAAGAAGGAAACTATGTACAAAATCAATTGTGTAATATAATCCTAAATATTTCCACGTTCAGAATATGACTCTTCTAAATCAATCTTAAACTCAGTAAATGATATTTGTGTTTTGCCACAAAATACTATTCTTTGGTGGTATTGGTATATGCATCATTTCTTAAAAGAATGCTTCAGTATTTATTTCAAGCTTCTGATGCTCATTCTGCCAGTACTTTCTCAATGTTATCAGGCATTAATGGACAGTTATTAGAGACATTTAAAAAATATGTCCATAAATTCTTTGATAGTTCTCCCTTCAGGAGGTAGAAACTAATTCTCCTCTTAGGTTGTGCTGGACTTAATGACTCATTTCTAGTGAACAGAATAAAGCAGAAGTGACAATGCAGGACTTTGGAAACTAGGTCATAAAAAGCCAATGTGGTTTCCATGGTTTCCATTTTGGTCTGTCTGTCTGTCTGTCTGTCTGTCTCTCCTTCTCAGATCAGTTGTTCTGGGAAATGCTAACTGCCATGTTGTGGAAGCATTCAGGCAGCCCTATGAAGATGCCCACACAGTGAGAAACTGAGGTCCCTACCAACAGCCATGTGAGTGAGCCATCTTGCAAGCACATTCCAGTCCCAGTCAAGCTTTCACATGACTACAGCCTTGGCTAAAAGCGTAATTGCAGTCTTTGAAAGACACTGAGCAAGAGCTACCCAACAGAAATGCTCCCAGGTTCATGACCCTCAGAAACTGCATGAGATAACAAATATTTGATGTTTCAGGCCACTAAGTTTTGGGGGTAGTATGTTATACATAGAATAAAATAAAGACTCTTGCTGACAAGAATTTTAAGCAAATGAAATTGTCTGATCTGGCCAACAGGAATAAAAAATGTTATCCCTATATGTCCAGGTGCTCTATTTCCATAAATTTCTGTACATAAAATATTTTTGGTTTTAATGATGAATCATAAGACATTTAAAAAGCAATTAAACTCAACATGTGTTATCTCCAAAATACTCCTAACTCAACTGAAGTAATGCCAATATAAACAGCTATGACCAAAGTCACATATGCGCAGGCAGTGACAACTAAGTCATTATTGTCTTCTGACTGACAGCAATTAAGAGGTGCCATAAATTGCAAGATACATTCCCTTTTCAGAGATATTAACATGGAAGAAATCACTGGGTATACTAGAAATGATAAAATATGGTATTTAACAACCCTTACGAATACTTACAGCTTCTGGACCAAATTTGAGTTAAAGATGAGAGTTATGTTTAGGTTAGGTTGCTGAATTTGTTTTGTTTAGTTCACTGAAGAAGAAAGACACCAGCTTAGGTGGCTGGAATCGCAGTGGTGAGCTGAGATGAGCATGGCTGCCAAGGGAAATAGCCTCTCTACATTTACATCTACCATAAAGATTACAGCTCAAAGTGTTCTACCAGGCTGAAGTGTGTTTCTTTTCATCTTCATAGAGTAGCATAAGACCTTGTATGTAATAAGAACTCAGTACATATATATATATATATTGAATGGATTATTGAATGAAAAACAAATTTTTAAGTTTTCAGTGTTTTAGTGCATTTCTATAAATAATTTTCATATTACTTGATTGATATAATAATAATGATAATTACATATATTCTAATATTCTAATATTATAAGAGAACAATATTCTAATATTGCAATATTTGAATATTCTAATATTACAAGAGAATAATAAGCTTTTGACAATGTTGTGTTTACAAGTGTGAGTTTGTGAAAACATCTGGGTGGGGAACAGGCCATCACCAAAGAGGAAGAGATTCATCTACACTTGTACTTTCAGGGAATAGCCAGTACCTCCTTCTCTGAGTATTATTTCTGTAACACTTTATTTCTAAATGTTCACACCTCAGGAGCACAGGATCAGGTTGATATGATCAATAATATTCTGCAATTTGTGGCACACACTAAGTACTGCCTGAGCACAATGTCTCTCATACTTATCATTTATTTATTTATGTATTTATTTATATATTGTATTATGTTTTTTCCATTTAACTCCAATTCCGTATCCTGCCATGCATTCACTGTCACTTCAGTTCATCTTCTTTGTTTTATTTACACATGTTGTTGTATGAACAATAAATAGTATTGTTATATTTGGTTTTATTTACATAAATTATACTTCACTGCATATTTTATTCTGTTTCTCAGTTCTTTCAATTAATATTTGTTCTAATCTGTCCATGTTGTTCTATGTAAGTTTAGTTTATTCCTCTAGCTGCCTTTATTACATTTCATTCCTTCATTGCCATTCTCTCTTAAAATCTCCTCACTAAAAACAATTTGAAAACAAACATCTTTTTACATGCCTTTTTATGCACCTCTGGGAGAACTTTCCTGGGGTATATATTCAGTGTGGAAGTTTATTAAGTTATAGTATATAACTTATATTGTCTTATACCTGTGGTTGAAGGTATAGCAATAAACAAAAGAAAGTGACACCAGTTTAAAATGGTGGCTCCAATTTTTCTTCTTCCAGCACCTGATGGCTTCCATTTTCCCATCTAAACTTAAAGTTATATAGATACAAAGTTTAGCCTGTCTAACCAGGTGTGAAGAGCTTTAATTTTTATTTCCCTGACTACTAAATATCCTGAGCATCTCTTTGCATGATTACGATGCATATATTCTTCTCCTATGAACTGCCTATAAAAAAATCTTAACAGTCTATAGAAACCTTGAAGATGAAGATTTGCATATCCTGTGAATAAGCAATTTCACTCATGGGTATGTGTGATAGAAAAATGTGTGCATAGGTGTACCAAGTTAGCAAGTACCAATGTTAGCATTGTTCATATAACTCAAACTTGGAATCAACCCAAATGCCCATCAATAGTGGCTTAGATAAATTCACTATGGTATTTTTAATATAATAGACTATCATACAGTAAATAATATGAATATTCTACTGCTACACACAATAAGAGTGAATTTTACATGCACATGTTTTTCAAGCTAGACACAAAAGAGTACATGCTGTACTGTTTTAAAAGTTCAAGGTTAAGGGCTTCCCTGGTGGCGCAGTGATTGAGAATCTGCCTGCCAATGCAGGGGACACGGGTTCGAGCCCTGGTCTGGGAAGATCCCACATGCTGCGGAGCGACTAGGCCCGTGAGCCACAACTACTGAGCCTGCGCGTCTGGAGCCTGTGCTCTGCAACAAGAGAGGCCGCGATAGTGAGAGGCCCGCGCACTGCAATGAAGAGTGGCCCCTGCTTGCCACAACTGGAGAAAGCCCTCACACAGAAACGAAGACCCAACACAGCCATAAATAAATAAATAAAAATTAAAAAAAAAAAAAGTTCAAGGTTAAAGTGTTCAAAACTGATCTGTTTCGGGCTTCCCTGGTGGCGCAGTGGTTGGGAGTCCGCCTGCCGATGCAGGGGACACGGGTTCGTGCCCCGGTCCGGGAAGATCCCACATGCTGCGGAGTGGCTGGGCCCGTGAGCCATGGCCGCTGGGCCTGCGCATCCGGAGCCTGTGCTCCGCAACGGGAGAGGCCAAAACAGTGAGAGGCCCACGTACTGCAAAAAAAAAAAAAAAAAAAAAAAAAAAAAAAAACTGATCTGTTTCATTAAAAGTCAGGATATTTGCTTACCTTTGAGAAGATGGGTAAAGGTAGTGACTGGCAGGGAATATGAAGAGACTTCTGGGGTGATGGCTTTTCCTGATTTGGTGGTAATTGCACGGTGTGAAAATTCATTAATCTCTACGCTTAGAACTCATGCATTTTTCAATATGCATAGTATGTTTCAAAAAATAGATTTGGTTAAAAATTCAATAAACCTAATTGTGCATAAGTCTGCATTTCTAATTATGTCTTAAATTAACATTGTTAGGAGATGTGACTTCACATATATCTCCCACAAAGGAGTTATAAAACATTATTCTCAATCAACAAGAAAGATGACTGAAGAAGAAATTATAATCAAGTACGATAAGTCCTATGATAGGGAGAATTCAAGAAGCTATCAGAGTAGAGTGGGCTTGGCAATGCAGTCCAGGAATCAAGCAAAACTTCTCAGAGAGGATAATGTTTAAGGTACTACCTGGTGTGTGTGGGGTGGCGGCCTGGGGAGGCTGGGAGAGAGTGTTAACGCTGAGATGAGAAGAATGTGCCTGGCAGGGGAAAGTCACTGTGAAGGGACCAAGCTGAGAGTGGCTAGGTGAGATTTAGAAGTTGCAAGGACTGTATGGCTGGAGTATGAGCATCAAGGCTGGAGTGATATCTTAGCGGATCATGAGGGCCCTGTGAGTCCTGGTA
Source organism: Globicephala melas (assembly GCF_963455315.2). Lineage (NCBI taxonomy): Eukaryota > Metazoa > Chordata > Mammalia > Artiodactyla > Delphinidae > Globicephala > Globicephala melas. The sequence goes on along the minus strand of NC_083323.1, from coordinate 70,637,235 downwards.
AACTGGGCTTTAATTTACCACATTGGAGGGTGAAATAATAAGGTTTGCCTTTTAAGCCTAGTTCAGACTACAGTGTAGACAGTGGCTTGGAAATGAGTAGTACTGGAGTGAGGGAAACAGTTAGAGGCCAGTAGTAGCAATAATCCAGGTAGAAAGGATGGTGGCCTGAAATCCTTTTGTCGTGGAGGAAAATAAAGAAAGTAGACAGGATTTAGAGATGTCTAATAAGCCAAATTAAGAGAACTCATCCTTTGATTGGATATGGTACGTAGAAGAAATGAAAAATGTTGAGAATTATTTACTTGTTTCAGGTTTAGCTATTTTTCCTAAAAAATAACCAATGCTTTCAAATGACTTCAGATATGATTTTGAGTACTTTTTAATATTTGCACTGAATTTTTATAATTATAGCATTTATATTATGCTCATACTGTTCATGGCCACGACTAGAAAAAAATAATAAATGTCTGGAGGAGGACAGCTTAATGCATGATAACCTGATGAAGTAAAGAAAAAGTCTGAAATATCTTCATGAGACTGAAAAAACTTGCTTACATAAGCAGAGATAAATCAGATTGTTCCAAAGTTTCTCTAATTTTTTTGTGGTTTATCAATGAGGAGCTTTCAGATCTCTCTTGAGAACATGGTCATACAGATACTTTAAAAGAGAGTAAGTTAACATTCCCTTTCTCATTTAATCTGCTGTCCTTAGAAACATTCATCGACTGCTTACATGTTGGCCATTTCCAAAGCCAAATATTGGAAGGCAGCTTCTGGTACTGTATGATTTGAGAATTGCCAGAAGGACATCTGTCTAATGAATTTTAGACTTCTGTATTATTTATTCTTTTGGCTTTGTGGCTCTTAAACTTGAGAAAAGCACAGCTAAAATCAAACAACCACAGCTATCCATGTTAACTAAAATTATGATTATTAAAATGTTACCTAAATATATACAGCATAAAATTAGTTATAAATTTACTGTACTCATAACTCACACCAAAGTACATTTAAAAATTATACAATGGACTGCCCTAGTAGCACAGTGGTTAAGAATCTGCCTGCCAATGCAGGGGACACGGGTTCGATCCCTGGTCTGGGAAGATCCCACATACCGTGAAGCAACTAAGCCTGTGTGCCACAACTACTGAGCCTGTGCTCTAGAGCCTGCGAGCCACAGCTACTGAGCCTGCATGCTACAACTACTGAAGCCTGTGCACCTAGAGCCGGTGCTCTGCAACAAGAGAAGCCACTGCGGTGAGAAGCCCACGCACCACAACGAAGAGTAGCCCCAGCTCGCCGCAACTAGAGAAAGCCTGCACGCAGAAACGAAGACCCAACACAGTCATAAATAAATAAATATACAAAGGTACAAGGCAAGCAATATTGAAATTAATAATTGATTTAATATGGTTATTGATGTTGTTTTGCCATAGTTAATTTGCTGCTTGCAGCCCTGTACCAGATGACTGACTTCTTCGGCCATTTCTCAATGCTAATTACAATAAAGATTTCTGGCAAGCAGTGCTGACATTTGGGCATCACTTAGTGCAAGCTCATCATTTACCATTAAGTGCATATCTCTTTATTTCTTATTATCCAGAGACAATAAAATAGTACAACTTGGCACCAATGGATTTATAAATACAAATTCCAGGGCTAAAATTATAGACAATATTAAGCTATCCAGCAGTCATTCAGAGGATCCAGAACATGTTTACATTATTTTTAAAGCTATCATCCAAAGATGATCAAAACTTTTACATTCTCCTTGAGAACTCTCAGAATTTGTGGAAAGCAATTTCTCTGACTAGACCCAGCTTGAGGAACACTGGATTAAGTCTTGATAGGCAAGAGCTAAAATGCAAATATTATTCAATATTTGTAAAGAATAGCACACCAGATCTTTTCACACTCTAACTTAAACAATTAAAGTAGAGAAGGAAAAGACCTTCAAGAAAAAGAAGGACAATCGTCTTTGGCTGGAGTTAAGGGGTTAGGAAATAAAGCATTTGTAAGTAAAGAATTTATAATGATGATATGAAACTTTTAGAAGATACTAGAAGGCACTAGGTAATAGGGACCAAAGTGACCATAATACAGGAGAGAGAAGAAGATGATTAAAAAGGATCTGAGGAAGTATGTAAAGCATAATATGGATACTTAAAAAAATTTGGACATTAGTAAATATTATAGATGGAGTATATTATTCTATTCAATTCAGCCATGCTGATATAGAATTAAAGTACTCAAAAAAGCAAAGAGGTAGACTTCTAAAATAAACAGTTTCAATCCTCAGAGATAATTTTTTATGTTGCTAACTGAAGCAAACAAGCTTTCAGAAAAGATTTAATGATTGGCATTTTTGGCATATGAAACGCCATTGATCCTGCATGTTCATGATTTTCTTTGATTTGAACAGAAATGTTTATTTTTTAAATAATTCTATTAAGAACTGCCAGATTATATACTTTAGAAATTGTTAATTTGGTATGAAATACAATATTCCAAGCAGTCCAGTTTGGGAAGGATTTTACCATTTGAAAAATCTTAGGAAATACAACAGTTCTTTGACACAAATAATTTACCGGAGTCTTAAACCACAAATCTGAGTCCCAGATCTAGTGATATTGAGCTAGCTTCATGATTCCTATGGGTTTAAGTTTTGTTCCCTATATCAGGAGGAAGTTGGCAAAAATAATCACGGGCTCAACTCCTCTGTATTGTTAAACCTACAGCTAAAGAAATTTCCTTTAATCTGCATAGTAAACCTCTCCAAAATTAATATTAAACAAAAAGAGAAATAAATTATTTCTCCCTATAATTATTCCATTGGATCTCACACGTATCATATAAAGAGTATTAACATCACACCCTAAAATTGTGCTTGCTCCTAAGAGCCTGTGTCCTAAATCTTAACTACTGACAAACAAGCTACTTCTGTGCTTCAATTGCAGAAATACACTATATTTTTATAATGCTGTTTTTATTGTTTCAATCTTTGAAAAAAAATCATTTTGGTCTTTTTTATTGCCACCCCCAGGAAAAGAACCTATCCCCAGGACTCTACAATGAATTTATTTTCCTGTTTATTTAGCATAATCATTTCTCTTTCACCAGAGAAATGGTGCCTCAAGGCCACTACAGAACTATACAAAATCTTTGTTCATTAATGATCAAATAAAGAATGTGACCCTTCCAACTTCCTAAAATATTTCTTTGCCAAGAATCTGTTTTGGCTTTTTAGTTTTATTTTTGTTTCTTTCTTTTCTCCCCCCTAACTCCTTTTTTTAAAACTTCTAATTAATGTAACAATGTTTTTCCTATTGAAGTCTCTTCAACACAAATAAAACCAAGATGGTTAGATCTCCGTTTTTTTTCCATGACATAATCTGTTGTCTGGCACTCAGAAAAGCTTAGTTTCAGTAGCCATTCTAGAGAAGCATAAAATGCCGTGTGGGTAGGCAACACCAAAAGCAAAGAGTTGCCTCAGATTTCAGTTGTCTGGAATAGTCACAGGAAGCTCTTTGATCTCCAGCTTGTCCCATCTGCCTCTACCTACTAAAACAGGCTCACCTTAAGATTGGGTGCCTGAGCAGCTTTTGTTTTCTGCGCATTCTTTAGAATCTGCTATCAAAAAGGAGATCTTAACATTCATTCTTTCATTTACCTGAGTCACTTGATAATACTTCTAAAGAACCTAGTGTTCTAGAAAGTTCCTATGGGGCTTATATGATGTCAATATTTTATTTAAATATGCAGCCACTTAAAAACCTAAACCACAGAAAATCTGGCAATTGCTATTTGGAAAATAAATTTTAAAAGATTGGAGGTTGGACTGTTCTGGCTTTAAAGAAGCAGACCCATAAATTCAAGGGAGGGTGGAGAGGTGAGTAATAGACAACATTTGCTTCTCATGGATTTGGTTAGATTTTTGGTTATTATCTCTGGGAAGCTGATCCAAAAGGTGTGCAAAGGTAAATATAGACTTATTTAAACTTTCACAGTGAATTTCTGTTATTTTCTCCCACAACCAGTGGCATCCAAGAATTATACAATTGTAGATCACATATAATAATCGCTCATTAGATAACTTCCAATGTATAATCTCTTAGGTGGCAAAATTGATATTTCTTTAGAAAATAATTGCCATCTCCTTTGATAACTGTATTAGATTCTTGTGGCTGCTACAACAAATTACCACAAGCTTGGTGGCATAAAATAATCTAAATTTATTCTCTCACAGTTATTGAGGCCAGTGATCCTAAATCAATATCACTGAACTAAAATCAAGGTGTTGTCAGGGCCATACTCCCTCTGGAGGCCCTAGTGGAGAGAACGTTCCTTGTTGTACATTTCTTACCCAGTTTTGCGTAGCTGTTGGCATTTCTTGGCCTGTAGCCACATCATTCCAATCTCTGCCTCCACAGTCACATCAAATTTTCCTCTTCTATATGTAGTCAAATGCCCTTCAACCTCCCTCTTGTAAGAGATTGCATGTAGGGTCACTCTGATTATCCAGGAGAGTCTTCCCATCTCAATATCCTTAATCACATCTGCAAAGTCTTTGCTGTATAAATTAGCATTTACAAGTATAAATTTGGATTACTGGGATAAAGATCTAACATCTTTCTTTGGGGAACATTATCCAGCTTACAAGAAAAATCATCTGTTCTTTCAACTTATACTTCTTTTCTAAGAGTGACAATTTCAATAAATAGATTCCCATAAGCAATTTGAGCCTTATACAGTTAATGACTTATGTTATTTTTTTAACATCTTTATTGGAGTATAAAGTATATGTTAGTTTCTGATGTATAACAAAGTGAATCACTTATACATATACATATATCTCCATATACCCTCGCTCTTGCGTCTCTCTCCCACCCTCCCTATCCCACCCTTCTATGTGGTCACAAAGCACCAAGCCAATCTCCCTGTCCTATGCAGCTGCTTCCCACTAGCTATCTATTCTACATTTGGTAGTTTATATATGTCAGTGCTACTCTCTCACATGCTCCCAGCTTACTCTTCCCCTTCCCCATGTCCTCATGTCCTTTCTCTACATCTGCGTCTTTATTCCTCTCCTGCCCCTAGGTTCTTCAGAACCATTTTTTCTTTTTCTTAGATTCTATATATATGTGTTAGCATATGGTATTTGTTTTTCTCTTTCTGACTTACTTCACTCTGTATGACAGACTCTAGGTCCATCCACCTAACTACAAATAACTCAGTTTCATTTCTTTTTATGGCTGAGTAATATTCCATTATATATATGTGCCACATCTTCTTTACCTATTCAACAGTTGATGGACAATTATGTTGATTCCATGTCCTGGCTATTATAAATAGAGCTGCAATGAACATTGTGGTACATGACTCTTTTTGAATTATGGTTTTCTCAGGGTATATGCCCAGTAGTGGGATTGCTGGGTCATATGGCAGTTCTATTTGTAGTTTTTTAAGGAACCTCCATACTGTTCGCCATAGTGGCTATATACATTTACATTCCCACCAACAGTGCAAGAAGGTTCGTTTTCTCCAAACTCTCTCCAGCATTTATTGTTTGTAGGTTTTTTGATGATGGCCATTCTGACTGGTATGAGGTGATACCTCATTGTAGTTTTGATTTTCATTTCTCTAATGATTAGTGATGTTCAGCATCCTTTCATGTGTTTGTTGGCAATCTGTGTATCTTCTTTGGAGCAATGACTATTTAGGTCTTCTGCCCATTTTTGGATTGGGTTTTTTTTTTTTTTTTTTTTTTTAAATTGAGCTGCATGAGCTGCTTTTATGTTTTGGAGATTAATCCTTTGTCAGTTGCTTCATTTGCAAATATTTTCTCCCATTCTGAGGGTTGTCTTTTCATCTTGTTTATGGGTTCCTTTGCTCTGCAAAAGCTTTTAAGTTTCATTAGGTCCCATTTGTTTACTTTTGGTTTTATTTCCATTTCTCTAGGAGGTGGGTCAAAAAGGATCTTGCTATGATTTATGTCATAGAGTGTTCTGCCTATGTTTTCCTCTAAGAGTTTCATAGTGACTGGACTTGCATTTAGGTCTTTAATCCACTTTGAGTTTATTTTTGTGTATGGTGTTATAGAGTGCTCTAATTTCATTCTTTTACATTAGTTAACCAGTTTTCCCAGCACCACTTATTGAAGAGGCTGTTTTTTCTCCATTGTATATTCTTGCCTCCTTTATCGAAGATAAGGTGACCATATGTGCGTGGGTTTATCTCTGGGTTTTCTATTCTGATCCATTGAGCTATATTTCTGTTTTTGTGCCAGTACCATACTGTCTTGATTACTGTAGCTTTGTAATATAGTCTGAAGTCAGGGAGCCTTATTCCTCCAGCTCCGTTTTTCTTTCTCAAGATTGCTTTGGCTATTTGGGGTCTTTTGTGTTTCCATACAAATTGTAAAATTTTTTGTTCTAGTTCTGTGAAAAATGTCATTGGTAATTTGATAGGGATTGCATTGAATCTGTAGATTGCTTTGGGTAGTAGAGTAATTTTCACAATGTTGATTCTTGCAATCTAAGAACATGGTATATCACTCCATCTATTTGTATCATCTTTAATCTCTTTCATCACTGTCATAGTTTTCTACATACAGGTCTTTTGCCTCCTTAGGTAGGTTTATTCCTAGGTATTTTATTCTTTGTGTTGCAACGGTAAATGGGAGTGTTTCCTTAATTTCTCTTTCAGATTTTTCATCATTAGTGTATAGGAATGCAAGAGAGTTCTGTGCATTAATTTTGTATCCTGCTACTTTACTAAATTCATTGATTAGCTCGTGTAATTTTCTGGTAGCATCTTTAGGATTCTCTATATATAGTATCATGTGATATGCAAACACTGACATTTTTACTTCTTCTTTTCCGATTTGGATTCCTTTTATTTCTTTTTCTTCTCTGATTGCTCTGGCTAAAAATTCCAAAACTATGTTAAATGATAATGGTGAGAGTGGGCAACCTTTTCTTGTTCCTGATCTTGGTGGAAATGGTTTCAGTCTTTTACCATTGAGACTATGTTGGCTGTGGATTTGTCATATATGGCCTTTATTACGCTGAAGTAAGTTCCCTCTTTGCCTACTTTCTGGAGGGTTTTTATCATAAATGGGTGTCGAATTTTGTCCAAAGCTTTTTTTCCATCTATTAAGATTACCTTATGGTTTTTATCCTTCAATTTGTTAATATGGTGTATCACATTGATTGATTTGCATATATGGAAGAAGCCTTGCATTCCTGCAATAAACCCCATTTGATCATGGCATATGATCCTTTTAATGTGCTGTTGGATTCGGTTTCCTAGTATTTTGTTGAGGATTTTTGCATCTATGTTCATCAGTGATATCGGTCTGTAGTTTTCTTTACATGTGACATCTTTGTCTTGTTTTGGTATCAGGATGATGGTGGCCTTGTAGAATGAGCTTGGGAGTGTTCCTCTCTCTGTTATATTTTGGAAGAGTTTGCAAAGGTTAGGTGTTAGCTCTTCCCTAAATGTTCAATAGGATTTGCTGGTGAAGCCATCTGATCCTGGGCTTTTGTTTGTTGGAAGAAGTTAATCACAGTTTCAATTTCAGTGCTTGTGACTGGTCTGTTTTTTTGTTTGTTTGTTTGTTTTTGTATTTCTTCCTTGTTCAGTCACGGAAGGTTGTGCTTTTCTTAGAATTTGTCCATTTCCTCCAGGTTGTCCATTTTATTGGCATATAGTTGCTTATAGTAATCTCTCATGATCCTTTGTATTTCTGCAGTGTCAGTTGTTACTCTCCTTTTTCATTTCTAATTCTATTGATTTGAGTCTTCTCCCTTTTTTTTGAGATGAGTCTGGCTAATGGTTTGTCAATTTTGTTTATCTTCTTAAAGAACCAGCTTTTAGTTTTATTGATCTTTTCTATCATTTCCTTCATTTCTTTTTCATTTATATCTGATCTGATCTTTATGATTTCCTTCCTTCTGCTAATTTTGGGGTTTTTTGTTCTTTCTCTCCTTGCTTTAGGTGTAAGGTTAGATGGTTTATTTGAGATGTTTCTTGTTTCTTAAGTTAGGATTTTATTGCTATAACCTTCTTAGAACTTAAATAAACTTAAACTTCTTATAAACCTCTTAGAACTGCTTTTGCTGCATCCCATAGGTTTTAGGCCATCGTGTTTTCATTGTCATTTGTTTCTTGGTATTTTTTGATTTCCTCTTTGATTTCTTCTGTGATCACTGGTTATTTACTAATGTATTCTTTAGCTTCCATTTGTTTGTATTTCTTACAGATTTTTTTCCTGTAACTGATATCTAGTCTCATAGAGCTTTGTTCCGATAAAATACTTGATATGTTTCAATTTTCTTAAATTTACAAAGGCTTGATTTGTGACCCAAGACATGATCTATCCTGGAGAATGTTCCATGAGCACTCGAGAAGAAAGTGTATTCTGTTGTTGTTGGATGGAATGTCCTGTAAATATCAACTAAGTACATCTTGTTCAATGTATCATTTAAAGCTTGTGTTTCCTACTTTATTTACATTTTGGATGATCTGTCCATTGGTGAAAGTGAAGTGTTAATGTCCCCTAGTATTATTGTGTTATTGTTCATTAACCCTTTTATGGCTGCTAGCATTTTCCTTATGCATTGAGGTGCTCCTATGTTGAGTGCATAAATATTTACAATTGTTATATCTTCTTCTTGGATTGATTCTTTGATCATTATGTAGTGTCCTTCTTTGCCTCTTGTAATCATCTTTACTTTAAAATCTATTTTGTCTGATATGAGTATTGCTACTCCAGCTTTCTTTTGATTTCCATTTGTATGGAATATCTTTTTCCATCCCCTCACTTTCAGTCTGTATGTGTTTCTAGGTCTGAAGTGGGTCTCTTGTAGACAGCATATATACAGGTCTTGTTTTTGCATCCATTCAGCCAGTCTGTGTCTTTTGGTTGGAGCACTTAATCCATTTACATTTAAGGTAATTATCGATATGTATGTTCTTATTACCATTTTCTTAATTGTTTTGGTTTTGTTATTGTAGGTTTTTTTCTTCTCTTGTGTTTCCTACCTAGAGAAGTTCCTTTAGCATTTGTTGTAAAGCTGGTTTGGTGCTGCTGAATTATCTTAGCTTTTGATCATCTGTAAAGGTTTTAATTTCTCCATTGAATCTGAATGAGATCCTTCCTGGGTAGAGTAATCTTGGTGGTATGTTTTTCCCTTTCATCACTTTAAATATGTCTTGCCATTCCCTTATGGCTTGCAGGGTTTCTGCTGAAAGATCAGCTGTTAACCTTATGGGGATTCCCTTGTGTGTTATTTGTTGATTTTCCCTTGCTGCTTTTAATATTTTTTCTTTGTATTTAATTTTTGATAGTTTGATTAATATGTGTCTTGGTGTGTTTCTCCTTGGATTTATCCTGTATGGGACTCTCTTCACTTCCTGGACTTGATTAACTATTTCCTTTCCCATATTAGGGAAGTTTTCACCTATAATCTCTTCAAATATCTTCTCAGTCCCTTTCTTTTTCTCTTCCTGTTCTGGAATCCCTATAATTTGAATGTTGGTGTGTTTAATGTTGTCCCAGAGTTCTCTGAGACTGTCCTCAGTTCTTTTCATTGTTTTTTCTTTATTCTGCTCTGCAGTAGTTATTTCCACTATTTTATCTTCAAGGTCACTTATCCATTCTTCTGCCTCAGTTATTCTGCTATTGATTCCTTCTCGAGAATTTTTAATTTCATTTATTGTGCTGTTCATCACTGTTTGTTTGCTCTTTAGTTCTTCTAGTTACTTGTTAAACATTTCTTGTATTTTTTCCACTCTATTTCCAAGATTTTGGATCATCTTTACTACCATTATTCTGAATTCTTTTTCAGGTAGACTGCCTATTTCCTCTTCATTTGTTTGGTCTGGTGGGTTTTTACCTTGTTCCTTCATCTCCTGTGTATTTCTCTGTCTTCTCATTGTGCTTAACTTAGTGTGCTTGGGGTCTCCTTTTCACAGGCTGCTGGTTCATAGTTCCCATTGATTTGGGTGTTTGCCCTCAGTTGGTAAGGTTAGTTCAGAGGGTTGTGTAGAATCCTGGTGAAGGGGACTGTTGCCTGTGTTCTGGTGGATGACGCTGGATCTTGTCTTCTGATGGGCAGGCCACTTCCGGTGGTGTGTTTTGGGGTGTCTTTGAACTTATTATGATTTCAGCCTCTCTGCTAATGAGAGGGGTTGTGTTCCTGTCTTGCTAGTTATTTGGCATGGTGTGTCCAGCACTGTAGCTTGCTGGTCATTGAGTGGAGCTGGGTCTTAGCATTGAGACAGAGATCTCTGGGAGAACTCTCACTGATTGCTATGTGGGGCTGGTACGTCTCCTGTAGTCCAATGTCCTGAACGTGGCTCTCCCACGTCAGAGGTTCAGGCCTAATGCCCAGCCAGAGCACCATGACCCTGTCAGCCACACGGCTTTTGGGAAGTCTGAGGTCTTCTGCCAGTGTTCAGTAGGTGTTCTGTAGGAGTTGTTCCACATGTAGATGTATTTTTGTTGTATTTGTGGGTAGGAAGGTGATCTCCATGTCTTGCTCCTCCACCATCTTGAAGGTCCTCCAGGAGTGGAGATCTTGAAATTATAAAATGTAGAATTCAAGGGAAAAACTTTAGCCAAATGACTAAAAGGACCCATTTTATTAAAGTATTAAAGCCGTGGATATTCTACAATGAAAATATGAGTTATGGATGTTTTGCACCAAGTAACACAGCAATTACCTATATATAACAGAAACTACAAGAGATGCAATGAGAAGTAAATAGAAACATACTAATGACAGGAGACTTTAACATATTCTCCTCAGTACAAGACAGATCAAGTGGCCAAAAAATAAATAAAGACATAAAAGTTCTACACAATGTAGTACTATAGATTTTTTTGGATATATATCAAATACTATACCTCAGTAAAAGATAATATATCTTTTTCTCAACTACACTTGAATAGTCACAAAAATTGACAGTTATTAGGACACACACATTCAAAAACAGTAAGTTCTATGAATTAGAACTATTCAGAAGCACTCTTTGATCTTAATGAATATAGCTAGAAACCAAAAATGAAACCAAAACACAAAAATGCCCTCCCACCTAGAAGAATGGACATATAAATATGATATGGGGCAAGGCAAGAAAGAACCCCATGGGGATGGATTGGAATTGCAGATAATAGTTTAAATTCATGATTTCCAAAATACGTGTATAATGTATATATACGTGTGTGTGTATAAATACATATATACATATATATGAATGTGTATATATGTTTATCTACCTGTGTATGTGTATATATGAATATGTCTTTATGTGTATGATTATCTACATGATCATATATATGATGTATGTGAGTGTGTATGCATGTGAATATGCATGCACATATTTTTAGACCTCTCTACTGAAAGGACAAAGACACCTCAATAGCAATGACTGCAAGCAGCATATTCAGCTCCCAGATATTAGTCTTTACTACCATTCAAACTTAAAAGGGACCAGAGCTCTTCCGGCTAATGGTTAATTCCAGGGCTAAGGCAGGGTAGATAAAGATGAACCTGGAACACTTGTTATGCCAGAAAGTAAGAAGATACCCAATAAATGATATGATGTACTTCTCAACGAAATGGGAACTGGCTTTAAGACTGTCAGTGTTACAACATAAATAGAAATGAAGTTTTTCCTATCTTGAAAACAAAAAAAGTAAAGGGGACAGTGAACAGGCTAGAGAAGAAACATAAACTGGCCTAATCAATGCTAGTTTTATTTTAACTGTTACTAATCTGTAGTTTCTCTAACTAGATTAGTCCTTCACCAAGCTAACCTGTCACCCCTAATTCTGTGTAATTTACATCCTGCACCTGGCATTTACTCTCCCTGTAATCTCTTGTAGCAAATCACCCCTTGTAGCTGTTTACAATTCAGAAGGGAAGTCACAGGCAGATAATCCAGAAACTAACGGGCTCAATTACCAGGCTGCCAGACCCAATTACTGGGTTGCCTGACGCCAGCGGTGACTGTTTTGAAACAATGCAAGAAGAAGAAGGCTAGACCTTCACCATGTTGATCCTTATCACTCACTTTGGACTGCAAACTCCCCCTATAAGAATCCCTGTAATTCCCCAGGAGAGGTGGGCACAGTTCTTGAGGTGCTAGCCTGCTGTATCTTCCCTTTGCCTGGCAAAGAAAATAAAAAGCCTCTCTTATTTCTCATCCTCCAAATCTCTGCCTCCCTATTTCTATTCAACATCGTGCACCGGGAACAACAAAATTTGTGGGGCTCGTCTGGGATCTGATAATGGGCAGGTGGCCCCGCAGGGCCCCTCGGCTTGAATAGATGCTTGGAGATTTCTCTTCACACCAGCCTCCTTTGGGAGAGCAGAGGGTTGAGGGATTTCTCTGAAGCCAGATAGGCAGGGCCTCCCTGCGGCAGGACCATGCCTCGATCACACCCGACCTGCCTACTCGGCTGCGGAACTCCGAGTCTGCGGCGGGGAACGGTGGAGGGATTGCCCTAGCAGCTGCTGAGGCTTTCTTTGCTTGGAGGACAGCTTCTTTTCCCCTTCCCCACATTGGCCCGGACTTCTACTCCGAGAAGGCATTAACTCTTGGAGGATCAGAAAGAGGGCATTTGGTACCTCGCGACTCACCCGCCAGCATTTTGGTAAGTCCCCGGGGTGCACCCCGAGATCTTTTTACTTTGTCCATTTTGGTAACTTCGGTTCCAACCTTGGAAATTCCATTTACAAGGCACCACTTTGGACAAACGTCACAGGCTTAGCATGACTTGGAAGTCACATTTGGGGGCATTTCTGCCATTTGACTTTTGATTTCTGGGCATTTCTTTGCTGTTTGTTTTACTTTGTGATTTCCTGCTGGCGAGGTTTTGGTTTGGTTTGGTTACTTTGGTTTCAGCGCGCAGACATCTGGTACTAACTCCAGCTAAAACGGGAAACACTTCCTCTAAGGTTGCACCACTACCTGGGAACACTTGGGGAAATTTTTAAATGACTGGTCGTCCTATAGCTATGATCCAATGACAAAGAAAAATGGCCTGAAAATAGGTCTCCTACAATTAGATCTTTATTGCCACAGGATTGGAAAAATGGACTGAGGCTCCCTTATGTCTAGGACTTTCTCCTATAATCAAAAGCCTGAGCAATCAGAAAAACTCTTCTCACATTCTAAATGATCCCCTTCTAACTTCTCCCAACTCTCGGGGGGCGGGAAACAAAGCTTCCCCCACTTCTGCAAGTTCCTTTACTCCTTGAGATCAAACTAAGACCCCACCTCCCAAGAAGGAAAATTCCTGTTGGGACAATATTTTATCAGCCAGTCTGCCCCTGTTATCAGAGTCAATTTGAGCACTATCTGGTTTAAATTTTAGCTATGAAACCATGACCACAGAAAGAGAAAGATGATTTTTGACAGTATGGCCACAATATTCTTTAAACTCCAGAGAAAATTGGTTAAAATAAAACTTTTTTAAAATTGCAAAACCAGTTCTTTTTGCATGTGCGATTAGAAAAAGCTATCTTGTTAAAATACTTTTCAAAATTCTGACCCTGAGAAAACAAAACTATGCCTAGGACAAAGCTTGAAGTTAATTCTTATCATGTCCTTGAGCTACAAACACAGCCCATGTTGCCTGAGGCTTCAGCCTTGGGTTAATTAGTAGAACTTCAAGGGAGAAAAAAAAAAAAAAAAAAAAGAGGCGAAGAGACATTTTAAATCTCAAGTGGAAACTATGAGGTCTCTGTCTGTCTGGATATATGTGTATGTCTCAGTATGTGTCTTTGTCTTTGGGTAATATTGCCGAGGTTAATTTGTAAATGAGCTCTATTTAATTGGCTTTAAAAAATAAGTAAGCACTTACAAATCAAACAATTCTAAATACAAGGGAAAAGGCTCCTGGCAAAGAACAAAAACAGGAGCCTAGGCAAGAAAATAAAGATAGGGACAAATTAGACCAAGGTCAATGTGCATATTGTAAAGAAAAAGAGTATTGGAAAAAGGAATGCCCAAAGCTGAACAGACAATATGGAGAGACCCAGAAGCTTGGGGAAAACAAAACAATTGGGGTCTCAGGTAAAGAAAGCTCTGAGGAAGAGTATGGTGACTGTGAATGAAGGAGCTCAGTTTCCCACAGCTCCCATTAACATAGCAAAAGAGGAGCCTTGGGTACAACCAGCAGTGGGGAGCAAAATGATGGACTTTTTGGTGGATACTGGGGCCACCCACTCAGTTCTCAACTGCAAACTGACTTCCCTGAGCAAAAATGCAATATCAGTAGCAGGAGTCTCAGGGCAGGAATGGGCAAAACCGTCTGTTCCTGAAACCACTGGAATGTCAAATTGGGGACAAAAAGCCTGTACATGCCTGATTGTCCCATTCCTCTATTAGGGAGGGATATGCTGTGCAAACCGAATGCTCAAATAACTTTCCCACCTGAAAAGTGGCTTTTGTGCCTAGAGATAACGCCGGAAAGTGCCCTGAGATTTCACCAGTCACTGGAAGAGGAAGAAGATAAAACGGAACCGATTCTGGAGCAAATCAAAGAAAAAGTGAGTACAGCTGTCTGGGCCAATGGGGTGCCTGGGCATGCCAGATTTGCCACTCCAGTTTCCATCACCCTACAGGATGGAATAAAATGTCCCAGAAAGAAACATTATCCATTAAAAAGGGAAGCAATTCAAGGAATCCAACCGGTGCTGACACGATTTTTGGAACATGATCTCATCAGACCCCGCAGATGCCCATGCAATATCCCAATATTGCTGGTAAAGAAAACCCACACAAATGAATACCGGTTTGTTCAGGACCTAAGCCGTTAACGAGATCTTGCAGGATATTCATCCCATGGTCCCCAACCCATATACGTTGTTCACTAACATTCCAGGAGACTATGAGTACTCCACTGTACAGTACCTGACTTGAAAGATGCCTTCTTTTGCATACCGGTAGAGGAGGAATCACAGTTGCTATTTGCATTTGAACGGTAAGACCCGAAAACAAAAGCAATCAGTCAGTACTGTCCCAAGGATTTAAGAACTATTTTCAATGAAATTCTGGCCAAAGATTTACAGGGACTACATTTAAACCAAGGAGTCCTCCTACAATATGTGGATGATTTGTTAATAGCAAGCTCAGATATAGAACACTGCTTATCTAACACTGTCACAGTATTAAATCACTTGGCCTGGTGTGGCTGCAAAGTCTCGCAAAAGAAAGCTCAAATCTGTCAACAACGGGTCACTTACTTAGGATTCCAATTACAAGAAGGAACTCGGAGCTTGTTAGCCAACAGAAAACAGACTATCTGTAATTCAGACATTCCAAAAAGCCGCCGACAACTCCAGGGTTTCCTAGGGATGGCTGGATTTTGTCACATATGGACACCCAACTTCGGGTTAATTGCAAAGCCTTTATATCATGATTTGAAAAGCGCAGATTCTGAGCCCTTGGTTTGGACAGGAGACTGCCAAAAGGCTTACGAGACTTTAAAACTTAAATTCATGACTGCACGAGCCCTGGGCCTGCCCGACCTTCAGAAAGAATTTAAACTGTATGTACAGGGGCTGGCCCTGGGCGCACTCATGCAACCAGTGGAAGACATCCCCAGACCAGTGGCTTATCTTTCAAAACAACTGGATACCACAGCCACCGGCTGGCCCCCTTGCTTACGCTCAGTAGCCGCCACCTGTGATCTGCTAAAATAGGCAGAAAAATTCACTTTGGGTCAGCCAACAGCAGTATATGTCCCACATCAAGTCTTAGTGCTCCTGGAACAAAAGGGTGGATACTGGTTGACATCACGTAGGATGTGAAAATGTCAGGCAATTCTCCTTGATGACCCCAAGGTCACTGTTCCAGTGAGCAGTTCTTTAAATCCTACTACCCTGCTTCCCTCACTCCCTGAAAAGGACATCCTCCATGACTGTTTGAAGGTATTAGAGACTGTTTATTCTAGCTCACTGGATTTATCTGATAAACCTCTGAGCGAGGCTGATTGGGACCTGTTTACTGACGGCAGTAGTTTTGTGAAGGAGGGACAAAGATATGCAGGATATATAGTGGCTACGGAACAACAGGTAATTGAGGTGTTGGCCCTGCCCCAGTCCTCCCGGCACCTCTGCACAGAAAGCAGAGCTGATTGCTCTAACCCGAGCCCTAACTTTATCAAAAGAGAAAAGGGCCAACGTCTATACAAACTCTAAATATGCCTTTATGGTTTTGCATGCCCACGGAGCCATACGGAAGGAACGAGGGCTACTGAATTCAAACAATAAGGACATCAAACATGCTCCAGAAATTCTAGCCCTCTTGAGAGCAGTGACTGAGCTAAAGGCTATAGCTATAACGCACCGCCCAGGACATCAAAAACCTACATCATTCATAGCCAGAGGGAACCAAAACACAGATGCCACAGCAAAACAAGCTGCATTAAAAAGGGTAATGGTGGGACCCTTGCTTCCCCAAATAGACTGGTCACAGAACCATCCCCAGTATACTGTAGAAGATAATCAGAGAGCAAAAGAGTGAGGTTTTGATTCCACAAACCTGAGTGGACAATGGAAAATTAACCCACATGGTCTTATCTTGCTGCCTGCTGCCCTAGTGTGGCCAATAATAAAACATCTACATGACAACACTCACTACGGCCAAGAGGCACTAATGGTTTATATCAAACCTCATATACCAAACCTCATGGACCAAACTTACACCAAACTATACAAAGGGTAAGTGAAAGCTGCCCCATTTGTATAAAAAGCAATCCTAAGCCAGGTAAGCTAGGACTACCTGAAGGAATCCAACGTGCTGGAGAACACCCAGGTGCTGACTGTCAGGTAGATTTCACCCAAATGCCAAAGACTAGGGGCTGCATAAAATACTTACTTGTGTTTATTGATACCTTTTCAGGTTGGGTTGAGGCCTTCCCAACCAGGACTGAGAAATCTCAAGAAGTGACAAAAGTCTTACTTAAAGAAATTATACCCAGGTATGGCCTTCCTTCATCCATACAAAGTGATAACGGATCGGCCTTTATAGCAGAAATAACTGAAACCATAAGTAGAATTCTAGGAATAAAGTGGAAGCTTCACTCAGCCTGGAGACCCCGATCAATAGGAAAAACAAAAAAGATGAACCACACATTAAAGAAAACCTTGCCAAGCTATGCCAAGAGACTCAGCTAAAATGGGACAAAGTGTTGTCTATTGCTCTCCTCCGCATACAGGTGGCCCCTAGAAGAAGGCTAGGTTTAAGCCCCTGTGAAATTCTTTATGGGAGACCATTCTTTGCTCATCATAGGGAATTAGGAAATGTTACTCTCTTACATGAGTCCAAAGTAAAACACTATGTCCAACAGCTCAATGATATTATAATTTCTATGAATGAGTTTATATTTTACAGGTCTCCTCTGCACCTGGAAGTTCCTCTACATCCCTTCAAGGCCGGAGATCAAGTGCTATTAAAAGTGTGGAAAGAACAAGGGCCTGATCATCAACTTGAAGAAAAGTGGAAAGGACCATATGACAATCTTCTCTCAAGCTTGAAGGGGTGAAGCCATGGATCCACCACACCCCAGGTGAAAAGACCTCCAGAGATGGACCCACACCCCGGGACTTCAGAGCTGACTCCAACCACTGAAAGGAAGCCTCAAGAGTGGACTTCACATCCCACTGGAGACCTTAAGTATCACTTTAAGCAAGAGAAATGATGGCTAGAGCTTTGTATTATACTGGTAACTATGTTCTCTCCTAGTTTAAGAAATATCTTTTTGCAATGGGCTTATTCATTTGCTGACTCTTTTAAGCACACTAATTGCTGGATATGTTGCCAACTACCTGTGTCTGCGTCCTCCAGATTGCCCTGGTGGGTTTTCCCCCTAAAGGCTCTGATTAGAACAGAATTCATTCTTGAAGTAATGGAAGCTGGGGATGTCACTTCTGAAGTCACCAATTTCCTCCCCACTGAATGGCCAATTAAAGACACAATCAATCAGCCAGGCCATAATTTCACCTTCTCTCGTGGTGCCACAATATACTTAGATGTGACAACCACAAAAACACTAGAGAAAAAAAAACCCTGGGTCAGTACAAAACCTATAGCTTATAATAAAAGGCACATCCAAATTTGGTATGGACTATTTTGCCTAACCCCTGAATATGGCTGCCTGAGTGACAGGCACCGTTGTGCTGGGAACAGAAACCATTCATACCAGCACTGGATAAATTCCACTAGATATCTGGGTTGGATGCCTCCAGAACATTGTCAAAACATCATGCTATTAAGGAATAGTGACTGGTTTGACACACGTTGGGGTCTAAGACCTGGTATTTATTGGAGAGCCCCCAGTAGGACCCGCTGGCTTTGTGGAACCAACCTGTGGCCTTGGCTCCCTCTAGGGTGGATAGGCAAATGTACGTTAGGATTTCCATGGGCCCAAGGACACCGACAAGAGTCCTTACCCAAAACTAAGATTGCTAATTTACAGTATATCCACTCTAGATGGGCCAGATGCATTTTTAAATGGTACGATCACCTAAATTTCTTTGTCCCAAATATCAGCCTAGAAAGTGTGCCATTACATATAGAAGCATTAGCTAAATTTACCAAGCAGGCCCTCAGTGGTACTTAAAAAAGTCTGTCTTTACTGAATACTGAAGTTACACTAATGTGAAAAGCCATCTTACAAAACCAGATGGCCTTAGATATCCTACCTGCAGCCCAAGGGGGAACATGTGCTATCATATATACTGAGTGTTGCACTTTCATACCAGGTGAATCAGGAAATATATCTTTGTTTCTGAATGATTTAAAGAATTAAGTCCAAACTACAGATAATGCAGATGCTTACACTACTGAAATTTTGTCCTCAACCAGACAAGAAAAATGAGCGTTTCCCTTCCTCCATTGATATGGAGGAAATGAACTAGCAGCGTGGAATTTGTTACAACAAAAAATAGAAATTAAGTTTTTTGTCTCCTGAAAACAAGGAAAGTAAAGGGGACAGTGAACAGGCTAGAGAAGAAACATAAACTGGCCTAAAGAGTTAATCAATGCTAGTTTTATTTTAACTGTTACTAATCTGTAGTTTCTCTAACTAGATTAGTCCTTCACCAAGCTAACCTGTCACCCCTAATTCTGTGTAATTTACATCCTGCACCTGGCATTTACTTTCCCTGTAATCTTTTGTAGCAAATCACCCCTTGTAGCTGTTTACATTTCAGAAAGGAGGTCACAGGCAGGTAATCCAGAAACTAAAGGACCCAATTACCAGGCTGCCAGACCCAATTACTGGGTTGCCTGATGCCAGCGGTGACTGTTTTGAAACAATGCAAAAAGAAGAAGAATACAAGACCTTCACCATTTTGATCCTTATCACTCACTTTGGACTGCAAACTCCCCCTATAAGAATCCCTGTAATTCCCCAGGAGAGGTGGGCACAGTTCTTGAGGTGCTAGCCTGCTGTATCTTCCCTTTGCCTGGCAAAGAAGATAAAAAGCCTCTCTATTTCTCATCCTCCAAATCTCTGTCTCCATATTTCTATCCAACATCAGTGCACAGGGAGCTAAGATTTTTGGCAGCACTAGTAGTCAAATCCAGGACAATTTGAACAAGACAATTAAGAACAGTTAAATGAATTACAAATCCTTAAAAAATGGGTATCCATGAGCCCATAATGAAGAAAGAGAGAGAGAGAGAGAGGAAGAGAGTGAGAGAAAGAGAGAAGGGGAGAGGGTGGTAAAGGAGAGAAGGAAGGGTGGAAGAAAGGGACAAAGGAAGGGAGGAAAGGAGGAAGGGGGAAGGGAGGGAAAGAGGAAGGAAGGAAGGAAGGAAGAAAGGAAAGAAGGAGGGAGGGAGAGAGGGAAGGAGAGAGGAATGGGGGCAGGAAGGAAGGAGAAGTGAGAGAAGAAATGAGGGCTCTTGCGTACAATAAAATGAGAGGGGCTGACTAGTAAATTGTCATGTTTTTCATTATTCTACTAATATTGTAAATCATATTGATTGATTTATAAAAGTTAAACCAATCTTGTATTCTTGGGATGACACCAGTTGGGTGTGATGTATTATCATTTTTACATATTGCTATTTTGTCCATTTTTATTGAGAAATAATTGACATATGTCACTGTATAAGTTTAAAATGTACAGCATTATAGTTTGGATAACACATATTGTGAAATGATTGCCATAATAGGTTTAGTTAACATCTATCATTGCAAATAGACACAATAAAAAGAAAAAAAGCTATTTTAAAATTTATAAATGTATAAGAGATGAAGATTTAATATCTCCTTCATTCTCTAACCATTTTATCATACTTTTAATTACATCAATAATTAGCATTTGCATCATTATGGTGATGTAAATGTTGTCCACTGCAGAACCTATTAGAACAGTGTGATTACATGTTTTTGCTTTTTTAAAATTGAAGTATAACTGTCCTAGAACACTGTGTTAGTTCCAGTTGCAAATCGTAGTGATTCAGAATTGCTATACAGGGCTTCCCTGGTGGCGCAGTGGTTTAGAGTCCGCCTGCCGATGCAGGGGACGCGGGTTCGTGCCCTAGTCCGGGAGGATCCCACGTGCCGCAGAGCGGCTGGGCCCGTGAGCCATGGTCGCTGGGCCTGTGCGTCTGGAGCCTGTGCCTCCCAACGGGAGAGGCCACAACAGAGAGAGGCCCGCGTACGGCAAAAAAAAAAAAAAAAAAAATTGCTATACATTACAAAATAATCATAAAAATGTCTCGTTACCATGTGTCACCATAAAAATTATGACAATATTATTAACAATATTCCCCATGCTGTATATTTCATCCCCATGACTCATTTATTTTGTAACTGGAAGTTTGTACCTCTTAATCTCCCTCACCTATTTCACTCATTCCCCCACACCCTGCAGCTGTAGCAACCATCTGTTTCTTTGCTGTATCTATGAGTCTGTTTCTATTTTGTTTATCCATTTGTTTTATTCTTTAGAGTCCACATATAAATGAAATTGTATGTATTTGTCTTCCTCTGTCTGACTTATTTCACTTACAATAATACCCTCGAGGTCCATACATACTTTTGCAAATGACAAAATTTCATTCTTTTTGTAACTGATTAATTTTCCATTGTGCATATATATATATATCTTCTTTATTCATTCATTTATTAATGGAGACATTAGTTGCTTCCATGTATTGGTTATTGCAAATAATGCTGCAGTGAACATAGGGATGTATATATCTTTTCTAGTGTTTTTGTTTTCTTTGGAAAATAACCAGAAGTGGAATAGCTGGATTGTATGGTAGCTCTATTTTACTTTTTTGAGGAATCTCCATCTGTTTTCTATAGTGGCTTTGCCTATTTACATTCCCACTAACAATATACAACTGTTCTTTTCACCATATCCTTTCCAACACTTGTTATTTGTTTTTGTTTTGATAATAGTCATTCTGATAAGTGTGAGGTGATATCTCATTGTGGTTTTGATTTGCATTTCCCTGATGATTGGCAATGCTGGGCATC
Source organism: Globicephala melas (assembly GCF_963455315.2). NCBI lineage: Eukaryota > Metazoa > Chordata > Mammalia > Artiodactyla > Delphinidae > Globicephala > Globicephala melas. The sequence goes on along the minus strand of NC_083323.1, from coordinate 70,615,718 downwards.
TTTTCATGTGCCTGTTGGCCATCTGTATGTCTTCTTTGGAAAAATGTCTCTTCAGGTCCTCTGTCCATTTTTTAATCAAGTTGTTTGGTTTTTGATATTAAGTTGTATGAGTTCTTTGGAAATTCTGGAAATTAACCCATTTTCAGATACATTGTTTACAAATATCTTCTCCCATTCAGTAGGCAGTCTTTTCATTTGTTGATAAGTTGCCCTGGCTGAGCAAAAGCTTTTGAGTTTGATGTGATCTCAATTATTTATTTTTGCTTTGGTTTCCTTTGCCTGAAAAGGAAAAGATATTGCTAAGACCAACATCAAAGAGCATATTGTCTTGTTTTATTTTTCCTAGCAGTTTTATCATTTTGAGTCTTATGTTTAAGTCTTTTATCCATTTTGAGTTTATTTTTGCATATAGTATGACAAAGAGTTCCAGTTTGATTTTTTTGCATGTCCAGTTTATCCAATACCAATTATTGAAGAGGCTGTCTTTTTCCCACTGTATACTCTTCCCTCCTTTGTCATAGATTAATTGACCATATGAATGTGAGTCCATTTCAGGGCTCTCTGTTCTACATGTGTGCTTTTGTGCCAGTATCATACCACTTTGATTACTGTAACTTTGTAATATAGTTTGAAATCAGAGCAAGATAACTCCAGATTTGCTCTTTTTTTCTCAGTATGATTTTGGCTGTTTGAGGTCTTTTGTGTTTCCATACAGATTTTAGAACTATTTGTTCTAGTTCTCTGAAAAATTCCATTGGTATTTTTGATAGGGATTGCATTGAATCTGTAGATTGCCTTAGATAGTATTGTCATTTTTATTTTATTTATTTATTTTTTTGTGGTACGTGGGGCTCTCACTGTTGTGGCCTCTCCTGTTGAGGAGCACAGGCTCCGGACGCGCAGGCTCAGTGGCCATGGCTCACGGGCCCAGCCGCTCCGCGGCACGTGGGATCTTCCCGGACCAGGGCACGAACCCGCGTCCCCTGCATTGGCAGGTGGACGCTCAACCACTGCGCCACCAGGGAAGCCCAGTATTGTCATTTTACCAATATTAATTCTTCCAGCCCATGAACATGATACTTCTTTCCATCTGCTTGTGTCGTCTTACCCTTTTTTTTCATCAGAATCTTATAGGTTTCTGAGTACAAGTGTTTTACCATCTTGGTTAGAGTTATCCCTAGGTATTTTTTGTTTATTTTGAATGCAATGGTTAGCAGAATTTATTCGTTAATTTCTCTTTCTAATAGTTCATCGCTGTATGTAGAAATGCAACAGATTTCTTTATATTATTTTTGTATCCCATAATTTTACTAATTTCACTTTAGTTCTAATCATTTTTGGTGTCATCTTTAGGATTTTCTATATATATCAATAGTATCATGTCATCTGCAAACAGTGACAGCTTTACATCTTCCTCTCCAGTTTGGAATCCTTTTATTTATTTTTCTTGTCTGACTGCTATGGCTAAGAGTTCTGATACTATGTGAAATAAAAGTGGTGAAAGTGAGCAAACTTGTCTTGTTCCTGATCTTATAGGAAATGCTTTCAGCTTTTCACCACTGAGTATGATGTTACCTATGGGTTTGTCATATATGGTCTTTATTATGTGGAGGTATGTTCCCTCTATATCCACTTTCTGGAGAGTTTTTTGTCCATAAATTGATGTTGAATTTTGTCAAAATATTTTTCAGCATCTATAGAGATGATCATATGATTTTTATTTTTCAGTTTGTTAATGTGGTATAACACATCAATTGATTTGCAGATATTAAACCATCTTTGCATCCCTGGAATGCATCCCACTTGATAATGGTGTATGATCAGTTTAATGCATTCTTGGATTTGGTTTTCTCATATTTGTTGAGGATTTTTATGTTCCTATTCATCAGTGATATTGACATGTAATTTTCTTTTTGTGTGGTGTCTTTATCTGGTTTTGGCCAGGGTGATGCTGGCCTTATAGAATGATTTCAAAAGTGTTCTTTCAACTTCAGGATTTTAGAACACTTTGAGAAGGATAGCCATGAACTGTTCTTTAGATGTTTGGTAAAATTCACCTCTAAAGCCATCTGGTCATGGATTTTTGTTTGCTGGGATTTTTTTTCATTACTGATTCAATTTCATTACAGGTAATCAACTTTTCATATTTTATATTTCTTCCTGACTCAGTTTTAGGAGATTGTATGTCTCTAGAAATTTGTCCAGCTATTTCTAGGTTGTCCATTTTATTTGTGTATAACTGTTCATAATAACTTCTTATGATTCTTTGTATTTCCCTTGTGTCAGTGATAATTTCTCCTTTTTCATTTCTGATTATTTTAACCCTTTCTCTTTTTTCTTGATGAGTCTCCCTAAAGGTCTATTAATTTTGATTATCTTCTCAAGGAAGCAGCTCTCAGCTTTGTTAATCTTTCCTTTTTTTTTTTTTTTTTTTAGTCTCTATTTCATTAATGTCTGCTCTGATATTCATGATTTCTTTCTTTCTACTAACTTTGGGTTTTGTTTGTTTTTATTCTATTTCCTTTGGGTATAAAGTTAGGTTGTTTATTTCAAATTTTTCTTGTTTCCTGAGGTAGGCTTGTATCATTATAAACTTCCCTCGTAGAACTGGCCTTGCTCTGTCCCTTTTTTTTTTTTTTTACATCTGTATTGGAGTATAATTACTTTAAATGGTGTGTTAGTTTCTGGTATATAACAAAGTGAATCAGTTATACATATACATATGTGCGCATATCTCCTCCCTCTTGCGTCTCCCTCCCGCCCACCCTCCCTATACCACCCATCCAGGTGGTCACAAAGCACTGAGCTGATCTCCCTGTGCTATGCGGCTGCTTCCCACTAGCTATCTATTTTACATCTGGTAGTGTATATATGTCCATGCCACTCTCTCACTTTGTCATAGCTTACCCTTCCCCCTCCCCATATCCTCAAGTCCATTCTCTAGTAGGTCTGTGTCTGTATTCCAGTCTTACCCCTAGATTCTTCATAACATTTTTTTTCTTAGATTCCATATATATGTGTTAGCATACGGTATTTGCCTTTCTCTTTCTCACTGACTTCACTCTGTATGACAGATCCTAGGTCCATCCACCTCACTACAAATAACTCAATTTCCTTTCTTTTTATGGCTGAGTAATATTCCATTGTTTATATGTGCCACATCTTCTTTATCCATTCATACGATGATGGACACTTAGGTTGGTTCCATCTCCTGGCTATTGTAAACAGAGCTGCAATGAACATTTTGGTACGTGACTCTTTTTGAATTATGGTTTTCTCAGGGTATATGCCCAGTAGTGGGATTGCTGGGTCATATGGTAGTTCTATTTGAAGTTTTTTAAGGAACCTCCATACTGTTCTCCATAGTGGCTGTACCAATTCACATTCCGACCAGCAGTGCAAGTGTTCCTGTTTCTCCACACCCTCTCCCACATTTATTGTTTCTAGATATTTTAATGATGGCCACTCTGACCAGTGTGAGATGATATCTCATTGTAGTTTTGATTTGCATTTCTCTAATGATTAATGATGTTGAGCATTCTTTCATGTGTTTGTTGGCAATCTGTATATCTTCTTTGGAGAAATGTCTCTTTAGGTCTTCTGCCCATTTTTGGATTGGGTTGTTTGATTTTTGTTATTGAGCTGCATGAGCTGCTTATAAATTTTGGAGATTAATCCTTTGTCAGTTGCTTCATTTGCAAATATTGTCTCCCATTCTGAGGGTTGTCTTTTGGTCTTGTTTATGGTTTCCTTTGCTGTGCAAAAATTTTTAAGTTTCATTAGGTCCCATTTGTTTATTTTTGTTTTCATTTCCATTTCTCTAGGAGGTGGGTCAAAAAGGATCTTGCTGTGATTTATGTTATAGAGTGTTCTGCCTATGTTTTCCTCTAAGAGTTTGATAGTTTCTGGCCTTACATTTAGGTCTTTAATCCATTTTGAGCTTATTTTTGTGTATGGTGTTAGGGAGAGTTCTAATCTCATACTTTTACATGTACCTGTCCAGTTTTCCCAGCACCACTTATTGAAGAGGTTGTCCTTTCTCCATTGTACATTCCTGCCTCCTTTATCAAAGATAAGGTGACCATAGGTGTATGGGTTTATCTCTGGGCTTTCTATCCTGTTCCATTGACCTATCTTTCTGTTTGTGTGCCAGTACCATACTGTCTTGATTAGTGTAGCTTTGTAGTATAGTCTGAAGTCAGGGAGCCTGATTCCTCCAGCTCCATTTTTCGTTCTCAAGATTGCTTTGGCTATTCGGGGTCTTTTGTGTTTCCATACAAATTGTGAAATTTTTTGTTCTAGTTCTGAGAAAAATGCCAGTTGTAGTTTAATTGGGATTCCATTGAATCTGTAGATTTCTTTGGGTAGTAGATTCATTTTCACAATGTATGATCTTTAATTTCTTTCATCAGTGTCTTATAATTTTCTGCATACAGGTCTTTTGTTTCCTTAGGTAGGTTTATTCCTAAATATTTTATTCTTTTTGTTGCAATGGTAAATGGGAGTGTTTTTTTTTTAATTTCACTTTCAGATTTTTCATCATTAGTGTATAGGAATGCCAGAGATTTCTCTGCATTAATTTTGTATCCTGCTACTTTACCAAATTCATTGATTAGCTCTAGAAGTTTTCTGGTAGCATCTTTAGGATTCTCTATGCATAGTATCATGTCATCTGCAAACAGTTATAGCTTTACTTCTTCTTTTCAGATTTGGATTCCTTTTATTTCCTTTTCTTCTCTGATTGCTATGGCTAAAACTTCCAAAACTATGTTGAATAACAGTTGTGAGAGTGGGCAACCTTATCTTCTTACTGATCTTAGTGGAAACGCATTCAGTTTTTCACCATTGAGGATGATGTTGGCTGTGGGTTTGTCGTATATGGCCTTTATTATGTTGAGGAAAGTTCCCTCTATGCCTACTTTTTGCAGGCTTTTTATCGTAAATCGGTGTTGAATTTTGTTGAAAGCTTTCTCTGCATGTAGTGAGATGATCATATGGTTTTTCTCCTTCAGTTTGTAAATATGGTGTATCACATTGATGGATTTGCATATATTGAAGAATCCTTGCGTTCCTGGAATAAACCCCACTTGATCAAGGTGTATGATCCTTTCAATGTGCTGTTGGATTCTGTTTGCTAGTATTTTGTTGAAGATTTTTGCATCTATGTTCACCAGTGATATTGGCCTGTAATTTTCTTTCTTTGCGACACCTTTGTCTGGTTTTGATATCAGGATGATGGTGGCCTCATACAATGAGTTTGGGAGTGTTCCTCCCTCTGCTATATTTTCGAAGAGTTTGAGAAGGATAGGTGTTAGCTCTTCTCTAAATGTTTGATAGAATTTGTTTGTGAAGCCATCTGGTCCTGGGCCTTTGTTTGTTGGAAGATTTTTAATCACAGTTTCAATTTCAGTGTTTGTGATTGGTCTGTTCATATTTTCTATTTATTCCTGATTCAGTCTTGACAGGTTGTGCATTTCTAAGAATTTGTCCATTTATTCCAGGATGTCCATTTTATTGGCATAAAGTTGCTTGTAGTAATCTCTCATGATCCTTTGTATTTCTGCAGTGTCTGTTGTTACTTCTCCTTTTTCATTTCTAATTCTATTGATTTGAGTTTCCTCCCTTTTTTTCTTGATGAGTCTGGATAATGGTTTATCAATTTTGTTTATCTTCTCAAAGAACCAGCTTTTAGTTTTATTGATCTTTTCTATCATTTCCTTCATTTCTTTTTCATTTATATCTGATCTGGTCTTTATGATTTCTTTCCTTCTGCTACTTTGGGTTTTTTTTCTTCTTATTTCTCTAATTGCATTAGGTACAAGTTTAGGTTGATTATTCAAGATGTGTCCTGTTTCTTAAGGTAGGATTGTATTGCTATAATCTTCCCTCTTAGAACTGCTTTTGCTGCATCCCATAGGTTTTGGGTCATCATGTCTCCATTGTCATTTGTTTCTAGGTATTTTTTAATTTCCTCTTTGATTTCTTCAGTGATCACTTTGTTATTAAGTAGTGTATTGTTTAGCGGTCATGTGTTTGTATTTTTTACAGATATTTTCCTGTAATTGATATCTAGTCTCATAACGTTTTGGTCGGAAAAGATACTTGATATGTTTTTAATTTTCTTAAATTTACCAATGCTTGATTTGTGACCCAAGATATGATCTATCCTGGAGCATGTTCCATGAGCACTTGAGAAAAATATGTATTCTGTTGTTTTTGGATGGAATGTCCTATAAATATAAATTAAGTCCATCTTGTTTAATGTATCATTTAAAGCTTGCATTTCCTTATTTACTTACATTTTGGATGATCTGTCCATTGGTGAAAGTGGGGTGTTAATGTCCCCTACTATGAATGTGTTACTGTTGATTTCCCCTTTTATGGCTGTTAGTATTTGCCTTATGCATTATGGTTCTCCCATATTGGGTGCATAAATATTTACATTTGTTATATCTTCTTCTTGGATCGATCCCTTGATCATTATGTAGTGTCCTTCTTTGTCTCTTCTAATATTCTTTATTTTAAAGTCTATTTTGTCTGATATGAGAATTGTTACTCCAGCTTTCTTTTGGTTTCAATTTGCATGGAATATCATTTTCCATGCCCTTACTTTCAGTCTGTACATGTCTCTAGGTTTGAAGTGGGTCTCTTGTAGACAGCATATATATGGGTCTTGCTTTTATATCCATTCAGCCAGTCTATGTCTTTTGGTGAGAGCATTTAATTCATTTACATTTAAGGTAATTATTGGTATGTATGTTCCTATTCCCATTTTCTTAATTGTTTTGTGTTTGTTATTGTAGGTCTTTTCCTTCTCTTGTGTTTCTTGCCTAAAGAAGTTCCTTTAGCATTTGTTGTGAAGCTGGTTTGGTGGTGCTGAACTCTCTCAGCTTTTGCTTGTCCGTAAAGGTTTTAATTTCTCCATTGAATCTGAATGAGATCCTTGCTGGGTAGAGTAATCTTGGCTGTAGGTTTTTCTCCTTCATCACTTTAAATATGTCCTGCCAGTCCCTTCTTGCTTGTGGAGTTTCTGCTGAAAGATCAGCTGTTAACCTTATGGGGATACCCTTGTGTGTTATTCATTGTTTTTCCCTTGCTGCTTTTAATATGTTTTCTTTGTATTTAATTTTTGACAGTTTGATTAATATGTGTCTTGGCATGTTTCTCCTTGGATTTATCCTGTATGGGACTCTGCGCTTCCTAGACTTGATTACCTATTTCCTTTCCCATATTAGAGAAGTTTTCAACTATAATCTCTTCAAATATTTTCTCAGTCCATTTCTTTTTCTCTTCCTGTTCTGGATCCCCTATACTTTGAATGCTGGTGCGTTTAATGTTGTCCCAGAGGTCTCTGAGACTGTCCTCAGTTCTCTTCATTCTTTTATCTTTATTCTGATCTGCAGTAGTTATTTCCACTATTTTATCGTCCAGGTCACTTATCCATTCTTTTGCCTCAGTTATTCTGATCTTGATCCCATCTAGAGTATTTTTAATTTCATTTATTGTGTTGTTCATTGTTGCTTGTTTCACCTTTAGTTCTTCTAGGTACTTGTTAAATGTTTCTTGCATTTTCTGTATTCTATTTTCAAGATTTTGGATCATCTTTACTATCATTATCCTGAATTCTTTTTCAGGTAGACTATTTCCTCTTCATTTGTTAGGTCTAGTGGGTGTTTATCTTGCTCCTTCATCTGCTGTGTGTTTTTCTGTCTTCTCATTTTGCTTATTTTATTGTGTTTGGGGTGTCCTTTTTGCAGGCTGCAGGTTCGTAGTTCCCGTTGTTTTTGGTGTCTGTGCCCAGTGGCTAAAGTTGTTTCAGTGGGTTGTGTAGGCTTCCTGATGGAGGGGACTAGTGCCTGTGTTCTGGTGGATGAGGCCTGGATCTTGCCTTTCTGGTGGGCAGGTCCACGTCTGGTGGTGTGTTTTGGCGTGTCTGTGGACTTATTATGATTTTAGGAAGCCTCTCTGCTAATAGGTGGGATTGTGTTCCTGTCTTGCTAGTTGTTTGGCATAGGGTGTCCAGCACTGTAGCTTGCTGGTCGTTGAGGGAAGCTGGAGATCTCTGGGAGATTTTTGCCATTTGATATTATGTGGAGCTGGGAGGTCTCTTGTGGACCAGTGTCCTGAAGTTGGCTCTCCCACCTTAGAGGCACAGCACCGACTCCTGGCTGCAGCATCAAAAGTCTTTCATCCACATGGCTCAGAATAAAAGGGGGAAAAATTAGAAAGAAAGAAAGAGAGGAAGAAAAAGGATAAAATAAAATAAAGTAAAGATAAAATAAAATAAAGTTATTAAAATAAAAATAAATTATTAGGAAAAAATTAAAAAAAAAAGACGGATAGAACCCTAGGACAAATGGTGAAAGCAACGCTATACAGACAAAATCTCACACAGAAGTATACACATACACACTCACAAAAAGAGGAAAAGGGGAAAAAATAATAAATCTTGCTCTCAAAGTCCACCTCCTCAATTTGTGATGATTTGTTGTCTATTCATGTATTCCACAGATGCAGGGTACACAAAGTTGATTGTGGAGCTTTTTAATCTGCTGCTTTTGAGGCTGCTGGGAGAGATTTCCCTTTCTCTTCTTTGTTCGCACAGCTCCCGGGGCTCAGCTTTGGATTTGGCCCCACCTCTGCGTGCAGTTCGCTGGAGGGCATCTGTTCTTCGCTCAGCCAGGACGGGGTTAAAGGAGCAGCTGACTTGGAGGCTCTGGCTCACTCAGGACAGGGGAGAGGGAGAGGTGCGGATGCTGGGCGAGCCTGCGGCGACAGAGGCTGACGGGTCGTTGTACCAGCCTGAGGCATGCTGTGCATTCTCCTGGGGAAGTTGTCCCTGGATCCCGGGACCCTGGCAGTGGCGGGCTGCACAGGCCCCCTGGAAGGGAGGTGTGGATAGTGACCTGTGCTCACACACAGGCTTCTTGGTTGCAGCAGCAGCAGCGTTAGCATCTCATGCCCATATCTGGGGTCCGCGCTGATAACCGCGGCTCGCACCTGTCTCTGGAGCTCCTTTAAGCTGCACTCTTAATCCCCTCTCCTCGCGCACCAGGAAACAAAGAGGGAAGAAAAAGTCTCTTGCCTCTTTGGCAGGTCCAGACTTTTTCCCCGACTCCGTCCCAGCTATCTGAGTTGCACTAACCCCCTTCAGTCTGTGTTCACGCCGCCAACCCCATTCCTCTCCCTGGGCTCTGACCGAAGCCCGAGCCTCAGCTCCCAGCCCCGCCCATCCTGGCGGGTGAGCAGACAAGCCTGTCAGGTTGGTGAGTGCAGGTCTGCACCAATCCTCTGTGCAGGAATCTCTCCACTTTGCCCTCCTCACCCCTGTTGCTGTGCTTTCTTCTGTGGCTCCAAAGCTTCCCCCCTCTGCCACCCGCAGTCTCTGCCCGTGAAGGGGCTTCCTAGTGTGTGGAAACCTTTCCTCCTTCATAGCTCCCTCCCACTGGTGCAGGTCCTGTCCCTATCCTTTTGTCTCTGTTTATTCTTTTTTCTTTTGCCCTACCATGGTATGTGGGTATTTTCTTGCCTTTTGGGAAGTCTGAGGTCTTCTGCCAGCATTCAGTAGGTGTTCTGTAGGAGTTGTTCCACATATAGATGTATTTCTGGTGTATCGTGGGGAGGAAGGTGATCTCCACATCTTACTCTTCCACCATCTTCCCCCTCTCCTCCCCCATAGATTTTTGATCATTGTTTTCATTTTCATTTGTGTCCAGGTATTTTTTTTCTCTTTGCTACTCAATGCCCCATTTGTTATTTAGTAGCATACTGTTTAACCTCCATTTGTTTGTAGTTTTATTGCAGTTTTTGTCTTGCAGTTGATTTCTAGTCTCATAGTGCTGTTGTTTCAATCTTCTCAAATTTATTGAGACTTCTTTTGTGGTTTAGCATGTGTTCTATGCTGGAGAATGTTCCATGTCCTTTTGAAAATAATGTGTATTCTGTTGCTTTTGGATGAAATATTCTCTATGCATCTGTTAAGTCCAAATGATCTTGTGTGTTGTTTAAGGCCGGTGTTTTCTTAATGGTTTTTTTGTTTGTTTCTTTATTTGTTTTGTTTTTGTTTTGTTTTGTTCTTAGTCTAGATGATCTGTCCATTGATGTAACTGGGGTGTTAACAATACTTACTATTATTGTGTTATTGTCAAATTCTCCCTTTATGTTTGTTAATATTTGCTCTATGTATTTATATACTCCTAAGTTGGGTGAATATTTTGTCTGATACAAGTACTGCAACCCCACACTTTCTTTTCATTTTCAATTGCATGGAATAGCTTTTTCCATCCTATTACTTTCAGTCTGTGTGTGTCTTTAAATCTAAAGTCTCTTTTAGGCAGCATACAGATATCTCTGAATAAATCGTCATATTTAATCATTTTCAAACTTTGTATTTTTTAATAATATATTTAAAATATATTTTAAATGACGTATCACAATTCTGGTTGGACTGAGGCACTTTAAATTAGATGACCTTGTCTGAGCATGTGAGAACTTGGTCATGTTGTCAATAATGTTCTTACTACAGTTAATTAATGAGTTTGATTGACACCCTACACATTTGGTTTAATTACATTTAAAATATCTTGATTATACTATTAAGTCATATTTATTTTTAAATGATTGTGTATGCAAAAACACATAAAAGCAACAGCAGTGCATAGATGTTTTATTAGTGAATTTAATATTCATCATTGAAGAAATGACTACAGGCACCAACATGTGATGAATGGGTATCAGTGGCTTGGAAAAGTATATCTGAGACTAAAACGTACTCCATCAATTACTCTCTCTCAATTAGCCCAGAGAATCAAGAATACTGATAAGTCTAAGAAAAAAAGTGATTCACAAAGGATTTAGATATACCTTAGTCAATTTATTTCACTTATATTTTTCTTTTTATGTTCATTAGTGAAATTTGACAAAAATGAATTTGTAAGTATATCTAAAGGAGCTTGTTTACTAAATATAAAAATTTCTAAGTGAAAGGAAAGCATTATCTGTGTAATTGGTGCCCCTTTTTAGGTGATACATGCAATAATGTTGCATCTTGCACGTATGGCATCTTAAACTGATGAAATCTGAAAATCTGAAATGTCTGTAGCACTCCTATATTTTTAGGTCCTTGTAATTTTGATTGAGATTCAGATTGCAAAGAGGGCACTGAGGAACCTTACTTAAACCATATGATAATCCCTTGTCCTTGGGGAGGGTGATTGGTAATTCCAACAAGATTTAATCCAATGAAGATGAGTTGGATTCCCAAAGAAATATCAGAATTTTATTACAAAAAAAGAAAGGGTGCATAGATATTGAATAATCAAGACAATTGGGTAAAAAAAATGTTCATTATTATTACTTATAACTAGGATATTCCTAGGATTAAAAAAACTAAAGCAATTTAAATTAATCAACAGATATGAGAATATTAATATCCCAGAATCTTCATCAACACTTGAGTTTACCACTTTTTTTCTCAATCTGATGGGAGAATAAGATATTTCACAGTTGCATTAATTTGCATTTCCTTCCTTCCTTTTTAAGGCAAACATTCTTTATATGTATTTACTCATTTGTATTTCCTCTTTTGCAAATGGTTTGTTCAAAATTTTGCCTATTTTTCTGCTGTGTTTTTGTCTTTTCTTATAAACATTATGGAATATTCTGGCTATTTATTTTCTGTTATATGTTGTTGCATACTTTTTTTCAGTCAATGATTTTACTTTTAACTTTGTTTACATGGTGCTTTTTCATACATATAATTGTTATTTTGCTATTGTCAGACATATAGATCTCCTAACTCACAGAGCAAAGGCAGTTAAGCTCAGCAGAAATCAGTTAGTATAAGTGGGTTCAGTGCAGCTAGAGAATGGAGGCAGAGCCTCCAATATGCTAAGGAGATAACTAACTGGGCAATCCAAAATAGCTAAGGGTCAGGGATTTCACTCAGAGCTTCAACAGAGAGGTAGGTCCCACATAAGTCACTGGTCTTCAGCACCTTCTTCCCTTCTGCCATGTTGTAAATAGCAAGACACAGAAGACATCTTTCACTGGGTCAGTCTTGATCCTTGAGGATCCCCAGATTCCAGGAATGTGTGAATCCTACCAAGCCTCTTGTATTAGGTTAAAGAATCCATGTGCACTCCCAAACACCCTTGTCCAACACTGACTTTATTCCATTATTTCCATGACACCTTTGGAAAGAGAAGATCACAAGCATGTGGAACTTTAGCTTTTAAGACAGGAAGACTTTTTTTCTGTCTGGGCTAAACTTCTACTTCAGCAGTAAAGTGATAATTATGTAAACGTAGTATTTACCCCAAGTAGTATTTACTGAGTATTCAAAAATGCTCAAGATGGAAAATATGTATATAAAATTTTGCAATTTAGAAAATAAGACCAATAATCAATCAACCAAATATTTTGAGTAGATTTTTTTTAATACACCCTGATTTTATTTTTTTGTGTTTTATAATTGGTTTGTTTGTTTTACTCTATAAACAATACTAAGACAGATAAGAAAATTCTTAACTCCTGAAATATAACTAGGAAGACTATATTTTCAATTATACAACATAAAAATTAAATTGTGTCTTCAACTTTCATGCAACAAGATGGGAATTTGTTTGCAAGCACATATTTTAAAACTTGGAAAATGTGAAACCAAATACCTGAAATAATGCAGAAGAGGGAATCTTTCTGTGCTAAAATGTGCAAAGCATAGCTGCTTGCAACATCAATCTCATCACAAGTTCTTGGAACATTTACAGAAAGCAATTCCAAGTTCACAGAAAAATGTGTTTTAAATGCTGATGAATAATGATATGTGTGTAGTACTGGAAACCACAAACACTATTATTTTTGAAAAGCAATTAATATAAATTATTGATATTAAATTGATGTCAACAGAGTAACTCATTAATATAAATTCTTTTCCCAAGTTATAGGGAGAGGTGTTGATTATTCTTAGGCAGAGGAAATTAAGTAAATGCTAATATCTAAGGCCTTGACATTTTGCTTAGTAAGCAAGAGATATTTTAAACTAATCTATGAAATTGGGTGGCTGACTGCCATTATTAGCTCAGATCTTGAGTTGTTAAAGAACAAAGTCATCTTCCAAAGTAATGTACTTGATGCAGTCACTATTTAAATTCCCAGAAATAGATAAATTATGCCAATACATCTAAGAATGAACTCTTGATGTGTTCAATAAATATTTTTATAAGCTTTATAAAATGCCTCAAAAACAAACCTAAAGTAATGAAAAATTTTTTACATTTATTCTGAATTATAACTTTCATGATCCTTTGTTGTTAGATTAACCCTATATGCAACTCTATGGCCAATATTTTTATATTCAGATTTGAAGACTTTTTCAGATCTTTGTTAGCCCTGGGATCAGAGCTCTTTCTACAGTGACATCATCCGTTGAAAGTCAACTTTAACGCCTACTTACAAGAAGTTATTTTTCATATTTTGTTCCAAATTCTTACAATAGTTAAATCACTGGATAATGCATAACATACCTTGATTATTTTGCAAAGGCAATTTAAAAAAGTGATCTAGAGAAATAAAAGAGAGATAACACATTTTAGAGAAGCATTTTAAAAAGCTTTCTTCGTGGAACAAAGCACTGTCCTTTAGAACATTCTGAGATAATGAAAATTTTCTGTATCTTCAAGGTTCAAAATGGTACCCACTAGCCATTGACCACTTGGAATGTGCCAATATAAGGAGAAACTGAATTTTAGGTTTTATTTAATTTTAACAAATTTAAATTTAAATACCCTCATGAGTAGTGACTACTGTGTTGGACATTGCAGCTATAGGCTGTAGACTACCTACTCAACCAAAGGAATGATAACTGTTTTTAATTATAAGAAAAGAGAAACAGTGAAACTAATTGAAGCAACTCAGCTCCTCTGGGTAGGAATGGATAGACAATGGATTAAGTCATCCCAAAATGGATAAACCAATTGATTGCTTTACTCTTACCTCTGAATGTTGTTTGGTGTCAACCATTCTGCTAGTGAATAATCAGGACTCATTATTTAATGTGATAAACTACTGGTCCACAAAAGTGGTTATATTCACTTAGTTTCACAAACAAAATAATACATTAGTCACCTTAGATAACAGGTGTTTGTTATAAGTTTACCACCATCAACGTGGTAAATATAGACACACCTAGGCATGAGTCTGGCTTGGAGATGGGCTTCCCAGAAATACTGTCAGACATTTTGCTTAATATTTTGCAAATTTTAAAAATATGAAATAAAAAAATTTGTATATTCTGTACTTTGTTATTACCCTTAAATATAGAAACTCCTGTACGTTTATTTGAAGATAAAATTTGCATGTTTAAAAAGTATCCAAGCTATTCAGTGTAAAAAAGAACAAGTTTAAAAAAACAACAAACTATTCCATCACCTAGATATAATCATTGTTAAATTTAAGTGACCGTAATCCAGACATTTGTCTATTCCTACATAAACATAGAGATTCAGATATCTAGATTGAGAGACCAAAATAATGTTATTAAAATGGAACTGTACTTGCTTCTTTTATTTTAAAAATTATCAATGTCATTTTATTTTAATTTAAAATAAAAAAGATGAATTGAAACTAAATGAATTATTGAAGTTTTGGTAATTGTTTCTTCACCAAAAAAGATAGCATATCCTAAAATATCTTTCCAAATTCAATTTTAAATGTTCATGAAAACCTAAAGATGTTATATTATTTTTTGAACTAAATATCTCAGGTTCAGAGAGTAGTAACTGACTGCCTATTATGAAGATGAAGAAATGAACATTCAAATTCATCCTGCTACCACCTACCTCCTGTTCTTCCACATAGCTAAACATTTGTTATACTGTCTATGCTTCTTGCTTGTTTAGATAGTATTTTATTTTTTATTACATTATGAAGGTTTTATATCACTTACACCCTATTCTGTGACTATTCGGCCTCCTAATAAGCCTTTCAAACTTTATTATGCCCAACACCCAGCTCGCCAGGAGCGTAAAACCTATTCTTCCACAGTCTTGTCCATCTTGGTTATTGGCAGCTCTAGTCTTCTGGTTGCTCAGTACATGAAACCTGGGGTCGTTCTTGAGCCTCTCCTTCTTTCTCACCCCACATCCAGACCGTAAATAAATCCTGCCTGGCTCTACCTTCTAAGTATATTCAGAATCTGCCCATCTTCTCAGCACTTTCACCCCCACCACCCAGGTAAAAGACACCATCAATCTCACCTGGGTCTTTGCAACCGCGTCCTACCTGGTCTTCCTGCTTTGCCCTTGTGCCCCCTCAGTCACTTCTCAACACAGAGCCAGAATGATCCTTTTATAAAAACAATACAGTTATGTTAACCCTTTGAGGGAAACCCTTCAAAGTCTTAACAATGGCCAGCATGGCCCTGCACAATCTCACCCTGTTCCTCATTTCACTTCATCTCCTACAACCTCACTCCAGCCACACTGGCTTCCTCAAATATGCCAGGTAGCTGTGGACACTATTGGACATGGTCCTTGCTACACATTTCACACGTTTTTGTTGGATACATACGTAGGAATAGAATGAGTCATATGATATGTCTATGCTCAACTTCATTGACAATGCCAAATGGTTTTCCACTGTGGTTTTACCAATTTACGCTTTCACCCATGATGTAGGAGAATTGCTCTCACTCCACATATTTGCCAAAAATTCCAGTTGCCAGTCTTTTTATTTCTAGCCACCTGGTGGTTGTGTAGTAAACCCATTTGCAGGCTTACTCCTATATCTCCAATTACCAGTGAGGTTGGACATTGTTCTGATTTATCTGTTCTCAACTTGGCATCACTACCAAGATGTTCTCTTTGTTACAGAGGAGAAGCCAGAGATTGCATTTCCAAGAACTTTCTGTCTGTTTGATTCTGGATTAAAGTCTGACGTTGAGAGAATTTTAAGAAGGGAAGGAAGGTCATATTTCCCAGAGAAGGTTGTAGTCAGACTGACAGACAGATATGAGATCTCAGCAGCTTCTGATGAGCTCTTGAGCACAGCTCACATTACTGATGCAGAGGAAGAGAAATGGGAGCTTCCCTAAGCTTTACTCCTCAGATTCTTTAAATGTCTATTTAAGCTTCTAATTTGCGACAATAAAACCCTTCATACCCCAAATACATAATGTGGCTTCTGTTTTCCTATTCAGAGCTCTGATGGTATCAATACCCTTTCGCATATGTATTGGCTCTTGAGAGTTTTTTTGTGAAGGGCTTGTTCAAGCCTCCTGCCTTTTTTCCGTGCTGAGTTGTCTTTTTCTTATTGATTGGTAGGAATATTTTATATTACTTTGGGGTTCAGTTATAGATGATGTAAATACTTCTCCCACTCTATAATCTGCTTTTTCACTCTCAAATGGTATATTTTGATAAGATTTACTTAATTTTGAAGTAGTCAATTTAAGAAACACATGAATTATGCTTTTTTGTTTTATTTTAAAAAACGATTTCCTACCAATGGTCATGAAGATATTCTCCTATTTTATTTTGTTTGTTTGTTTTCTTTTTAATTTTTGGCCACACCATGTGCCATGTGGGATCTTAGTGCACCAACCAGGGATCAAACCCACACCCCCTGAAATGGAAGTGCAATATCTTAACCACTGGACCACGAGGGAAGTTCTTTTCCTATGTTATCTTTATTTTTGTTTTTCCTTTCACATCTTTAAAATCTAAAATCTATCTGGAAATATTTTTTTCAGTAAGGCATGAGGAAGAGGTCATTTTTTCTCCCCACATAGCTATCCAATTGACTCAACACTTTATCAAGTAGACCATTTTTCTCCCATTTCTTGGAAGTGCTAACTTTTGCATAGATAAAATGTCTATATCTAATGTGGATTTCTTTCTGGGTTATTTAATCTGTTGCATTGGCTTATTTGTCTATTCTTCAGTCACACTCTCTGTATTACCTTTATAACAAACATTGATATCCATTAAAGCAAGCCTTTCTACCCTTTCTTTGCCTTCAAGATTATCTCAATTATTCTTGTTTTTTTTGTATTTCTAAATAAATTTTAGAATAAGGTTGTCAATTTCCATTTTGAAAAACTGTGAATCTATTTGCTTTATTTGTTCTATTTTGGTTTGATTTAGTTTGGGGAGGGAAGGGGTGCAGTATTAAATCTATAGTCCCTGCCACCAGGGCTATCTGACACACAAATATATCACCCTTTCAATTTTAATTCCTAAAGGTACACTCCCTCTAGATAAAATCTATAATACTTAGATTGTTAGACTATTATGCAAGACCATACACTGACTTATTTTTTACTTCATTTCCAGCCACAACTTATGCCAAGAATAAAGCTTGGGAACTACATGCTAGATTCATCCTCTTCCTTTAGGTATTAGCCTAGTTGTCATGTTTTTCCAGAAGACTTTCCTGAGTTCCTCAAATGAGGCTAAGTTTTCTCTTCTCTGGGTTATAGATAATTGTACAAACCTCTTTGCTTACTGCCTGTATATTACTCTGTAGTCTTAAAATTATTTAGGCATTATCCAAATCTCCCTAATAAGAGGACAGAGATCCAATATAATCATCTTGAACACAAATACTTAGGGCAAATACCTCTACTTTAGAAATATAAATAGATAAATACACAGACATATATTTAGAGATAGAGAGTTGGCATTTTAGTCTGGTATCATATTAGTTTACATTATTTTTCTGTAAGTCACTTCTATATAATATTTCTGATGATTATAAAGACACAAGAACACAAAGCAGCATTAAAAATAGACTCGGGGGCTTCCCTGGTGGCGCAGTGGTTGAGAGTCCGCCTGCCGATGCAGGGGACGCGGGTTCGAGCTCCGGTCCGGGAAGATCCCACATGCCGCGGAGCGGCTGGGCCCGTGAGCCATGGCCGCTGAGCCTGCGCGTCCGGAGCCTGTGCTCCGCAACGGGAGAGGCCACAGCAGTGAGAGGCCCGCATGCCGCAAAAAAAAAAAAAAAAAAAAAAAAAATAGACTGGGGATTCTATAAGGAAATGGCTCCGCCATGGTGCCCTAGTGATTTTGCCTGCACATAATCCATGAGGCCAACTGTGACCATAGTCTAACCCAAGTTTTGATCCAGAGTCCTGTGACTCCTTTTGGAGCAACCAGAGGTAAGCCTTGTGAGAAACTGCCACAAGGCATTTTTTCATCCTGATCTTGTGAAAGACGGACGCAGAGCTAATTCCTGATCATCTCCCTAGTTTCAGCTGAGCACAGGACTTTCCACTGCACCTCATCTCTGTAGTACAGCTGCAGGCTTCTGTGTAAATTTACATAACTGCTTGCTGTGGTTTAGAAACTGATCCCCAATGGCAGAGTGAGCAATCACCTGGGTTGTCTGTCATCTGACATTTCTGGTTTAGATTCATAATGTGAAACTGAGAATTTGGGGAGCTGGGACCATGTTGATCTCACTTTGCTTTGACATAAGTAGTAAACTGTCTAAATTTATTTGGGGCCATTGACTCTGTAGTGGCCAAATCGATGGTAGGGTAACAAGGCAACCTGTGGCCTGTTACCGCCATGATGCTGCTTTTGGAATGTTTGACCACTTGATAGAGTCTTCTTAAAATGCCATCTGGTTAACAAGTTGTGCTGCAAATTCTGCTAATTGCAAACAAAAATACTTATAAATATTCAGTTAAAGATTGAAAATCCATGATATCACTAAAACAGAATTTATAATCTACCTGTTGAAATAGAAGTAACAAAATAAAGCAATACTGAAAGGATGGTGGCCTATGTGTATCAGGTTCACTTGCAGGGAAAATCATGCTTCTTATCTCCTTCACTGCATGATTTCTGTTTCACAGACATGAGATTTGGGCCAAGTTCTTTTCTACCTCAGGACATGTAGCAGGCTGTGTTCCTTCTGCCTGCTCACCATCCCAGCTCTCACCTAACAAGCACATATGTACTCATCACATGATTAACCCTTTTTCATACTTTAGTCCTCAACTCAAATGCCTTTTACCCAGAGAATCATTCTCTGAACCACTAATCTATTTAACACTCTGTTCTCTAATGGCATTGTATACTTTCCCTTTGTTATATTTACCACACTTTATAATAAAAAATAAAAGGAAACCTGAAAAATAGAAAAATAGATCTTAATTATTCATGTTTACTTCCTACTAGAATGTGAGGTTCACGAACACAGAGATCATAGTTTTTTGGTTTATTATTATTACTTTGCTAAGGCTGTATTTCCACCACCTAGCTCAGTCCCTGGCATATAGAGAAGCTTAATTGATGGTGTGATAAACTAGAAAAAATGAACCTTTGACCCTCAATTTCTTGGGTACTAATTCTTCAATGCCATATTTCTCTCTCCCCTTTTTTTTTTCCTGCTATATCTAGTCAGGGGCTTAAAATTCCAAGAGTATTTGATATAAAGCAGGTGGTGTGGTGGGGATTGAGTTGGGAGTTTGCGGGCAAAAGGCAATGTTATTGAAGGGAGATACGTAAGTAGGAAGGAATGATATTAGTGATGTCATGTTGCAACTCTGGAAACAGAGTCCCTACAAGAAAATTATATAGGTAGAGTAGACACTGGAAAAATGTGGAAATATTAACAGTGAGGGTGTAATTTTTTAATATATATTTTTGTTTTATGTCAAAGTAACAGGCTAAGAAATTCTAAGATGTTCCATATCTGCCCCTCAGATATAAATTAGATATTGATTTTGTGGTTTGGAGCTGTAGACATCCAGAAGCAATATATCTGACTAGTTGTGATCATCACTTAAGTGATAAGAGTTCATATCAATCAAATCAACAGACCAAATCACCAACTTCAGTTTTCTGCCTGTGTCATGTTCTGTCATGATCTCTGTGAAGCCAAGGATGAGTTTTTAAAAAGCCATACATAATGACCATGCAAAATTATTGCAGAACAAGTGAAAAGGTCCAGCAGCATAAAGATTCAGAGGAATAACAATGTTTACTAAACCAGATGGAAATTTTAGGAAATTGACATCCTAAATTAAGAAAAAAAGACCCAGACTCAGGACCAGAAAGAATTATAAAAGCAGGTGTAGATTCAAAGTTCACAGATAAGAGAATATAGATGTGATGCACATAAATGGGGTAGAGGAAAAAAAATTTAATTAACTAAAAAATGAAGTAATAATGAAAATCAATAGCTTGAAGACCTTTAGAAACTGCCCCAGGTTGGAGATGGAAAAGACCGTTAAAAGTAGTAAGATATAACGTAAAGGAGAGATAATGGTGAGTGAACTCAAGTATTATAGTTATTCCTGAGGAGGCTACCACAACTATTAGAACATAATCCAGAATCCAACCTGCAAAATTTCTAAAAGCAATCTTCTTTCAAGGAAGGTAATACAATTTGTTCAAAGGAAAAAAAATTATCTCGAGATACATGGTTGGAAGGGAAAATATGTGTGGCACACAAGCTTCACCATAAAACATTACAACAATTATTTTTAGTAAACCATTAAAATGGAGAACAGACTCATGTAGTGAATACCAGAGGTCCATGGAGAAAACAAAAAGAATGTGGACCTAACTAAACTTGGGTAACAGGATCCCGAATGGGGGGAATTTACTAATATGTGTGTATCAAACATGCCTTTTTAAAATCTTCTACCTATAAAATTTATATTAACATTCTCCCCCATTACCTATAAAAAAATCATTTTGTGAACATGTTAAGTGTTTTAAATACCATAGACATAGTTTGGCAGAATTATTGAAATGGAAGCAGCCCAATGTAAGAAAAATAAATAATAAGAATAGGAAATGGAAAGTAATTTCATAAAAAGTTACAGAAATATTGTGGAATTTTGGTATCTTTAAATAAACATAATTTTAACTGTATTCTGAACACTTTTAAAGGAGATCTGATAAGAATTAATTCAGAGAATTAATTACTGGTAGTTTGTTTAAGAATTTAAATAAATACATTGTAAAGAATAATTAAAGGATAGAATGATGAAGACAGCTGTCCTGTGAATAGCACAATGTCCAACACAAACAATAGTATGTTGCATCTAACTTTACCCACCAGATTTTAATGATGTGCCTCTTTTAATCTTTAGTTTTAATAATTTAATTTTATTAAATTATTATTTAATAATATAGGTTCACTTTTTTTATGTTTTAAAGGTAAATCATGTCAGTTTATAGGTCATAAATCTTTAGGTTTTTTTCCCAGACAGAAAATTGGAAATTGTAGGAGAACAACATGATCTCACCACCCAACAGAACATCTAACTACAATCATTTTGTTATACTCCAATCTAATAATTCTCAATATATTACTTCACTTGCTTGCAATCCTTGCACACATGTAATTTTATATCCTGATTTTTACACTGCAGCATTTACACTTACTTGTTCATGTAGAAACATAGTTTTCCTAATTATTTTAACAGTTACATACTATCCCATTTAATAGATGTATCATAATTTTCTCATCCATTTTTCTTCATTTTAATATTCAAGTTTTTCCTATTTTGGCAGCAATAGGAAACAAATCATGCACATCATTTTCATTTTATTAATTATTTCTTAAAATGGTTTTCACAAATGTTACTACTTTATTAAAATATAAATTAAAGTCAATTTATATTGCCTAATTAAACTAAAGCATGGTCTTCCCAATATGAATGTATGAAAGTACCAGTTTTGCTGCATGTTTTTATCACATATAACATGATTAAAAATTATTTTTCTAATTTGAAAGACGATGTGTTCCATTATTTTAAAAAAGATACTTGAAAATTAACAAAATTGAAAATTTTCCATATATTTGTTTATTAGTTTTATCAGCTGCAACATTTGATAACTAGGAGTAGAATATAACAAATAACCAATATAAAAGTTAGCATCAACTTAGTGGAGGCAGAGAGGAGATAGATATTGGAGGTTGGAAACGTGGTAACTCTTGTTAAGAAATGGCAAAGCATTTGTTCAAAATATCATTACAGTACTTTGGAAGGCAGATCAAGTGCCAGCCAAGACTGTAGCATTAGGTAAATAACTAGTGAAAAAAGCAGAATGACCTTATGTAATGGCTGCCAATTGATACTTACAGTAAACAAATTAATCAAAAAATGTCTGCAATGAATTCACATTAGACTGAACTAGTCTGCAAGCAGAGACAAAGGGAAATAAAGCTTTGTTAAGAAAGATACTGTCCCTGGCCTATAGTCTAAATTGACTGAGAATCCAGGAAATTGAAATCTTAGTGCATGAAACAGCCAATAATATCTATACCCAAACTGAAGCCATCCTTAGAGACTAGTATCTACAAAACTTTGTGAGACTGCTGATAAAGATAAGATTAAGGGGATTGTCTTACTATTCTCACATATTATTTCAGAGTTAGTGGGGTATGGGCAAAAGAAGAGGATCAGAAACCAAAATACCATGGTCTATGTCTAAATGATGGTTACCCCATTCTAGTTCATCTCCTATGACAAACTGCCATAGAGTGGTAGGATTATAAACAACAGAAATTTATTTCTCACAGTTCTGGAAGATGGAAGTCCATAATCATGGTGCCTGCATGGTCACATTCTGGTGGGAGCCCTCTCTATGGTTGCAGACTGCAACTTTTCATTGTATCCTTACATAGCAAGAGCAGAGAGAGGAAGCAAGCACTCTCATGATGTTATAAGGGCGCTAATATGACTCATGAGGGTTACACCCTCATGGCCTAATCTAATGTTAATTACTTCGCAAAGGCCTCACCTCATAATATCATCACATTAGGGAGTAGGATTTCAACATATGAATTTTGGGGGGACACAAATATTTAGCGCATAACATTCTGTCCCTGGCCCCTCAAAATCCATGTCCTTCTCACATGTAAATATATTCATTCCATCCCAATGATCCCAAAACTCTTAACTCATTCTAACATTAACTCTAAAGTCCAAAGTTTCATATAAATATCATTTACATCAGAGTTGGGTGAGACTGGAGACACTATTCATCCTGAGACAGAATTCCTCTCCAGCTGAGAACCTGTAACCAAATAAGTTATACTTCCAAAATACAATGGTAAGACAGACATAGAATAGATATTCTCATTCCAAAAAGGAGAAACAGGAAAGAAGGAATGGGTGACAGGTCCCAAGCAAGTCCAAAACCTAGCAGAGCAAAATACATTGGACCTTAAGACTTGAGAATAAACCTCTGGCTGGATGCTCTGCTTTCCAGGCCCACTGAGGTGGTAGTCCTGCAATAGTAGTTCTGCACCCACCAGAACTCTGCCAGATGGCCCAGTCCCCAGGGCTTTGGGCAGAGGCCAACTGGCCTGTTGAAAGCAAGATGATGGTCAATCTCCGTTTTGAAACGAAGGGCACAGCCTGATGATCTCTGAATCACCTTCAGGGTCATTCTTCCCTGTCCTGAAGAATAGTGCAAGTTCAGAGCTGAATAGCTCTATGATCCCGTCCTATAAAATCCAAGAAGTCCACAGCCTTCCTTCATTCTTTCTTATCTCCTTCCTCTTCAGTTCAAACTGGCAGTTTCCTGCTGGGGTGGCTGATTAAGTCTATGGTTCAGATATATACTCATCTTGTCAACCAGATGCTGGCCACACCTTTACCGTTTTCTTCTGAACGTGCTTTCTCATTTTTCATGATATGGATATTAAGAAGTTTCCAAATCTTTTAGCTATTATTTCGCTTTGCTAAAAAATTCCATCTTTAAGTCATTTCTCTCTTCTTGCATTTTACTATAAGCAGTCAGAAGCCAAGCTGCACCTTCAACACTTTGCTTAGAAATCTCTTCAGGCTAATATCTAATTTTATCACTTGCATGCTCTTCTTTCCACAAAAAAACTAAGACACACACACAACCAGCCAAGTTCTTTGCCACTTCACCTTTCCTCCAGTTTCCAATAATACATTCCTCATTTGTGTCTGAGATCTCATTAAAATGACCTTTACTGTCCATATTTCTACCCACATTCTGTTAAGGATTTCTTATGCATTCTTTAAAAAAACTAAGGCTTTCTCTATGGCTCTCCTCTTTTCTTTCTGAGCTTTCACCAGAACTGCCTTTAAAGGCCCACTCAAAGCAATGTACGCTTTTTGTAGCAAGCACCTCAAAATTCTTCCAGCTCCTCAGATTTCAGGCCAAGATGGTATGAAGACCCTAAGCTCACCTCCTCTCACAGGCACACCAAAATTGCAACCATTTACAGAGCAACTATTGATGAAAAAGACAGGAATCTAGCATAAAATATCGTCTACAACTAAAGATATGAAGAAGAAATCACAATGAGATGGGTAGGAGGGGTAGTCACAGTATAGTCAAGACCCATAACCCTGGGTGGGTGACCCACAAACAGGAGGATGATTACAATTGCCAAGGTTCTCCCCAAGGAGCAATGGGCCTGAGCCCCACTTTGGCTTCCCAGCCTGGGGGTCCTGTACTAGAAAGATGAGCTCCCAGAACATTTAGCTTTGAAGGCCAGTGGGGCTTACTTTTGGGAGATCCAGAGGGTTGTGGAAAATAGAGACTGCCTTTTAAAGGGCACACACAAAGTTTTAGATGCTCCGGGACCCAGGGCAGAAGCAGTAATTTGAAAGGAGGTTCAGACCCACCTACTGAACTTGGAGAGTCCCCCAGAGAAGCAGGAGGCAACTGGAGCTCACCCTGGGGACAAAGACACAGGTGGCAGCCATTGGGGGAGCTCGTTCTACCACATGTACACTGGTGCTGGCAAATGTCATTTTGGAATCCTTCCTCTAGTTTACTAGCACTGGGACCCGGCCCCACCGGCCTTTAGCGACAAGTACTGGAACACTTTAGCTCAAGCAACTAGCCAGGAGGGGACACAGTGTCACCAACCTGAAGGCAGGCTGCTGTAAGACCTCCTGATCCCACAGCCACCCCGGCACATGGCTGTATAAACCAGAGGAACCAGGACCCAAGCCCACATACCCAGTGTATGAGCACTAGCCCTGAGACCCCAAAGGCCCTGCAGTCAGAGACCTCAGTACACAACTTTGCTCACAAGCAGGCTGACATCAGCCCCAGAACCCCTGAGCCCTGGCCCCAGCCCCCCACCAGCAAGCCAGCACCAGCTTTGGGAAACCTTGGGACCTGCAGCCATCCATGTCAGGAAGTGACCACTTGACAAGCAGGCTGACAGGATATCTGAGAACGTCAGCACTAAAACCACCCCAGGACCCTGCTCTGACCAGAAGTGAGCCAGCACTAGCCCTGTAACTGACCAGGATTCCTCAGCCAGCCACTTTGTCACCCAGCCCCCACAACCAAGGGCCAGCAGCCTCTGCACAAGGCAAGGACTGCCAAACAACAAGTCCAGTGGCCGACCACACTGACCATAGAGCCTACAGTAGTCAGTCTGCCACAATAGAGGGTCACACACAGTTCACACAGGGGGTACCCCTGGAGCACATAGCTCTGGTGACCAGAGGGGAGTGGACTGCTAGGACTCACAGAATTTCTCCTACAAAAGTCCACTTCTTCAAAGTTGAGGAATATAACCAACTTACCAGATACATAGGAATTTAAAAAAGCAAATTAGGGCTTCCTTGGTGGCACAGTGGTTGAGAGTCCGCCTGCTGATGCAGGGGACACAGGTTCGTGCCCTGGTCCAGGAAGATCCCACATGCCATGGAGCGGCCGGGCCCGTGAGCCATGGCCGCTGAGTCTGCACGTCCAGAGCCTGTGCTCCGCAATGGGAGAAGCCACAACAGTGAGAGGCCCGCATACTGCAAAAAAAAAAAAAAAAAAAAAAGCAAATTAGGCAAATTTTTGGTGACAGAGAAACATGTTCCAAATGAAGGAACAAGATAAGACCCAAGAATTAAGTGAAGAGGAGACAGGCAATCTACCTGAGAAAGAGTTCAAGATAACAATTTAAAGATGATCTAAAAACTCAGAGAAGAATGGATGAACAAAGTGACTAATTTAAGCAAGAGTCAGGAGAAGCCAACAGAGCTGAAGAAAATAATAACTAAAATAAAAAATACATTAGAAGGAATCAGCAGTGGATTAGAATATACAGCAGAACTGAAAAGTGAGCTGGAAAATAGAGTAATGGAAATCACTGAAGCTGACGAGAAAAATAAAAGGAAATGAGGACAGTTTAAGAGACCTCTGTGACAACATCAAGATAGTAATATCTGCATTATAGGGATACCAGAAGGAGAAAAAAGAGAGAAAGGGGCACATATTTAAAGATATAAAAGCTGAAAACTTCCCTAAGTTTCTTGGGAGAGGAAAAGATATCTAGGTCTAGGGAGCACAGAGAGTCCTAAACAGGATTGATCAAAGGGGACCAACCCAAGACACATTGTAGTTTAAATAGCAAAAATTAAACATAAAGAGAGAATATTAAAAGCAGCAAGGGAAAAACTATATACAAGGACACCTGCATAAGGCTACTTTTCAATGGAAACCCCGGACCAGAGGAGGTTACATAATATATCTAAGGTGATAATAGGGAAAAACAACCAAGAATACTCCACCCGGCAAGGCCTTTTTACAGATTTGATGGAAAAATCTAATGTTTAACAGACAGACAAAAGCTAAAAGAGTTTAGCACACAAACCAGATTTACCAGAAATGTAAAAGGGAATTCTCTAAGCAAAAAAGAAAAGGCCACAACTAGAAACATAAAACTACAAAAAGAAAAGGCTCATTGGTAAAGATAAATACATAGTAATCACAGTAAATTAACAATGCACAAAGCTAGCAGTAGGAAGGTAAAGGACAAAATAGTAAAATCATCTATTTCCAGGATAAGTAGTTAAAGGATGCACAAAACAAAAAGCTGTAAAACATAACATGAAAAACAGTAATTGGGGCTTCCCTGGTGGCGCAATGGTTGAGAGTCCGCCTGCCGATTCAGGGGACACGGGTTCGTGCCCCGGTCCAGGAAGATCCCACATGCCGCGGAGCGGCTGGGCCCGTGAGCCATGGCCACTGGGCCTGCGCGTCCGGAGCCTGTGCTCCGCAATGGGGGAGGCCATAGCAGTGGGAGGCCCGCGTATCGCAAGAAAAAAAGAAATTATTAAAAAAAAAAAAAAAAAAACAGTAATTGTGGTGGTGGTAGAAGTACAAATGCAGGGTTGTTAAAAAATTGTTTGAAATAAATATATCAGCAAATTATCATATACGTATGATATGTATATCATACATATCATATGTAAATACAAATATAGATGTATAACATATAAATAAATATATAATGATACATATTATATATGTATAGATAATATATATTTATAATAATATAATAAATATATGTGAATAAAAATGGAATAAATATAATATAATACATATATACCATGATAATAATAAAAAATATATAATGTATTATTACATAATAATATGTAGTAATAATGATAATTTAATAAATAAAAATTATGTACCATATATCACTTATATGATATGTTATATAACAGTGTAATTCTATAATATTATGAATCTTAATATAATATATTCTACTATATATTAAAATATATTATATAATTATTAATAAAATAATATAATATATAATATTACAATGTATATTATATATCTTATAACACATATAATATACATATAACACATATAATATACATATAATATATTATATTGGTATATTTGTAAATCATACACTTATAAATATATTTTAATATTTATAAATTTAATAGTATAATATATAATATTATATATAACTATATATATTATATATAATATTGTTAGTATTAATATATTATTACTTATATAATAATATATATTATAAGATGATGTAATAATATAATAATATATATAATATATAATAATTTTATACTATTATATTATAAAATAATCATATATTATTATAATATACTATACAATTATATTATAATATACTATACAATTATATTATAATATACAATGTAAAATATATTATATATAATATAAAATAAATAATTATATATGTATCATATTATACACTACAATATACATGTATATATGTATATATATTATTATATCATGGAAGAACAGTAATTGAGGTGGAGGAGTAAAAATGCAGGACTATTAAAATTTGTTTGAAATTAATACATCAGCAAATAATCATATGTAAATATATATACATAAATAAATATATATTATATATATTTAAAAATATATAAATATTTTTTAAAATATGTAGAATATATAAATAAATATATATTATAAATATATGTATAATAGACATAAAAATATATAAATGGAATCTAATTTATTTATTATTATAATAATATAATAAATATATTTATACATATGTTTATTATGTATGCAATACATATAGTATAATAAATGTATATTCATACATACAATAAATGTAATATTATAAATATGTATTCATAATAAAAATTATTATTTAATTACTATTGGTAGTATTTTTAATTATAATAATTATAATATATATTGAATTATATAATTTAATTACTCTCATTATAATTATTATTCATAATAATAAAATAAATATATAATTTATTATTATATAAAAATATATCATAATAATACAACTTATAATAATATAAATATATCACAAATATGATATATAGTATATATCATATAACATTATATACATATCATATATATTATGTATGAAATATATCATTTTAAATATATATTTTAAAAATATATGTATATTATGATATATAATATGTTTGATATATATGATATATATACATATATACAATATATATCATATATGATCATATATATCATATATAATATATATTATATCATATCACATCTTACTATGTTTTATATGCTATATATCATATATTATATATATACAAAGAGAGAGAAAGAGATTGCTATATATAAAATTCATGGTAATAAACACTTAAACTATACTAGATCCACACACAAAGAAAATTCAAACATAATATTGAATGTAGTCATCAAGTCATAAGAGAACAAGTGAAGAAAGGAACAAAAAAGAACTATCCAAACAGCCCCAAACGTTTTTTTTAAATGGCAATAAGTACATACTTATTAATAATCACTTTAAATGTAAATAGACTAAATGTGCCAATCATAAAACATAGAGTGGCTAAATAAAAATGAAACCAAGCCTCATATACATGTTGCCTACAAGAGACTCACTTCAGGTCTAAAGACACACAGAGACTGAAAGTAAGACAATGGAAAAAGATATTCTATCCAAATGAAAATCAACAGAAAGCTGGGATAGCAAAACTTATATCAGAACATAATAGACTTCATACAATATTTGTTTTTCTCTTTCTGACTTACCTCACTCTGTATAACAGTCTCTAGGTCCACCACATCTCTACAAATGACCCAATTTTGTTCCTTTTTATGGCTGAGTAATACTCCATTGTATATAGGTACCACATCTTCTTTATCCATTCATCTGTCATTGGGATTTTAGGTTGCATCCATGACCTGGCTATTGTAAGTAGTACTGCAATGACTATTGGGGTGCATGTGTCTTTTTGAATTATGGTTTTCTCTGGGTATTTGCCCAGTAGTGGGATTGCTGGGTCATATGGTAATTCTATTTTTAGCTTTTTAAGGAACTTCCATACTGTTCTCCATAGTGGCTGTATAAATTTACATTCCCACCAAGAGTGCAAGAAGGTTCATTTTTTCCACACCCTCTCCAGCACTTATTGTTTGTAGGTTTTTTGATGATGGTCATTCTGACTGGTGTGAGGTGATCCCTCGTAGTTTTGATTTGCATTTCTCTAATAATTAGTGATGTTGAGCAGTTTTTCATATGCCTCTTGGCCATCTGTATGTTTTCTTTGGAGAGATGTCTATTTAGGTCTTCTTCCCATTTTTTGAATAGGTTGTTTGTTTTTTTAATATTGACCCAAATGATCTGTTTATATATTTAAGAGATTAATCCTTTGTCCATTGATTCGTTAGCAAATATTTTCTCTCATTCTGAGGGTTGTCTTTTCACCTTGTTTATAGTTTCCTTTGCTGTGCAAAACCTTCGAAGTTTCATTAGGTCCCATTTGTTTATTTTTTTAATTTCCATTACTCTAGGAAGTGGGTCAAAAAAGATCTTGCTGTGGGCTTCCCTGGTGGTGTAGTGGTTGAGAGTCTGCCTGCTGATGCAGGGGACACGGGTTTGTGCTCCGGTCTGGGAAGATCCCACATGCCGCGGAGCGGCTAGGCCTGTGAGCCATGGCCGCTGAGCTGTGTGTCCGGAGCCTGTGCTCCACAATGGGAGAGGCCACAACAGTGAGAGGCCCACATACCACACACACACACACACACAAAGATCTTGCTGTGATTTATGTCAAAGAATATTCTTCCTATGTTTTCCTCTAACAGTTTTATAGTGTCCAGTCTTACATTTTGGTCTTTAATCCATTTTGAGTTTATTTTTGTGTCTGGTGTTAGGGAGTGTTCTAATTTCATTCTTTTACATGCAGCTTTCCAGTTTTCCCAACACCACTTACTGAAGAGACTGTCTTTTCTCCATTGTATATCCTTGCCTCCTTTGTCATAGGTTAGTCTCATCACGTTGTGGTTGGAAAAGTTGCTTGATATGATTTCAATTTTCTTAAATTTACGAAAGCTTGATTTGTGACTCAAGGTATGATCTATCCTGAAGAATGTTCCGTGTGCACTTGAGAAGAAAGTGTAATCTAGTGTTTTCAGATGGAATGTCCTATAATGTCAATTAAACGTACTCGTCTATTGTGTCATTTAATGCTTGCATTTCCATATTAATTTTCTGTCTTTATGATCTTTCCATTGGTAAAAGTGAGGTGTTAAAGTCCCCGAGTATTATTGTGCTAATGTTGGTTTCCTCTTTTATAGTTATTAGCATTTACCTTATGTACTGAGGTGTTCCTATGTTGGGTACATATATATTTATAATTGTTTTATCTTCTTCTTGGATTGATTCCTTGATCATTATGTAGGGTCCTTCCTTGGCTCTTCTAACATTCTTTATTTTAAAGTCTATTTTCATCTGATATGAGTATTGCTACTCCAGCTTTCTTTTGATTTCCATTTGCATGGAATATCTTTTTCCATCCCCTCACTTTCAGTCTGTATGTGTCCTTAGGTCTGAAGTGAGTCTCTTGTAGACAGCATATATATGGGTTTTGTTTTTGTAGCCATACAGCAAGCCTGTGTCTTTTGGTTAGAGCATTTAATCCATGCACATTTAAGGTAATTAGCAATATGTATGTTCCTATTACCATTTTCTTAATTGTTTGGGTTTGTTTTTGTATGTCTTTCCTTCTCTGTGTTTCCCACTTAGAGAAGTTCCTTTAGCATTTGTTGTAGAACTAGTTTAGTGTTGCTGAATTCTCTTAGCTTTTGCCTTTCAGTAAAGCTTTTGATTTCTCCACTGAATCGGAATGAGATCCTTGCCAGGTAGAGTAATCATGGCTGTTGGTTCTTCCCTTTCATCACTTTAAGTATATCATGCCACTCCCTTCTGGCTTGTAGTGTTTCTGCTCAGAGATCAGCTGTTAACCTTATGTGAGTTCCCTTGTATGCTATTTGTCATTTTTCTCTTGTGGCTTTTAATAATTTTTCTTTGTCTTTAATTTTTGTCAATTTGATTACTATGTGTCTCAGCTTGTTTCTCCTTGGGTATATCTTGCCTGGGACTCTGTGAGTTCCCTGGACTTGGGTGGCTATTTCCTTTTCCATGTTAGGGAATTCTTCAACTGTAATGTCTTCAAATATTTTCTTGGGTCCTTTCTCTCTCTCTTCTCCTTCGGGACCCTATAATGACAATGTCGGTGTGGTTAATGTTGTGCTAGAGGTCTCTTAGGCTGTCTTCATCTCTTTTCATTCTTTTTTCTTTATTCTGTTCCGTGGCAGTGAATTCCACCATTTTGTCTTCCAGGTTACTTATCCGTTCTTCTGCCTCAGTTATTCTGCTATTGATTCTTTCTAGTGTATTTTTCATTTCAATTATTGCATTGTTCACCTATGTTTGTCTGTTCTTTAATTCTTCTAAGTGTTTGTTCTTTAGTTCTTCTTGGTCTTTATTGAACATTTCTTGCATCTTGTTGATCTTTGCCTCCATCCTTTCTCTGAGGTCTTGGATCATCTTCCCTATTATTATTCTGAATTCTTTTTTCTGGAGGTTGCCTATCTTCACTTGGTTTAGTTTTTTTTCCTGGGGTTTTATCTTGCTCCTTCATCTGGTACATAGCCCTCTGCTTTTTCATTTTGCCTATCTTTCTGTGAACGCAGTTTTCATTATACAGACTGTAGAATTGTAGTACTTCTTGCTTCTGCTGTCTGCCCTCTGGTGGATGAGGCTGTCTAAGAGGCTTGTGCAAGCTTCCTGATGGGAGGGACTGCTGGTGGGTAGAGCTGTGTGTTGCTCTGGTTGGCAGAGCTCAGTAAAACTTTAATCTGCTTGTCTGCTGATGGATGGGCCTGGGTTCCCTCCCTGTTGGCTGTTTGGCCTGAGGCGACCCAGCACTGGAGCCTAATGGGGCTAATGGCAGACTCTGGGAGGGCTCACACCAAGGAGTGTTTCCCAGAACTTCTGCTGTCAGTATCCATGTCCCTGCAGTGTGCCACAGCCACTCCCCATCTCTGCAGGAGACCCTCTAACACTAGCAGGTAGGTCAGCTTCAGTCTCTCATGGGGTCACTCCCTCCCCAGGGTCCTAATGTGCACACTACTTTGTGCATGCCCTCCAAGAGTGGAGTCTCCACTTCCCCAAGTCCTGTGAAAGTCCTGCAATCAAATCCCACCAGCCTTCAAAGTCTGATTCTCTAGGAATTCCTCCTCCTTTTGCTGGACCCCCAGGTTTGGAAGCCTGACATGGGGCTCAGAACCTTCACTCCAGTGGGTAGACCTCTGTGGTATAAGTGTTCTCCAGTTTTTGAGTCACTCTCCCAGTGGCCATGGGATTTGATTTTATAGTTATTGTGCCCCTCCTACCATCTCATTGTGGCTTCTCCCCTGTCCTTGTATGTGGGGCATCTTTCTTGGTGAGTTCCAGTGTCTTCCTACTGATGATTGTTCAGCAGTTAATTGTGATTCCGGTGTTCTTGCAATAGGAAGTGAGCATATGTCCTTCTACTCTGCCACCTTGAACCAATCTCTCTAATAGATTTTAAAGAAAGACAAAGAAAAGAGACAAGAGACAAAGAAAAACATAACATAATGGTCAGGGATCAATCCAATAACAAGATCTAACATTATAAATATATATTCACCCAACATAAGATCATCTAAAGCAAATATTAACAGACATAATGGGAAATTGACAATAACACAATAATAGTAGGGGACTTTAACACTCCACTTACAACAATGGACAGGTTGTTCAGACAGTAAATCAATAAGAAAACTCTGGCTTTGAATGACACACCAGACTAAATGAATGGATGTGCATATATATATGTGCATATGACATTCCATCCAAATGCAGTAGAATACACATTATTTTCAAGTGCATATGGAACATTCTCCAGGATAGATCACATGCTGGGCAACAAAATAAGTCTCAGTAAATTTAGGAAAATTGAAATCATATCTAGCATATTTTCAGCCACAGTGCTATGAGACTAGAAATTAATTACAAGGAAAATACTGCAGAAAACCACAACCACATGGAGGCTTATCAGTATACTGCTAAACAACAAATGAAGAAATCAAAAAAGAAATTTAAAAATACCTGGAAACTATTGGAAATGTAAACATAATAATCCAAAATCTATGGAATGGACTGACAGAAAAACAAATACTGTATGTTATCACTTATATGTGGAATCTGAAAAATAAAACAATGGAATGAATACAACAAAACAGAAGCAGACTCACAGATGTAGAGAACAAACTAGTGGTTACCAGTGGGGAGAGGGGAGGGGGGAGGGGCAAGATTGGAGTAGGGGATTAAGAGGTACAAACTACTTTCTGTAAAATAAACTACAAGCTACAAGGATGTATTGCACAACACAGGGAATATAGCCAATATTTTATAATAACTTTAAATGGAGTATAATCTATAAAAATTTGAATCAGTATACTATGCACGTGAAACTAATATATTGTAAATCAACTTTGCCTCAGTTTTTTAAACAATAAGTCTTCTGGCCCCTACTCATTACTCAGTTCCAAAGCTGCTTCCACAGTTTTAGGTATTTGTTACAGCAGCATTCCCACATTTTGGTATCAATTTCTGGCTTAGTTCAGACTGCTGTGACACAGCACAATAGACTGGGTGGTTTATAAACAATTGAAATTTATTTCTCACAGTTCTAGAGCATGGAAGTCCAAGATCAGGTTACTAGCATTTTCAATTTCTGGTGAGTGCCCTCTTCCTGGTTGCAGCCTGCCAACATCTTATTGTATCTTTACATGGCAAGAGCAGAGAGAGGAAGCAAGGTCTCACAGGACTCTTATAAAGGCACTAATCCCACTCATGTGGGCTCCACCCTCATGACTTCATCTAATCCTAATTCCTTCCCAAAAGCCTCACCTTCTGATACCACCACATTGAGGGGTAGGGTTTCAACACACCAATTTGGGACAGACAAAGTAAATCCATTACACCCTCACATGGAACTGTCCAGAATAAATTATGAATCCTTTTGAATAACATACAATACGTTACCTTGCCCTTGCCTACCAGTTTCAACCATTGCTGCTATCTTTCCATTTCCCACTATCCTACAAAACACAAGACACCTTCTATCTCCCAATGTGTCTCACTTTATTGAAAGCCCATTTACTTTTACAAATAGCTCACTGTGACCATCACTCTCTTTCTCCCCTTCCCCTGATTAAATTTCTACTAAGCTTGGCATCCACAGTAGTATCTCTCACAGTGCCATAAATAGTGAAATAAAAATTCTATAAGTTTTAATTGATACAAGTCACCAAAAAATGTATCTTCTTCTATTGATTCATAGTAGTAGAGGGGGCACCTTCATCTAAGTGGGACTGTTTCATCATACTTTTTCTGTTAAGTTACGACTGAATACATATTTTTATTTAGGTAATTTATAGCCAACCATGGCAAGAATAGAAGAGTAAGGGAAAAGTCTCTCTGTCTCTGTCTCTGTCTCTCTCTCACAGACACACACACACACACACACACACAAATACTACTTTTCACCCATTATTACATGAAGCATGTTAACTGAATGTAAACCACATGCCCCAAGCTGTTCTACAACCAACAAATTATTGAAAAATCACTTGAAATAAAATCTGGTAAAAAAAAAAAAAACTGGCATATTGTTGCTAGCCCATGAATCCAATTTTTTCTTAATTTTCCCACATTTTTGTTATGCCAGGTATTGCCATGACAACATGTGTGAACCTCAGAAAGGCTCTTTTCCTCAGTGTAGCCCCACAGCAGTCAGGAAATGTTCTTGTATGAATGGCAGAGCATAAAAATCTCAGAATTACAAATTTTATCCCATTGCAGATATACATCCATTCCCTGTCTTAAAATGACATTGCTCCTTTTACAGAACAGCAAGCCAAATGTGAATGTATTCACAAAGCAGTAGGCTGAAGAGCATGTGGAATGCTGAACAACTAATAAACAAGAATGTAAATGAAACTGGACGTTCTGCCTAGAAAACAGAATCTATGTGGAAACAACAGTATTCAGTGCCAAATTTTAGACCCTTTGAGAGGCCATTCAACTATGTTCTCTCTAAGCATAGGGCCAAAGAGGAAACAGGTGAATTTTCCATCAATACACAGTATGGAGGTATAAGGTGTAAAGATTGTAAATCTACTCTAGGAAAGACAGAACAAAAGGATGAAGAGTCAACCAATCATCCCTAATTTGACAAGTTGACATGCCAACATACTAATAGCTACCATCACCCATAGCAAGTCCTAGGAATCTCTTCATAGTTGAGCTCCATGTTTTATAATTTATTTAGGCTTATTAGAGGTTATATTTTTGTAGCACTATTAGATACCTCAAAGGCTAATACTGGTATCAAATGGCATGTATCTTATCTCAGATTACGTGATTGGACAAATCACTTTCTTCTGGTCCAATCTTTAAAGCAAAGCTAACCATTTCCCAAAGTCATAAGTATAAAACACTCTATAGGGCTTCCCTGGTGGTGCAGTGGTTAAGAATCTGCCTGACAATGCAGGGGACACAGGTTCGAGCCCTGGTTCGGGAAGATCCCACATGCCGCAGAGCAACTAAGCCTGTGTGCCACAACTACTGAGGTTGCACTCTAGAGCCCGCAAGCCACAACTACTGAGTCCACGTGCCACAAATACTGAAGCCCACATGCCTAGAGCCCATGTTCCACAACAAGAGAAACCACTGCAATGAGAAGCTCGTGCACCGCAATGAAGAGTAGCCCCCATTTGCCACAACTAGAGAAAGCCCTCACACAGCAACGAAGACCCAACACAGCCAAAAATAAATAAATTAATTAAAAAAGAAAACACTCTGTAAATATCAGGTGCTATTATTTTTATAAATAACAAGGAAGAGTAAGTGCATTCCAAAGAAAATAATGCTCAGTTTGCAGATCCTAAATATGGCAATAGGAAGTAACCAGGCCACATTTGGGAAACAAACAGTATACATCTCTGGTTGACCTGATAAATTCCACAAATATTTTTGAAGCTTCCACTAGTCTGTAACTATTAGTTCAGAATAACTATACCTTCCTTTGATTTTGATGGCTTTTCCAACTTATCTCGCCGCAGGCAGTTAATTCTTTGCTAGGATTATTATCTGAAAATTAGAAGAAAAAAAAACAAGCTTCTACCTGATTTTAGGTCTTATGACCACAGTTTCTCTCCATTCCAATCCATGTCAAAATTTCTCATATATAGTTTTCACGTACCTGCTGAAAATTCTACAAAAATTGAGTGTAAAAAGCTCATTATTTTAGGTTCATTCTCTACCAAGATTTCAAAGTCATTTATTATCTA
This sequence comes from Globicephala melas, assembly GCF_963455315.2. Classification (NCBI taxonomy): domain Eukaryota; kingdom Metazoa; phylum Chordata; class Mammalia; order Artiodactyla; family Delphinidae; genus Globicephala; species Globicephala melas. The sequence continues at coordinate 70,578,810 of NC_083323.1, read as the reverse complement.
CCTTCACTCAAACAGTCTAATTTCATTTTCTGTCAAATTCTGGTCAGAGCAATTCCTTCCATTTCTGGAGGATGTTCTTAACCAGATCCACCTCTCCTCCAAAGCTTAGTGTCTTTCTCCTGAAATCTCTTCCTTGTCTTCCTGCATCTTCATTCTTTGCCCACTCATCAAGGGCAGGCGGCCTTGAATTATCTGACAATGTTTGAAACCTATTTACTCCTATGAATTCATTTAGCCCCTTCCAATTATATCACACCCCTTAACACTTGATTATATTTTGTCATATATATTTCACATTTCAAAATGGCCCAATTAGATTATAAATAGGCACAGGAAATTTTGCTTTTCCCATACATTGTACATGCCTCAAAAGGCAGGCTGATTGATGTATTAACTGATTAGAAGTGAATCTGGAAAGTGATTCACAGGTCTGAAAATACAACAAAACGGTTCCTATTTAACATTAAATTCATACACTTGCCCACTATCTCCCTTGACAAAAGGCTATTGGACTTGGGACTGTACCTCAAAATTACAACGAATGTCCATGGAGATAAAGGAACCTTTTTTGAATCAAATTCATAGGCTTAAGCCACCAGTACAAAGGAAAGAATGCTTTGTTTAGAATAACAAATTGTCTCTTTTGAGTTTCATGACAGGATGTGCAATACGTTTCCTCTAAGTGTTAAGATACGATTTAAATGTATTAGTGATTCATACTACTCTAAAATCAGAAATGTAGCTTTCTGAGATGGAAATTATCTGTTACAGTGTAAACTATGCGGTCAGCATTATTTATATTTAGTATTTAGATTTTACAAGGAATGAAAAAATGTCATACCACAGCTAGAAAGGGTGTGCACATTGAATGCAACACTCATGAAAAGGTCTGTGTCTTGACAGTAGTTTGGTTTATTTTTGGTGGTGGTGTGTTTTCATTGCTGTATGCGGACGTTCTCTAGTTGAGGCGAGTGGGGGCTACTCTTCATTGCAGTGCGTGGACTTCTCACTGCGGTGGCTTATCTTGTTGTGGAGCATGGACGCTAAGTGTGTGGGCTTCAGTAGTCGTGGCACACAGGCTTAGTTGCTCCTCAGCATGTGGGATCTTCCCGGACCAGGGCTCAAACCCATGTCCCCTGCATTGGCAGGCGGATTCTTAACCACTGTGCCACCAGGGAAGCCCTTGATGGTGTTTTTGATCAAAGCTGTTTCCATAGTTACAATACTATTACCCAGATCACGCACTGTGTGATAAGCCACTGTATTTTTTAATGTTACTTGGTTGCTAAAATATGAAATTCAATTTAAATGATTATTTAAAATTTATATGGAATATATGTCTAAAAATAAAGGGGACAAATCTTCTATGCTTTTTTCTGTTAATGAGGAAGACATTTTAAAGTTTCATATAATTTAGTCTTTTGGAGATAGATACGGCTAGATCTACTCTCAGAAATTATCCCTTCTATACAGCTTGATTTGAGGGACTACATTTATTATTAGTATTTGATTTTACTATTAATCTATTAAGTAAAATAATACTGTGCTTCAAAAGAATGAATCCATTCTCTGGATATGCAGACTACATACTACTTACTGCCTCTTTCAAAAACAAATTAGGCCTAGTTTTTATGGAGAAATTCAGGGAGAAGATAAATAGAGGCTTCAGCCATGGACAGGAGTGACACACTGTTCCTTCTGACAGTTTCCAGTTTTATAGCTCTAATCTGATCTATTTTAAAGAGCTGTCGCCTGAAGTCAGACTAACAAATTTTATTATGTAACTGAAATATTGCATGCCTTGTGCCTTAAGTTGGGGGAATTCCTTCCTCAGATAAAATAATCTGAGTCTCAGTCTGGAGGAGTGCAACAGTTTGGGCAAGAGCACATGACATGCAGAGGTCTGCAAAAGCGAAGGGATAGGTGTTGGGTGAAGGAAAGGACAAGATGGAAGAGCAGAGGGAAGAAGTGCTGGGAAGGCTCGTTCTCCCTGAAGCCCCCACTCCCTGCAGGAGCTCCCCTGGGGAAGCCGGAAGATTCATCACATTCTGAAATAAATTCAACAGTGAGCTGTCCCCTAGATTAGAGTTTCCTTGGTTATTTCCTCCTGCAAAGGATTTTTGTTACCATAGAGAAACGAAAGCACGTTTATATCCAGAAACTTCCAATACTCAAAACTCCGTGCATTTTATCTACTGACTACATATTTACAGATTAAATATGATGGGTGTGAATATCAGGAAGTGGTTGAAATAACAGCAGCAGTGTAACATAAGTTAACACTAACTTCATCTGATCCATCTGTCCATGCCAAGAACACCAAAGTAATTGCCATTTAACAATCCCTGCACCTGGGTTCTGTATTAAATTTCAGGTGGGTTTTTATACAAATTTCACCTTAATTTAATACCAAAACCCTGAAATGAAGTCACCCTAAATGCACCGGTGGACTCAGTCAAGTTAGATGCTTTGATATGATAGCTACAGTTATATATTATAAAAAGAAATTTAGAGCTATTATATTTCCATGTTTATTCTCCAGTTAGTCATATAAAATTTTAAAGTTCACATAATTTTCCCAAAGGAAACTTGAATTTCTCTGCATGGCATTATGATAGTCATGGCACTATTAGAAAAATAATGGTAATTTTACCTCTGATTTATGGATTTGGATGAGTCATATATATATATATGATATTAATTGAACAGGATGAAATCCAGAAGCAAATACTCCTCTTCCCATCTCTGCACAAAAGTTCTGAATTCTGATCTGCCAGAAACATTATTTATTAGCCCAGTAGATGCTTCAAGCTCTGAAATGCTCACAAGTCTGTCGGCACATTCTGCTTAAACCTTTGAATGTCCCTATCCACGTTTGCTCTTTTGCCCTGTTTCTCTCTCTCTCTCTCTCTCTCTTTCTCTCTCTCTCACACACACACACACACACACACACCCCACAGCTTACACTTCCTTTCTCAGTTTGTGATGCACTTGCTTTTGTAAATTTGAATGCTCAAGGGAATTTGGGGACTGTTGATCATGTTTATTTTTTACTATTTCATAAAAAAAAAAGTTTGAATCAACAAACTTCCCATCAACACTTTGTCTTTTCATAGAGCTAAATTTCCCCCTCTCAATTTCTTCTAACTCTAAGGGGGGAAGAAAGAAACTTTTAGCCAGTCCCTATGATGAGACAGGCACTGTTTTAGGTACTTGCTGTACTTATGTCATGTAATCCTCAAACTGCTCTGAAAGATTCACTCATTTTATTTCTATTTCTGTTCAAACATCACTCTATCAGGAAAGCCATATAAAGTCTTTATAAACCTACCTAAATAGAAATTCCTCTTATCATCTCAGTCCCCTTTTCCTAAGATGTTTTTCTTCTTAGCATTTATTATCGTCTGACATATTATATAGATTTTGTTTGTTTTGTTTCCCCCCGCTACATCATAAGCATCATGAGAGTGACCATTTTTCCTGCTTTCATTCTGAGCTCTGTCCTCATTGCAACCTACACTTAATAGATGTAAATAAATATCTGTAGAATGAATGATTAGATAAGTAATTGAACTAGGGGTAAAGAACAAAGACAGTAATCTTAATGTCTGGGCTCAACTCCCCATGGAGTCAATGTAAGGTAGCTGTTAAAGCGTGTAACCTTGGAGTCAGACTGCTTGGGTTGGAAGCCCAGCTTTAGCATTTACTTTACCATTCTTTGCTATGTGACCTTGGATGAGTTACTTCACTGCAACTGATTTCAACGTTCCTCATCTGAAAGATGGTGATCATAGTAGCAACCATCTCATAGGGTTATGTGAGAATTGTATTAATGAACACAATATACTTAGAAAAGTATTCGGCATTCCACGTTAAAAGTTGTCATTAACTCAGTTCACAGATGAAGAAACAGGAGTTCAGAGAAGTCATAGTACATATTAGGTGAGAGGGTTTCAAGCAGAGCTCCTGATGCCACAGATGACTTTTTTAACTATAGATAGTTATTTTTTCCTCTAAATTGGATTTTTTCTCCTCTTCTTCCTCTTTTTTCTTTATAATTTTAATAACATGATTATTAAAGGTAATAATTGGATTTTGAGGTATTACCCAAATGTAAGCTTTGTATGTCATAAATAAAGTGTTCTCTCTCTTTAAGGAAATAATCATGGAAAAAGATAATAGGGTGAGAAAAATGCACTTATATATGTAAGAGGAATAATAACTCATAGTCTCATTTTTCTCTAAAATCTTTCAGTACTAAATTTTCTACCTACAGAGATAGCTTTGACTTGTCATTTAAAAAATGCTTGACCATGAAGTGTTATGCTGTAACAGCACCACAAATATAGGTTCTTTTAAGTGTTAATAAGGCTACTTGATTGCTAATTTAGTAATTTTGTCTTAGGTATTTCATATGATGAAAGATACTTTTGGCTTTGCAGATTTTAAAAAATATGTAGTAGCATCTACCTTTTATCCTATCATAACAGTCATTTCTCTGATACTCTGTAGTAGTTTTTTTTTTTTTTAACACACTTCTTTTCTCTTTTGTTCAGTGAATCCTTTCTTCATAAAGCAATTTACCGGGAATCCAATATAAAAGTAGAGTCAATCTGATTGAAATAAGATTGGGAATTGCAAAGTCCAGCTCACTCAATCCCTTCTCTACCTCAGCACAGAAATGCCCTAAAACACAGAGAAGACTCCAGGGTAAGATTGTCATTTCAAAAGAAATACTGTGAAGCAGAATGTATTTTCCAGACCCCACTTTGGCCTTTGGGAAACTAATCTAAACATTGCAATACCCAACTGGGCTTCAGGACAACGAGCCCCTGACCAGGCTAGTTCATCCAGACCCCACCCTGGGTGCTGAATGACAGTCACCTCAGCTCAGGGGCTGTCTGCCTGCTTGGAAAATGATCACCTGTGAGATTATAATTAGGGACATTTCCCCGACAGGGAAGACACGAAAATTTCTTAGATGTTGCCTACAATAATCACTAAACATCCATTTTTCAGTTTCAATAAGATGGGAGTTTATTTAAAGCAGGTCAAGAAACTGATTATTATTTTTCACAGTGTTGTCTAAAATATATCTCAGCAACAAATAATTTAGAAGTATTCTTTTAATTTTGGAATATTTTTTCTAATAACTTCTAAATGTACAAAAATTATTTCATGTGATTTGGGTGTATAATTGTGTTTTGGGTTTTTTTTCCCAAGGTGGGATATTAACTTGATGTGTTTGCCTAATAATATTTCCCAGTAGAACAGAGAGTCATCAAAAACTGATATTGAGTAAATGGTGATGGGATTGATTTCCTCTGACTGCGCACCATATATGAGTGAATATTTTAAATTGCCTTGAGTGAATAGAATCTCTTAAATATATTCAATTTCCAACCTGATATTTGGGCTATAGTATTAATTTGCTAGCAAATACTCTTTAAGAATAAAATACTCAAGTCTGTTAAAAACTTGTCCAGCTACAATCATATGGTGAATTATTACAAACTGTATTAAAGTTTTGTTGTATTGACAAAGCTGAGATTTCAACAACACAAAAGACACTGCTTAGCTCATGCAGCTCAATAACAAAAAAAAAAAAAACCACAACCCAATCCAAAAATGGGCAGAAGACCTAAAGAGACATTTCTCCAAAGAAGATATACAGATTGCCAACAAACACATGAAAGAATGCTCAACATCATTAATCATTAGAGAAATGCAAATCAAAACTACAATGAGATATCTCACACCGGTCAGAATGGCCATCATCAAAAAATCTAGAAACAATAAATGCTGGAGAAGGTGTGAAGAAAAGGGAACACTCTTGCACTGCTGGTGGGAGTGTGAATTGGTACAGCCACTATGGAGAACAGTACGGAGTTTCCTTAAAAAAACTGCAAATAGAACTACCATATGACCCAGCAATCCCACTACTGGGCATATACCCTGAGAAAACCATAATTCAAAATGTTCATTGCAGCTCTATTTACAATAACCAGGAGATGGAAACAACCTAAATGCCCATCAATGGATGAATGGATAAAGAAGATGTGGCACATATATACAATGGACTACTATTCAGCCATAAAAAGAAACGAAATTGAGCTATTTGTAATGAGGTGGATAGACCTAGAGTCTGTCATACAGAGTGAAGTAAGTCAGAAAGAGAAAGACAAATACTATATGCTAACACATATATATGGAATATAAGAAAAAAAAATGTCATGAAGAACCTAGGGGTAAGACTGGAATAAAGACACAGACCTACTAGAGAATGGACTTGAGGATATGGGGAGGGGGAAGGGTAAGCTGTGACAAAGTGAGAGAGAGGCATGGACATATATACACTACCAAACGTAAAATAGATAGCTAGTGGGAAGCAGCCGCATAGCAAAGGGAGATCAGCTCGGTGCTTTGTGACCACCTGGATGGGTGGTATAGGGAGGGTGGGAGAGAGGGGACGCAAGAGGGAGGACATATGGGAACATATGTATATGTATAACTGATTCACTTTGTTATAAAGCAGAAACTAACACACCATTGTAAAGCAATTATACTCCAATAACGATGTTAAAAAAAAAAAAAAGATAATATGCTAAACAAAAGGACAAATACTGTCTGATTCCACTTATATGAAGTACCTAGAGTAGTTGAACTCATGGAGACAGAAAGTAGAAGAGTGGTTGCCAGGGGATTGCTAGGGAAGGAAATGGGGAATTGTTGCTTAATGTGCATAGGATTTCAGATTTGCAAGAAAAAAAAGATCTGGAGATTGGTTGTACAACAGTGTGAATATATTTACCAGTACTGGACTGTGCACTTAGAAATAGCTAAGATGGTAAACTTTATATGTTTTTATTTTAACCACAATTTAATTTAAAATAAAAAAATTGGGGCTTCCCTGGTGGCGCAGTGGTTGAGAGTCCGCCTGCCGATGCAGGGGACACGGGTTTGTGCCTCGGTCCGGGAAGATCCCACATGCCGCGGAGCGGCTGGGCCCGTGAGCCATGGCCGCTGAGCCTGCGTGTCCGGAGCCTGTGCTCCGCAACGGGAGAGGCCACAGCAGTGAGAGGCCCGCGTACTGCAAAAAAAAATAAAAAATAAAATAAAATTTAAAAACCTAAAAAAAAAAAAAGACACTGTTTAGCACTGATAGCAACAATTTTAATTTTATAAAAATTGAGAAAAGACAAACACAATGGAATGTCTGCACACCCTTTTAGAGGTGTGTAATTTTCTTTCTAAGCCTATCTCATGTTCTAATAAAAGGCACAATCCTTTACTCAGCCCCACATGTAAGGGCTTAATAACTGTTTTTTGTTGATGAGGGGGTGGAGAATGATTAATAATGGGGAGAATTTAACTTAATAAATATTCTGTATACTTTGTATTAAGAAGAATTAAACTAGCTGTGATCACTAGTTTTGTGGACATCTGCAACTACAAAGTTCACCAGGTGACCAATAGTTTCAGTGCAGCCTCATAAAGATCACCCCTTGATTGGGATTAGAGCTGATAAATAGCTCTTTAAAAAAAAAAAAAGAAAAGCTCCGTTTGCTGCTTGGCTTCACTTCAGGTCCTTTTGTTACCACCTCATCCATCATAAAGCCTGGGTTGTCTCTTGTGATAGCAATTTCCCAAAGGGTTGTAATATGTCACGCCATGTGGAATTTCCTTCTCTAGGTTCTTGAAGAATGTCTTTGGTCCATCCCTCTTGTTTAGAGGTGCTCTATACCAGCTGTACCCTATTAGCTATTCTCTCAATAAAATATATTATTATATTAAAGTGGCGCTGAACATATATTGGATATTTAATATGCAAGGCATTTGCGCTAAGCATCTTAGGATCCCTAGCTTATCCCAATTATACAGATGTTGAAACTGAGAAAGATAAGGTCGGTTTTCCATATTTAATATTAGTTATTCAGTATCAAAAATGGAACTCCAATCTAGATCTGATTCTTACATCTTGACAATATATTGCCTCTAAATACCCAGCTTGTATTATTGTGTTAATTCATTCATTCATTGGTTTAACAAACATTTATTAAGTACCAACAGTAAGGTGTTGGAATATAAAATGCATAGAACAGAGTGCCTGGCCTCTTAGGTTTCTCCACATGGTGAGAAATTTTAAAGCTTCTAAATAATAATATAAATAAATAAATAATTGTCAAATGGGTAGGGAGGAAAACACAGTTCAATAATTGTGGAAGCCAAGGATGAAGTTCTCAAATGGGGGTGATATTGGAATTGACGAATAAATAGGTATTGGGATATAAAAAAAGTAGGTTGAGGGCTTCCCTGGTGGCACAGTGGTTGAGAGTCTGCCTGCCGATGCAGGGGACACAGGTTCGTGCCCTGGTCCAGGAAGATCCCATATGCCGTGGAGCAGCTGGGCCTGTGAGTCATGGCCGCTGAGCCTGTGCGTCCGGAGCCTGTGCTCCGCGACGGGAGAGGCCACAACAGTGAGAGGCCTGCGTACCGCAAAAAAAAAAAAAGTAGTTTGACTTTGAAGAAGAACATCAAGGCTAAAGCACAAAAGTGGCAAAACTTGAGAGATAGACAAAGTCATAACTTGTTTACATTCTAATAAAAATAAATATTCTAGATGTAGATATAGGGTAAACATGAGAGTATTTGAAGCATCTCTATGACTATAGGGTACACTCTCTAAGGATTCTCATCTCGGCATTCAGCACTGATCTTAGCCTTTTAGTAGGTGCTCTGTAAACATTTTCTGATCCACTTAATGGGTTACAAGAAAGGGATGTAAGGAAACTAAGTCAAAAATAATTTAAGGAAAAGCCCATGAAAGGGAAAGAGACAGTTGGCCTGGGTTGAGAAAAGCTTGAGCACAAATGCACTAATTATTGAAAATTTGAAGAAAGTGGAAATTTGAATATGTGAATGTGACAAAGCACTGTGGAGAGAGTAAGTGATCACACATAAAACTACATATGTAGTGAAAGGACAGGCAGTAGAGTGAAAAGAAAGTTAGAAATACTAAGGATAAATGGAAGAGTGGTAAACCAATAATGAGAAATTATTGGTAAACCAATAATGAGAAAATGTTGCTGATTCTCCATATGATGAATTTCCAAATGATGACTCCCAGTGATAGACTTCTTGGACAGTATAATACTAGTATCTGGCTCTTCTGAATGATTTCCTGTTTTACTCCTCTTTAATAATAATGATAACTTACATTTGAATGGATTTTTATTTTGTAAAGTGCTTTCATACCCATAATCCCACTTAATTGTACAATAATTACGTGAGGCACTCAAGGTAGTTATTACTCCCATTTTACAAATGAAGAAGCAGAGGATAGGCTCAATCATTTGCCCAATGGTACTTTCCAGTCCATGTAAGAACCAGAGCAGACTTGCAGATCATGGCAGCTGGACCCTTATTTTGCAGATAAAGAACATCCTAAGGTACATGTCTGGACCAGCTCCAGGGTAAAGAGGTGGCAGCAAGGCCTGCCTATCTCATATCTCCCAGTCAAGCGCATTTCTAATTTATCCAAACTGTTTCTTTATTATTGTCTATATCATAGGCTTTTAAAATGTAGAAATTTTCATTTATCTTTGTGCTGCATTTTGAGATTGATAATATCCCTGTATTAAAAGATTGTACCTCATAACTCTGTCCCAAAGCAGTTTTATCTGCAGAAGCACTGACAGATAAGATTTTGTGAAGATTGTCTATCTAAGAAAGTGAGGTGATCCTGTTCTTTTTTGGTTCCTTAGCTGAACGAAGACAATAGGTAAGAATTTGAAAAAAAAAAAAAAAGTATATAATACGTCATTCTTCCTGGCATGGTCCCAGTTTTGAGGCCCTTCTCTGTGGCTGCTAGTATCTGCCTTATTAAGGAGAAGGTGCAGAGGAAGGAATCAACATGCTCCCCAGATTTTATACAAACATATTTGAACCACCACCAACCCCAGTACCATCCAACCACACACAGAAATCTAAGATTAGAATTCCTTCTGTTTACTGGCTACCATATTTTATCTTTAAATATCTGAAGAAAGTCCTTGCTGATTATTCAGCAGAGATAATTCCATATCTAATAGTTTATTTTATTAAAAGATTTATTTTATGAGTATTGCATGCAAAAAATATCCAGAAACAATGGAAAAAAATGCACTTCAAGTTTGTGGGGAAATATAGACTTCATAGAAGATACAAAAACAAGAAAAAATTAAAAACCTTTCCTCAAAGGGCTTTTGTGTTGAATAACAAGCTAACGTTTATATTCAATTAATGATGAGAATCTGTCTTACATCGCAAGCAAAAAGCTTTAATAATGTTGTCAGGTATTCCTGTATTACAAAGATTTAAAATTATAGGTTTAGGTCTGCACAATGGAATGTTTACTGCTCAGTTTGAAGAGTTCTCAAGTAATACTCTTCCAGTTAAGGTCAAACTCAAGATGCCTAGTTCAATTCAGACAACATGCTCTTAGATCAGTCAGAAAAGAGCAAAAATCCCTGCTTCTGCTTTGCTTAATTTTGTCTTTTAGATGCAATAATTTCTAAATATTTTAAAGAGACAAATTATTGTAATGATTTCCCACCTAGCTGCTGGATTAAAGCAGGGAAATTTGTAAATGTTAACACTATGACTATTGTGAGAAGAAATTATATTTATTATACTTGACTTGTTTGGCTTCTGTAACTCAATTTCAGTTTTTGATACAAAGATGTTAATGCAGCACAGAGATTTACCACACCATCCTACTCCACAGCTAGAATCACCATAACGTTTCAACCAGGATTTCATTTATTAAAGTTTGCCATAGAGAGATGCAGAAGTAAAATGATTTCTCAGTAAAATGCAGTTTGATTAGAATAACCCAAGAGAAAACTTTGGAGAGTAGATAGAGGCAGGAAAGGAGAGGAGAAAGAGGGAAGAGGGGGAGAGAGAAAGAATGGTAATATTTTCTCCCTAGTTGATATACATCCTTGCTTATAAGTCCTTATTTTTCTCATCGATAAGGCAATTTATTAAGTGGTGAACATTTTTGGTCTACCCTATCACTTCCTTTAGGGGACCATCTTTTCTCTCTCCATATGTTCTTTGTGGAACTGTCAGTTATCATGTTCCACCCATACCTAAAGTAATGTATAAGACTATTTAATCCACAGTTCTCTATTCCTCAGGATATAGTGATTAGTATAGGAGCAGGCATGTGACCTAGGCTAATCAGAGTCTTTCTGAAAACTAATAGAGAAAATCTCAACTCCCTTTGGACTATGAGATATAAGAAGACAAGTTGGAGTCTGCCAGCATCCCTCTTTTTCATTCATGCAGAAAGAGGTTGCCTGAGATTTAAGTTCACAGACAAACCTAGGGAATATTTTTCAAGTCTCTGGCTCTAACTATGTCTGGACTTCCCAGTAACATGAGTCAGTATGCTCTTTTCTTTCCTCTTTTCTTTTATTTTTTAATTAGGTTAACTTTACCGAGTTTGTTACAACCTCCCAAATTTGACAAATACAGACTTTATATGAATTTTCCTCAATTAATCCTCTCAAAACCTAATTTTACAGATGAGAGGCTTAGTGAGGTTAAATAAACTATCCAAGTTCAAAAGTAGAAAATGTCACAGCTAGATTCAAATCCACATAGTTTGACTGGAGTTTCCTTGAACACACTTCCAGTGCCATTAAATGGTTGGACCTTGTGGACCTGACATTCATGAGGGTCATATTTTTTCACTTTTCTTTGGTTTTTATTTTTCATTTATTCTATTATTTATTTTAATTAACATGACTTTATTTCTTTTTATTCTAATATGTATTTCATAGATGTTCAACTTTTTTCAACAATTTGTCCCCTGCCAGTAGAAAAAAACTCACTGTTAGCAAATATGAGAGCATGTTGCATATATAACTTGATAATTTAGAATAATTTGCAGCAATGAAGAACAAATAAAACAATGGCTTATGATTCTCAATTTATATTATTGATATTGTGCACATTTTATAGTTCAACCTCATTTCTGGTATTTTTTCTAAGATGTTTAGGGTAGATGGTGAGAGAGAATTGCTAGGCAGCAAAAGATTGTCATGTCTCCTATATGTCCCTTCCTTCTGTCACTAAATCCAGCTTATTCTTTCTCTACTCCACCCATGAAGTCTCTTTTCCAATGTCATGGTCACTAAATCTTTGCATACATAAATCAAAAACTTCCTTTTCCTAGCCCTCTCTTATTCCTCCTTCCTTGGTCTCACCATTCCATTCGCTGCTACCACAATTATATGCAATTAATTCTCTACCTGCCTACTTGCTCTGCCACATGTGAAAAAATTGTATTAATTAGGGACTTCCACTCTGCTCAGCCATGAATATGCAAAACTTATGACATGATCTATTGCCTTAGAAGCAGTATGTTTAGTTGGGAAGACAGACATGTTAATAAAATTCTATAGAGTATATACAGCTTTCAAGGGAAGTCCAGATATCAGACCAACAACACAAATAAGACCCAGTGAGAATTTTAGATCTCGGTCATCAGGGTCAGACAAGGCTGCAGAGACATAGTTGGAGAAGGAGAAGTTGTGTCAAACAGAGGCATGCCAAACAGATGACACAACAGGCAGAGAGACATGAGCCATAAAGGAATTTGCTTAGGTCACAGAGACATTTTGGGGATGTCTACCCTATTTATAATTCATCCTTTATCAGCAACTCCCTTCCCTGACACTTCTCATCCATAGTAGTTGGTCCTGTAGCAGCTATATTTATACTCTATGTCTGTAACTACACACTCCTGATTACAGTTCATTAGACCAGAGTGCTGCCTGATCCAAGTTGAATACATAAGCATGCCTCCCACCAGAACTTAGAATTTGGCTTAAAAGAGAAAGAGTGATTTTAAGCTATTAAATCTATACTTTGTGAGCTTCTCTAGTAAACCTGCTATGTGGACAAGAGAGGCAAAGAAAGACGTGAAGCCATGAAGAGAACACAGATTAGACTGGAACAGGGAAAGTCCTGATCTATTCATTCATACAACAAAATATACTACAGAATTATGATATGGGAGGCATGGTGAAGGTTCAGAGAGCAAAAGGGTAAGAAAAAAAAATGCAGGCTCTGCTCTCATGAAACCAGAAGCCTAATGAAAAATAGACAATAACCAAACAAGAAGACATCAGACAGTGATTAAGGCTGTAGTGCAATAAATCAAGGGAATGTGGAAAAGAATGTCTTGGGGACTAATTTGGAATGGAGGGTTTAGAGAAGATGTCTATGAGGAAGTTTCATATAAACTAAGATTTAGTGACAAGAAAAACTCATGAAACTATGGGGAGGAACTTTCCAAGCTGAGAATATAGGAGAGAGTAAATTTAGCATGTTAAAGGCACAGAAAGAAGGTCAGTGTGATTGGAGCTTAGAGACTGAAGTCAAGAATATTAACAGTGAGATAGAGAAGAAATGGGGACCAGAGGAGGTAGGATTTTTTTTGCCAGGTTAAGGATTTGGAATTCTATTTTAAATTCAATAATAACCCATTAAAGCATAGAAAGTAGGCCAATGACATGCTTTGATTTAAGTGCTAAAAAATCACTTTAACTTGCAAAGTGGATTTTAGTAAGGAAAGAGGAAAGCAAGGAAGTCAGGTCACAGACAACCTGAAATAGCTCAAGTTAAAGAAAATGGAAACTCTTACACCAAGCTAGTGCTACTGTAGATGTAAGAAAGGGTGCATAGGGAGATAGAGAAAAGGCTTGTTAATAGATTGGAGATAGAAGATGGAGAAAAAGGAGAAAGCAAGAATAATTTCTTGGCTTTCGGATTAAGCATTTAAGTAGATGAAGATGCAATTTTCTGAGATGGGTATGACTGTGAGAAAAACAAATTTGGAGTTTAGTGGGGTGACTTAAGAGTTCTGTTTTGACCATTCTGAATTTGAGTTGCCTATAAGACATCAAGGTGGATAGGTCAAATGGGCAATTAGATATTTGAGTCTGCAGTCCAGAACAGTCTGCAGTAAAGATATAAATTGAGTGTTAATCATCAAATAGATAGTATTTAAAGTCCTGAGCTGGAGGATATCACCTAGACAAAATGTATAAATAGAAGAAAAACCTCTAGCCAGTTATAGATTAGGACAAGGAGAAAAGTCTTCAAAGAAAACAGAAATTTTCCAGTGTGGTAGAATGAATACACTGGAGTGTGATATTTCAGAATCCAAGAGAAGAAAGGGTTTCAGGAAGGATGGAGTATTTCCCTATGCTGAATAGTCTGGGAAGTTGAGTAAGATGAGGATGTGAGTATAACCACTGAGTCTGGAAATGCTGAAGACTCTGATTTGTTGACAGTATCAGTGCCAGGATAGTGATGGGGAGAGAGGCTGTACTGGAGCAAGTTGAGGAGAGAATCAGAAATGATTTAGTGGAGGAGTTGAATTGACACAACTCTTTCAAGATTCTCTTGTGAAGGAGACCAGAAATATTCAATAGGCTGGAGGAACTAAAGGAGTAAATTCCCACAATATGACTGCACTGTCGAGACAGTGGTAGGGGATGGGACCAGGGAGTGAGTGAAGGAGTGACCTTTGTTTGAGTGGGAGCATCTCATCTATTGTAACGGGGGAACAAGCACAGGGTGTTGGTATCCAGGCCAGGAAAGTGGTAGAGTTGGGGCTATGAATGTGTGGGAGTTCCTGCCTCATTCTGTTTTCTCCATAAGGACATTAGCTAAGAGTAGGAAAAGAAGGTAGTTTGACATAACTGTTTTAGAGAACTGGAGACCAAACCTTCTAGGGTAGAATGTAGGATTCCTGACCAAAGTTGAGTGCTAACTTGAGATCTGTGGTCATGAATATAAGGTGACACCAACTGGTTCAGTTGTCCAGCAATACTTATTTGCTCAAGTATTAGTAGCTGGGATTTATCAGAGGTAGAGCTTTCTCACCCAGGAATTAAATGAAGGAGAGAGATGCACGATAGTTATGGGTTTTTTCAAGAAAGTGATTTTAATTATTGGACATGAAATCAATGGTATACAACCATAGCAATGAGAATTAGAGGGGTATGGTTGATATAAGAAAAAGAAGTAAAGAATTAAAAGTCTCAATAAGGACAAAGAATTAGTGGAGTAGAAGAACTAGAATAAGCAAGTTAAATGGGTAGGAGGTGCAAGGTAGCTTCTAGAGATTGAAAGAGAAATTCTGGCAGCGCTTGAGTTTTTGAAAATTAGAAATGTCAAGGGTAAAACTGTGGGTGTTGGTAAATGAGATAAGTTAAAGAAAAAAAGTGGAAGTGAGGCCAAAGAATTAAGAAGCCAAGGGATTAGATAGATATCTAAACAGATACTGAGTCAGCAAGAACTACCCCAGAGTAAATGTGGTGGAGATGAAAGGGAGCAAGGGCTCAAGTCATCTTGAATGAAAGGGGAGTGGCTGGAGGTTGGCAGGTGAAACTCAAAAGGAGGGTAAAGTTGATAAAATTTGTTGGCATAAACTTCAAAAACCCTGTGTATTTGAAAGGGAAGGATGAAGGCATTTTGGAAGCAGCATGGGGCAGGGCAAGTAAGACTCAGGCCTTCCTCTTCTCTGAGCTCCGAGGTATATGGAGAGAAAACACAACCTCTCCACTCTTGAGTTCTGCCTGGAGTACAGCATCAGTAGGAGATGGCCAGTTTCATTTAGGAAAAGAAAGGAGAAAGACTGTTCAGAAAAGAAGTTACTGAAAAAGAGGAGTTGGCTATTAATCTGCCACATGCTCCAAAAGGCACAACAGAAGGTATTGGAGGGTGGAAGCTGGCGACAGACTGGGTCACATTAGCCTCTGCAGTGTTAGCTTGTAATCCATGTAGGGATAGGATTTAATGAAAGACCCAGCCCACATACGGGCATGCATATATGTAACTAAAAGCAGTTTCACAAAACAATACTTTCCTATTTAGTATGTGTGGAACACTCTGACCAGTTGCAATCAGTTATAAATGAAAACAATGCCATTTTGGAGCCACTAACTCACTTTCACAAGTGGCTGATCGCCTGTGATCAGGGTTTGAAAACACTGCATTGGGTCCTGCTTTTCCTTCAGGTTCTCTGAAAGTTTTCCCTGTGGTTTTCTAAAGTGGTTCAGTTATTCTCTATCTTCTTTCCTTGCTTATTTGCTTTGTGATGCTTCTAATTTTCCCGTTTATCTTTCTAGTTATTATTGCCCACATTCTCTAAAAAAGTAAATTCTGGGGGACAGGGAGCTGTCTGTCTTGTCTGTCTTTTCACCACCAGCACAGTACCTAGTACATAACACGCTCCACATAAATACTGAATGGATGAATTCTTGAGAATACCAATTTTACATGTTCTGGACTAGAAAATATCTAAGTTATCTCTAGCACTACGTTCTAGACCTCAGCTATGCTCACTAAATAAATATCCTCTAGAAGGTGCCTAAAAAGTTTTTCTTCATCCTTTTGCTTAGCCTATACATCAAACAATAAAGAAGAAAACTTAGCTAGGTATTGACCTTCTGTCCTTCCATATTCACTTTCTTGCCCTTTTCACTCTGTTCTGTGACCCTCTGTTGACTGCATGTCCTGTGGCTTCCAGCTGGCTCTGGCCTGTAAAGGCCCCAGCAGGAGATCCAGAAGTAGAGGAGCGGGAGGCCAGGTGTTTCTTCACCAGACTCTGACTCTCTCCCTCCATGGACGCAGGTTGCAATGGCTGTGTTCTTTCCTGTGCCCCTTCTCCTTGTCCCTTGAGGCCTGGACGCGACAACCGTCCTCTCTCCACCCCAGCCACAAACAAGCCACAGAACCTTGTTTCATTCTCTTACCTCTGTCCAAGGCTTTCTAAATGCTTTCTTCTTTAAACTCTCCCCACTCACCTCATTTGAGTGTACCATTTGTCTCCTGCCTGGACCCTGGTTGAAACAGAAATATATTCTATTTAAAATGTGACAGAACCATCCTAGGTGCCTCTGGGTTTAAAAGTCATGCCAAGGGCATTTCTGAACAAGTCTATAGAGGCCTAGGAAGATACATTCTGCACACCCCACATCTAAACTCATAGAATTAAGAGGGTGTTTTGTAGCTACAGGCAAACATTCCATTATAACCACAGTAGTGTCATTCCTTCAATCGAAAAACATTTACCAACCACCTACTATGTGCTGGCTATTGACACAACAACAAATAGGTCACAGTGCCTGCTGCCACGGAACTCAAAATGTTCTTGTGGAAATCCTAACCTATGCTTGGTATTCAAAGCAAAGGGTTGAGGGTAAGCGTTGAGAGCAATATTATGAAATACAAAAATATTCAATGTGAAAGCTCAGGAGAGAGCAACTAAATATATCAATATTATAACATCTCAATTTGATAATTAGATATTGAGTGTTTTGACAGATAAGAAGTAAAAATACTATCTCTTTTTCTAACTAACACTTAGGTGTTATTTGATATAGAATTTTAAAAATCAGGAAGAACGTATGCACATGTATATTTCTTCCTTTGAGAGACAAAAGAGTAAAACACAGTTATAAAGCAGAAAGGAGTTACTTAGCTAATTTGAGACTAATTTTTTTAGATTAGGTAAGAGGCTATCTTCAGTGTAACATTCAAATATGAAGCAGTTGCACTTCTGTATTAAGATCTGTTACACACAGAGATTTTTATTAGGGTCCATTGAATTTATTTTGTTGTGTGCACATCATTTTGGTCTCAAACACTTAGCTGTAATAGACATTTTCATCTCACCTCAAGGGGATACTGAGAATGACTCATGAATTGGGTTTTGAGATAAAAAGGTATTAGTGGAAGTTTCCAAAATAAACCTTAGATTCAGTCCTTAGCAACAACCTTACTTTTCATTATGAGTAAAGAAGTACAGATTGGTAATTTAGTGCTAACACATGTTAAAAGGTTTCTACATATTTCTTTTCTGTAAAGTGAGGAGCCATTATTGATCCTTTGATACTTGTTCATAAATTGTTAACATGAATGAATCGGCAAAATCAAAAAAGTACTCATGAAAATTAGTTAATATTCAATATCATGAAAAAAAGAAAAATCCTTTAAAAGTCACATTCAGATGACAGTGATGTTGGGTTTATTGAATTTCTGTTGAAACTTTACAAAACCTTTTCTTTCCCTTATTTTTTTCTGGAAGTTAGAAAGACATACCAATTACAATAAAATAGGAAGCTTGAAGTTGATTGTACAATATCTCAGGGGGGCTGAAATGCTTGGTATGAGATGTGTGTGAATTGTCTACCCCCAAAGATATGCTGAAGGTATCTGTGAATGTGACCTTATTTGGATACATGGGGTCTTTGCAGACGTCATCAAGTTAAGATGAGGTCATCCTGGATTAGTCTGAGTCCTAAATCCAATGACTAGTTACTTTATAAGAAAAGATAAGTTTGGACACAGACACACACAGATTTCTATCATTTTAAGCCACGCAGCTTGTGGTATTTTGCTATGGCTGCCTTAGGAAACTAACACAATATATAAGGTTTTCACAAGTGATCAGATGTTTCTTATTCATAGATAAAAGCCAAATACACACATTAAGTTAAAACAAGAAAGCAGAATGTAAATAATTATGAGAAAACCATAAATAAAACATGAAATCAGAGTAGCTATAGTAAAGACTTTGGAAGTTCCAAGACAAAACCTTTATTTCACATTCAGCAGAGACTTAAGCCTAGAATGATAAGAAACACACAATTCATCTTAAAATTTTATTATTATATATATAATAAAGATATATATATGTACATCCTTGAAATCGACATACCATCAGAGACAACACTCAGAAGTAGTGTATTGGCATCTCATTCATATTTCTGACATGTGAGGTATACGGTACTAATTACGTTTTCCCTGATGTTTGCCAAACTTGAATAAAGATTGGTATGAACACACAGAATGTATATATCAACTGAAAAAAAAATGCACAACAAGAGAGTTGTGAGTTAAGTTTTATCTGGGGCCAAATGAGGACTATAGCCCAGAAGACAGCCTCTCAGAGAGCTCTGAGAACTGCTCTGAAGAGGTAGGGGGGAAGCCAGTATTTATGTGATTTTAGTGAAGGGAGATACGTGCAATCAAGCACACATATTGGCAGAAGGTTGCTACTAGTCACGATGAGCAGATGTCTCTGTTAATGATTTCAGTGCCTTTTTAGATATGAGGAGATATAAGAAAGTGGACTCATAAAGACTCCTGAAAATATCTAACTAACTGAAGGCCTATTCTGCCAGTTTTTCCCAGAGCACAGACTGCCTCATTTCTGACCTCCACCCTGAACTCCTGTCGGGGTACGTTGAAGGTCAGCAACTGCTATGGCTAGTGACCTAATCCTTGTAGAGGCAGATGGTAAGTGACAATATTTAGTTGGCATGTAGAAAATGTTTTTGGCTTGAAAAATACACAAATATTTTATGACATACCGCAACATACTCTGCCTAAACCAGCACCTTATCTATTTTTTCTGTTCTTTACATCCCTATTGCCCACAACTTCTGCTTCTTTTTTTTTTTTTTTTTTTGGTGTAGCACAAATCTTTTGTAGCAACATTACAATTGCAACTCTATCAATTGGACAATAAAAGCATGGAAATTAACTGATGTTAATCGTGTAGTGGTCACTAATGTGCTACATTTGCATTAATAAATGCAAAATATACATTTTATAAAGGACAAATTTTGTGTTATGTTTTTATTTTCATTGCACTGTATAATATTGTAAGATTATTGTATGTCCTAATTTGCATTATAATTTTTTACTACATAAAAGGATCAATATAGCAACTTTGTATAAAAATAGTTTATTAGATTTTTAGGTTTTTTTGTAAAAAATTAACAGTGGGACTACCATTGCCAATTGTATATGAAATACGAATTTTACTCCCTATGGATAATTTATTTTATAAACATTCCATATTTGTCTAATAAAAGACATAAGTGATACTGTCAAATGATACTGATAAATGTTATTCTAATTCTGTTTCATACCAGCATTTTAAACTTTGGGCATTTTTAATATTGGAAAAACTTACCACTGTTGACTAAAGCTTGTTGCATTTGTAACAACATCTTTTGCCTTCTATCTCTCCCCACTCTTGTTCTTTCTCCCTGTCAGTGCCAAATTCAAACACTTTGTAGCATGAAAATAAGAAAGTGAGTTACCTATGTACTAATAGGGCTAGAATCTGAACCTACATCTAAGGTCAGATTTAGGTTTTACAGGCCTAAAGCTTCTACAATATGTGGCGGTAGTTGCTATTTAAGCAAAAGTAAACAATATTATGAATACAAAATGCCTGCCTGGGGCAAGCAAGAGGTCCTGAAGCTTAAACTCATTTTGTCAGCTCTTATCTGGAAATCTCTGACTTTAGGCATTTTCTTCCAGGTATTAGACACCTAATACAAGTTAGTTAAAGAAAAAATTTAAATACAATTAATTATTTTTTAAATCACTCAAAATTCAACCACCCAAAGTTAACTACTGTTAACTATAAATATTTATATATCCTTCCAGAGGTCTTTCCATACATATGCATTTATAAGTCTGCTTTTTTCCACTTAATATATTATTGATATTGAAAATGTAAACCAGATTACAACAGTCCCTGTTCATAACCATCTAATGGCTTCCATATATATTTGTATTACTTTTGTTTGTATCAAAATGACATGAGTTCTTAATTTAAAAAAGAAAACACTGCTAGAAAGCTTAAAGCTGATAACAAGAAGTCTTTGTCACACTATCATCAAATTCCACATCTGAAATGCAACCCCTTTAAATTCTTTAGCTACTTTTTGTGGTTTCTCTAAAATATAATAAGATATTTGTACAGACACCATTTAAGATATTATCTACTGAACTTCTAACATGGAATATATGAATTTAGTATTTTTATAATCCCCTTCACCAATTTTCTCTCCTCTCACTTTCCAAGCTATTTTGGTCAACTCAATATTCATGATACACCTTATGATGATTTTGTTAATGTTATTCATTGTAGAGCCAAGAGATATATGTTTTCTTCTTGTGCAACTGCACCTTTTCTTATGGAGTTAATAATTGTCTTTGTTATTTGTTATTCCCTTATTACTGCAGATCAAAAATATTTGAAACAAATTCCAGAAATTTTCAAAAAACAAAACTTGAATTTGCTGCACACAAGCAACTATTTACATAGCATTTACATTACATTTACAACTATTTACATAACATTTGCATTTTATTAGGTATTATAAGTAATCTAGAGATGAATTGAGGTATAGAGGAGAATGTATTATATCCAAATACTATGCCATTTTATATAAAGTACTTGAACATCTGTGGATTTTGGTATATGAGAGAGGTTCTGGAACCAATTCCCTGAGGATCGCAAGGGAAGACTGTATTCCTTCTGGAGTTCCAAACACACTGCTGTCCTCTTGACCTGCAACACAGCTGCTTCCCTGACATCTCTCAGGGCTTCTCTCATAGGCTGATCCCAATGTTTTCTTTATCTCATTATCTAACTTCAAGGTGGTTCTTTCTTATTTCTGCTCTCATAACAAGGCTGTTGCTTGTTTCTGCATATCCCCTTTCTGAAAATCCTTGTCTATCTATTCAAAGTATTTAAGTGTGGGGCACTAAAATTCGAATTGAAAGTTCTGTGTGCATGGGGGTAAACCTTATCGGTTGATAGGTTTCTCAGAGAGCGATTGAGTATTTCAGTGTTTGGAGAGTGAGGGGGAAAGCAGGTTTAGTGGTGTGTATGTTTGTCTGTATTCTTCTTGAAGCCTCACAATTATTTGTTTACTTTTACACAATTTCCTTGTTTCAGTACAAGAGCTGAGCTTCCCAAATAAGTACTGCAAGTGAATTTCACATGTTCCATGAAATATTGATTTCCTAAGTCTTTAAATGGCAAGTTGGAGCCTGGGTACGGTCATCGTGAGGTAATCATGTTTACCATTAGGCTCAACAGCCTTGTTTACACCTGTTGCCCCAGTGTAATTAAATAGCACCCCCTTGTACACTTAAATGTGTCCTGGTTTGGATGATAAATTATAATTTGGTGTTTTTCCTAACAATTTACATTTTTAATAAAAAATTTCATGAAGTCATTTTAATAAAAAAAACTGATACAAAAATAGTCACTCAGAGTGACAACCTCATTATTAAAAATTAAGATATTTTCTATGAAATCTTTATATAAATTTAATATTTCCCAAACACTTTGTTTTCCTTATGATTATTAAATACAAGTAAAGATATTGATTGTTTCACCAAACTCATGTAGATGTTTGCCAGCCACTCCGAGGGCCATATACATTTGTATTTTATATCTTTAGCAAGATATATTAAAGGTATGAGAAGCACTTTCTAGCATCACTCGGTTTGTTAGCATCCTCATAACAAATTTCAACTTTTCCCATTTTTATCCCTCAACTCACCCTGCTTCCTGGTACCTCTAATTCTAGAGCCTTTCCAGGGTTCTGTGGTGTTAATCGATTTGCTTTTTATTGACATTTGTACTCAACTTTCTTCTCCCTGGAAACAATTCCATCCTCTTTTAAATTTTAAAAATGTGCTCACATCTTTATATCACCGTTTCACTGTACCTTTCTCTCTGTATTGTGTGTTTATACATTTTTATTACTTCACCTTAATTTTAGTGAAGTCTTTTATGAGAAAATAAAAGAGGTTGGGCTTCCCTGGTGGCGCAGGGGTTGAGAGTCTGCCTGCCGATGCAGGGGACACGGGTTCGTGCCCCAGTCTGGGAAGATCCCACATGCCGCGGAGCGGCTGGGCCCGTGAGCCATGGCTGCTGAGCCTGCGCTCCGCAACGGGAGAGGCCACAACAGTGAGAGGCGCGTGTACCGCAAAAAAAAAAAAAAAAAAAAAAAAAAAGAAAAGAAAAAGAAAAGAGGTAAACATATATATTCATTGTGTGGTGCTTGACTAGATGGTCAATCCATTTTAAGTGTCTATACTTTCCATGCAAAAAATATCATAGCACTTGAGATTATTATTTGAAATCATACAGCCTGTTTGGCATTCCAGCTTCTTCTCTTTTTGGGTGATTCTAGGAAGGTTGCTTCAAATCTCTAAACCTCAGTCTCCTCATCTCTAAATATTAATTCTCTCTTCTTAAGAATGTCATGAGAATTAAATAGTATAATGTATTTAACATACTTAGCACAGTGCTTGATAGCATAATAGGAACTTAACATGTGCAAGAATGCTAGTGGCTTTGCACTGCTTCATACTATATTTTATACCAGATTAGTTGCTATTTTCCTTATGTTCTTTTGGGCATATTATACTGTTTAACTCAGACACCTAGTTAATGCAGCTGACAATTTAAAATACACAACTAACTTTATGATTAAAATTTCAGGTAGCATATAGAATTATTTTTTGGTTAACTAAAACACTGCTTTCTTTCTATCTGTAAGCTTGATGCCAAAGAGAGAAAATGAAGAAAGATAATGTAAGAATATATGAAAGAGAACATAAGCAAAAGAACTGAGAGTAAGTGTGAGAGAGTATACCAAATAATCTATGTCAGTGGTTCTCAAATTTTAGTTGAATTTGTTCAACTTACATACAATATACTAGCTTATACAAACAATATATTTTCCTGTTCCAACTCCAATAAATTATGATTAGGTAGTTCTGTGGGAGCACCCAGGAAGGCACACAGTTAATAAGTACCATATATGGGCAGCAGGTGGCTAGTGGACTATATTTTGAGACACAATAATCTTCCAAGAGCAAGGTATGAAAACTGAGGACAAAACACTACTGGCCTTTTATTACATAACAATGTAATGCATATACTCCAAGTTGTAGATGAGAGAACATGGCCCCATAATACAAACACTGAAAGATAAAGATATATGAAAAAATCATATAGCAGTCCAAAATAAATTTAACACAATTGTGTACTAACACCTCTCAGAAATAGCATCACAACCTCATAAAATAATTTGGGAAACTTGGACTTAATAAAAAGAAACAAATAATTAGAATGGTAAACACTTTCAACTTTCAATTTGTGCCAATAACTGATTTAAAAACTTAAATGAGTTAGTCCTCACAACAACCCTAAGAGGTAGGTGCTTTTAATAGTCTAAAGATGAGGAAACTGAGGCACAAATAGTTATGCAATTAATTAGCTTGAAGACACACACAACTATTAAGTGGCAAATGCAGGCACTCTGTCTCCGGAGATATGTTCATGACGACATTATAACTAGCAAAAGGAATAAGGTACGCTGACTCCAACTCTAATATTTAGTCTCGACCATTATATAGCTTTATGTATTTTACTGAAATTAAAGTTTAGTTTTCCTTTAAATATCTTGTATTTTTTTTTTTTCTGTTTCTTTCTGAACATTTCAAGTTTGCATATTTGAGTTCACGACGAACATCAAGGAACAAGTTGAACAGAGGTTAACAAGGGGGAATGGATAAAGTTTGCTGCTTACGTAGATATTACAGCAAGACAAACCCATGATATCCTAAGCTTCTTTTTTTTTTTTTTTGCGGTACGTGGCCTCTCGCTGTTGTGGCCTCTCTCGTTGTGGAGCGCAGGCTCCAGACGCGCAGACTCAGCGACCATGGCTCACGGGCCCTGCCGCTCCGCGGCATGTGGGATCTTCCCGGACCAGGGCATGAACCCGTGTCCCCTGCATCGGCAGGTGTACTCTCAACCACTGCGCCACCAGGGAAGCCCCCTAAGCTCTTTTTAACATTAATGAGTTGTTCTGTTCTCACAAATTGGATTAGACTTCCATCACACTACTTCATAGTATGAAAAAACACCGTCAGAATCTGCATTGTTATCCTATATAATGCTGAAGGGCCAGTTTACTGTGTTCACGTTTAGCACTCTACTTTTTAATGGGAGAAAAAACGTTTTTATTTTTTGAAAATGTTTATCTCTATTATGATATACCAAAATAGTCACCAAAGCAATGATATCTGCAATGGTCATCTTTGTTTTAGAAAGAATAGGAGTGCTATCTGAATGCTTCCAGAATGTTCTAGATAATATGCAAACTCTCTTTTTATTCCCCTATCCAACTTTTCCAAAGATTGATGATACTTTTTATTTCAACAAATCCACTCATTCTGATCTTTGTTTCCTTTTCTAAAATGATACCAATGACTTACTGTTTGCTGATCCAATATTACTTCCTATCTTGCTTAAGCTGCCTTGATAGTGTTAACTACTTACTACTTTTGGCACCTAAGATGAATGATTTTTCTGCATCTCTCAAAATCTATTGTTATATTTTACACAGAACTCCATTCTGGGTTCTTTGTTCCTGCCTCTGTGTCCTGTTACTCAAGTTTGTGTTGATAATTTCACAATTATCAATTATGTTCATAATTGTGTTCATAATTTCAATTGCCATTTAAGTGCTAATGGCTACAAAATGCATGACTACTTATATACCTTTTCATTGCATTGAACTTTTGTGTCCTAAACAGTTGGTGGGATACACAGCTGCATTTTTATATGCTTGTTTACCTAAGTTTTTATGTGCTCATTTAGAAAGTCAGCTTGTAGGGACAAAATGGACCACTGAAATGCCTTCCATTCACACATCCTCTTGAAGTTAACTTTCCATGCAATGTTATTTTCCGATAATTCCAGCTCACAAAGTTCTGCTTATCCTTAGATCGCCTATAACACTTCATTTTCAGCCATTGAGCTTTTGCTTTTTGTTCATTTTCTTTACCCAATCATATTGTAAATTCATGGGGAACAGAGATTATATCCTCTACCATTATATCTCCTCCAGTGTCTTTTATGGGCACTGTGTAGGTACTCATTAAATACTCACTGAAAGCTTTTTAATCATATTGGTGAGATTTTTAACCCATACTTTGGAGTCAACTCTAACATCATTTAATACATATCCTTTCTTAGTAAAAAAATTACTAACTAAGACTTTTTATCTGGTTACTGGCCTTTAATTATGCTAACTGCCACTATTAAGTTGCATAACTGATCCAAAGAAAATACTGATTGTTGGTAGTTTTCTGACTTGTGATTGATGAAATGTTATTGAGTAACATTAGTCATATTCTTTGTCAGAATATAACTTGGTATTTGGCAGCTATACCATCAATTAGCATTACACTGATAACCTCTATTTATATAGCAAGTAATTTGTTTTCCCATATGAGCTGGGAGAAGGGGAGAGGAAATGATAGTTGTTCATTGCCACAAGTAATCTGCAGTAAGAACAATAAATTAAAAAATATTTTTTAAGCTTTTGTAAAAATCTCTTAAAATCTATGTTGTTAAGTACATGCAGCCATGCACGCATGGTCTTCTTGGTAGGATTTCTTTCTACCATTAAGTATTAGTTTATTTTTATTGCCCACTTTTAATCCAGCACTTTGATGCTTCATTTCTTACCTAGATTTTTGGATAAGTCAAATAATCCAAGTCTCCATACCGAGGTTCCACAAGCATTCACAATGCCAAACCAAAGAGTTGTTAACTTAGCTTATTTTTTCCCCTTTTCTGAAATGCATTTTAATGAAGCAAACTCAGGTCTCAATGCTTTTACTCCACATTCCAAAAAAGGCGATAGGTATTTATTTAATGTCTACTATGTGCCAACCAATGTGGTAGGCATTTCTCATAAATTTATAAATGAGAAAATAATAAGCCCTGAATAACTTAGACCAAAATAAAGCATAGCTCTTTAGGTGCCAGTCTGGCTTTTAATCTTCAATCTTTTTCACTCCCAAGTCCAATTTCCAACAATTGCTCTACCACTAACACAGACACAATCTTCCTTCTATACAATTCTGGAAAATTGATATTGATATTCTAGGGAATGCATTAAATAATAATTTTTATGATCTTGAACTAGTACAAGGCCATATTCTGTAATGTTGATTGACTAATATTACATTGGCATGGAGTTAACTTAAAAAGTCTCAGAGGGAAAAATTAATTTTCAGTGTGTTAAGTACCTTACAATTAACACACAACCAATAAGAAGAATCATCTAGTTTGGAATTAGACAATCAAAATCATCTGCATTAGTAGTATGATCTTGGTTCCTATTTTCCCTTAAAAAAAAAGTATTTTAGAGAGTTTTCTACCAATCCAACCTCTTTTTTATATTTACCAAGACTATCAGTTGGTGTGGGGAAATATAATTTCAAGATGGATTTCTAAAAAAAGTAAAAACAAAACTAAAAAATATAAAAAAACAATTCATTCTAAGTGCTCTCTCTCTCTCTCTCTCTCTCTCTCTATATATATATAATATAGATAGATAGATAGATAGATAGATAGATAGATAGATAGATAGATAGATATAGATAGAAACTAAAACTCTACTTTGGGTAAGTTGTAAACACCAACAGCTTTTTTTTTGCGGTACGCGGACCTCTCACTGTTGTGGCATCTCCCGTTGCGGAGCACAGGCTCCGGACGCGCAGGCTCAGCAGCCATGGCTCACGGGCCCAGCCGCTCTGCAGCATGTGGGATCTTCCCGGACGGGGGCACGAACTCGTGTCCCCTGCATCAGCAGGCGGACCCTCAACGCCTGAGCCACGAGGGAAGCCCAACACCAACAGTTTTTATCTAAGGAGTCATTATTTTTCAGATTTCTAAACTAAGTGAAAAGAAAATAAGGGATTAATGGCTTAAAGTCAGATTTACAAAATCTAACACGCTGCTCTAACTGATTTAATGCTTTCTACATACAAGTTAACACATTTTAAAGATAAAGTTAGGCATTATTCCCACTAGCCTTCACTTCTTCATGCACTGTAGCCAATCAGTAAATATTGACCAACCATTCTAAGACCCATCCCTATCAGTAGCCCCCGCCTGCCATGCCTATAGACTCATATGTATTTTTATTGGTAATCTAGATATACATCCAACACATGGTGAGGTATATTCAGGCACAAATGAATGCACAGAATATAAGTGCAGACTCTAAAGAGCAACGAGTATAAAGTGCAATGGAAACCAAGGCATTCCATGTAATTTGGAAAGGAAAAAACTGCATTTTTCTGAATTACATCTGTGTTTAAATTCTAAATAATAATAGTTCTAAGAGTTATTTGAGAGTGGCAGTGAAAAACCACACCCAAACTGTAACATTTAAGAATGATGTGGAGATCTTTTCTGCATTTATTTCTAAATGAGCCCTTTATACAAGTACACCTATTTCTTTCTCAATAATTTTAATTTGTTCCCGAAAGCTCTTCTGCTAGGTGAAAAATTAGTAAATGAAAAAACGTTTTCACTAATTCTAGTGGGGGAAAAATTATTAGATATTTCATTCCACCCAAAATACCCCAAACAGCTTTCATAGATAGAATTACATATCAGTTAACTGAAAACAAATTTATATCATAAAAAATTGAAAATAAGTATATTTTGTACATAAAAAGAAAGATAATAGAGGTTTGTTGTATTTGACAAAGAAAAGAACATTAGTGGATTAAGGTTGGTGAAATTAGTGGAAGGGTACAAAGAAGTCATTCTCTCGAAGACTGTGGAAATCAGGTGATCACCTCCTGAGCAGGTCTTCAATATTAGAGTCACAAGTGTTTGATGATAACCATAGAGAGAACAGGCCCTTTGAAACACATGAAAATAGCATGCAGTCAAATAAACTGAAGGATTTAGAGGATGCTATCTTTTTATCTTGCTTATTGGTGTACATTTGCAAAGAAAAACATTTTAGTTTCATCCAATTATGACATTCAATCCAAATTTGTTCCAAATACAGGCACTGACTAGAAACTCTGTTTCATGTTAAGTGATGAAAATAACATATTATAACATATTTAGTGTGTGTTTGAGTGAAAAGAAAAAAGTATATATGGAATTATTGTCTAAAAAGTTTTTTCAAGCATGATTGGACAAAAAATGATTAACTGAACAGCCCTTATGTGGAATAAGTCTATATAACTTACAGAGAAAACATACAAAAATCCAGATGAGAGGTGATAGTTGCCAGACTGGCAACTATCAAATCAGACTGGCAACTATGGCAATGTTGAGAAACAGCTGATTATGAGTGTATTTTGATGTTATACCCAGTATTTCTGAAGAAGTCAAAATGGAGTATGAGAGAGAGAAATCAAGGATAGCTACATATTTTTTAGCCTGAGCAACTGGAAGGATGATACTGAATGTTGGGATTAGAGCAGATTCAGGTGAGAAAATAAGGAACTCTGATATGAGTTTGAAATGTTCATTAGATACCCAACTGGAGATGCTGAAGATTGAGGAAGAGGCTTAGCCTAGAGATACAGATCTGGTAGTCTTTGGAAGGTAGATGCTATTTAAAGGTATGAGACTG
This sequence comes from Globicephala melas, assembly GCF_963455315.2. Taxonomy (NCBI): domain Eukaryota; kingdom Metazoa; phylum Chordata; class Mammalia; order Artiodactyla; family Delphinidae; genus Globicephala; species Globicephala melas. The sequence continues at coordinate 70,549,459 of NC_083323.1, read as the reverse complement.
AGCCCTGGGGTACTCAACCAATGAAGTCAGGGAGAAGAGAAGGAACCAACAGAGGAGATTGGGAAGATGTGACTAGCATGACAGAAAGACAATTTGGTGAGTGCATGATCCTGGAGGGAACCAAGACAACAAGGGAAAAAAAAAGAGGAAGTGACCTACAGTGTCAAATGCTGATGATAAGTCAACAAATATGAGGAATTAGAATTAATCTTTGAATTTACCAACATGGGAGTCATAGATGACCCTTAAAGTAGCAGTTCCTATGGAGATTAATAAAGTCTTATTTATTTATCTTTTTATTAATTTATTTGTGGTAGGTTCAAATTGTTTCTGGAGTGTAACGAGTTAGGTTAATTATTTCAAATAGAATAAGCAAGATCCTTATTCAAAATAACTTGAGATATTGAATTTTACTGCTTTAGCACAAATATTTAACTACAAATTCTTTTCCCTATTTCAACTAATTATTATTCATCTCCTCTATAAATTATCCACTTTTTAACATACAAAATTAAATTAGTTACAACATGTAAATAATGTTAGATCATAAATTTATTAAAATATTTTACTTAGTTCTTTGTCGTGATTAAATTTAAAATTATTTGTATTTAATCTTACTCTGAAAATACATTTTTAAATTATTTAGTAAAGAAATAAAAACTTCTGCTTACAAGGCTAGATTTCTCATTGTATAATTCCTTCCATTAGACCCAAACACATATTCCTCTGCAATTTTCGTCATTCTACTATTCTACATCTGAGAAACATTTAAAATTCTACCTTCTGCTGTGTGATATATCATGGACCCTGGGTTGATTTTCTTTTTTTAAGAAACACTGTTGCTTCCTTCTTTAAAAGACTTTTACAATTTTTTAATGTGCACTGTTTACTTTTTTGAGCTATGTAGCTGACAAAAATAATACAATCAGTTGATTTGTAAAGTATCAATGGGTTATATAAGAATTTGAAAATAGAAATAATCTTCTGATAAGGATAATGAGGTATATGGCAATCTTGATGCAATTATATGATGTTCTAGAGCATTTTCTGTAAAGATCCTATAGGTGGTAAATATTAGGCCTTGGGAGCCAGACAGTCTCTGCTGCCATTGTAGTATGAAAGCATAGACAATACAAACACAAATGAGTGGAGCTTTATTCCAATAAAACTGTATTTACAAAACTGGTGGCAGGTCAAATTTGACCTAAGGCCATAATTTGCCTTATCTAGAAAACCAGATTTTCAGCTATGCTATGACCTCCACATTAGACTGAGAGATTTTAGTGACACGTGCTCTTTTAACATTAATAGGTTTGAAACTGGAAGAACACAGGAAGTATATTCAACATTATCCTTGAAGTGCATGTGGTAGATTATCTTCATGAGTGTAAAACTATCTTATTAAAAGTTATTTTGGACTCTGAAAAACTAAACTAATTTGGATGTAATTCAAGAAATGTTTGCCTATAAATAAATCTGTAGGGAGCAAAATTAAAACTGCATTTCACTATGAATCAGATAAGTTTAGGTTCACATCCTCATAGATTAACATCTTTTATTTTAAATGTTAAAATACTTGTGATTTTGTTCAATTCAGGGTTATATAGGGAAGGAAAGGTGGCATGCAGAATTTTAAAGTTGCTGAGATATGATTTATTCAGGGATATTTGTGAGGTTGATTAAAAACATAATTTTAAAACGGCATTTTAGAAATGGAGTAGGGAGTATCTGTTTAAAAATAAATTATTCTACTAAAATGTAGGAATTAATGACATTTTAAAAAGTAAAGGGAATGAGTGCATTCAGATGTTTGAAAAATGATACAAAACCTATAGGTCTTGGGGAGAGATAAAAAGTTTAGTGCTGGAGTTGGGACATAAAGCAAAGGAATATATTCTCAAATAGTTAGTAATGATATTTTGTTTTTATTATTATCAGTTATAGAAATTTGAGTGCAATTTAATGCCAACACAGAAAGATGTGCTATTGACCAATGCGCACATCAAAATAATCTGTTTGAGAAAAAGGAGGTAATGAGTTTTCCCTCCAATATGTTCTCTGCTGTAAATCTGCTTCAGACAGGGTTATTACATTAGGCTTTAAGCTCAAGCTGAACACTGCCAGCTATAATATATATAGAACAATTAAATTTGAGAGATATTATTAGTCAATGGACAAAAAAGGCTACACAATTAAAACCATTCTGGTGGATTATTTTCTGAATACTAAATAATTTAAAGTATGTTTATCCATAAAGGCATAAAATGCATATTTTAATATGACTATTTAACCAATTTTTCTCTTTGATAAGTTCCATAATTCATTTAGACATTGAAAAAAACTAAAGAATATTAATTTTGGAAAGCGCATACCAGTAGAACAAGACCTATGGAAATTTAGATGCCAAAGTTCACCAGACAGCAGCCTAAGTTTGCATGCAAATGAGAGCAGAATTTTTCAGAAACATAAGAGTTAACTTTCTTTTGGCAATTTGTTCGATTTAATTAAATAAAGTAGAATTAGTAATATCTAGCAAAGAATGTTAACTTGAAGTTTAACAATAGGTATTTTGTTTTGATTGATATTTTATTGCATGTTATTTTTCATTTTAGATCATGTATATTAATTTAATATCTAGATAATTTCCTTGCAATTTTCACAAGACTGCTGCTAACTTTATTAGCAGCTGTTCTAGAGAAATATGCCTGTTGGGGGTCCAACTGTTTACAGGAGGTAATGTAGTAAGTGCTTAGCTGACAAGAAGTCAATGTTAGTGTTTATCAGATTAATGGAAGGCAGTTAGAATAGGTGGTAGAAAAACACATTATCAGAGGTTAGTGAAAAGATGAAAGACTATGGAAAAGATAGGATTCCATCCTCACCTGACTACATCACTGAGTTTGCAGGGATTATGCCAAATAAGTGGAGGCATCAGAGTTGAGGATATGGTGAAGAACAGACAAGGAATAGATTTTAAAACTGCTATCGATGACCCAAATCCTGCCTACATATCCATGTTATTTAAAAGTAGATGGGAGGGCTTCCCTGGTGGCGCAGTGGTTGAGAGTCTGCCTGCTGATGCAGGGGACATGGGTTCGTGCCCCGGTCTGGGAGGATCCCACATTCCGCGGAGAAGCTGGGCCCGTGGGCCATGGCTGCTGAGCCTGTGCATCCCCGCAACGGGAGAGGCCACAACGGTGAGAGGCCTGCGTACCACACACACACACAAAAAAAAAAAACAAAAAAAAAACAGAAAAGTAGATGGGAAACCAATTTCTTTACTAAATCTTTGCTTATGAATTTTCTTCATTCATTCAGCAAATATATGTAGAATATCTACCATGTGCCAGACATTGTTTTAGACATCAGAGTTACAACAGTGAACAAAGTTAGATAAAAATCTCCACTGTCATGCAGGCTTTTATAGAATAGGTTAAATAATGAAAATGCATATTTTATGAAACAAAAGATTTTTTAGAGGTCAAGATTCTCACAGGCTAGAACACAGGTATTTTATTAAATAGAAAGCTATGCCCCTTCTTTACTTCCTAACTGAAGCTGTATTTATACACAGAGTCTAATAATCGTTGGTAGGAGGATTGCAGGTGACTTGTTTCTGAATTAAACCCAACGGTCCAGTTTATTGTTCTGGATGAAATGTTCCATCTCACTGAGTTGACTTAACTTTTTTACACAGCACTGATACTAAAGAGAGACCAAGAGGTTTCTGGTCAAACATACTTGACTAAGTGGGTTTTTTTGTTGGTTTTTATTTTTAATATTAGGGTGGGGGAAAAGTGTTTTAATAGTCTACTTGCCATTTATATAAAAATAGGTTTTGTGAAAAAATAAGGTCAATAGGTATTATAAAGTTTAAAAATATAGTTATTTTGTGTACAACCTCAACTTTGAGAAGATATTTAAGAAGCAAAAAGGCAATAGTTCTTGGTGCCAACCTTTTTAAAACTAAGGAGGGGGAAAGCTAAATAGTTTAAATATGGAAAAAAAGCATCAATCAAATTCTAAAATTAGATGACCACGGTTCAAATTCCAGCGTGACTTTGGACAATGCATTTAAAGGTCTGGCACTCAGTTTTCTCATCTGTATAACAGTGATAATAATAACTGTCCTTCCTTGTACAGTTGAGGTTACAGAAGATCAATGACATATTGGATGTAAATGTGCTTTGTAAAAACTCAAATCTTATAGAAATTAGAAGAATCATTGTTACTAATCTATAAAATACTATTGAGAATAATGTAATGAGACCAATTTTAATTTATTCATTTTAAGAGTCAGATATTAAATGTATTGATTCCTTTAACTTTTATCACTTCCTCATTTCTTATGTCTAATGTGACTCCTGTCTAAACAGAAGAGAAAATAAATATTATAAAATAAGGTCAAATTGACGTTTCTCTCTCAAACACAGTTTTTGATTTTTAACTTTTTTCTATTTTGCTTTTAAGAAGACATGCTGGATTACCCTGATTTTTAGGAACACATCTTGTGCCTAGGTCAAGCAGTAGCACTTACTATGATTCTCTTCACAGATTCTTTTTTGCTTAAATTGAAGTATAGTTGATTTACAATATTGGTTAAGTTTCAGGTATGTAGGATGGTGATTCAGCATTTTACAGATTATATTCCATTATAGGTTTTTAGAAGATATTGGGTATAATTCCCTATGTTATATAAGAAATCCTTTTGGCTTATCTATTTTATGTATAGTGGTTTGTATCTGTTAATCCCACAGCCCTGATTTGTCCCTCCCACCTCCCTTTTAGTAACCATAAGTTTGTCTTCTACTAATATAGTATTATTGTCAATTTCTCTATTTACATTTGTTAGTATTTACTGTATATATTTAAGTGCTCCTGTACTGGGTGCATATGTGTTAACAAGTGTAATATCCTCTTCTTGTATTGATTCCTTTATCAGTATACAATGTTATTCTTTGTCTTTTGTTATAGCCTTTATTTAAAGTCTATATTGTCTGATATGAGTATTGCTACCCCAGCTTTCTCATCATTTCCATTTGCACAAAATATCTTATTCCATTTCTTCACTTTCAGTTTGTGTCTTTTGTCTTGAAGTGAGTCTCTTGTAGGCAGCATATTGAAGAGTCTTGTTTTTTTTTTTTTTTTTATCCAATTAGCCATCTGTGTCTTTTGATCAGAGCATTTAGTCCATCAATATTTAAAGTAATTTTTGATAGGTATGTACTTATTGCCATTCTTCCTTGTTTTCCAGTTGTTTTTTTAGTTCTTCTTTGTGCATTTCTTCTTCTTTTTCCTGTTGTAGTTTGATGATTTTCTTTTGTAGTATGCTTGAGTTTCTTTCTTTTTTGTTTTTACGAATCCATATTAGGTTTTTGATTTGTGGTTACCATGGGGTTCATGTATGCTGACTGATAATTATATCTACTTGTTTTAAACTGATAATTATTTAAGCTTAAACACATTCTAAAGATCTACATTTTATATTTCCCTCCCCAACATTTTGGGTTTTTGATGTACTATTTTACATCTTCAAGCTTACCCTTTTACTCTTTATTGTAGTTATAGTCACTTTTATAATATGGTGTTGTTTTTTAATCTACATATTGTGTTACTTAAGTGATCATCAATCCTTACTATATATTTGCCTTTCCTGTTGCTACTTTTGCTTCCCTATAGATTCTTGTAGTATAGGCATTTTGACAATATTGATTCTTCCAATCCAAAAACATGGTAAAACTTTCCATCTGTTTAAGTTGTCTTCGATTTCTTTCATCAGTGTCTCATAGTTCTCAGAGTACAGGTCTTTTGTTTCCTTAGGTATGTTTATTTCTAGGTTTGTCATATATGGCCTTTGTTATGCTGAGATATTTTCCCTCTATGCTCAATTTCTGGAGAATTTTTTCATGAATGGTGCTGAATTTTGTCAAAAGCCTTTTCTACATCTTTTGAGATGATCATATGGTTTTTATTCTTCAATCTGTTGATGTGGTGTATCACACTGATTGATTTGTGGATATTGAAAAATGCTTGCATCCTGGGATAAATCCTACTTGATCATGGTGTATGATCCTTTTAATGTGTTGCTGGATTCAGATTGCTATTTTGTTGAAGATTTTGAGTCTATTTTCATTAGTGATTTTGGCCTATAATTTTCTTTTTTGTGGTATCATTGTCTGGTTTTGCTATCAGGGTGATGGCAGCCTCATAAAATGAGTTTGGGAGTGTTCTTTCCTCTGCAATTTTTTGGAATAATTTCAGAAGGATAGGTGTGAACTCTTCTGTAAATGTTTGATAGAATTCACCTGTGAAGCCATCTGGTCCAGGACTTTTGTTTGTTGGGAGTTTTTAAATCATAGTTTCAATTCCAGTACTTGTGATTGATTTGTTCATATTTTCTATTTCTTCCTGGTTCAGACTTGGGAGATTGTACTTTGCTAAGAATGTGTCCTTTTCTTCCAGGTTGTCCATTTTATTGGCCTATAGTTACTTCTAGTAGTCTCTTAAGATCCTTTGTATTTCTGTGGTGTATATTGTAACTTCTTTTTCATTTCTAATTTTATTGATTTGAGCCCTCTCCCTTATTTTCCTGATGAGTCTGGCTAAGGGTTTATCAATTTTCTTTACCTTTTCAAAGAACCAGTTTTAGTTTCATTGATCTTTTCTATTGTTTGCTTCGTTTCTGTCTCTATTTCTATTTATTTCTGCTCTGATATTTATGATCTTTTTCCTTCTACTAACTTTGGGTTTTGTTTGTTCTTCTTTCTCTAGTTGCTTTAGGTGTAAGGTCAGTTTGTTCATTTGTGATTTTTCTTGTTTCCTGAGGTAAGACTGTACTGATATAAACTTCCCTCTTAGAAATGCTTTTGTTACTGAGTCCAAGCTCACTTTGCTCACTGCATGACAGGCCAATGAATTGGAAGATGAGGTGTTGAGGCAAGGAATATGACTTTATTCAGAAAGCCGGCAGACCAAGAAGATGGCAGACTAGTGTCTCCAAAAAACCATCTTATTGGGGTTTGGATCCCAGTTTGTTTTATACAACAGAGAGGGGGAGGAGATGAGGAAGTAAAGTAAAAAGGCCATAAGATTTTCAAATATCCCCTGGAATGGCCAGCCTCGGGGAGGGGATGTGTTACTTTCTTCTTTCTTGCAGCCATCCACACGTGGACAGGATCAGGATGTTTCCCTGAACAAAGGCACTTTGGTTTAATATTCAGGCAGAGGGGCAGTGTTCCCTGAGGCAAGCCATTGTGCATAGACAGTATCCTTTTAGTGAATAAAAGCAACAGGAAGCAAAGGTTAAAGTAAAAGAAACAGATCTTCCCTGTTAAAATTCCCCACTGTCAATGTCCATTCCACAATCTTGTGGAAAAAGGGGTGACAACGGTTCTAATTGCTTTGTCAGATGGATCTTTCTGCGAGTGTCCACCATCTGTGCCAGCGTTCCAAACGTTGTTTCTTTTGTTCCTCTCTGGAAAGTGTCTCCTTTACACCTGTAGACTTAAAAAAAATTCACAACCTAAAAGATGAGAGTTATGATTTATTTGGTGGGAATTTTGAGGGCTTCAAGCCCAGGAGGCAGCATCTCAAGTTAAGGAGTTTAGTGCTTTTCTATGTATGGAAGGTTGCAAGAGTCTGGGCTCACTGAAATCATTCCCTTGATATGCACTTCAGCTATCTGGGACCTGTATCCTGTATTCTCATATCCTGAGTTTCCCCAGGGCTCACCATAGGGAGTGGCTGCCGTCTGATGGCTGCTAGATGGCAGATATTCTTCTCCTTCTTGAGTTTCCTCAGGGCTTTCCTCACTTTGGAAGGCTATAATCTCTGATGACTGATGTGCAGGAAATATTTCATTTCTCAGATCCTCTCCTCTTGGTCAGGAATTTGACCAATATTTGGGAAACATTTCATGATCAAATTTTGTCCCATGGTTCTAGGAGGCTTATCCCAGATCAGTTGAAAATTCTTCATATGTCACTCCAGGTGTTAGTTTTTGGATTAGGCCCTCTTGACAATTAAAAATTCTCTGTATCCTCTATCTAATTATAGTCCAGGAGACATTTTCTCTTGTTGCTTCTTCCCATATCTAGAATCAAACTATTACAATTATTTTATCTTATAAAAGTGATCTATTTTCTCAAGATGTTTAGCCAGAGAAGTTTTGTTGGAGGGCTGGTTACACATTAGGTATTGTAAGAGACAACAATCTTATAGAATAGACAGGATATAAGTAATGTATCTAGTAATATTGACAAAGACATAGTGCAGCAGGGAGATACAAACAACTTGGAAACAAAGAACAAATTAAAACAATGATGAGTATAACTAGTTATAATCCAGTTGCAATAATGAGTGACCAAAGGTACCATAACTGATGTAATGAGCCATCTGCAGTTTTACTATACTGGCCATGCATACTTAGACATGCATGGCTTAATCTTCCAGAATGCATATGCTACTGGCAGGATCAACCAGGAAGAAAGAAAAAGATAAATGTTTCAATTCTGCTTACAAAGGTATAATTTACCAAAGTACTGTAAGTCATAATTAGTTTAAGGGGAAGGTTTTCCTTACACCTGGAAAATCCAGATTTAAACCAGTCATTTTTCAGATAGAAACCATAAAAATTATAACCATAGTCACCTTATCACTCAGTCCTATGTAACTAATTCTTTTTGTTAATAGCTTTATGAAGCCATCAGGTTTCCCATTAGAATTTTTCAATTTCTTACCCCATTCAACATTATGGTCTGAAAGTCAGAAACTTATATTTAGCCAAAAGTCCTTTCTATACATCTTCTTGAAGAGGAAGCATTTTTGAAAAGGCATCAGAGTGAAACCATAACTTGTCTATAATGACAAAAGACTTAAGAAGGCACATTTAAATCTGATTACAATACAATTGACAAAGTAACTTGGTTACTGCTGTGACATACAACATTTTCAGATAATAACTAGAATTATGACTGAAAACATTTTGCCAGGACATATCAAATTTTAGGAACTCCATATAATCCCTCGAATACCTATATCATTTGCCATAGTATATAACCTAAGAAGATTTATTACTTATTTGACAACATTTCCCATGTAATTCAATACATCAAGTCAACCTAATTAGTTAATATTTCTCTTTGGGGTGTTTCAGGGGAACTTTGAATCATCCCAACGTTAGCTAGAGGTCAAAGGAACTTCACTAAAATTTGATTTGGGAAGATTTGTCCAAAAAAAATATATCAAAAGTGTTTAAAACACTCAATCAGATAGGATAACAGGTCACTGTGAAACAACAGTTATTCACTTAGCCAAAGTAACAATAAAAGATTTAAAAGGCAAATACAGAACAGATCACTTAAAAGGTAAAGAAACTTAAAATCTGTTATCAAAGGCAGATCAACATCTTAAGAAAACTTGTCTTCTTAACAGAGAGAAAAGCCAAATTCAAGTTTTGTATTGGCTTACTTTTTAAATTCACTTACTTGATTAAACTTATTTTAAACTTAGTCAATCCTGACCATGCACAAAACTCTTTTCTTGGGATCCACTTTCCATAAACCTTCCATCACATAATTTACCTTAGCACAGTTCTAACTTTCAAGCTGTCAAATATCTGGAGAGATTAATTTTAGGTAGACATTCCTAAAATATAATTATTTTTTAAAGTTCACTTAAAGCTCTTAACTCATTTGCATTTTCTTTCCTTAAAATTTTCTTCACATCAAGTTACTTTCCTTGCTGACAAATTTGCAACAGATACAACAAGATTTTATTTAGCTTATGTTAAACCTAGGCACAATAAAAGTATTGTACTTAATGTTGATGACTTTAAAGACATGTCTAGGTTAAACAATCATCGACAGGAAGACATTGGAACTCACCAAGAAAGATACCCCACATCCAAAGACAAAGGAGAAGCTTCAATGACATGGCAGGAGGGGGGCAATCACAATAAAATCAAATCCCATAACCATTAGGTGGGTGACTTACAAACTGGAGAACACTTATACCACAGAAGTCCACCCACTGGAGTAAAGGTTCTGAGCCCCACGTCAGGCTTCCCAGACTGGGGGGTCTGTAACAGGAGGAGGAATTCCTAGAGAATCAGACTTTGAAGCCTAGCAGGATTTGATTGTGGTACTTCAACAGGACTGGGAGTACTGTGGTACTTTGACAGAAACAGTGTTTCCACCCTTGGAGGGCACACACAAAGTAGTGTGCACACTAGCACTCAGGGGGGAAGGAGCAGTGACCCCTGAAGAGACTGAACCAGACCTACCTGCTAGTGTTGGACAGTCTCCTGCCAAGGTGGGGGGTGGCTGTGGCTCACCACGGAGACAAGGACACTGGCAGCAGAAGTTCTGGGAAGTATTCTTTGGTGTGAGCCTTCCCAGAGTCCACCATTAGCCCCACCAAGGAGAGTGTGGGCTCTGGTGTTGGGTCACCTCAGGCCAAACAACCAACAGGGAGGGAACTCAGACCCACCCATCAGCAGACAAGCAGATTGAAGTTTTACTGAGCTCTGTCTGCCAGAGCAACACTCAGCTCTACCCACCACCGGTCCCTCCCATCAGGAAGCTTGCAAAAGCCTCTTAGACAGCCTCATCCACCAGAGGGCAGATAGAAGAAGCAAGAAGAACTACAAACTTTCAGCCTGTAGAATGAAAACTACATTCACAGAAAGATAGACAAAATGAAAAGGCAGAGGACTATGTACCAGATGAAGGAACAAGATAAAACCCCAGGAAAACAACTAAAGGAAGTAGAGATAGGCAAGCTTCCAGAAAAAGAATTCAGAATAATGATAGGCAAGATGATCCAGGACCTCGGAAAAAGGATGGAGGCAAAGATGGAGAAGATGCAAGAAATGTTTAACAAAGACCTAGAAGAATTAAAGAACAAACACCTAGGAGAATTAAAGAACAAACAAACAGAGATGAACAATACAATAACTGAAATGAAAAATACACTAGAGGGAATCAATAGCAGAATAACTGAGGCAGAAGAACGGATAAGTGACCTGGAAGACAGAATGGTGGAATTCACTGCTGTGGAACAGAATAAAGGAAAAAGAATGAAAAGAAATGAAGACAGCCTAAGAGACCCCTAGAGCAACATTAAACGTACCAACATTCACATTATAGGGTCCCAGAAGAAGAGAGAGAAATGAAGACAGCCTAAGAGACCTCTAGAGCAACACTAAATGTACCAACATTCACATTATAGGGTCCCAGAAGAAGAGAGAGAGAAAGGACCCGAGAAAATATTTAAAGAGATTATAGTCTAAAACTTCCCTAACATGGGAAAGGAAATAGCCACCCAAGTCCAGGAAATGCACAGAGTCCCAGGCAGGATACACCCAAGGAGAAACACACTGAGACATATAGTAATCAAATTGACAAAAATTAAAAACAAAGAAAAATTATTAAAAGCCACAAAAGAAAAGCTACAAATAACATACAAGGGAACTCCCATAAGGCTAACAGCTGCTTTCTCATCAGAAACTCTACAAACCAGAAGGCAGTGGCATGATATATTTAAAGTGATGAAAGGGAAGAACCTATAACAAAGATTACTCTACCTGGAAAGGATCTCATTCAGATTTGATGGAGAAATCAAAAGCTTCTCAGGCAAGCAAAAGCTAAGAGGATTCAGCACAACAAAACCAGCTCTACAGCAAATACTAAAATAACTTCTCTAAGTGGGAAGCACAAGAAAAGAAAAGGACCTACAAAAACAAACCCAAAACAATTAAGAAAATGGTAATAGGAACATACATATCAATAATTACCTTAAATCTGAATGATTTAAATGCCCCAACCAAAAGACACCTACACAGGCATACTGAATGGATACAAAAACAAACCTATACATATGCTGTCTACAAGAGATCCACTTCAGAACTAGGGACACATACAGACTGAAAGTGAAAGGATGGAAAAAGATATCCCATGCAAATGGAAATCAAAAGAAAGTTGGAGTACCAATACTCATATCAGATAAAATAGACTTTAAAATAAAAATGTTACAAGAGCCAAGGAAGGACACTACATAATAATCAAGGGATCAATCCAAGAAGAAGACATAACAGTTATAAATAAATATGCACCCAGCATAGGAGCACCTCAATACATACGGCAAATGCTAACAGCTATAAAAGAGGAATTCGACAGTAACACAGTAATAGTAGGGGACTTTTAACACTCCACTTACACCAATGGACAGACCATCCAGACAGAATATTAATAAGGAAACACAAGCTTTAAATGACAAAATAGACCAGATAGGTTTAATTGATATTTATAGGACATTCTATCCCAAAACAGCAGATTACACTTTCTTCTTATGAGCACATGGAACATTCTCCAGGATAGATCACATCTTGGGTCACATATGAAGCCTCGGTAACTTTAAGAAAATTGAAATCATATCAAGCAACTTTTCCGACCACAACACTATGAGGTTAGAAATAAATGACAGGGAAAAACATATAAAAAACACGTACATATGGAAGCTAAACAATACGCTACTAAATAACCAAGAGAACACTGAAGAAATCAAAGAAGGAATAAAAAAATACCTAGAGACAAATGACAAAGAAAGCACAACAATCCAAAACATATGGGAAGTAGCAAAAGCAGTTCTAAGAGGGAAGTTTACAGCAATACAATCCTACCTCAAGAAACAAGAAAAATCTCAAATAAGCAATCTAACCCTACACCTACAGGAACTAGAGAAAGAAGAAAAAACAAAACCCAAAGTTAGTAGAAGGAAAGAAATCATAAAGATCAGAGCAGAAATAAATGAAATAGAAACGAGGAGACTAGGAGAAGATGGCAGAAGAGTAAGACGCAGAGATCACTTTCCTCCCCACAGATACATCAGAAATACATCTACATGTGGAACAACTGTTACAGAACACCCACTGAACGCTGGCAGAAGACCTCAGACCTCCCAAAAGGCAAGAAAATCCCCACGTACCTGGGTAGGGCAAAAGGAAAAAGAAATAACAGAAACAAAGAATAGGGACGGGACCTGCATCAGTGGGAGGGAGCTGTGAAGGAGGAAAGTTTTCCACAAACTAGGAAGCCCCTTCATGGGTGGAGACTGCAGGCAGCGGAGGGGGGAAGCTTTGGAGCCACGGAGGAGAGAGCAGCCACAGGGGTGCAGAGAGCAAAGCAGAGAGATTCCTGCACAGAAGACTGGTGCTGACCAGCACTCATCAGCCCGAGAGGTTTGTCTGCTCACCCGCCGGGGTGGGCGGGGGACTGGGAGCTGAGGCTCAGGCTTTGGACCTTAGATCCCAGGGAGAGGATAGGGTTAGTGGCATGAATGCAGACTGAAGGGGGCTAGTGCGCCACGGCTAGCCGGGAGGGAGTCCAGGAAAAGGTCTGGACCTGCCGAAGAGGCAAGAGGCTTTTTCTTCCCTCTTTGTTTCCCGGTGCGCGAGGAGAGGGGATTAAGAGCATCGCTTAAAGGAACTCCAGAGACAGGCGCGAGCCGCGGCTATCAGCAAGGACACCACAGACGGGCATGAGACATTAAGGCTGCTGCTGCCGCCACCAAGAAGCCTGTGTGAAAGCAAAGGTCACTATCCACACACCCCTCCCGGGAGCCTGTGCAGCCCACCACTGCCAGGGCCCCGGGATCCAGGGACAACTTCCCTGGGAGAACGCACGGTGCGCCTCAGGCTGGTGCAACGTCATGCCGGCCTCTGCCACCACAGGCTCGCCCCGCACTACATACCCCTCCCTCCCCCCTGTCCTGAGTGAGCCAGAGCCGCCAAATCAGCTGCTCCTTTAACCCCGTCCTGTCTGAGCGAAGAACAGATTCCCTCAGGCGACCTACAAACAGAGGCGGTGGCAAATCCAAAGCTGAACCCTGGGAGCTGTGCGAACAAAGAAGAGAAAGGGAAATTTCTCCCAGCAGCCTCAGAAGCAGCGGGTTAAAGCTCCACAATCAACTTGATGTACCCTGCATCTGTGGAATACCTGAGTAGACAATAAATAATCCCAAATTGAGGAAGTGGACTTTGGGAGCAAGATAGATTATTTTTTCCCCTTTTCCTCTTTTTGTGAGTGTGTATGTGATGCTTCTGTGTGAGATTTTGTCTGTATATCTTTGCTTTCACCATTTGTCCTAGGGATCTGTCTGTCCAGTTTTTCTTTTTCTTTTTTTACTTTTTAATTTTTTTTAATAATTATTTTTTATTTTAATACCTTTATTATATTTTATCTTACTTTATTGTATTTTATTTTATCCTCTTTCTTACTATTTCTTCTACTTTTTATTCTGAGCCAGATGGATGAAAGGCTCTTGTTGCTCCAGCCAAGAGTCAGGGCTGTGCCTCTGAGGTGGGAGAGCCAACTTCAGGACACTGGTCCACAAGACACCTCCCAGCTCCACATAATATCAAATGGCGAAAATCTCCCAGAGATCTCCATCTCAACACCAAGACCCAACTTCACTCAAAGACCAGCAAGTTACACTGCTGGACACCCTATGCCAAACAACTAGCAAGACAGGAACACAGCCCCATCCATTAGCAGAGAGTCTGCCTAAAATCATAATAAGGTTACAGACATCCCAAAACACACCACCAGATGTGGAACTGCCCACCAGAAAGACAAGATCCAGCCTCATCCACCAGAACACAGGCACTAGTCCACTCCACCAGGAAACCTACACAACCCAGTGAACCAACCTTAGCCACTGGGCACAGACACCAAAAACAACAGGAACTACAAACCTGCAGCCTGTGAAAAGGAGACCCCAAAACCAGTAAGATAAGCAAAATGAGAAGACCGAAAAACACACAGCAGATGAAGGAGCAAGATAAAAACCCAACAGAACTAACAAATGAAGAGGAAATAGACAGTCTACCTGAAAAAGAATTCAGGATAATGACAGTAAGGATGATCCAAAATCTTGGAAATAGAATAGAGAAAATGCAAGAAACATTTAACAAGGACCTAGAAGAACTAAAGAGGAAACAAGCAATGATAAACAACACAGTAAATGAAATTAAAAATACTCTAGCAGAACCAATAGCAGAATAACTGAGGAAGAAGAACGGATAAGTGACCTGGAATATAAAATAGTGGAAATAACTACTGCAGAGCAGAATAAAGAAAAAAGAATGAAAAGAACTGAGCACAGTCTCAGAGACCTCTGGGACAGCATTAAATGCACCAACATTTGAATTATAGGGGTCCCAGAAGATGAAGAGAAAAAGAAAGTGACTGAGAAAATATTTGAAGAGATTATTGTTGAAAACTTCCTTAATATGGGAAAGGAAGTAGTTAATTAAGTCCAGGAAGCACAGAGAGTCCCACACAGGGTATGTCCAAGGAGAAACACACCAAGACACATATTAAACAAACTATCAAAAATTAACTACAAAGAAAACATATTAAAAGCAGCAAGGGAAAAACAACAAATAACACACAAGGGAATCCCCATAAGGTTAACAGTTGACCTTTCAGCAGAAATTCTACAAGCCAGAAGGGAGTGGCAGGACATATTTAAAGTGATGAAGGAGAAAAAGCTACAACCAAGATTACTCTACCCAGCAAGGATCTCATTCAGATTTGATGGAGAAATTAAAACATTTACAGACAAGCAAAAGCTGAGAGAGTTCAGCACCACAAAACCAGCATTACAACAAATGCTAAAGGACCTTCTCTAGGCAAGAAACACAAGAAAAGGAAAAGACCTACAATAACGAACCCAAAACAATTAAGAAAATGGGACTAGGAACATACATATGGATAATTACCTTAAATGTAAATGGATTAAATGTTCCCACCAAAATACACAAACTGCTTGAATGGATACAAAAAGAAGACCCATATATATACTGTCTACAAGAGACCCACTTCAAACCTAGAGACATATACAGACTAAAAGTGAGGGGATGGAAAAAGATATTCCATGCAAATGGAAATCAGAAGAAAGCTGGAGTAGCAATTCTCATATCAGACAAAATAGACTTTAAAATAAAGACTATTACAAGAGACAAAGAAGGACACTACATAATGATCAAGGGATCGATCCAAGAAGAAGATATAACAATTGTAAATATTGTTTTTGTTGTTGTTGTTGTTGTTGTTGTTGTTTTTTGAGGTATGCGGGCCTCTCACTGTTGTGGTCTCTCCCATTGCAGAGCACAGGATCCGGACGTGCAGGCTCATGGGCCCAGGCGCTCCACGGCATGTGGTATCTTCCTGGACTGGGGCACGAACTCATGTCCCCTGCATTGGCAGGTGGACTCTCAATGACTGCGCCACCAGGGAAGCCCAATTGTAAATATTTATGCACCCAACATAGGAGCACCTCAATACATAAGGCAAATACTAACAGCCATAAAAGGGGAAATCAACAGTAACACTTTCACCAATGGACAGATAATCTAAAATGAAAATAAATAAGGAAACACAAGCTTTAAATGATACATTAAACAAGATGGAGTTAATTGATATTTATAGGACATTCCATCCAAAAACAACAGAATACATATTTTTCTCAAGTGCTCATGGAACATTATCCAGGATAGATCATATCGTGGGTCACAAATCAAGCCTTGGTAAATTTAAGAAAATTGAAATCATATCAAGTATCTTTTCCAACCACAACACCATGAGACTAGATATCAATTACAGGAAAAGATCTGTAAAATATACAAACACATGGAGGCTAAAGAATACACTACATAATAACCTAGTGATCACTGAAGAAATCAAAGAGGAAATGAAAAATACCAAGAAACAAATGACAATAGAGGCACGATGACCCAAAACCTATGGGATACAGCAAAAGCAGTTCTAAAAGGGAAGTTTATAGCAATACAATCCAAACTTAAGAAACAGGAAACATCTCAAATGAACAACCTAACCTTGCACCTAAAGCAATTAGAGAAAGAAGAACAACAAGAAAAAAAAATTCCAAAGTTAGCAGAAGGAAAGAAATCATAAAGATCAGATCAGAGATAAATGAAAAAGAAATAAAGAAATGATAGCAAAGATCAATAAAACTAAAAGCTGGTTCTTTGAGAAGATAAACAAAATTGATAAACCATTAGCCAGACTCATCAAGAAAAAAAGGGAGAAGACTCAAATAAGTCGAAGTAGAAATGATAAAGGAGAAGTAACAACTAGCACTGCAGAAATACAAAAGATCATGAGAGGTTACTACAAGCACCTTTATGCCAAAAAAATGGACAACCTGGAAGAAATGGAAATTTTCTGAGAAATGCACATCCTGCAAAGACTGAACCAGGAATAAATAGAAAATATGAACAGACCAATCACAAGCACTGAAATTGAAACTGTGATTAAAAATCTTCCAACAAACAAAAGCCCAGGACCAGATGGCTTCACAGGCAAATTCTACCAAACATTTAGTGAAGAGTTAACACCTATCCTCCTCAAACTCTTCCAAAATATAGCAGAGGGCAGAACACTCCCAAACTCATTCTAAGAGACCACCATTACCCTGATACAAAAACCAGACAAAGATGTCAAAAAGAAATAAAACTACCGGCCAATATCACTGATGAACATAGATGCAAAAGAATAAAAGAATAAAATGCAAAAGAATAAAATATCTAGGAATAAAACTACCTAAGGAGACAAAAGACCTGTATGCAGAAAATTATAAGACACTGTTGAAAGAAATTAAAGATGATACAAATAGATGGAGAGATGTAGTATGTTCTTGAATTGGACTAATCAACATTGTGAAAATGACTCTACTACATAAAGCAATCAACAGATTCAATGTAATCCCTATCAAATTACCAATGGCATTTTTCACAGAACTAGAACAAAAAATTTCACAATTTGTATGGAAACATAAAAGACCCCGAATAGCCAAAGCAATCTTGAGACCGAAAAATGGGGCTGTAAGAATCAGTCTCCCTTACTTCAGACTATACTACAAATCTACAGTAATCAAGACAGTATGGTACTGGCACAAAAACAGAAATATAGATCAATGGAACAGGATAGAAAGTCCAGAGATAAACCCACACACATATGGTCACCTTATCTTCGATAAAGGAGGCAGTGGAGAAAGGACAGCCTCTTCAATAAGTGGTGCTGGGAAAACTGGACAGGTACGTGTAAAAGTATGAAATTAGAACACTACCTAACACCATACACAAAAATAAACTCAAAATGCATTAAAGACCGAAATGTAAGGCCAGACACTATCAAACTCTTAGAGAAAAACATAGGCAGAATACTCTATGACATAAATCACAGCAAGATCCTTTTTGACCCACCTCCTAGAGAAATGGAAATAAAAACAAAACTAAACAAATGGGACCTAATGAAACTTAAAAGCTTTTGCACAAAAAAGGAAATCATAAACAAGACCAAAAGACAGCCCTCAGAATCGGAGAAAATATTTGCAAATGAAGCAACTGACAAAGGATTAATCTCCAAAGTTTATAAGCAGCTCATGCAGCTCAATATCAAAAAAACAAACAACCCAATCCAAAAATAGGCAGAAGAACTAAATGGACATTTTTCCAAAGAAGATATACAGATTGCCAACAAACACATGAAAGAATGCTCAACCATTAATCATTAGAGAAATGCAAATCAAAACTACAGTGAGATGTCATCTCACACCGGTCAGAATGGCCATCATCAAAAAATCTAGAAACAATAAATGTTGACAAGGGTTTGGAGAAAAGGGAACACTCTTGCACTGTTGGTGGGAATGTAAATTGATACAGCCACTATGGAGAACTGTATGGAAGTTCCTTAAAAAACTAAAATTAGAACTACATACAACACAGCAATCCCACTACTGGGCATATACTCTGAGAAAACCATAATTCAAAAAGAGTCATGTACCACAATGTTCATTGCAGCTCTATTTACAGTAGCCAGGACATGGAAGCAACCTAAGTGTCCATCAACAGATGAATGGATAAAGAAGATGTTTGCACATATTTACAATAGAATATTACTTAGCCATTAAAAGAAATGAAATTGAGTTATTTGTAGTGAGGTGGATGGACCTAGAGTCTGTCATACAGAGTGAGAAAAACAATTACGGTATGCTAACTCAGAAAGAGAAAAACAAATACGGTATGCTAACACATAAATATGGAATCTAAGAAAAAAAAAAAGGTCATGAAGAACCTAGGGGCAAGATTGGAATAAAGACACCGACCTACTAGAGAATGGACTTGAGGATATGAGGAGGGGTAAGGGTAAGCTGTGACAAAATGAGAGAGTGGCATGGACATATATACACTACCAAACGTAAAATAAATATCTAGTGGGAAGCAGCCACATAGCACAGTGAGATCAGCTCGGTGGTTTGTGACCACCTAGAGGGGTGGGATACAGTGGGTGGGAGGGAGGGAGATGCAAGAGGGATGAGATATGGGAACATATGCATATGTGTAACTTATTCCCTTTGTTATAAAGCAGAAACTAACACACCATTGTAAAGCAATTATACTCCAATAAAGATGTTAAAAATAAATAAGTAAATAAAAATGGACAAAAAAAAAGAAATAGAAACAAAGAAAACAATAGCAAAGATCAATAAAACTAAAAGCTGGTTCTTTGAGAAGATAAACAAAATTGATAAACCTTTAGCCAGACTCATCAAAAAAAAAGAGGGAGAAGACTCAAATCAATAATATTAGAAATGAAAAAGGAGAAGTTACAACAGACAACGCAGAAATACAAGGCATCCTAAGAGACTACTGCAAGCAACTATAGGTCAATAAAATGGACAGCCTGGAAGAAATGAACAAATTCTCAGAAAGGTATAACATTCCAAGACTGAACCAGGAATAAATAGAAAATATGAACAGACCAATCACAAGTAATGAAATTGAAAGTGTGGTTAAAAATCTTCCAATAAACAAAAGACCAGGACCAGATGGTTTCATAGATGAATTCTAGCAAACATTTATAGAACAATTAACACCCATCCTTCTCAAAGTCTTCCAAAAAATTGCAGAGGAAGGACCAATCCCAAACTCATTCTATGAAGCCACCATCACCCAGATACCAAAACCAGACAAAGATACTACAAAAAAAGAAAATTACAGACCAATATTACTGGTGAATATAGATGCAAAAATCTTCAACAAAAGACTAGCAAACAGAATCTAACACTGCATTAAAAGGATCATGCACCATGATCAAGTGGGATTTATCCGAGGGATGCAAGGATGCTTCAGTATACACAAATCAATCAATGTGATACATCATATTAGCAAATTGAAAAATGAAAAACATATGATCATCTCAATAGATGCAGAAAAAGCTTTTGACAAAATTCAACACCATTTATGATAAAAACTCTCCAGAGAGTGGGCATAGAGGTAAATTACCTCAACATATTAAAGGACATATATGACAAACCCACAGCAAACATATTCTCAATGGTGAAAAACTGAAAGCATTTCCTCTAAGATCAAAAACAAGACAAGGATGTCCGGGCTTCCCTGGTGGTGCAGTGGTTGAGAGTCTGTCTGCCAATGCAGCGGACACGCGTTCGAGCCCTGGTCTGGGAAGATTCCACATGCCGCGGAGCAACTGGGCCCGTGAGCCACAACTACTGAGCCTGCGCATCTGGAGCCTGTGCTCTGCAGCAAGAGAGGCCACAACAGTGAGAGGCCCGTGCACCGTGATGAAGAGTGGCCCCCGCTTGCCACAACTAGAGAAAGCCCTTGCACAGAAACGAAGACCCAACACAACCAAAAATAAATAAATTTATTAAAAAAAAAAAAAAGACAAGGATGTCCATTCTCACCACAATTATTCAACATAGGTTTGGTAGTACTAGTCATGGCAATCACAGAAGAATAAGAAATAAAGGGAATACAAATTGGAAAAGAAGAAGTAAAACTGTCACTGTTTGCAGATGACGTGATACTATACATAGGGAATCCTAAAGATGCCACCAGAAAACTACTAGAGCTAATCAACGAATTTGGTAAAGTTGCAGAATACAAAATTAATGCACAGAAATCACTTGCATTCCTATACACTAATAACGAAAGATCAGAAAGAGAAATTAAGGAAAAAAACCCATTCACCATTGCCACAAAAAAGAATAAAATACCTACGAGTAAACCTACCTGAGGAGGTAAAAGACCTGTACTCAGAAAACTATAAAACACTGGTGAAAGAAATCAATGGTGACACAAACAGATGGAGAGATATACCATGTTCTTGGATTGGACGAATCAATATTGTGAAAATGATTATGCTACCCAAAGCAATCTACTGATTCAATGTAATCCCTATCAAATTTCCAATGGCAGTTTTCACAGAACTGGAACAAAAAGTCTTAAAATTTGTATGGAGACACAGAAGACCCCAAATAGCCAAAGCAATCTTGAGGGAAAAAAAAACGGAGCTGGAGGAATCAGACTCCCTGACTTCAGACTATACTACAAAGCTACAGTAATCAAGACAATATGGTGCTGGCACAAAGACAGAAATATAGATCAATGGGACAGGATAGAAAGCCCAGAGATAAACCCACACACCTATGTTCAACTAAACTATGACAAAGGAGGCAAGGATATACAATGGAAAAAAGACACCCTCTTCAATAAGTGGTGCTGGGAAAACTGGACAGCTACATGTAAAAGAATGGAATTAGAACTCTCCCTAACACCATTCACAAAAATAAACTCAAAATGGATTAGAGACCTAAATGTAAGACCAGACACTATAAAACACTTAGAGGAAAACAAAGGAAGAACACTCTGACATAAATCACAGGAAGATCTTTTTTGACCCACCTCCTAGAGTAATGGATATAAAAACAAAAATAAACAAACGGGACCTAATGAAACTTAAAAGCTTTTGCACAGCAAAGGAAACTATAAACAAGATGAAAAGACAAACCCTCAGAATGGGAGAAAATACTTGCAAACAAATCAATGGACAAAGGATTAATCTCCAAAATATATAAACAGCTCATGCAGCTCAATATTTAAAAGCATACAACCCTATCCAAAAATGGGCAAAAGACCTAAATAGACATTTCTCCAAAGAAGACGTACAGATGGGCAAGAGGCACATGAAAAGCTGCTCAACACCACTAATTATTAGAGAAATGTAGGTCAAAACTACAGTGAGGTATCACCTCACACCAGTTAGAATGGGCATCATCAGAAAATCTAGAAAAAAACAAATGCTGGATAGGGTGTGGAGAAAAGGGAATCCTCTTGCACTGTTGGTGGGAATGTAAATTGATACCACCACTATGGAGAACAGTATGGAAGTTCCTTAAAAAACTAAAAATAGAATTACCATATGACCCAGCAATCCCACTACTGGGCATATACTCTGAGAAAACCATAATTCAAAAATATACATGCACCCCAATGTTCATTGCAGCACTATTTACAATAGCCAGGTCATGGGAGCAACCTAAATGCCCATCAACAGACAAGCAGATAAAGAAAATGTGGTAAGTATATACAACGGAATATTACTCAGCCATAAAATGGAACAAAACTGAGTCATTTGTAGAGATGTGGATGGACCTAGAGACTGTCATACAGAGTGAAGTAAGTCAGAAAGAGAAAAACAAATGTCATATATTAACACATGTATGTGGAATCTAGAAAAATGGTACAGATGAACTGGTTTGCAAGGCAGAAATAGAGACACAGATGTAGAAAACAAACGTATGGACACCAAAGTGGGAAAGCAGGGGTGAGGGTGATGGTGGTGGGATGAATTGGGAGATTGGCATTGACCTATATACACTAATATCTATAAAATAAATAACTAATAAGAACATGCTGTATAAAAAATAAATTAAAATTTTATGTTATCCTGTAATAACTTATTAATAAATAATATTAACTACTTATGGATTACCTTTGAGTTGTGGAAAATGCGCAAACAAGTGGTTTCAGAAACCCAAAGGAGAGTTACAGTGGTCCCTCTTATCCACTGGGGATATGTTCCAAGATGCCCAGTGGATGCCTGAATTTGCAGATAGTACTGAATCCTGTATATACATCGCTTATAATTAGGCCCAGTAAGAGACTAACAATAATAACTAATAATAAAATAGAACAATTATGAGAATACACTGTAATAAAAGTCATGTAAATGTGGTCTCTCAAAATATCTTATTGTAATCATCCTTCTTTTTGTGATGATGTGAGATGATAAAATGCCTATGTGATGAGATGAAGTGAGATGAATGACATAAGCATTGTGACGTAGCATTAGGCTTCTATTGACCTTCTGATGACACCTCAGATGGAGGATCATCTGTTTCCGGTTAACCTGAATCATCAAGCCATGATGATGTTGATGGTTGGGGATTCCGAGTGGGATACAGTGGAATGGTGCTATACAGAATGCTGTGCAATTTATAATCTATGAATTGTTGATTTCCGGACTTTTCCATTTAGTATTTTCAGAATGCAGTTAACTATGGGTAACTGAAACCATGCAAAGCAAAACCTCAGATAAAGGGGAGCTACTGTACTGAGGGTAAATGTGATTAGTGACATTTTTCCTAGTGTTGTCTTCAAATCCTACTTACATTATTAATTTTACGCTCTGGTCCCCACATCATTATAGCAAGTAGTAAAAGTCAAAAATGAAATTCAACAAAATAAGTTGTTGGCTTTCACTAAGCAACAAGTTTATTTAATGAATTTACCATATCTCAAAATTTTGTGACTTTGTGGAGAAACAACTAGAAGATATTCAGTTACAGAAAATTTTCACTGAAGAACTAAACAGAAAATAAGAGTTCAGTCAAAATATATAGTGATTGATTAAGCCAGGATTTAAGGAACTGGGACAACTGGCTTATTATATAGAAAACTCCCAGCTATTTGAGACCAGTTATATGGGACAAAGTGATTTAAAAATATAACCACATTTGTATTACACAGAACAATTAATAACATAAATATTCCCATTCACATCAATTACTTAAAGACCTCTAATACATATGACACTAGGTTTTCCCTCCTTAAAGAAAGGAAAACAAAAATGTGGTAGCCTTTGAACAATGGAATTCAAATAGACACAGTTATAACTTCAATTCACAATCAGGTTTGATATGCACATTTTATCCTAAAATAACTCAGCAGTCAAGATAAAAAAAAAAGTCATTACAGTGTAGTGTTTGAGTGAAAGGTCTTTAATGAGGCAGATCTTGGTTTAATCCCAGGTTCTGCCACTTTTTATTTGTGTAAACTTGGGCAACTTGTGGGAATAATAATAGTATATACCCAAAATGGTCATTGGGAGAATTGAAAGAGATTTTGCGTATAAAGATTGCCTGTCATATAGTAAAGAGTTATTACACATTACCTCTTATAATTGCTTTTGATAACTTCCCTCTTTGTCAGTGACTGTGACTCACAGAGATATAGCAAAAAAATCAAGGTTAATTAAATACAGGATTTATATATTTTCCTGTACAAACCATCTCTCACAATAGACCTCTCTTAAATAGGATAATAATGTTACCTTAACTAATATCTCAGTGATTTTAGAAAGTTAGGCCATAAGTGAATTGAAAGTTGATAAAATTTTTAATTTACTATCTCACTTTAACTCAGTTTTCTTCAAATTCTCCATTTCGCTTTGTCTGACAATTCATTTCCACAGAGACTGCACAGTTACTGTAAATCATTTACTGCATTTGGTGTGCATAACAGTTTTGTTTATATCACTTTATTCCTCTTAAAAATAGCATTCTGCGACTTCCCTGGTGGTGCAGTGGTTAAGAATTGGCCTGCCAATGCAGGGAACATGGGTTCAATCCCTGGTCCGGGAAGATCCCACATGCTGTGGAGCAACTAAGCCCATGTGCCACAACTACTGAGCCTGCGTGCCACAACTACTGAAGCCCGTGTGCCTAGAGCCCGTGCTCTGCAACAAGAGAAGCCACCGCAATGAGAAGCCCATGCACCGCAACCAAGAGTAGCCCCTGCTTGCTGCAACTAGAGAAAGCCCCTGCGCAGCAATGAAGACCCAACACAGCCAAAAATAAATACATAAATAAATACATAAATACATAAATAAGTAAATAAATAAATAAATTCATTAAAAAAATAGCATTCTGCACTGTCATGATGCCCCTTCTAACTCTTCATTTTGCCAAATGCAGTCAAAAAGCAAGATAATAGCAAATAACTCCTAAAGACAGGGATTGTAAGGGGTGATACTGCTCTCTGTTCTCTGGGTGTAAGCAATTCTCTATTTGCCAAAGAGTAAAACACAAATCCCAAAGTGTCTCTTATTTGGCATAGTATGTTATCAACCTATCTTATAAAAATACTGCCTTGTTTTTAATAGGCTTTCAAAAACTCAACTTTAAAGCATCTTTCATTGTTTTTTATCAAGTTTGGAATTTTTAAATAGTCTCAAGTTGACCTTCTTATTATTTTACGCTTTCTGAACATATTTATTTATGTACTAGGTGCAATTCTGATTCTAGATTATGATGCAAAAACTGTCAAGATAAGAACAAAAGTGAACGTTAGTTTCAATCATACAGATAAATATATTCCACAGGAACTATTTTAACCTGAAGCAGCTGGCTGTTTCTGTCTTACCTATCAGAGTAATATTATATAGTTGTAGCTTAAATTTAGGGCACTTTGGGAAAATGTATTTGATTATAGCCCATAACATTAATTCATGATAAATGGCCAGGGAATCAGAGAAAAGAAAATATAAATGAGATTTCAAGTTCTTATAACAGGAGATTTAAAAATTACTCTTGTATTAAAAGTACCAAATTATGCTATATGAACATATATGAAATAAAGAAATGACTTATTTAAAGTTTTCTTTGAAAAAATTTCCCCAAGCTTCCTGATCTTATGATTCTCAATCAAATGCATGAGACAACATGACACAAATCACAAATGAGTTGGTTTAAAGTACTATCTATGCATGGGGTGGAAAAAAAAAATCTCTTCTTTATTTTTCACGTCTCCATCATTTGTGAGTCTTGGAATATAGCATTTCAGTATTTGGTCTTTTAACATTTGACTTTTAGCAGTAAGTAACTTTCTGATTCCCTATTCATCCTTGGCAGTAGGGATGACTCAGAACTGGGTTGGAACCCTGCTTCTCACTCAAAACACAAACAGGCATACTTTAGTTTCATTACTGCTCTAGAAATTAGCCCAAAGAATATAGCAAGTTAATTTTTTAATTTGTTTTCATGAATATATGATTCCTGACAGTGAATTGAAGCAAAAACTAGTTCCCAAGCTGAAAATTCCAAACCAATTACTGACTACTTAAAGATATTTTGAGTCAAGCCAGAGTCCGTGGCTTGGAGACGAACTAAGTCTATGTACTGTCTTTCTCTTGTCTCTCAGTTGGCCACGCATATTCTCAAGTTCAGTCTGAAGGAAAGCTTATAAGAAAGGGGACAGGCATGGTCTTGGCCACAACCAGCAGGACAGCTGGACAAGAAGGAAGACAGCAGCTTACCTTTCAGCTCTTCCTCCAATATTGCTATTCAGCCTGAAAACTTCACTAACCAGGCCTTCTTAAAAGGAAATTATGATCAGTGAAAACATAGGGATATGCCCAAACTAATGATGCAAGGTGCTAATTTGTCTCATTTGACAAAAAACATTCAAATATTACTGGATCTGTTTTGCTGAAATATTTTGCATATTTAAAACTTATTCCAAGTGCTTACATCAGCTAATTACCTCAATCTAATTAGGCTTCAAGTTTCCAGCTCACCCAAGCTTTTCCTAGATATTACTATTTTCCTTATACATAGAATAATATTTTATAGTCTGGGAAGTGAAATCAGACTCTTTGGCTCAACTGATGTCACAGATTTTCAGATGGGAAGAGTCCATGGGGTTCACTTTAAGTGTGTCCATTCCCTTAGGGTTCAACTGTTGTAATATTTTTCTCCTGGTACTTAACTCTTTTGGACACGCTCAGGCTTGCATTTTCTCAGAATTAAAAGATTTTTCCCTAGTTCCTTTTGGCCTACTTCATTACTTGGCTTCACTTCACATGTTCTCATTTTTGAACTTGTTATTCTTTTTGGACAAGGTCTTTGACATCCATCTTCTCTTTAACAATCAAAATGTTATATATCCTGGAATAACTCATACCATAATCTGCTCACATTCCTAACTTTTGCTACAAGAATTGCATGGCTGGACCAAGGGCATCACACAACCACTGTTTTATTTTTTTCTTTTCAAGTAACTGCAAGTCTAATTTTCCTAATATCTCACGAATATTTTTAGATTCCATCTCTTCATGCTCTCTTTTAAAAAATGTTCTCACTGCCATTGCTTTTATTGTGAAACAATAATTGCCAAGCTCCATCTATAAAGCCATAGCTGTAAGTCGTAGCTTTTTCCAACAGCCTAAAAAGATGGAATAGATGCCTCTGGCCCCGAACTATTTGAATAAATTCAATAAGGTTCTGCTTTTCCTGATTTACCCAATTCCCAAGTATATGTACATGCTGTTCTTGTTAAATGATTGCTTATTTATTCAGGAATTTATTGTTTATTTAGTTGGCCAAAGGGGAGGGTGAAATGTAGAGCACTGTGACAAATGTTACTTTATCATATATCTGTATGTATAAAATATGAAATATAGCTTTTTATTTTGAAACAAGTTTAAAAACATATCAAATATTTGGCAAGCCACCCTAGGATCCTCACTTGCTATTGAACTACTCTAATGAAATCTCCTCTTTCAAACAGAAAAAAGGCTCAGAAGATCTTATTAGCCTCTACTATTAGCGTTTGCTAATTCTTCAGTTAGTGCCAAGGATTTAAAGAACAAAGTCTGGAGCATCTTTCATGTGTTTCAACTGATACATTTTGGCACTACACCAAAGTACTTGATTTTCTGGGAACAATGAGGAATCATCAATGACTAATTTAGGAAGCTCATCCTAAGTTATGTGGAAGTAGCATCAGGATAATGGCAATAAGTGGTGTGTAGCCCGGCCATAGGGTTGCTTTGCATTCCTAAGGTTCAGAAGATGGTGAAGGAAGCTGGGGCAGGAGGGCTTGGAGGGTTCCCTTACTGCATGTTTTCTGTAAGGCCTGGCTGCTACACACTTTGAAGAGTCAAACTGGAGGGAGGGGCAGTTTGACCTAAATTGTATATTCAAGACAAATAGAGGCAAGCAGTTCATTATTTTATTGCCATTATTTCACTTCTTTCTTTCAACATCATTTCCTTTAATTCTCATTTCCAGGTGCCCAAATGATCACATTCCCATTCCCAAAGGTAAAATGCCTGTGGAGGTAGAAGACGGATGGTGTGGCGATTGAACCTGCAGTCAGACTGCCAGGTAACAGAATCCTAGCGTCCTCCCGCCGTAGGAGATCTTGAAGGGCGGTTCAAGTTCTCCCTAAGAGGGTGGTGTCCTAAGGCGAGCACCTGGGCCTTTTCCCGGTCTTTGCTGTCAGTCATCATCCCGCCTCGCTTACACTCACCCGATTTCTGGATCGTGATTTGAGAAGCCGGGCTCTGTAGATACCTCACAATGATTTCCTTCGGTTGCAGACACTTAGCTGATGATTTTGTAGTTGATTTGAAAGAACAGAAGTGCATCGATTTCAAACACGTTTATTGAAGAACGACTGAGTGCGGGACGATGATTCAGAGGAAAACCGAACAAATATCCTGTTCTTCCGGAGGGAGCTTTCATTCTGTTGGAGTTGTGTTGTTTCTCAACACCCGCGCTGTGCCCATTACCAGCTCTGCCCAAGGACTGCTTGAATCTCACTGTTCAGGCAAACGGGCACACAGCTTTCCAAAGGACCACTGTAAGCTGGCCTCAGCTCTCCGCAGACAAAATTTGAAAGAACGTAAATTGCAGAGCAGCGAAGGAGTGGGCAGGTTGGGAGTGGGGGGTTGGGGGGGAGGGAGGCCACTGGAGGTGGCGTCTATTCGTATCAATACGGCAGAGTCAGGGGACCTAGTCGGAGCCAGAAAACTTCAAGCCTAACAAACTCTGAGATCACAATCCCTCACCCTTCTCCTTCCCTCCGACGAGCCATCGCAGCGGGTGCACTGTCCCTGGGGTAGTTCGTGGGGGGACAAGGGGTTCGGAGAAAGTGGACTCCTCGTTCCCTCCCCCTTTTCCCCCATCCCTACCATGGGCTTTGCCCTGGAGCGCTTCGCCGAAGCGGTGGACCCGGATTTCCAGTGCAGGCTGTGCGGCCAGGTGCTGGAGGAGCCCCTGTGCACGCCGTGCGGGCACGTCTTCTGCGCCCGCTGCCTGCTGCCCTGGGCGGCGCGGCGGCGCCGGTGCCCGCTGCATTGCCAGCCCCTGGCGCCGGGCGATCTGTACCGGGTGCTGCCTCTGCGCAGCCTCGTCCAGAAGCTGCGCACCCAGTGCGACCACCGCGCCCGCGGCTGCGGCCACTCGGTCGGGCTGCGCGAGCTGGCGGCGCACGTCGAGCGCTGCGACTTCGGCCCTGCCCGCCGCCGCCGCCGGGGTTGCGTCTCCGGGCCGTGCGGCCGGGGCAGCGGGGACGCGTCCGCGCGGGGGGGCTGCGGCTCAGCGCCCGGGATCCGCCGCGGCGGGACGCCGGGAGTCCGTGGCGGGAGCGGGCGGGCGCCAGGGCCTCAAGTCCTGTCCTGGAGGCGGCGCGAGAAGGCGCTGCTGGCGCAGCTCTGGGCGCTGCAGGGGGAGGTGCTGCTCACGGCCCGCAGGTACCAGAAGAAGTTCACTCAGTACATGGCTCACGTCCGCAACTTCGCCAGGGACCCGGGCGGCGGCCGCGGCCGGGTAAGTACTGAGGGGTCGGCACCCGGGGAATGGTCGATCGGGGTGGAAAGGGGAACGGTTCTTTCTGGCACTTCAGAATTCCTTCGCAAAGTGACATCCTTCTTTATGTGGTAGGAAGAAGCATCCATCGCCCTGATCATCCTATCATCCTATACTATTACTATCTTTCGAGTGTATTAGTATTGCAGTTTACAAGGATTGTCCCCTTTCCACTTATATTGGGATTGGAAAAGAGTTAAACAGATTAAATTCCAACTTTTCGTCGGAGAACGAGGAATTAGGAAAACTCCTTTTCCCACCCAGACCCTTGCTTCCCATCTTTCACTCTCCTGCCTACCCTCTCTGCGTCTTTTTTGTACCTTTGGCCTCGGCCTGAAGCCAGTTAGAGAAGGAAAGCCAGGTAGCGAGGACCTCTCCTAACCTGCCTCCCCTCTCCCGCTGGCTAGCATCCCGGGACGTGTCATTCCCACACCTTTGGCTCTGCATGACTTAGTTTCCCTACCAAACCACCCATATCAGCCACTTTGTACTCAGCACAGGTACTCAGGGATACGGGAAACCAGGATAACTTGGAGTTAAGAAATTAAGAGATGGGATTTCTTAGACCTGCAGGGTTCTTTTCATCACCCCGACCTTCCCTAAATAGTTCTTAAGTGCTTCCAGATTTCATTATTAGTGGAACGTGAGTGGGTGAGTGTGAGACTTGGGGAACCTAGTCTGAGAGCTCACATCTATCTGCGCTCAGACTAGCCGTGTGACCTCCCGGGATGTTTTCCTTCTTTGTCGAGGTTGCTGGCCCTGAACTGTGTTCATGGACCGCCGGCTTTCTGACGGAATAAACAAGCCTCTTTGCAGCGGCTCGTGACAAGAGGCTTGTTTATAAAGATGTTCCTTCTCTTCTGAAGGACTTCTGCACAGTGTTTGACATTGTTGGCCGCTGCCATGGTGAGCAGGGATTTAGCAGAACATACACTCCGTTCAAGGAGCTGTTTTCATTCCCCAGCCTCCTGGGGAGGAGCAACCCAGGGTGATGCCCATTTGGAACTGCTTTGCATAGCCTCCAACTCAGGCACCGAATTTAGAAGCTTCTGTCCCTGAACCTAAAAAGGATTATTGAAGTGTGAGAGGCTGAACTGTTTCTACTCTGATAAACGGAAGCACACACTTATTAAAAGTTTGGATGCTCTCTATGATTCTTTCTCTCTCATATTTACATCCACATAAATTTACAAAAATGGGAGGACCAGAGAGAAGCACAGAAGTATGGTCTGTAATACCAGTTCAGGGTTCAAGGTCCTGGGGAAGCAATGGTTGGTGGAAAGGAGCAAGGCTAGATTATATGACAGAGAAGTCCATGCAACAAGTTGAGAAGTCAAGCTGTGGTTCTGAGAAGTGAGGCAAAACTGACCATGATCTGCAGACTGCTTACCAAAAGGCTTCTCCGTGCTGCTCAGTAATGTTTTCCCACTACCAGCAGGGGCTGCTGTGCACACTGCCTGGGAAAAGTTCCTGGGAAAAGGTGGTGATGATGGTAGCAGTGGTGATGATGTTTATGGAAATTTATCATTCTGAAGTAATTGCCAAATATGTAATTTCCTAGAATAGTTAATAATATGAATAACCATGAATAAAATTCATATAGCCTTGCACTATTTCATCTTATGTTTAAATTGGTCTTTTTTAACAAGCAGGTTTGTAGATATAATTCCTGTTTGTTTAACTGTTATTTGGCCATCAGGAAAGCAATACATACTGCTTTAGTTAGCATAAATCCTCTCTTTTTAAAATTCTGCAAAACCAAATAAAAATACCATTTAAAATTACGATTACTGTAACCTACAAAATCCTGTATTTCAGTAGCAATGTGAATATTAATGTTGAAATAAATTTATAAATAGCTCACTATTATTTGCATCCCTTAAGATTTTCCAAAGTGAAATTATTACATAAAATAATTCTTAGATTCTTTAACAATTTATTTTACTCATCTGGAGGGATGAGCCCTACCATGGGCTAATGGAGGGAAAAAATAAGGATACCTGCATGGTCGAATCAGAAATCTGTTTAAGTTACAGTGGAGTCAGAATCAGATGCTGAGTTAGGATAAAAGCTGCATGTATAAACATGCAAAGCCATTTAGTCATTTTTGAAAATAGTTATTTTTCTCACATGCATGGTTGTTCCTTCAAATACATACTTTCAAAGTAAATTCAGGAAGAAATTAACCTCCCAAATTCAGCCATCCTTAATTTTAAGATTTTAAGGTTTTCTCTTTTTCAAATCAATTTATTTACAGTTAAAAAACACCTTTATTGTAGCATTTTTTTTTATATTTTTTAACTAGTCAGTTATTTTATCCCTTTTCTTCTAGGATGGAGAGCATAAGCCATTCACTATTGTGTTAGAAAGAGAAAATGACACTTTGGGATTCAATATTATAGGAGGTCGACCAAATCAGGTAACCCACCCTGTTAATGCATAACTCACTCTTTGCTTAAAATAATAGAAGACTTAGTTTTCATTTGTGGATTTTAAGTTAAAAAAAACAAACAAACAAAAAAAGAAGGTTTAATCTTTAAAATAGTGCTTGTCATCAAAATGCAAATGTTCCAGTATAAATATTCCAGAACAAACGGAGAATTTTTTTGAGAAAAATAAAACAACAGCTAACAAACTTTGCTACTTAAAAAAAAAAAGAGTACATTTCACATTTTACCTACATCATACAGCCCTGTTGGCAAATTTCTTAAATAAACCTATTTCACAATAACACATATAGGCAATTTCTACTTGATAATCTTAGACAGGTATATTGCTTGCTTGTACCTCTTATTTATTATGTCAAATTGGTCAGTTTTCAGATGCTAACACAGACCAGGCAGTTTATAAAATATCTTGAATGAATGAATGAAGAGTTAAAATAAGTTGAAATGAGGGATAATTGTTTTCACAATTACATAGGTAATACCATGTCTAAAAAAGATAGTTGATTTGATATATTTTTGGCTCCCCAAATCAAATTTTTTATTAAATTGAATAATTTTTTCTACATTGATGCCAATTGTTTTCAAAATGCATGAGTTAACAAACTTATACCAAATACTGTAGTTGCAATGTTCTTTCGTATCCTTCAAATAGTACATCAACTTAATTTTCATCCTAACTAGGAAAGGTGGTGAAGTTTTTAAAAAATCATGTTCTTTCACTTTCCAGTCAGCTGCCATGAAAGTTTTGCATCCTGCATTGCAGACGTTGGCCACAGAAACTGTCAGCATTGTTGGACATATGCTGTGTTCAGGCCAGGATGGCAATGACATATTTCCTCTTTGTATTCAGCATTTCGAAAACCTAGCAACTAATGACTGCTGTATTCTGTTTCTAGAACAGTTGCCATTTATTATGAAAAGATAAAAGTCTTTTCAGCATATCATTTTTGTTTTCTTTTCCCGTAAGGAATATTTTTATAAATGCTAGTAGGGTGTTTGACATGTAGATGACACTAGACAATTTTAAGAGCCTCTTACAATTCATGTTAAAGAAGGCTGATTAAGGAGAAATAATTTTGTTTAACTTGCTATAAAGCGAAATGACATTTAAAATTATACAGTGTATTATTATAGAATGTTGGACATTTTCCCTAAATAAGTTTTGCAGGGTAATTGGTTTTCTGTGACTTGCTAAAATGTCCTATATGTATGATATTGGCTATGTGTTTGAGGTTTAATTAATCATTAGTCTCATTGTACCTGGAACTGTGTGAAGATTAGCTTTGAATGGGTTCTCCTACAATTTGGAGTTGATCTTTTGGGATTTTATACTTGAGTAAGCTCCTAGTCTCCCCTGTGAATAGATACAGTCAGAGCTATATTTCCAAATCTGTCACATCGTGAGGCTAAGTTATATTTTCAGAACTATGACCACATTTCAAACCAGTTATATAGTTAGGCTGGATATGCTTTTTGTTTTCTTTAACTTATAGCCCTTTTTAATTGCTATACCTCTTTATACATGAGACGTTTTATAAATAGTACTTAGAAGCCCATTGTTATCATTGTTCATGCCCTTTCCCCATAGCTTTTGTGTATACTGAAAAACATGAGGTAACTAGATAATCTTGTCAAAGATGTTCATTCATTAAAGCTGCCATCTTGATTAATGACTATTTGGTGTTAAGTAAGTTAAAATTCAGTACCAAATCTCCAGCTAAGAAAGAGAATTGCATGTTTAGAGAGGCTTGTCAATGTTACATTTACTAAATTGTTTTTTATCCAACTTAAAATTTTGTTTACATCTTTCTTACTGCTAAAGGTTTTATTTTTTGAAGGATAATCAAGAAGAAACACCAATGGAAGGAATTTATGTTTCAAAGATTTTGGAAAATGGACCTGCTGATAGAGCAGATGGCTTGGAGATTCATGACAAAATCATTGAGGTAAGACAATAATAAAGCACAAATAGGATCTGTGGAAGAAATATTTGGACATTTAAAACTTCCAAACTTATTGCTTTTCCTTGGTGTGGTACTTATTAGAGTGTATATCTAACTAGAGTGTATAACTAACCTGTTTTATTATTAGATATTGGAATAGAAGAGTGAATCACCCAGAATTTCCAAATGTGTTAATGAATATCTCCATTTTAATAAATTGTTTTTCCCCATGAATTATAAAGATAATTGTGTGATTATTAAGGGATTGATTTGTTATAACATCTCAAAAAAGGATGATAAATCTCTGCTGAAGAACACTTTTGACAAGTAAATATTACTGTCTTTAAACCTGTAATTAGTATGTTATATGTAGAATTATTTATACATTCCCTTTTTACCATTTCTTAGTTTAATATGGTTATCTTGTTCATGTATCTTTTACATGAAAAAAAAAGCAGCTATTGCAAAAATTTGGTGGGAACTCTTCATTTTCTCTAATGTACATTGTGGCTGTATTGTTTGTATTTAGGGTTGACAAAGTAAATACTCACAAGTTAGTGAAACTTGAGCTGTGATAATAGAATTTTGGGTCACTGCCATTTACCGCCTCAGTGCTTTTCAAATTTTAACTGGTTGAGATAGTATTATTTGGCGTAACTGAAAATTAGGTTAGCTTTGTCAATGGAGTTATTTCCAATGTATTAGTAAAGACATAAATAGAAATTTGGAAGGTATACTTGATTCCACTATTCTTTTGGAAAAATTCTGTTCTTTCTAGATTATATAATCATTTGCACTACCTTTCTGAATGTCTATATAAACTATCTGGATGGAGACTGTTTTTCTTTATTAAACTTTGAATAAAGTTTTAGATGTTCATTTATCATTTGTGCATTAAAAAAGTTGAATTTTGAATAATTTGACCTAGAATGAGAGTGAAGAGTAGAGAAGAGCCTATCATTTGTTGTTGACTCATAACATTTAAAAATTAGCTGATTAGGCACTTTGGGGAAGAGAGAGGAGTCGCCTTTGGCTGAGAAATTGTGGTTTTTATCTGAAGAGGTCTCTTGCATCAAGGTTTTCTCTTTCCAGTTTTGTAGCCAAGAAAGTATGGAGCTACTTTCACTGATGCTATCCAGTTTGTCGTGACAATTTGCCTGGTGGAAACATTTACATGCTACAGTTTCTAAAGTTAGAATTTTTCTGTTTCTACTCATGTTTGTGCAGTACTATAAAGGACAAGATAACTTAAACAAAAAATTGTTCTTTTTACTTTCTGCCTTATTGCTAGCATTTTGGTTTTTCCAGTTAAATGGAAAACAAATGCCTACATATGCTACTATTAGAAGGGCTGATGGAACTGGATATGTATATTCAGCTAACACACACACTCACATATACTCATAACAGAAACACATACTGGGGATTTAAAAATAATTTATTCCAGCTAGGTAACAATATTATGTATGCTTCCTTAATGTTGCATGGAAAACGAGGAAGAAGAGTTTGTCTTTTATATTGTGATATAACATATTTTTTAAAAATTTACTGGTTTTGTTCATGTATAGATGTACTTTTATAAAAACTATGGTTGATTAATCAAGTGCGTCTTTATATCTAATACTGTTACAAATATATGTCAAAATAACCTTATTTAAATAATATAAGATACAGAGCAAAGAGATCAACCATGGAAATCTAAATTATAATTTATAACCAGCTGCAGTATTATTATTTCACCTTGATGTGCATATATTAGCTGCTAATGACAAGAGCTTGAAATTTGCTTCAGTGATAGAGATTTATCAATGTATCCTTTATGCAAGGGTAAATTGGTATTATGCATATTTTTATTATAGCTCTGTAATGAATTCATGTGACCACATTTGCAGTTAAGAAATGAGTTAGGTGGTATACATATTTCTGGAATGTTGCCTGTTAAACAGCATAAAATATTTTGCAAGGAAGATTATTAGAAATAAATCTCTTATATTTAGTTGTTCAGTGATGCCATCAACTTTTTTAAAGTGATAGATATTTGTGTGACCTTATTTCATGTACATATGTAAATAAGCATGCTTGTTCTTATGCATATATATGTGTAAATATCCCTTTGTACCAATTAAAGTAAGAAATATTTGATTCTTGTCAATTATTTTAGTTCATCTACCATTATGGTACCAGTCAACTTTACAGAGTTTATAATAATGGGAAACTGATAAGAAATATATTGATTAATTTAAAATATGCAGAGACAGAAAAACAGATTTTATATTAGAGGAATTTCTTTTCCATTTTTTTATTCTCAGTGATTTGTTTAGTGAGCTAATTTGATGGACTGTTTTTTTTTTTTTTTCAGTTTTTGAATTTCAAATGGCCTTGCTGATTTAAACCTAGTGCAACAAATAAATTTGTTTGCAGAATAAAGTACACAAATAGGTCATATATTATGAACTATCCATGTGACTTAACTCCCACAGTCTGACACATTACTAAATGCCTTGAATTCAGTGATATGTAACTTAAATAAAAAATAGAAACTGTTAGATAATTTATTTTTTACTTAAATCAAGATATACTAAAAATATTTTGTGTAGTTAATTGCTTAAAGCACTCATTACAGCGTTTATGAAATAAATTTATAAAATAAGTGTTCATAAATCACTCATTTAAAGGAGGAAATAGATATGTTAAAAGTTTGGTTCTACTAATACTTAAAGAAATTTTAATAACCCTAATAAAAATATTAGCTATAACAATTTTGTTAAAATTTAACAGAAGACAAATACTCCAAAAGTATTGCTTTTTAGTATTGCACATTCTACTGAAGGTGAACTCAAGAATTATAAAAGCAAAAAATCATAGTCATGAGGTAAACCCATGTCATATTTTTCACATAATACAAGGCAAATTTATTTTTGGAGCCAGTCTCCATGAGCAGTCATGTTTACCAGTTTCAAGATGTTTACACGTCCACATTTGTTAAAATATTTATGTGTGTAGATTCAGAAAAGACATCAGTTGTGATAGTTCAGTTACATTAGGTGTCAAAGTATCACCGGAGACTGAAAAGACAGATGTTGTTAAAGACATTTTGAAACATCACAGAAGTTCACATAGACCAGGAATTCACCAGAGTCTACATCTGAATAAAAGCATCTTTTACAAGCTGTTTTTCACCCTTTCAAGGCTCAAAGGACCACAGAAGATCCTTGATACTATCAGAGGCTTTGAAACAATTTTATGCAGGCAATACCATTACAGTCCTTATCATCATGTTAGGATGCCTGAGGGGTATGTGGGAGGGAGTTGAGAGTCAAAGTTCACTGCTGCCGTCAGCAACTATTCCTCTATTATTATTTCTGTGATGCTGATAGTGGGCTACACAACTATAACCCCTAAGTGAGAAAGTGAATAGAGGGGAGGATAGTCATTCATGGCTCTTTGTTCACATTTTCTTCTCCCTCCCCCAACCCCCTTCCTGAGTTCCTACCAACGCCCTGTGACTGTGACAGGAAAGTCCATCCTTCTTTCAGCTTCTGGAGACCAGGGAGTTGGGGTGGAGTGCTGTGAAGTCTTTGAGAAGAACAGTTTGAAGCAGAAAGCAGAGTTTTCTTTAGTGTATACATTAAAATCTATTCTATTTATTTAGTTCGAAATTCATTATGAAATGCAACACACAAGACATTTCCATTTACTTTAGAAACAATTCCCACATGGAATAATGTCAGTGTAGCACTTTCTAGAAAGTACTGAGTTTAGTACTAGCAGAAAGAACTTTACAAATATCTCTACAAGAACTTCTTAACTATTCCAGACTGCCAACTACAATTTCTTTTAATTCTGTAATGGTAGACATTCTGCATTCTCTATCACTACTTTCTCCTCCACTAAAGTGTCAATCTTTGGTGGTTATCATGTTTATTTGCCCAAGACTCTGCATAGTTTTGTTGTAGCTATTAACAGAGGAAATTTAAATGCAGATCAGACCTAAACATTCAGGAATGCTTTTGAATCAGTTCTTCAATGTGGCACCCCTCTATGTGCCTGATGGCGCAGTGTAATTTACCACTTCATAAAGCAGCCATGCTAATTTGTTTATGCATTAGAAGCATTTACAAGTTTTGTAGGTCACTTGTAAATCTGGTGGGCAATTAGAATTTTTGACAAATTGCTATTTAATTCAAACATATCACTGAATTTGTCAATAAAATATTATCCTCACACATCTTTAAAGTGTATTTTAACTGTTCAAATAACATTGACTGATTGAAAGAATTAGGAAAGAAAGCAATCCTGTTAATGCAAGTAAAGAAGTACATTGTAATGAGTTTTGTAATCATGATTACATTTGTAATACATGATTGTCATTATATAAATTGTATAATTTAATGTATCTTGAAAAGTACTGTGGTGCAGTAAGAGCATGAATTCTGAAATCAAGGATATCTGGCTGGAATTCCTGTCCTGCCTTTTAAAACGTGTGGCCTTGAATAAGCCAGCTGTGCCTCAGTTTCTATGCCATTCATACTTACTGTGTGCACATAATGCCTGGCACAGGGCAGATTCTTGGAACCTGCTATCAGAGCCTGATGTGTCTCATTCAGCTTATGCAAGTAGTTTTGCTCTCCAAAGCAGATAGACAATGCAGGGAGAGGAAAGGGAGTTGTATTTTTCTTTTTGAAGAATTCAGATCACTCTCTCCAGCTTTCAACCATTCCCATTTCCATAGGCACCACAGTTTGAATGAGTAAATGTAGAAAGTTTTAAGTTGTACATTTCACCCAGTCATATGGACCTCAGGTGCAGAAAGGGCTGTGGGAGAAAACTTTACACTTATGATTTAATTCAGTCATTCAACAAGTATTTTACTAACTGCGTGTCAGGTGGCATACCCTATGTTGTGGAAATAAGACTCTGCTCTTAAGTAGCCCGTGGTGTAGAGGTCCTGTTTTCTGTCTATACAAGGCAAGGCAGGCCTTTATGTGAAACTACTCTTTCAATTGTTATGAGCGTAAATGGACATCACCATCTTGTCTGAGTGGAATGACACTATGGATTTATTCTAGTTTTCCCATTGTCCTACAGGTAGTTCAATTCATTTTGAGACATGATAAGGGGTTAGTAAAAGAGTAGAATCTGTGGATGTAACATAGCAATGTGGTTTCAGGAGGAGGTGCAGGCCTTGAACTTGGGTCTCGGCCTTGAATTTGAACTGGGTTATCTCACAAACGTTTCTCAATTTTTCTTATTCCCAGTTTTGTGCTTATAACTATGAGAGTAACAATAGCTAGTCCCTCAAATTTTCCATCCAGTTAATCATAGTATTTTGTCACTCCACTGAGTTTCCATTATTGATAAATACAGTTTTGTTTAAAATGTAGTTTTATTTTAGCTTACAAAAGAAAGGCTGGAAAGGTCTTTAAAACCTTGAGATTTAGTGTGTTAAGCATTGCTTTATCTGTTTTAAATTTATAAGATATGAACTTTGATTTCTTTTTTTTTTTGAGTACTAAGCTTCTGAGAAAGTAAACAGGGTCACCACATATGACTATGCAGTTTGCGCACTACATAACTGCATGTGATGTCCCTGTCAGTAGGTCTAACTGTGGCTCCCCTTTCCTCTTTTGTTCCCTGCTACAAAAATCCTCAACAGAGCACTTATAACATTTATTTTTATTTAGGTGATTTTTATTAGGTATAATTGACATACAACATTATATTAGTTTCAGGCATATGACAGTGATTTGATATTTTGTATATATTGTAAAACGATCACCACAATAAGTCTAGTTGAAATCATCACCATACAGTTATAGAATTTTTTCCTGTGATGAGAAGTTATAAGATCTACTCTCTTAGCAGCTTTCGAATATGCAACACAGTATTATAACTATAGTCACCATGCTGTACATTACATCCCCATGATGTATTTATTTTATAACTGGAAGTTTGTACCTTTAGACTCCCTTCACCCATTTCCTCTACCCCTCACCCCCAGCTTTGAGAACCACTGAACAAGCTGTTCGCTGTATCTATGAGGTTTTTTTTTTCAGATTCTACATATCAGTTAGATCCTATTGTATCTGTTTTTCTCTGTCTGACTTATTTCACTTAGCTGATATATATATATATATATATATATATATATATATATATATATATATATATATATATATATATATATCTATCTCACAGTTTCTTTATCCATTCATATATCCATGGACATATATGTTGTTTACATATCTTGGCCATTGTAAATAATGCTGCAGTAAACATGGTGGTGCATACATCTTTCTGAATTAGTGTTTTTATTTTCTTTGGATAAATACCCAGAAGTGGAATTTTTGGATCATATGGTAGTTCTATTTTTAATTTTTTAAGGAAACTTCATAATGTTTTTCATAGTGACTGCACCATTTACGCTCCCATCAATAGTGCACAAGGGTTCACTTTCCTCTACATTTTGGCCAACATTTGTTATCTCTTGTCTTTCTGATAATAGTTATTCTAACAGATGTGAGGTGATATCTCATTGTGGTTTTGATTTACATTTCCCTGTTGTTTAGTGATGTTGAGCATCTTTTCATGTACTTATTGGCTATCTGTATGTCTTCTTTGTAAAAAAATATGTGTTTACTTCCTCTGCCCATATTTTAATCAGATTGTTTGATTTTTAGCTGAGTTGTAGGCATTCTATATATGTTTTGGATATTAACCCCTTATCAAGTATATGATTTGCAAACATTTTCTCCCATTCAGTAAGTTGCCTTTTTGCTTTTTCTCCTTTGCTGTTCAGAAGCTTTTTAGTTTGATGTATTCCCATTTGTTTATTTTCACTTTTATTCCCTTTGCTTTTGGTGTCAAATCCCCCCAAAATTGTTGCCAAGACCAGCATCAAGAACCATATTGCCTATGTTTTCTTCTTGGAGTTTTATGGTTTTTAAGATTTTACATTCAAGTCTTTAATCCATTTTGCATTAATCTTTGTGTATAGTGTAAGACAGTGGTCTGATTTGATACTTTTGCATGTGGCTGTCCAGTTTTCCCAGAACCATTTACTGAAGAGACTGTCCTTTTCCCATTGTATATTCTTAGCTCCTTTGTTGTACAGTAATTGATTATATATATGTATGGGTTTATTTCTGGGCTTTCTATTCTGTTAATCAATGTGATTGTTTTTTATATCAGTACCATACTGTTTTGATTACTATAGCTTTGTAATAGAG
This sequence comes from Globicephala melas, assembly GCF_963455315.2. Taxonomy (NCBI): domain Eukaryota; kingdom Metazoa; phylum Chordata; class Mammalia; order Artiodactyla; family Delphinidae; genus Globicephala; species Globicephala melas. The sequence goes on along the minus strand of NC_083323.1, from coordinate 70,508,020 downwards.
TTTTTAATCAGAGAGTGTGATGCCTTCACCTTTGCTCAAGCAAAGGTTAAGATCACTTAAGATTACTTTGGCTATTTGAGGTCTTTTGTGATTCCATACAAATTTTAGGATTGATTTTTCTTTTTCTCTGAAAAATGCTGTTTGAATCTATAGATTGCTTTGGGTAGTATGGACATTTTAACAACAGTAATTCTCCCAATCCATGAACACAGAATATCTTTCCATTTATTTGTGTTCTTCAATTTCTTTCCTCAAAGTCCTATAGTTTTCAGTGTACAGGCCTTTCACTTGTTCAGTTAAATTTATTTCTAGGTATTTTATTATTTTTGATGCAATTGTAAACAGGATTGTTTTCTTCATTTGTCTTTCAGATAGTTCATTAATACTGTGTAGAAATGCAACTGATTTCTGTGTATTGATTTTGTATCCTGCAACTTTACTGAATTTATTTATTAGTTCTAACAATTTTTGGTGGTGTCTTTAGAATTTTCTATATACAATTGACTGTCTGTATACACCAGTTCTGTATCTGCAGATTCAACCGTGGATTGAAAGTAAAAAAAAAAAAAAGAAAGTTCCAAAAAGCAAAACTTAAATTTGTCATGCACCCGCAACTATTTACATAGCATTACATCATACTTAGAATTATTTACATAGCATTTACATTGTATTAGGTATTGTAAGTAATCTAGAGATGATTTATATATATGGGAGAATGTACATAGTTTACATGAAAATACCATGCCATTTTATATATGGGAGTTGAGCATTCACAGATTTTGGTGAGGGCTGGAGCCTAGAACCAATTCCGCATGGATACCAAAAGATGACTGTATAAAATTATGTCATCTGAATATAGTGAAAGTTTTACTTTTTTCTTTCCAATTTGCATCCTTTTTATTTAATTTTCTTGTCTGATTGCTGTCTGATTAAATCTTCCAATACTATGTTGTACAATAGTGGTGAGAGTGGGCATCTTTGTCTTGTTCCTGATCTTAGAAGAAAAGCTTTCCTCTTTTTACCATTGAATATGCCATTAGCTGTGGAACTGTCATATGTGATATTTATTATGTTGAGTTAGGTTCCCTCTGTACCTACTTGCTTGAGAGCTTTTATCATAAATAAAATGTTTACATTTTGTCAAATGTTTTTTCTGCATTTACTGAGCTGATCATATGCTTTTATCCTTCATTTTGTTAAAGTGGTTTATCACATTGATTGACTTGTGGATACTGAATCATCCTTGCACCTCTGGAATTAAGTCCCACTTGATTATGGTGTATGATCCTTTTAATGTATTGTTGAATTCAGTTTGCAAATATTTTGTTGAGGATTTTTAGATCTGTGTTTATCAGGGATATTAGCCTATAATTTTCCTTTCTTTTGGTATCTTTGTCTGGTTTTAGTATCAGGGTAATATTGTCCTCATGAAATGAGTTTAGAAGTGTTCCCTCCACTTCTGTGTTTTGGAAGAGTTTGAGAAAAATTAGTATTAATTTTTCTTTGAACATTTGTTAGAATTCACCAGTGAAGCAACCTGGTCCTGGACTTTTGTTTGTTGGGAGGTTTTTGATTACTGATTCAATCTCCTTACTGGTAATCAGTCTGCTCAGATGCTCCATTTATTTGTGATTCAGTCTTGGATGGTTGTATTTCTAGGAATTTATCCATGACTTCTAGGTTATCCAGTTTGTTGGTATATAATTGTCCATAGTAGTCCCTTATAATACTTTGTTTTTCTGTGGTATCAGTTGTAATGTCACCTCTTTCATTTCTGATTTTTTATATTTGAGTCCTCTCAATTTTAACTTTTCAAGAACTAATTTTTTGTTTCATTGATATTTTATATTGTCTTTTTGCTCTCTATTTTATTTATTTCTGCTCTGATTTTTGTTATTTCTTTCCTTCTGCTAAATTTTGTTCTTTTTCTAGTTTCTTGAGTTGTAAAGTTAGGTTGTCTATTTAAGATATTTATTCTTTCTTGAGATGGCATTTATTGCTATGACCTTCATTTTTAAAACTACTTTTGCTGCATCCCATAAGTTTTGGTATGTTGTATTTCCATTTTCATTTGTCTCAAGATATTTTTTTAAATTTCTCTTTTGATTTCTTTGTTGACCCATTGGTTGTTCAGTAGCTTGTTTTGTAATTTACACATATTTGTGAAATTTCTAGTTTTCTTCTTGTAATTGGTTTCTACTTCAATACCATTTTGGTGAAAAAAGATCCTTGATGTGATTTCAGTCTTCTTAAGTTAGTTAAGACTTATTGTGTGGCCCAATGTGATCTATCCTGGAGAATGTTCCATGTGCACTTGAGAGAATGGCTATTCTGCTGCTTTTGGATGTACTGTTCTGTGTAGATCTGTTAAGTTCATCTGATCTAATGTGCCACTTAAGGCCAATGTTTCCTTATTGATTTTCTGTCTGGATGATCTATCCATTGTTGTAAGTGGGGTATTAAAGTTGCCTATTATTATTTTCTTTCTTTAGGTTTGTTAATATTTGCTTTATATATTTAGATGTTTCTATGTTAGGTGCATAAATATTTACAAATATTTAATCCTCTTTGTGTGATTGACCCCTTTTTCATTATGTAATGCCTTTCTTTGTCCTTTATTTTAAAGTATATTTTGTCTGATATAAGTATAACTACCTTAGCTTTCTTTTGGTTTCCATTTGCATGGAATATCTTTTTCCATTCCTTCAGTTTTAGTTTGTGTGTCCTTAAGTGTGAAGTGAGTCTCTTGTAGGCAGGATACAGATGAGTCTTTTTTAAATTTTTATTTTATTGAAGTATAGTTGATTTACAAAGTTGTATTAATTTCTACTGCACAGCAAAGTGATTCAGTTATATATAAATAATATATACACACACACACATTCATTTTCATATTTTTTTCCATTATGGTTTATCACAGGGTGAGTCTTGTGTTTTTATTCATTTAACCACTCTGTGTCTTTGATTGGAGAATCTAGTTCATTTACATTTAAAGTAATTATTGATAGTTATGTACCTATTTCCATTTTCTTAATTGTTTTCTGGCTGTTTTGTAGTTCCTCTGTTCCTTTTTTCTTCTCTTGCTCTCTTCCTTTGTGGTTTGATGACTTTCTTTAGTGATATACTTAGATTCCTTTCTAATTATCTTTTGTGAATTTACAATAGCTTTTTCCTTTGTGGTTACCATGAAGCTTAAATATAACAATTTATATTTACAACTGTTTATTTTAAGTTGATAAAAAGTTGAGTTTGAATGCATTCTAAAGTTCTATATTTTTACACTCCCCCCACCCATGTTTTATATTTTTGATGTCACATCTTACATCTTTTTCTCTGGTGAATTCCTTAACAAATTATCATATATAATTATAGTTATTTTTAGTACTTTGTATTTTAACCTTTATACTAGTTTTATAAGTGATTAATTCACTATCTTTACTATATATTTACCTTTACCAGTGAGATTTATATTTTCATATTTTTTCTTGTTACTAATTAACACCTTTTTCTTTCAGTTTAAAGAAGTCACTTTAACATTTCCTGTAATGCCAGTTTAATGGTGACAAACTCATTTAGCTTTTGCTTATCTGTAAAGCTATTTATTTCTCCTTTAATTCTGATTGATAATTTTGTTGGGTAGAGTATTCTTGGTTTGAAGTATTTTTTCTTTCAGCACTTTTAATATATCACATGACTCCCTTCTGGCCTGCAAACTTTCTGCAGAAAAATCTGCTGATAGTCTTGTGTGTGCAACAAATTGGTTTTCTCTTTCTGCTTTTAAGATTCTCTGGTTGTCCTTAACCTTCGACATTTTTAATTATGTTTCTTGGTGTAAGTCTGTTGGGGTTCATCTTATTTGGTACCATCTGGGTTTCCTGGATCTGAATGTCTGCTTCTTCACCAGATTAGGGAAGTTTTCAGCCATGATTTCATCCAATAAGTGTTCTGCTCCTTTCTCTCTCTTCTCCTCCTGGGACTCCTATAATGCAAATGTCATTTCACTTGCTGTTGTCCCATAGGTCCCTTAAACTATCTTCACTTTCTTTCATTCTTTTTCCTTCTTGCTTCTCTGATTGGTTGAGTTTCTTTGTCCTGTCTTCAAGTTCATTGATTTTCTTCTTCTGCTTTATCTGGTCTGCTGTTGAACCTTCTAGTGTATTTTTCAGTTCACTTATGGTATTCTTCAGTTCTTTTTAGTACTTGTATTTTCTATTTTTTTATCTTTTTGTGAATTTTTCACTGTGTTCCATCCAGTCTGCTCCCAAGTTTGCTAAGTGTCTTTATGATCATTACTTTGAACTCTTTATCTAGTAAGTTACTTATGTCTGTTTCATTAAGGGTTTTTTTTTTTTTTTAGGTTTTATCTTATTCTTTCATTCTCTCTTTCTTCATTTTGCTTGATTCTCTGTGTTAGTTTCTATGCATTAGATGAAACAGCCACCTCTCCCATTTTTGAAGTGTCGGCCTTGTGTAGACAAACCTTAGTGTTCAACTTTGCTCTAGCTCTTGGCTGTCTCCCAAACCTTTGTGATTGTCCAAGCATCCTATTTTATTTTTAATAGCTGTCAGTGTTGCGGGTGTGCCAAGACCAGTTATTGTCCCAAAGGGGAGGCTCTCAGTCATCAACTAGATTCAGGCTGATTGGAAGCCAGACCCTCAGGCAGCAGTTTTGAGAGTACACAAATATATACAGTCCTGTTGGACGACAAGTGTAAAGTCTGCTGGCCATCAGTTTCAGGTGATGTATAGGTGTCATTTGGCAGCAGCTGCAAAAATCAAGGCACCACACAAGGATATAAGCCCCTTTCTGGAAGATACCAGTGAACAGGAATGAAGCAGAGGGAGAGTGCAAAGATTATATCCGCAGCATCAGTTCCCTGACAGCATCTCTGTTGGCCCCTTTAAGTATGCCAAACCAGAAGCCTGCCTCACAGGCCAAACTTCTGGATACACAACTAGGCCTCTTTCTCAGAAAGACTGGGCCCGTTTCAGTCTGCTATCTGTGCAGTGCCCTGGGAATGGCAGCTTGCCAAGAACTGTCTCTCCAATTGTTACAGTCCCATGGGACCCAGGAACACAAGGCTCCCCCAGTCTCTAGAGCCAGGCAATCAAGAGGTGTTCTCTGGATGATAGCCACAAAAACTAGGGTACCTGATATAAAAACTGGGGCACCAAACACGTGTAGAAGCTTTCCTTCAGGAGTTACGGGCACCCTGGTGTGTTTCAGAAGGACAGTACAAAAATGGCACCCTCTGAAAAAAAGAAAAAAAAAAGATGGCTCCCGCTGTCTTCAGTATAAAGATGGCACCTGCTCGAAACGAAAAGAAAAAAAGATGGCAACTGCCGGCTTTAGTGAGGCAGAAGGAGAGCAGAAAGACGGCACCCACAGCCTCTGCCCCTGGATAGTATCCCAGCAGGTCTCTGCCACTCAGACCAACATTTTAAAATTAGCAAATGAGTCTCTTTTAAATAAAGGCTGGGCATCTTTTTGCACAACAAAGGAAACCATAAACAAAATGAAAAGACAAACAATGGAATGCGAGAAAATATTTGCAAATTTTGAATGATAAAAGTTTGTGCTACTCAGGATATCTGAAATTAACCCAGAGATAACGCCATTATGATTCTCAAGTGTTTATCATTTCCACCTGGACAAGCACAGTAGCTTCTTGAGTAAACTTTGCCCTCATCCAGTCTCTACCACGTCAGCTCAACTTACTTACTACTGGCAGAGTTGTTATTTTTTTACTCCTTTGCTGCAGCCCCTTCATTATCATTCTATTGTCAATAGGGTAAAATTCTAATTTATCAGTGAAGCAAAAAAGGACCTTCAAAATTTTTTCAATTTTCTTTCTTAGACTCGCTACTGTAGTCACATGAAACTCCTCCCCTTTTTTCAGGTCTCTCTGCCTTTATTCCTTCTTTCCCTTTTACTTGGTATTCTGGCCTTCCCCCCACTCCACATCTCTTCTTTCCCTGGCAAATTTCTGAGTATCCTCAAGAATCCTACACTCCTTGAAGCCCTTCACAATTCACTAAGGGGAATTATTTTCTTCTCTTCATTGCCAGTAGATTTTTATACCTCTCACTTTCGTAGCACTCTTCATAAGCTTTGCTGTTTATTTATTGTTTGGTGTTCTTCCCTGACAAATGTATGGATTTCTTAAAAGTGGTTTAGAATTTTATTGGACTTAATAGTTCTAGCACCCTTCCTGCTCTCAGCATTGTGTCTGGTAAACCAAAGTTTCTCTGTTATTTATCTTTGAATTATGGAATAAATGAATGGATAGACCTCAAGCTCAAAATTTTTGGCATTATGGTCTAGATCTAACGATTTTTCAGGTGCCAGGTGGGCAGCCCCTGAAGGCTATCCCTGTTACACCCTGTTCCTTCTCTTTGCATCTTTATCACAAGGTCAATCAGAAGTTGAAAGATTCACTGTTTCTTAAGTTTTAAAATCCCTAAAATCTAGTGTAAATGGATTGAAGCAGTTTTATTTTTCTAGACTGTTTTGTCTAGCCTGTAAATAGGAAAAAACTCAAGTCTGCAACACAATGTTTCAAATTCTGTTTATGTAAATGCTTGAATTGGATCTGAAGGTGTGTATGTTTGCCTTCAGATTTTTTGTCATTGAACTTGAAGAACACTGGTAAAGCTTACTAAATTCACATGCTTGCCTACAAAGCAGATTTGCAGAAAATGGTACTGGACTGAACATGGAATCGAACAAAAACATGATTAACCACAGAGGAACTGAAAAGATGAAAGGTGTTATCAATGTTTCCAAACCTTGTAAATGGTTTGGTAAAAAGACAGACTTTGGAGCTTCCTAGAGCACTGCGGATGGCTGTGGAGACTCTTTGAAGTTCTCCTGATGAGAGCTGCTTAGAATAACTAACAGTAGCCCCAGCTGTGAGCTTTTCTGAGGAATCTTAAGGAACAACAAACTAAGCTTGTTGTTCGGAGCTATTTAAGGCAACTTTTATAAAGTTGTGCTTTTGTAGAATATGTGCTGTTGTACTCCTTGTAGATTCTGGTGCTTTTACAGAATTTTATACATATTTCTCCATTTTTTTCTAAAATTTTGTTTTTCCTACTGCCTTGAGAAAGCATCACAGAAGAGCAAAGGGCAGCTAGCATGTGTTGGGTGGATCTGATCCTCTTAACCTATGAATTACTGTGGCCACATCACAGTCCAATGGCTGTATGGACAGTTCCTTTAATCAGCTTCCCTCTTCTTTCTTAAGCAGTTAATAGTGTTCTTATGAAGCTTATCACTCCTTTAATAATCAGCATCTCACAGGTGATTCATTATTATCTTCAAATAAAAAGTGCCCCAAAGAATAGACATTATTCATTATGTTTAAAATATTTTATATAATTCTATCTTGCTATCAAAGATGTAGAAATAAATCTCCAACTCATGAGATTAAATGAGCAATTTAAATGAGCAATTGACTATTCTGCTCACTTTATAGGGAAATGATTATATTTCATGATATAGATTAGGATAAAATTTAGCACTGTATAGTTGGAAAATATATATAATTTTAAATTAAATTTTAAAGGGATTTTTTGGGTAAAATTAGGTAATTCAATATTATACTTACATAATCTGTCATAATGAAGTAAAAGAAAATAAATTTTCTTTATGAAATCATATTTAGAAAAGAAATCATTAGTTAACAAAAATTTGTTAGTCATATAAAAGATAATCTGTTTTCTACTCTGTTTCTATGAGTTTGACTTTTTAAAAAAATATTCCATAAATAAGTGATACCATGCAGTATTTGCCTTTGGCCTATTTCACTTAGCATAATGCCCTTGAGGTTCATCCACGTTGTCACAAATGGCACATTTTTTCTTTTTCATAGCTGAATAATATTCCTGTGTGTGTGTGTGTGCATTATATGTTCTTTATCCAGTCATCTGTTGATGGACACTTAGATTGTTTCCATATCTTGGCTATTGTGAGTAATGCTGAAGTGAACATGTGGGTACAGATGTTCACTCTTCAGTATCCTATTTTCAGTTTTTTTGATGTATATCCAGTAGTGGTATTGCTGGATCATATGGTAGTCTTATTTTTATTTTTTTAGAAACTTCTATATTGTTTTCCATAGTAGCTACAGCAATTTACATTCCTACCAACAGTACACAGAGATTCCCTTTTTTCCACATCCTTACCAACATCTCTTACCTTTATGGTGATAGCTATTCTAACATGTGTGATGTCATATTTCACTGTGGATTTGATTTGCATTTCCCTGATGGTTAGTGATGTTGAGCACTTTTTCATGTACCTGTTTTTCTATTCAGTTCCTCTGACTTTTTTAAAATTTTTATTATTATTTTCTTTTGCGGTACACGGGGCTCTCACTGTTGTGTCCTCTCCTGTTGCGGAGCACAGGCTCCAGATGCACAGGCTCAGTGGCCATGGCTCACGGGCCTAGCCGCTCCGTGGCACATGGGATCTTCCCAGACCGGGGCATGAACCCATGTCCCCTGCATCAGCAGGTGGACTCTCAACCACTGCACCACCAGGGAAGCCCCCCTGAATATTTTTTTAATCAGATGGTTTGGAGTTTTTTTCCTATTGAGTTATATAAGTTATATATTTTGGATATTAATCTTTTTTCATATATATGATTTAAAATATTTTTTCCATTCTATAGGTTGCCTTTTCATTTTGTTGATGGTTTCCTTTGCTGTGCAGAAGCTTTTTAGTTTGATGTAGTTCCACCTGTTTATTTTTGCTTTTGTTACCTTTGCTTTTAGTGTCAAATCCAAAAAATGATTCTCAATACTGATGTCAAGGAGCTTACCTCCTATGTTTTTTTTGGTGGTGTTGTTGTTTTCTCCTAGGAGTTTTGTGGTTTCAGGGCTTACTTTCAAATCTAATTCATTTTGAGTTGATTTTTCTGAGTGGTGTATGATAGGGGTGCAGTTTCATTCTTTTGTTTGTGGCTATCTGTTTTTCTTAACACCATATTGAAGAGACTGTCCTTTCCCCATTTAATATTCTTGGCTTTTTTGCCATAAATTAATTGACCATATGCGTGTGGCTTTATTTGGGGGCTCTCTACTCTGTTCCATTGATCTATGTGTCTGTTTTTTACTCTAATGCCATACTGTTTTGATTACTGTAGCTTTGTAATATAGTTTGTAATCAGGAAGTGTGATGCCTCTAGCTTTGTACTTCTGTTTTCAATATTTATTTAGCTATTCAGAGGTCTTTTATGTTTCCATACAAATTTTACGATTGATTTTTCTCTTTCTGTGAAAAACGCCTTTGGAAATTTGATAGGAATTTCATTAAATCTGTAGATAGCTTTGAGTAGTATGGACATTTTAACAATAGTAATCCTTCCAAGCCATAAGCACAGAATATCTTTCCATTTATTTGGGTCTTCTTCAATTTCTTTCATCAATGTTTTTATAATTTGTCTTTCACCTGTTCAGTTAAATTTATTCCTAGGTATTTTTCCTTTTTAATGTAACTGTAAGTGGAATTGTTTTCTTAATTTCTCTTTCTGATAGTTCATTATTTATAGAAATGCAGCTGATTTTTGTATATTGATTTGGGGGGTGGGGGTAATAGAGAAAGGTTGCCAAAAGGATATAAACTTTCATTGCTAAGGTGAATGAAGTATGAGGATCTAACATAGAACATGATGATTACAGTTGAAAATACTGTATTAGATAATTGAAATTTGCTAAGAGAATAGAACTTAAGTGTTCTAAATAAATAAATAAATAAATAAGGTGACGGATGTGTTAATTAGATGGTGGGAATCATTTTACAATGTATACATATATCAAATCATCACAATGTACACTTTGTCTTACAATTTTCTTTTCAATTATAATTCAATAAAGCTGATTAAAAAAAGATAATCAGTTTTCACAGTGAAATTCACTATACACATGATTTACTAAGTAATGAAATACACTTGAATTTCAATAAGCTTTTTTTGCTGGAGGTAAAAAGACCAGTTAGTGATTGTACTTACTTCAAATACCTTAAAATTAAGACACGAAGACAGTGTATATTAAAAAACAAAAGCAAAAGAACACATGATGAATGACTGGCACAGAGGGACTTCTAAAAAGACCTCCCTTTTATTATGGTGGCCAGAAGCTTTAGTAATTAAATGATAGTTTAAAGGAAAGATGAGAGATTGGGAGGGAAGAGAGGATGGAGCAAGGGCTTTCCATATTTAGGAAGAATGCCATGAGCCAAGTGACAAGGCAGGATTGACTATGTCTTGTTTGGCAGCCATTTTGGATGATTAACATAATGAAAAAATAATAGTCAATACCTATTGATTTACTCTTCAGATGCTCTGTAGGTATTAACTCATTTCATCCCCACAAAAACTCTGTGAGGTTGGTGTTATAGGTACTAGTAGTGTCCCCATTTTGCAGACAAGAAAACTGAGGCACAGAGAGATCAAGTAATTTGCCAAGGTCACAGAGTAAGAGATCTTGGGTCTGTGCCCTTAACCATAATTTGATACTGTTATTGTTGAGTTATATAGGTGATGCAAGGTAGGTAATGTATGAGAAGTCATTTGAATTCAGATTTTGGTGAAATTAATGGAAGGCATTGTATGTTTGGCTAAGGAGTTAGATTTTACAGTACAGGCAATGAGGAGTAAGCAATCATTTTCAAGCAGGGGGATGACATGGGTAAAGCAATGATTAAAAGATTAATCAAAAAATAGGTTTCACTGGGATGTGTAAATAAATTGAAAAGTTAAGGGACTTGATCAGAAAGAGTAGGTGAGTACCACAGGTGTCCATATATGAGGTAATGAGGGCCTGTGGCAAACACAATAGAAAACTGCCAGAAGGTAGTGACAACCTCGTTACTGTATTCATCATACTTATCGTAATGTTTCCCCTTGTCTTCACTTGCCTACAGTACGCTCCTCTTCAATCAAAAATGGGGGCGCTCAGTGCAATTTACAAATTTTTAAGTAAATTTGTCACAGAAGAGTCACAAGTGATAAGTGTCTAGTGCAATAAAAGATCAGAAAGTGAAGTCATCCATGTAGTCAGCTTCCTGATCAAGACACAGATCATTCCAAACACACCAGGAGTCTCCTGTATTCCTCTCTTCCACCATTGCCTTCCTCCTAGTTTGCCTATTTTTGAATTGTGTTTAAATAGAATCACACGATAGGTATTCTTTAGAGTATAGCTTCTTTTTATTTAACATTATGTTAATAAAATTCACTGATGTTGCTGCATCTTTCATTTGTTCATTCTCATGGCTGTTTAGCATTTCACTAAAGCACAATTTAGTTATCAATTGTATCATTAGTGGAATTGCTAACTCTGTGTTATTACAGTAACTTACGCTGAGTATCCTTGTGTGCATTTTTGGTGAATATATGCCTGCATTTCTGACACACAGGCCCCCCAACCCCGTACATTTGTATGTTACAGAGTCAGAGGATGGACACACACACACACACATACACGCGCACACACACACCAGGAGTACATTTGTATAATACATCACAGAGTCAGAGCATATATATATGTGTGTTCAGCTTTAGTTACTACAGCTGAATAGATTTGTTAAAATGGTTGTAACAATTTACATTCTTACCAGCAGTGTCAGAGCTCCAATTATTCCACATTCTTGCAAGGACTTGGTATCCTGTGTCTTTTTAAATTTAATCCATCTAGTGAACTGGTACAATTCCTTGATGTCTTATGAAGTTAAACAAGTTTATATGTTTTTGGCGATTTCAATATCCTTTTTTGTGAAACACCTGTTGGCATTATGGTGAACGCAGAAATCCTACCTTTTCCTGCACCTTTAACACTTTGCACACCACCTGCAATGCAGTTGGTTTCTGAATGGATTAATACATACAAGATTATAAGGGTAAAGCCAATTTAACATTGCTATTAAATCCCTATGCTTAACATATATGAGGCATCCAATAAATATATACTAAATGGATGAAAAAAGCTTTCCTGTTTCTTTTAAACATATCTATCACAAAGCAATTATAGTCTTCCTATTTTACCCTTCTTCCCCTATTTTAGAGGAAGAAGTAATAATTGTGTTTTCTTTGATGTTATCACATTTGATCATCTTGGCATGCTCAATTTTTTTTTTTTAACATCTTTATTGGGGTATAATTGCTTTACAATGGTGTGTTAGTTTCTGCTTTATAACAAAGTGAATTAGTCATACATAAACATATGTTCCCATATGTCTTCCCTCTTGCGTCTCCCTCCCTCCCACCCTCCCTATCCCACCCCTCCAGGCTGTCACAAAGCACCGAGCCAATATCCCTGTGCCATGCGGCTGCTTCCCACTAGCTATCTACCTTACTACGTTTGTTAGTGTGTATATTGGCATGCTCAATTTTTAATGTTACTCTTTTTGTAGAGCCAGTCTTAGATTCTCTGTTATAGTGTCACAAAGATTAATATGATCCCTAAATAAATACTTTTGGCCAAGATACACTGTGTTGCAAACCCTTTCACCTTGCTGAATGTGTGGGTGTTGTTTTTTCAGAGGCATAATCCTTTCCAACAGATAAGAATGATCAAAGAAAAGTCTTTGTTTTTCTGCTTACCCAAGCTTTCACCTAGAGGAGATTTCTTTTTATAATACAGAACTTTACAATGCATATCTCCTCCTAGAGAGGTATAATTTTTCTTTGAATCCAAATTAGAACTCTGGGACTGTCAGAGCCTACTGATTCAGAATTAGGTCATTGAAGCATACTATGTCAGCCCTAAGACAAAAGTAGGTTCCCAGACATACAGATGGTAGTACTGTAGAATCTTAGAGCTGAAAGAAATGGTTAGTTGAGGGTTGTTAAGTGAACAATTGAAGTGATTTTTTTATAAAAGTAAAAAATACTGAATACTCTAGTGATATTTTACATCTCTAAATATTTTATAAGGTGGAAACATGACTGTCAAATAAATTATCTGACTATAATTTATACGTATAAGTCTGATACAGAGAAAACTCATAAAATATATCTCAACACATAATTTAAATTATGTACAAAATGTCTATTTATACCTATCTAATAATGATAATGATTATAAAGATTAACAATAGCCCTCACATTTATAGAGTCCTTATTATGTGCCAAACGCTCTGCTAACAGTAATATGTAATAAATATATTGGTGCAATTAAAGAATGCCAGTGAATAACAACGATTTAAACTTGATAAGTTTCAATTTTATCGTAATCAACTTTATTACGTCCAAGTTTATTTGGAGGAATATTAACCATGAACTAACATGTAATGGAGACCTGTGCAGTTGATAGTTCCAACAATTCTTTAAACCAGGAAATAAAGTTCAAGGTAATTATGATATTAACCAAGCTTACTGCTTAACAAAAATAATCAAGGAAATACAATGATCATTATGTCTTTTCTTTGTAATATATAAAGTTTGTAATAGCTTTTATTAAAAGATCCCAAAACACTTAGTGGAGCAGGTTACAGATAGTTTTTTTTTTTTTTTTTTTTTTTTTGCGGTACGGGGCCCTCTCACTGTTGTGGCCTCTCCTTTTGCGGAGCACAGGCTCCCGACGCGCAGGCTCAGCGGCCATGGCTCACGGGCCCAGCTGCTCCGCAGCATGTGGGATCTTCCCAGACCGGGGCACGAACCCGTATCCCCTGCATCGGCAGGCGGACTCCCAACCACTGCGCCACCAGAGCAGGGAAGCCCTACAGATAGTTTTATACTTAGCTCTGAATTTCCTGTTTTTTTTGGTTTTAAGCTTTGTACGCATTAAACTGGTGTCCACAATTTTCTCTGTTCTCAAATCCAACTGTTAAATACCCAAATTCATAATGTATTAGAGATGCCTGGCCTACTAAAATAAAGGTCTTTAAGTATAAGCTTTACAATAAAGACTTGACTATTTGGTTCAAGAGAAATGTTTTAATTCAATTCCAGGAATAACTTGAAGAGAGTTTTCTGCTTTGAAAATGTGATTCCCAAAGTTTAATATTACTAATGCCTTTCCATATGAAATTTTTTCACTAAAGAAATGTCTGTTCCAATATATATGCCATTACTTCTTTCTAAGAGATTTGTACTGAATATGTCAGAAATATTTGTTTACATCTTTTTAGGGATTTAGCTTTTGATCTTTGTCACTTACTTGACCTTTCAGAATGATCACAGCCTAAGATGTTTGTTTATCATCTTTCACCATATTTGGATTAATTCTTGACATGGAGATGGCTTTGTAGTGTAAAAAACTAAGAAGGATATATGATTTTTGTTGTTTAATAAAAGCTTGAGCCTTGAATCTGTAGGAAACATGCTCTGTAGTTCATTTTCCTCCTTAAAAAGAATTTCATAGTAAGATGCTTATTGTTTATTCTCTGGAAAAGAGACCATATTACAAAAAGGAAGTGAACATTATTAATTTTTACAAATATTTTTTCTTATTCTTTATGTTGTTGGAAAAAATTTTTTCAGAAGGTTTACATGTACAAGATAATGAATTTTTCACCTTCATTTTTCATACTCTAGATGTTTAAGAGCTTAAATTAAACAGCAGCTTAAATTACAGGAGGTTAAGAAGGTGTGTAAACCCTGTGAATTTCCCTAAGTTTATTTATTAGTGTCTGCATGCACATGTGTGTGTGTCTCCTCTCTCTTTGCCAAGTATGAAAGTAATATGTCAGCACTTTGATTTAGTATAAGGATAATTTTTTATCCTTATTTTGGAAAGAGCTCCAGGGATCCAAATGAGTGTCTGAGTTAATGAACCATAAGAAGTAGTGGTTTATTTTGAGTGGAAATGAGCTAAAAAAAAAAAATCAGCAGTCACTTTGTTAGGCTTCTCAAAGGTCATTTGGATACAGATGAAAGACATCTTAAAATCAGACATCATTTTATCAACAAGCAAGTTATTAGTAGCAAGTTATCTGTTGAAAGTGTTCAGGAAACAATATTGTTTCACATTAGTATTGATATCTTTTGAGGGGAAATATTAAAATGTACTTAAAATCTTACAACATTCTTAAAAATGCAATAGAAGCATCATACTTTGTACCTATTACTCATTTCCAGCAACTGGTGGATGTTTTTAAAATATTAAATATGTGTAAGATATATTTTATAATATTTTATTTGTATACAGTTGTTGGAAAATGAAACCAGAGTATAAAAAACACACTTAAAATTACTTTTTTTTTTTTTTTTGGAGAAGTATTCTTGAGAATTCAGAAAACCAAGTAGAAATGTGAACTTACAGAGTGCTCAAAATGGAAGGCTTATCATGTTCTTTGTGTAGTTCCTGGTATTGATTGGTACAGTGAATTTTGCTGAAGCTTTGAAGTCCCAGAACTGCTTAAATCATTTTAAGATTTCTAACCCTTTTTTTAAGAAGAAACTAAAGTCCAAAAATTAGTTAACTAATTTTCATTCTGAAACATTGAAATCTATTTCTGCTAATTATGTGTAGCTCCCCTCTCTGTGCCAAGCTGTTATTCAAATATAATCTCTAAAACATTGTAAGTTTTACAGGTAAGTTATGTTTACACAATGTTAGATAGTACAAACAATTCATAATTAAAAAATCAATATTTTATTCCCTTAGCAAATATGTACAATGTCATTGTCAATAGTCCCAACTGCCAGAGTTTTCACACAAGGGTACTTTACAGTCACTTTATTGAAAGAATTGTCAGTAGCCCTTTGATTCTTGAGGGGAAAAAAATCACAGGGTGTAGAAAGCTTTTGGGATTCCAGATTGGGATTTATTATTATTTAAATTATTCAGAAGCCAGCCCAGTCCTGGGATTTTTCTTAGAAGTTAACTTGAGATTCTATTGTTTTGGTTCATTTTAGGAGAAAATCTGTTGTAGAGTATAAGGGAAGGTTGTTATGTCTTTTGTATTTGTCTATTATTTTTCTTTCTTTCTCTATGGTACTTATATCAACAGAAAGCCTGGGTAGATCTGTTTTCTCTAGCCATTCCTGCATTGTTGAAGAATCTTCTCTGACTGCTTGTGTAATACCATTAGCATGAGAAGTGCTAATCATTTAAACAGAGAGAGATAATCTTAATTAAAAAAAACTATTATCCTGAAACTGCAACCCTAACAAAATCAAAAGAAATACACAAAGAAGGCCACCTGTAGATTCTTTCCACTGATTTGATAATTGGATGGTTTAGGCAGTAGACACAGAGGCCTGGATGTGTTGAAAATGCAATTGAATTTGATGAGCTGTTGGAAGATCAATGTAGGCAGAGTAAAAGCCATTTATTTCAGCCCAAATCAAAATGAAAATATAGTTTCAGGATTATAGTTTTTCATGAGACCAAAAACCCATAAGAATTACATTAATCGTTTTTCTGTCAGGGCCTTGCTTTTTATTAATCTTTTTTTTTTTTTTTAATTTGTATGTGACTCCTAAAATCAGTATATATGCCTTAAGTCTTTACGTTGTCTTTAAAGAAAACTTTATTTGCACTTTTTCTATTTTCTTGTATACTGCTGTACGCTGGAATAGAATAAACCTTTACTGGGCACTGTGTCAGTCCTCCTAATGGTGAAAGAAGCCCTATCTGATATTAATTGGATCTTGCCTTAAACCAGTATATGTTCCAAAATCTCTGTGGGTTGTAACTAGATTACACAGTTATTATGGGAACATAAACTCCTTTATAGATATTTAAGCATTTGTATTGTTCAGACCAAAATATTGCTGTCATGTAGATTTATTATGGTATCAATGCAATGGTGTTTTTCTATCACCTATTTTTAGTGTTTTGCTTGCTTTTTGTTCTGTTTTGGTTTTTTGTTTGTTTGTTTTGGTGAACTAGTAGTTCTACAAGAAGGGTCTTGTTTAGGTTGGTGGATTTTTTCCTACTATGCATATTTATTTTATATCATTTCAAGTAGAGTACCTATGCCCTTTAAATATGGAAAGATTGACATTTCCATGTTATTTTTGATGTGTTTTATATAAAAATAGCTGTCTGAAATCAAACCAATGCTTTCTGTGACAGTATTTATTCTATAATTCTCTTTTTTAAAATATTCATTTTCTCATTCATTCAATAAATATTTACTTAGCTTCTCCTATAAGCCAGCTCCTATGCTAGGTACTAGTTATACTGCACCTAAGGAACTGTAATTATGGTAAAAAGATAGAGGCAGAAGTTACAGATTACAGATTGTAGCAATATAAAAGAAAAGTTTGAGCTGTCTTCTGAGGAAATGATGGTAAGGTGAAGGTGGTTTTTATTTGAAAAATCAAGGAAATCTTCTTTGAGGAGTGTTATTTATAGCATAACTTGAAACATGAATAAGTGTTAGGCAAAGATTTGGAGACAGAGTTTTTTAAACAGACAGATGGGTATGCACAAAAGCTCTGAGGTGGGAAAAAACACAGTGTATTATAGGAATTGAAAGAAAACTGGGTAGAATAATGGCTCTTAGTGAGGGCTGGAGCATTTTGAGGGGGCTACTTCATGCAATATCTCTCAAACAGGGTGACCATACATCTGGGTTGCCCTGGAAAGCCCTGTTGATCTGGCAAAATGATTAATAATGCCCCTACTATCCAAAGTGCCCAAATTTGATGCTAAATTATATGGTCACCCTATTTATAAATCAGAGTTTCTATTAATCCTAAGAAAAATAAGAACCCTTTAAGTATTTAAATAGTGAAGTAAAAAGATCAAATTCACATTTTAAGAAAATTATTCTGGCTGCAAAGTTGTAGGTAGATTTGAAGAATCAAGATGGAGCTAGGGAGACCAGTTGGTCGGCCAGTGCAGTAGTTCAGATGCCAGATGGCAGTGGTTTAGATTAGGGGTTTAGCAGTGGAGACAAAGAAAATTCATGGACTCAACATATATTTCAGGGCAGGCTCAAGAGGGCCATAAACAACAGGCATCCCCCATTGGTCTAGGTATAACAATACTACCTTTCTTCGTTTCAGTAAGAATTCATAAGGGAATGCAGTGCCCACATTGAAATTACATTTGTTTATTGGGAGATTTTTGATTACTGATTCAATCTCCCTATTGGTAATCAGTCTCAGATTTTCTGTTTCTTCATGATTAGTCTTAGTTATATATGTTATATGTTTCTAGGAATTTATATATGTTATATGTTTCTAGGAATTTATCCATGTCTTCTAGATTGTCAAATTTTTTGGCAAAACAAATTCAGGTATTTCGAATAAAAATTTTATCTCTGGTACTAATAAGTGAGATCCATTTCCAAGGGCCAGATTAATTAGGTACAACTAATAATTATTAAGTATCTAGTATATGCAAAGTATTTTTCTGGACAATACTGGAGAAATAATGAGAACTTAAAAAGCAGTTCTTGATGCTGTCATAGAGATTTTCTAAAGGAGGAAATAAGAAGAAATACAAACAACCGTGTTGCAAGTTACTATATAATCAGTGCCAGTAATAAGATAGAAAGTGCTGAGGATGGGAGTTTTTACAGAAAAAAGTAAAAGATGGAGTTTAAAGGACTCACAAATGACTCCATATGGACCTTAAAAAGATGGATAGGATTTCAGAAGACTTTATCAGTGTTTGACTTGAATATAAGGTAGAAATAATTTCTGAAGTATATTTTAGCTTCAAATTTTTGAGATTTGAAACTAGGAAAAACTTTGAGTATATTTTTCTTTCATCTTTTTTTTTTTAATTTTAAAAAATGCATTTTGCTAGGTCACAAACCTGAATATTCAGAACTTTAAATTTATGTTGTGCCTTGCATTGAATTTTTTTTAATTAATTAATTTATTTTTGCTGCGTTGGGTCTTCGTTTCTGTGCAAGGGCTCTATCCAGTTGTGGCAAGCGGGGGCCACTCTTCATCGCGGTGCGCAGGCCTCTCACTATCGCGGCCCCTCCCGCCGCGGAGCACAGGCTCCAGACGCGCAGGCTCAGCAGCTGCGGCCCACGGGGCCCAGCTGCTCCGCGGCATGTGGGATCCTCCCAGACCAGTGCTCGAACCCGTGTCCCCTGCATAGGCAGGCGGACTCTCAACCACTGCGCCACTAGGGAAGCCCCTGCATTGAATTTTTTAATAGTAGACAATAATTGAGTAATTATTTATAATTCATCTCAGAGCACAGAACCAGATATTTATCATTTCTTTTTTTCTTCAGGAAATATGGACTCATCAAGCATGAAATTTTTAAAAAAGTCATTGAGTCAACATGTTAAGTTTAAATTAATGTCCTTTTATTATTCATAAAAAGGAGTCACCAGTCTTACTAATATTCATGGTAAATGCTTTGCATGGAGGAACCTGACTCAAATGGAAATCCATCTTTATCTCATGAGGAAATTAACTCCCAAACATCCTCTCCTTCACCAAACAAATAGACTAATTTCAGTTTCTTCCCTTTGCATGATCCTTGCATTTTCCTTTCTCATTTACCTGGGCAAAATCTGCTGTTTTGAAGCTAGTTTAAGTAGCTGGTGAGGCAGTGTTTCTCAGAGCTGTGTCTTGGCTTTCAGCTTAAGCTCAAGTGGCTCCCAAATTCGAGGTCATTGACCCAAATCAGAGCAATTCAACAAATCATATTCTGTCTTTGTTTAAAGTTTATGCAGAGACGAGGAAGCTGCTCCGGCTGGGCTGGTGTCCTGGGCGTGCACCTGTGCAATCACACGGGCCCTGCCTCGAAGGGCCCTGCATTCATTTCAGTGCTTTGCTGTCACCATCTTGAGATTCTGAACACTTTTGAGCTGGGAGCCCCATATTGTCAGGTTGTACTGGGTTCTGCTCTAAGACCTCTACCCCTTAATATGGTGGCAATCTCAAAACTAGACGAAAACACCAAATAGGTATTGTCATTTTTTAACATGAAGAGGAAAATAGCAGAATTTTGGAGACCCAATCAGTAGGCCTGCCAAATTTTCCCTAGGCCATTCTAATTAAAAGAAAACATTTACATGTGCAATAGTCAAGGAAGATAAAGGTAAGCTTGATCAGTTTAGCTTCTGACAGCCTGAAGGAAAGCTATTCTATAAAACAAAGACCATTTTCCCAGCCCTATTCCAGGGTCCCCTTTTCTCTTGCTGTTTTTTTCATTTGCTTCTCTTTAATGATACACACAGGCCCCAGCCATCCTAGACATTCTTAGCATGGGCTGCCAAGAAGATAATGCTGCGTATTAGCCTGTTTCCCAGTTTTCAGAGTTCATCTCCATGCCCCCAAGACCCTTCTAAATCCCATCCTCAACTTCCCTGAAGAAATGATGAAGGGAAACACCACATTATTTCTATAAACTTCCCACAGAGCACCACCTTCCCAGCCCGGATGAGAAAGGACTTGGGCAAGTCAGCTCCTGAAGGGTTGACATGCTGTGAAAAAAGATTCATTCCCCACCTTGAAACTTTTGATAGGGGTGAGTTTTAGAAGGAACTACCTTATCTTCCCACAATTCAGTTTGCTCCTCTGGCATAAGGAAGCTGTTGAAAGGATTAAGTCAGTTTTAGAAGAACAATCCTTCTTTTGTCTGAATTGTAGGAATGATTAAAGCAAAAGCCTAATTTCCTTTTGTGTTGTTATATGAATCTATACTGTTTTGCTCTCTCACTGCTTCATTTCATTTGTACTTCAATTGATAGCTTTCTGCTTCATCAGAGGAGGGTAGGATGAAGTGGATGGGACACAGAACAGAAATATGTTCTAAGAGAATTAAAACATGTCAAAAGCAGAACAGGAGTATTATTTCAGAGCAGACCTGATCTCTGATTTTGAAAATGTTAAAGGTAAAAAAGTTCATTCCACAGCATAAATCTGCTGTAGTCACAGATGTGATACTCATTTCTGATGTTTGTCTTGCATCCAGGCACATTTCTTTCAACATATTTTTAAAGGGCTAGATAACAGCTTACAATACAAAAATCTGATACAGTAGTAGGTTTGAAAAAACTGACACACCCTCTGTGTGGAGCACTGTGCTCTCTTAGTAATAAGGATTCGAAGTAGGAAGTCATTCCTCAACAAAGACTCACTCTCAGATGATTTGGTTGTATATGCTGAAGTAAAATGCTATAAAATAAATTTACATTTATCATTAACTACAGCTCATTTCCAGCAAACATGGATCACATATGAAGTTTGAAGTATGCTCAAATATCTCTCATCCACTGCTCCTTACGCATTTTAATTTAATTTCTATCCTTTTATGGCAAGTTCAAATATTTGACTAAAAAGTGAATAAACCTTAAATTAACTGTAGAAATATTTCATAAACCTTAAGCAGGTATCTAGGAATAATAATACTATTCTGATGGGTGAAAATAAATGCTGCTTTATTCAGCGTACATTTACAGAGGCTGCTTTGTACACCCAGATACAGCCTGTGGCTTGCAGGAGTTGAGGCCATCATAGAATTATAGTGCTGCGTCCTCAAGGCTGTTATGGAAGCTGAGAGAGGGTGAAAGCATGCCCTAGTTCTACTGGAAATGGTGCAAAGAAGCTGGGAGAAGACTGAGGAAAGTTCCTGTAATATGTGACCTCTGACCTGCATTTCCATGATTCAGTAGGAGTTCAGTCAAGGTTAGAGGAGGGAATGGCAAGGAGAAGAAAGCTGGGTAGTCTCAAAGCTTAGATCAGATTTATAACGAATGGTATTTTTTTGTAAATACTTTACTTTTTTTTTTTTAAACATCTTTATTGGAGTATAATTGCTTTACAATTGTGTGTTAGTTTCTGCTTTATAACAAAGTGAACCAGTTATACATATACATATGTTCCCATATCTCTTCCCTCTTGCATCTCCCTCCCTCCCCCCTCCCTATCCCACCCATCCAGGCGGTCACAAAGCACCGAGCTGATCTCCCTGTGCTATGCGGCTACTTGCCACTAGCTATCTACCTTACGTTTGGTAGCGTATATATGTCCATGCCTCTCTCTCGCTTTGTCCCAGCTTACCCTTCCCCCTCCCCATATCCTCAAGTCCATTCTCTAGTAGGTCTGTGTCTTTATTCCTGTCTTACCCCTAGGTTCTTCATGACATTATTTTTCTTAAATTCCATATATATGTGTTAGCATATGGTATTTGTCTTTCTCTTTCTGACTTACTTCACTCTGTATGACAGACTCTAGGTCTATCCACCTCATTACAAATAGCTCAATTTCGTTTCCTTTTATGGCTGAGTAATATTCCATTGCATATATGTGCCACATCTTCTTTATCCATTCATCCAATGATGAACACTTAGGTTGTTTCCATCTATGGGCTATTGTAAAGAGAGCTGCAGTGAACATTTTAGTACATGATTCTTTTTGAATTATGGTTTTCTCAGGACATATGCCCAGTAGTGGGACTGCTGGGTCATATGGTAGTTCTATTTGTACTTTTTTAAGGAACCTCCATACTGTTCTCCACAGTGGCTGTATCAATTTACATTCCCACTAGCAGTGCAAAAGGGTTCCCTTTCCTCCACACCCTCTCCAGCATTTATTGTTTCTAGATTTTTTGATGATGGCCATTCTGACTGGTGTGAGATGATATCTCATTGTAGTTTTGATTTGATTTCTCTAATGATTAATGAAGTTGAGCATTTTTTAATGTGTTTGTTGGCAGTCTGTATATCTTCTTTGGAGAAATATCTATTTAGTTCTTCTGCCCATTTTTGGATTGGGTTGTTTGTTTTTTTGTAATTGAGCTGCATGAGCTGCTTATAAATTTTGGAGACTAATCCTTTGTCATTTGCTTCATTTGCAAATATTTTCTCCCATTCTGAGGGCTGCCTTTTGGTCTTGTTTATGGTTTCCTTTGCTGTGCAAAAGCTTTTAAGTTTCATTAGGTCCCATTTGTTTATTTTTGTTTTTATTTCCATTTCTCTAGGAGGTGGGTCAAAAAGGATCTTGCTGTGAATTATGTCATAGAGTGTTCTGCCTATGATTTCCTCAAAGAGTTTGATAGTTTCTGGCCTTACATTTAGGTCTTTAATCCATCGTGAGCTTATTTTTGTGTATGGTGTTTGGGAGTGATCTAATCTCATACATTTACATGTACCTGTCCAGTTTTCCCAGCACCACTTATTGAAGAGGCTGTCCTTTCTCCACTGTATATTCCTGCCTCCTTTATTGAAGCTAAGGTGACCATATGTCCATGGGCTTATCTCTGGGCTTTCTATCCTGTTCCATTGATCTATCTTTCTGTTTTTGTGCCAGTACCATACTGCCTTGATTACTGTAGCTTTGTAGCATAGTCTGAAGTCAGTGAGCCTGATTTCTCCAGCTCCGTTTTTTGCTCTCAAGATTGCTTTGGGTATTTGGGGTCTTTTGTGTTTCCATACAAATTGTGAAAATTTTTGTTCTAGTTCTGTGAAAAATACCAGTGGTAGTTTGATAGGGGTTGCATTGAATCTGTAGATTGCTTTGGGTAGTAGAGTCATTTTCACAATATTGATTCTTCCAATCTAAGAACATGGTATAACTCTCCATCTATTTATATCATCTTTAATTTCTTTTATCAGTGCCTTATAATTTTCCTCATACAGGTCTTTTGTCTCCTTAGGTAGGTTTATTCCTAGATATTTTATTCTTTTTGTTGCAATGGTAAATGGGAGTGTTTTCTTGATTTCACTTTCAGGTTTTTCATCATTAGTGTATAGGAATGCCAGAGATTTCAGTGCATTAATTTTGTATCCTGCTACTTTACCAAATTAATTGATTAGCTCTAGTAGTTTTCTGGTAGCATCTTTAGGATTCTCTATGTATAGGATCATGTCATCTGCAAACTGTGACAGCTATACTTCTTCTTTTCCGATTTGGATTCCTTTTATTTCCTTTTCTTCTCTGATTGATGTGGCTAAAACTTCCAATACTATGTTGAATAAGAGTGGTGAGAGTGGGCAACCTTGTCTTGTTCCTGATCTTAGTGGAAATGCTTTCAGTTTATCACCATTGAGGATGATGTTGGCTGTGGGTTTTTCATATATGGCCTTTATTATGTTGAGGAAAGGTCCCTCCATGCCTACTTTCTGCAGGGTTTTTATCATAAATGGGTGTTGAATTTTGTTGAAAGCTTTCTCTGCATCTATTGAGATGAACATATGTTTTTTCTCCTTCAATTTGTTAATATGGTTTATCACATTGATTGATTTGCATATATT
Source organism: Globicephala melas (assembly GCF_963455315.2). Lineage (NCBI taxonomy): Eukaryota > Metazoa > Chordata > Mammalia > Artiodactyla > Delphinidae > Globicephala > Globicephala melas. The sequence continues at coordinate 70,483,893 of NC_083323.1, read as the reverse complement.
AAAGAATCCTTGCATTCCTGGAATAAACCCCACTTGATCATGATGTATGATCCTTTTAATGTGCTGTTGGATTCTGTTTGCTAGTATTTTGTTGAGGATTTTTGCATCTATGTTCATCAGTGATATTAGCCTGTAGTTTTCTTTCTTTGTGACATCCTTGTCTGGTTTTGGTATCAAGGTGATGGTGGCTTCATAGAATGAGTTTGGGAGTGTTCCTCCCTCTTCTGAATTTTGGAAGAGTTTGAGAAGGATAGGTGTTAGCTCTTCTCTAAATGTTTGATAGAATTCGCCTGTGAAGCCATCTGGTCCTGAGCTTTTGTTTTTTGGAAGATTTTTAATCACAGTTTCAATTTCAGTGCTTATGATCAGTCTGTTTATATTTTCTATTTTTTCCTGATTCAGTCTTGGCAGGTTGTGCATTTCTAAGAATTTGTCCATTTCTTCCAGGATGTCCATTTTATTGGCATAGAGTTGCTTGTAGTAATCTCTCATGATCTTTTGTATTTCTGCAGTGTCTGTTGTTACTTCTTTTTCATTTCTAATTCTATTGATTTGAGTCTTCTCCCTTTTTTGATGAGGCTGGCTAATCGTTTATCAATTTTGTTTATCTTTTCAAAGAACCAGCTTTTAGTTTTATTGATCTTTGCTATCATTTCCTCCATTTCTTTTTCATTTATTTCTGATCTGATTTTTATGATTTCTTTCCTTCTGCTAACTTTGGGGTTTTTTTGTTCTTCTTTCTCTAATTGCTTTAGGTGCAAGGTTAGGTTGTTTATTCGAGATGTTTCCTGTTTCTTAAGGTAGTATTGTATTGCTATAAACTTCCCTCTTAAAACTGCTTTTGCTGCATCCCATAGATTTTGGGTCTTTGTGTCTCCATTGTCATTTGTTTCTAGGTATTTTTTTTAGTTCCTCTTTGATTTATTCAGTAATCACTTGGTTATTAAGTAGTGTATTGTTTAGCCTCCATGTGTTTGTATTTTTTACAGATCTTTTCCTGTAATTGATATCTAGTCTCATAACGTTTTGGTTGGAAAAGATACTTGATACAGTTTCAATTTTTTTTAATTTACCAAGGCTTGATTTGTGACCCAAGATATGACCTATCCTGGAGAATGTTCCATGAGCACTTGAGAAGAAAGTGTATTCTGTTGTTTTTGGATGGAATGTCCTATAAATATAAATTAAGTCCATCTTGTTTAATGTATCATTTAAAGCTTGTGTTTCCTTATTTATTTTCATTTTGAATGATCTGTCCATTGGTGAAAGTGGGGTGTTAAAGTCCCCTACTATGAATGTGTTACTGTCGATTTCCCCTTTTATGTCTGTTAGTATTTGCCTTATGTATTGAGGTGCTCCTATGTTGGATACATAAATATTTACAATTGTTATATCTTCTTCTTGGATTGATCCCTTGATCATTATGTAGTGTTCTTCTTTCTCTCTTCTTATATTCTTTATTTTATAGTCTATTTTGTCTGATATTAGAATTGTTACTCTAGCTTTCTTTTGGTTTCCATTTGCATGAAATATCTTTTTCCATCCCCTTACTTTCAGTCTGTATGTGTCTCTAGGTCTGAAGTGGGTCTCTTGTAGACAGCAAATATATCGGTCTTGTTTTTGTATTCGTTCAGCCAATCTGTGTCTTTTGGTGGGAGCATTTAGTCCCTTTACATTTAAGGTAATTATGCATATGTATGTTCCTATTCCCATTTTCTTAATTGTTTTGGGTTTGTTATTGTAGGTCTTTTCCTTCTCTTGTGTTTGTTGCCTAGAGAAGTTCCTTTAGCAGTTGTTGTAAAGCTGGTTTGGTGGTGCTGAACTCTCTCAGCTTTTGTTTGTCTGTAAAGGTTTTAATTTCTCCATCAAATCTGAAGGAGATCCTTGCTGGGTAGAGTAATCTTGGTTGCGGGTTTTTTCCTTCATCACTTTAAACATATCCTGCCAGTCCCTTCTGGCTTGCAGAGTTTCTGCTGAAAGATCAGCTGTTAACCTTATGGGGATTCCCTTGTGTGTTATTTGTTGTTTTTCCCTTGCTGCTTTTAATATGTTTTCTATGTATTTAATTTTTGAAAGTTTGTTTAATATGTGTCTTGGCGTATTTCTCCTTGGATTTATCCTGTATGGGACTCTCTGTGCTTCCTGGACTTGATTACCTATTTCCTTTCCCATATTAAGGAAGTTTTCAACTATAATCTCTTCAAATATTTTCTCAGTCCCTTTCTTTTTTCTCTTCTTCTTCTGGAACCCCTATAATTCGAACATTGGTGTGTTTAATGTTGTCCCAGAGGTCTCTGAGACTGTCCTCAGTTCTTTTCATTCTTTTTTCTTTATTCTGCTCTGCAGTAGTTATTTCCACTATTTTATCTTCCTGGTCACTTATCCGTTCTTCTGCCTCAGTTATTCTGCTATTGATCCCATCTAAAGTATTTTTAATTTCATTTATTGTGTTGTTCATCATTGCTTGTTTCACCTTTAGTTCTTCTAGGTCCTTGTTAAATGTTTCTTGTATTTTGTCTATTCTATTTCCAAGATTTTGGATCATCTTTACTATCATTATTCTGAATTCTTTTTCAGGTAGACTGCCTATTTCCTCTTCATTTGTTAGGTCTGGTGGGTTTTTATCTTGCTCCTTCATCTGCTGTGTGTTTTTCTTTCTTCTCATTTTGCTTATCTTACTGTGTTTGGGTGTCTCCTTTTTGCAGGCTGCAGGTTCGTAGTTCCCGTTGTTTTTGGTGTCTGTCCCCAGTGGCTAAGTTTGGTTCAGTGGGTTGTATAGGTTTCCTGGTGGAGGGGAGTAGTGCCTGTGTTCTGGTGGATGAGGCTGGATCTTGTCTTTCTGGTGGGCAGTTCCACGTCTGGCGGTGTGTTTTGGGGTGTCTGTGGACTTATGATTTTAGGAAGCCTCTCTGCTAATGGGTGGGGTTGTGTTCCTGTCTTGCTAGTTGTTTGGCATAGGATGTCCAGCACTGTAGCTTGCTGGTGTTAAGTGAAGCTGGGTGCTGGTGTTGAGATGGAGATCTCTGGGAGATTTTCGCCATTTGATATTATGTGGAGCTGGGAGGTCTCTTGTGGACCAGTGTCCTGAAGTTGACTCTCCCACCTCAGAGGCACAGCACTGACTCCTGGCTGTAGCACCAAGAGCCTTTCATCCACATGGCTCAGAATAAAAGGGAGAAAAAGTAGAAAGAATTAGTAGAAGAAGAAAGAAAGAAAGAAAGAAAGAAAGAAAGAAAGAAAGAAAGAAAGAAAGAAAGAAAGAAAGAAAGAAAGAAAGGAGGGAGGAAGGAAGGAAGGAGGGAAGGAAATAAAAAAGAAAGAAGATAAGGTAAAATAAAATAAAGTAAGATAAAATATAATAAAGTTATTAAAATAAAAATATAATTATTAAGAAAAAAATGAAAAACAAAAGAACGGATGGATAGAACCCTAGGACAAATGGTGGAAGCAAAGCTATACAGACAAAATCTCACACAGAAGCATACACATACACACTCACAAAAAGAGGAAAAAGGGAAAAAATAATAAATCTTGCTCTCAAAGTCCACCTCCTCAATTTGGGATGATTTGTTGTGTAAAGGAGGGAAGGAAGGAAAGAAAGAAAGAAAGAAAGAAGGTAAAGTAAAATAAAATAAAATTATTAAAATAAAAAATAATTATTAAGAAAATTTTTTATTTTAATAATTTTATTTTATTTTACTAAGGCGGCAGCAGCAGCCTTAGCATCTCATGCCCATCTCTGGGGTCCACGCTTTTAGCCGCGGCTTGTGCCCGTCTCTGGAGCTCCTTTAAGCAGTGCTCTTAATCCCCTCTCCTCGCGCACCAGGAAACAAAGAGGGAAGAAAAAGTCTCTTGCCTCTTCGGCAGGTCCAGACTTTTTCCCGGACTCCCTCCCGCCTTGCCGTGTCGCACTAACCCCCTTCAGGCTGTGTTCACGCTGCCAACCCCAGTCCTCTCCCGGCGCTCAACCGAAGCCCGAGCCTTAACTCCCAGCCCCGCCCGCCCCGGCGGGTGAGCAGACAAGCCTCTCGGGCTGGTGAGTGCTGGTCGGCACCGATCCTCCATGCAGGAATCTCTCCCCGCTTTGCCCTCCGCATCCCTGTTGCTGTGCTCTCCTCCGCGGCTCCAAAGCTCTCCCCCTCCGCCACCAGCCACCCACAGTCTCCACCCGCGAAGGGGCTTCCTAGTGTGTGGAAACCTTTCCTCCTTCATAGCTCCCTCCCACTGGTGCAGGTCCCGTCCCTATCCTTTTGTCTCTGTTTATTCTTTTTTCTTTTGCCCTACCCACTTATGTGGGGGGTTTCTTGCCTTTTGGGAGGTCTGAGGTCTTCTGCCAGCATTCAGTAGGTGTTCTGTAGGAGTTGTTCCACGTGTAGATGTATTTCTGGTGTATTTGTGGGGAGGAAGGTGATCTCTGCGTCTTCCTCTTCCGCCATCTTCCCGGAAACCTAGATATTTTACTTTTAAAGTAGAGATCAAGGAGAAGAAATCATCTAGTGGGATGCACTAGAAGTTGATACTCTCAACAGTGGGAGTATAACTTCTTTGCTAATCAGTTGTAGCCTTGGCAGTGTCCTTGATAATCTGAATCTTAGATGGTGCAAGTGCTTAAGAGAAATTAGTTTATATGTTAGGTGAGGTGTTAAAGCTGCTAACTGACAAACCTGAACTTGCCTTGAGGAGAGACAATTTTACTGCTAGATAAGACATACAGTAATGCTTCAGGAGTTTACCAGTCTGGAAGTGACCTTGACGTGATATTTAAAAATTAGCTGTAGGTATATGCTGTTTTTGCAGAAAATGAAATTTTTTTCTTTAAATAAATATTTTATAGCTGTATAATGCCTTCCAAAAATTAGGAATTCCATATATGTCAGCACATTTTTAGATGCTGTTGTTAGCTGCTAATATAACCTACAACATTGACTGGGAAAATTTTAGAGGCTCTTCTGTGTCAGTTTGACCTAGAGACCTGTCTGACTCTGCTCTCAAAGCATGGATAAACCAGGGTGGGTACTTTCCAGAAAGGCTGCAAATACGGATCCTAAGGGACAGAACTAGTTGTGTGTGTGTGTTGGGGGGGGGGTGTTGCTGAGTGGAGAAGGAGTAATAAAGGAGAGCCACGAAGCCAAGCTTCAAGAATGCACAGGATTTTTATCTGTTTTTTTCCTAGGTGAAATCTGTATAAGTTTGCTAGGACTGCCATAACAAGGTACCACAGTCTGGATGGCTTACAGCTGAAATTTACCTTCGCAGAGTTCTGGGGCCCAGAGCCCAAAATCAAGGTATTAGCAGGATTATATTTTTCTGAGCGTCTCTCCTCTTGGCTTGTAAATGGCCATCCTCCTTCTGTGTCTTCTTGTGGTCTTTCTTCTGTGTCTTTGTGTCCTGACCTCCTCGTCTTAGGACACTAGCTATATTGAATAAGGGCCTGCACTAATGACCTTATTTAACTTCTGTTATCTCTTTAAACACCTTATCTCCAAATACATTCACTTTCTGAGGTACTGTGGTTCAGGGTTTCAACATATGATTTAGAAGGGGAAGCAATTCAGCCCGTAGCAGAATCCTTAGTGTTTAGAACAAGGATCTGGCACTCAGTAAACTTTGTGTTGAATAAATGTTTGAAAGAATAAATAAATAGCCAGAGAGAACCTGATGTCAGAAGCTGACTTGGATCTTGTGTCCTAGAGTATGGCAAGGAAATACATAATACATTGGTCATCAGTTCTATAGTGCCCAAAGGTTAAGAGGATGGAATGAGGAGGTAATGGACTACATCACAAGGTTCAGAAAAAAGTTGGGCTGAGTCAAGAAAGTTGATCTGTAATGTTTCGGTCTTGACACTTTATATTTGAGTATTTGGGGCCACTATAACCATAAATTGGAAGGAAAACAAAATACTGTCGAGAAAAGCATCTTTTTACCCAGAGGGTCCATCTTCCTTCATACTCTGCCTGGAACCTAATTATGGCTGTGACAGTAGTGTGCATTTTCACATTGTTTTCCTTGTGGGTGCACTCGAAGCCTACATTTCACCACTTCCCTTGAATACAGGTGGACAATATGACCAAGGTGTAGCCAAAGGAATTTAAGTGGGAGTAATACGACTTCTCGACCTGGCCATAAAACATCCATACAATGTTTGCCTTGTTCTATCTCTCTCCCCCCCCCTCACCCCCGAGTTTGTGTTTAATTTAACCAGTCACACAGGAGAAAGATGAATAACCTCTTCCTCTCTAGAGGCTCACCCTCAAGTTATAGACTATAGTACATGTGTGGTGCTCTGTTTATTTTTAAAAGTATATATTTTTTATATTCCATAAATTCCAAATCAGAACACTTTTTTGTTGTTAAAGTAAATGGTAAAAATAAAATAATATTGACTCTGGGAGTTATTGAGCAATTAGATGTAGAGGTAGTCAATTCGGACAATGAGTCAGAGAATCAAACCTTTATTCATTTACTGCCACAGTACAAGCAAGAGGCAAGAAGAGCTGTCTGCCCCCCAGTGTCCCATTTTTTTCCTATGGAATGGCACTGGGTGAAGGTCAGTGGGTGCAGTGGTAGGGGAATCATCTCACTGTTGAGCAGCCCAGATAAGACTCCTGCCTCTTTATGGACCTGTGGGTCCCCAGGGCAAGGAGAGGGTGAAGGGCTATGATCGGAAAGGTACTGAGTCAAAGTGGAGGAAAGTGCCTCAGACAAGGCCCTCCAATAAGAAGGCCTCTGAGGAGGTCCCAGGGCTCGGGATGCAGATTTTTATATACACACGGCTGGTCTGGGAGGAGGACTGAGTGCTTCATTGCAACTCTCCCCAAAAAACTACTAATTCTGATGTGATGAGGACAGTCCCCGCACCCCTAGCCCTGCCATAAGGCCTGCTAGGCAAAGTTGTGAGTTTTTTTCCTGAATATTTATTTATTTATTTGGCTGTGCCGGGTCTTAGTTGCGCCGCGCAGGATCTTCTATCTTCGTTGGGGCATGCGGGATCTTTAGTTGCGGCATGTGGGATCTTTTTTTTTTTTTTTTTTTTTTGCGGTCCGCAGGCCTCTCACTGTTGTGGCCTCTCCCGTTGCGGAGCACAGGCTCCAGACGCGCAGGCTCAGCGGCCATGGCTCACGGGCCCAGCCGCTCCGCGGCATGTGGGATCTTCCCGGACCGAGGCACAAACCCGTGTCCCCTGCATCGGCAGGCGGACTCTCAACCACTGCACCACCAGGGAAGCCCTCGTGTGGGATCTTTTACGTGTGGCACGCAGGATCTTTTTTTAGTTGTAGCACACAGGATCTTTAGTTGCACTATGCAAACTCTTAATTGCGGCATATGGGATCTAGTTCCCTGACCAGGGATGGAACCCGGGCCCCCCTCATTGGGAGCGTGGAGACTTAGCCACTGGACCACCAGGGAAGTCCCAGGCAAAGGTTTGCAGTTGGCTACGATTGGACCTGAAGGATCATTTATAGGGTTTTGGATGAGAGCTGGGGTCTTTGGGTGCTCATTATGTGCCAGACATTGAGGCATTCAGTTCCCATGAAAGCACATGGGAACTGAGTGCCTTACTCCTAACTGATGGGTAAACTGATGTTCTGAAGATCAAGTTACTTACCCAGTATTGTGCCTTCGAATTTGTCAGCTAAAGTGTGCCAGGTTATACTTCATCTATTGACATATTCATAACATTATGTTTTGTTACTCTCTTCAAAGTTTATTGTATTAAATATTAATGTCAAGATTAATGAGTCAGTTATTTTCTGGCATGTGGTGGAACTCTTCCTAAGCAGGGTCACAATAAAATTACAGGCTCAGATGGTTTTAATGAAGAGGTGACCAAGTGATAATGCTTCCATTGGGATTAAAGAACAAAAGAAAAAGTCGAGAATTTCTGTTCCATGAAGCATAGAATTGCAGATCTTTTATGGTTATGGAGATCATCCCAATTTTATTGGTGAAGAGAATTTAATTTTGTTTCTTAGAGCAATATATCTAATAGTAAAGATGGGACAAAAGGTCAGCATTCCTGTCTTAGCTCAATTCACATTTTACTATGTAACAATTTAATTCGCCTGTCTCTTCTTTCTGGATCAGTATGGATGATTCCATGTTGTAGGGTGTTAAGAGACCACTGAGTATGGGGTGGGGGACCTAGAAACTTCACCCCTTACCTCTGAGTCAGGAGTCAGTGCAAACCCTTGCCATTCCTCTTATTGATTTTACTGGATCCATTGTCTCAGCTTGTTTTGCGTGTTAGGTGTAACAGCTATTAAGGTGTTCTAGGATTTGGCGTCTCATCTTCATTTGCATCATATGCCTTCTTCTCCTCTTCTGGGCTATAGCAGAGCCAGGCACCTGGGAGGCAGGTGACCCTTGTCAAGAGCATACACATGCTTCCACTTGGGTTCTTCTTCTCTTGCTACTTTCACCTCTCCAGGCATTCCTGCTGGCCCTCAGTTTACCTGTTCTGGGTCTTTTTCTCTTAGGACCTGGTTAAAGGCTGCCTTCAAATGCTTGAGCTGATCATTTGACATTATGGTTCTTAACATGAAAACCTTGAAATTTTCTGAAAACACTGTGTATTGTATGCCGTTATGTGCATTATGAAATGAAAACCTTTCTGTGGTCCACTCACTCACGAGCTTCATGGCTTTACTCAGATAGCATTTTCTTGGTGAGCATGTGTCTGACCACCTCCTTAATTGCAGCATCTCTCTACCCCAGGCACTCCCTGCCCCCCTTACCTACTGTTTCTCCCCAGAGCACTAGCACCTCCTAATGGATTACATAATGTACTTTGCTATTTATCTTCTGTCTGTTCCCTACTGTGTCTAAAGTTCCTTGAAGGCATGTTCTGTTTTGTTTTGTTTTTTGTCCACTGCTAAGAACTCCAGAGCCTGAACCAGAGACTGTTACTTAGTAGCTGTTTAATAAAATTTGTTGAGGTAACTATATAATTATGGGGTCATGTAGCTTTCATTAGATTCCAAAGAGTGTCCATGGACTTAAAATAAAGGTAAAGAAACCTTGACTTAAGGTGTTATCTCATAAAGTAAAGCATAGACCTGCCTGGTTTTAAGTGTTGTTTCAATGTATAAAACAGTGCAAGTCATAAAAATTTTGTCCATGTCTCAAATATTGGCCATGAGATTCCAGTTTGCAACCTATAGCTTGAAGTATTACTCTTGCCAGGCATATTGGTATTTTGATAATGTTGAGGTTAGAAAAGTTAAGTTCCAAAAAAATACCAAATCATGAGTGGCTGAGTACCATAATATCATGCACTGTGACTGAAGAGGAAAGACCTTTGCCCTCCCTCACCCATCCTCCCAGACCTCTCTCCCTGTGGTGAAATCATCTCCTGCCTTTCAATCACACCATTTACCCCCAAAAGGCCTATGTATAGCATTCTTTCTCATTCTTCTTGTGTCAGTCAAACCAATCTTCCCTTGACCATTTTGTATTTGCTGTTTTGCTATTTTATACACAAGTAGCTTGCTTGTTTGTACCATGCAGGTATAAAATATCCCAAATTGCAGATAGGTAGATGCATCTTAACTTTTCTCTATCCAAATTTGTGGATTCAAAACCTATAGACCATCTACATATTTAGAATGAGAGCCATTGTTATAGTAATGTCAGATTACTTTTCATAGTTGTTTAATAAAATAAGCAAAATGGTGGATTTAAGAGATATCTGTGAGAAGTTTAGAGTATGAGATCCTTGTTCAGTAGTGGTAGAAGTAATTTTGATTTTGTATGAGGTTTGTTCTCTTTATCTCGCTTCAAAGAGCTAGGATCCCTAGTGATTTTGAATAACCCTATTGCTTCTCCTTGTTTTGTCAAGGCCAGTATGGAATGCAGATATACCAATTTGCAGATGACCTCTCAAGCTACAAACTGGTATATCAAAGTCATCAAGATCTATAGTGTGAACATATGAGATATATGCTGTGTGGTGTTTAATGAACTATAACCTACTTCTCTTCTATGCAAAATATAATGAGAAACAAAATATCCAGAAGTAGAGACAAAAGGGAAAAGCAAAAATTATGTCTTAAAAAAATAAACACAAATTTTATCTTAAATAAGCAAAAAAAATTCATACACACATACATATACAACATATATATATGTATATCACATCATGAATTCATCACAAGAGTTGATTCTGTGTATTATCATACAATAAAAATATAATAGCTTTCAGAGAAGGTATTTACTACTAGTACTATTTAGATGACTGATTAAACTATACAAGAAAGGTATTTGATACTATTTATGATATAAATAAAATGATACAAAGAATGAGAGTCATCTAGATTGAATTAACATAGAGCCAGAAGGACTGAGCTCTATATCTACTTATTACCAACAGTTATGAACAGCTGTCTTCAGAATCTGCCAGAGCCCAGTGAAGATGTTTTCAAGTGTTTCTCCAATCAGATGAACAGTGGTAGCCATTCATCAGTACCTCACCATTTATGTCATCATAATTATCTTAAAGCACAGAAGGGAAATTCATAAGGGTTTCTTTAGACCGAAGGTTAATTTTAATTAAGTATTTGGGCATAAGTCAGACTTACTGACTACAAAATAAGTTTTGTACTACTCTGAGAATTTGTGAGTATCCAAGAAATTTCACAACAGCATTAGTATTATATGAATAGCCTGTTTAACTTGGATATAATAGGTCAAAAAAAAAAAAAAAGAAAAAGAAAAACCTGACTCTAACCGTACATTTTGAAAAGCCTTCTGCCAGGTAAAGCAAAAAAAAAGATTGTGCAGTGGGTTAGACTGTAAATTGAGGGGATTAAAAAACCCCAGGAGAATTTTATCATCTTCCTAAATTAAAAGGTTACCTTTTTTCAGGCTCTGTCACACTCAAGGAACTATGATGCTCTGATTTTTATGAATCAAGCAACTGTAATGTCGTTGACAAGTATAAGCCCGAGTTTTCTTAAAGGGAAAACAAAGTTCCGGTTGAACCGCCTTTGAGTATGTCAACAAAACAATGTTCCTTAATGCTTCCTTGAACTATTCCTACAATAGTCAACATATAAAATGAGATGATGTGATTTTCTTACTATCTGTGCTTTTATATGTAGAGCAAATGAAATATTACAATGGAGATAATTTTATAGAGTTTAAAAATTAGACAGAAGGTGTGTTATGCTGGACTATCACCCTGGACGGGATTTTTTTTTTTTTTAACATCTTTATTGGAGTATAATCGCTTTTATAATGTTGTGTTAATTTCTGCTGCATAACAAAGTGAATCAGCTATATGTATACATATACCCCCATATCCCCTCCGTCTTGAGACTCCCTCCCACCCTCCCTATCCCACCCCTCTAGGTGGTCACAAAGCCCAGAGCTGATCTCCCTGTGCTATGCGGCTGCTTCCCACTAGCTAGCTATTTTACATTTGGTAGTGTATATATGTCCATGCCACTCTCTCACTTCATCCCAGCTTACCCTTCCCCCATCCCGTGTCCTCAAGTCCAAACTCTACATCTGCATCTTTATTCCTGTCCTGCCCCTAGGTTCCTCAGAACGCTTTTTTTTTTTTTTTTTTAGATTTCATATAAATGTGCTAGAATACAGTATTTGTTTTTCTCTTTCTGACTTACTTCACTCTGTATGACAGACTCTAGGTCCACTCACCTTATTATAAATAACTCAATTTCGTTTCTTTTTATGGCTGAGTAATATTCCATTGTATATATGTGCCACATCTTCTTTATCCATTCATCTGTCAATGGACACAGGGTGCTTCCATGTCCTGGCTATTGTAAATAGTGCTGCAATGAACATTGTGGTGCATGACTCTTTTTGAATTATGGTTTTCTCATGCAATATGCCCAGTAGTGGGATTGCTGGGTCATATGGTAGTTCTATTTGTAGTTTTTTCAGGAACCTCCGTACTGTTCTCCACAGTGACTGTATCAATTTACATTCCCACCAACAGTGCAAGAGGGTTCCCTTTTCTCCACACCCTCTCCAGCATTTATTGTTTGTAGACTTTTGATGATGGCCATTCTGATTGGTGTGAGGTGATACTTCATTGTAGTTTTGAATTGCATTTCTGTAATGATTAGTGATGTTGGGCATCCTTTCACGTGTTTGTTGGCAATCTGTATATCTTCTTTGGAGTAATGTCTATTTAGGTCTTCTGCTATTTTTGGATTGGGTTGTTTGTTTTTTTGATATTGAGCTGCCTGAGCTGCTTGTAAATTTTGGAGATTAATCCTTTGTCAGTTGCTTCATTTGCAAATATTTTCTCCTATTCTGAGGGTTGTCTTTTAGTCTTGCTTATGGTTTCCTTTGCTGTGCAAAAGTTTTTAAGTTTAATTATGTCCCATTTGGTTATTTTTTTTTTATTTCCATTTCTCTAGGAGGTGGGTCGGAAAGAATATTGCTGTGATTTATGTGCTCTGCCTATGTTTTCCTCTAAGAGTTTTAGAGTGTCTGGCCTTACATTTAGGTCTTTAATCCATTTTGATTTTATTTTTGAGTATGGTTTTAGGAAGTGTTCTAATTTCATTCTTTTACATGTAGCTGTCCAGTTTACCCAGCACCACTTATTGAAGAGGCTGTCTTTTCTCCATTGTCTAGTCTTCCCTCCTTTATCTCTTGGTTTTTATCATCTTTAACTTCTTTCATCAGTGTCTTATAGTTTTCTGCATACAGGTCTTTTGTCTCCTTAGGTAGGTTTATTCCTAGGTATTTTATTCTTTTTGTTGCAATGGTAAATGGGAGTGTTTCCTTAAATTTTCTTTCAGATATTTCATCATTAGTGTATAGGAATGCAAGAGATTTCTGTGCATTAATTTTGTATCCTGCTACTTTACCAAATTCACTGATTAGTCCTAGTAGTTATCTGGTAGCATCTTTAGGAGTCTCTATGTGTAGTATCATGTCATCTGCAAACAGTGACAATTTTATTTCTTCTTTTCCAATTTGGATTCCTTTTATTTCTTCTTCTTATCTGATTGCTGTGGCTAAAACTTCCAAAATTATGTTGAATAATAGTGGTGAGAGTGGGCAACCTTGTCTTATTCCTTATCTTAGTGGAAATGGTTTCAGTTTTTCACCATTGAGAACAAGCTGGCTCTGGGTTTGTCATATATGGCCTTTATTATGTTGAGGTAAGTTCCCTCTATGCCTACTTTCTTCAGGGTTTTTATCATAAATGGGTATTGAATTTTGTTGAAAGCTTTTTCTGTATCTATTGAGATTATCATATGGTTTTTATCCTTCAATTTGTTAATTTGGTCTATCACATTGATTAATTTGCATATATTGAAGAATCTTTGCATTCCTGGGAAAAAAACCCACTTAATCATGGTGTATGATCCTTTTAATGTGCTGTTGGATTCTGTTTGCTAGTATTTTGTTGAGGATTTTACATCTATGTTCATCAGTGATATTGGCCTATAGTTTTCTTTTTTTGTGACGTCTTTGTCTGGTTTTGGTATCAGGGTGACTGTGGCCTCATAGAATGATTTTGGGAGTGTTCCTCTCTCTGCTATATTTTGGAAGAGTTTGAGAAAGATAGGTGTTAGCTCTTCTCTAAATGTTTGATAGAATTCGCCTGTGAAGCCATCTGGTCCTGGGCTTTGTTTGTTGGAAGATTTTTAATCACAGTTTCAATTTCAGTACTTGTGATTGGTCTGTTCATATTTTCTATTTCTTCCTGGTTCAGTCTCGGAAGGTTGTCCTTTTCTAAGAATTTGCCCATTTCTTCCAGGTTGTCCGTTTTATTGCATAGAGTTGTTTGTAGTAATCTCTCACGATTCTTTGTATTTCTTCAGTGTCTGTTGTTACTTCTCCTTTTTCATTTCTAATTCTGTTGATTTGAGTCTTTTCCATTTTTTCTTGATGAGGCTGGCTAATGGTTTATCAATTTTGTTTATCTTCTCAAAGGATCAGCTTTAGTTTAGTGACCTTTGCTATCATTTCCTTCATTTCTTTTTCATTTATTTCTGATATGATTTTTATGATTTCTTTTCTTCTGCTAACTTTTGGGGTTTTTTTCTTCTTCTTTCTCTAATTGCTTTAGGTGTAAGGTTAGGTTGTTTATTTGAGATTTTTCTTGTTTCTTTAGGTAGGATTGTATTGCTATAAACATCCCTCTTAGAACTGCTTTTGCTGCAACCCATAGATTTTAGGTCATCGTGTTTTCATTGTCATTTGTTTCTTGGTATTTTTTAATTTCCTCTTTGATTTCTTCAGTGATCTCTTGGTTATTTAGTAGTGTATTCTTTAGCCTCCATGTGTTTGTATTTTTTACAGATTTTTTCCTGGAATTGATATCTAGTCTCATAGAGTTGTGGTTAGAAAAGATACTTGATATGATTTCAATTTTGTTAACTTTACGAAGGCTTAATTTGTGACCCAAGATATGATCTATCCTGGAGAATGTCCATGAGCATTTGAGAAGAAAGTATATTCTGTTGTTTTTGGATGGAATGTCCTATAAATATCAATTAAATCCATTTTGCTTAATGTATCATTTAAAGCTTGTGTTTCCTTATTTATTTTCACTTTGGGTGATCTGTCCATTGGTGAAAGTGGGGTGTTAAAGTCCCCTACTATGATTGTGTTACTGTCGATTTCCCCTTTTATGGCTGTTAGCATTTGCCTCATGTATTGTGGTGCTCCTATGTTGGGTGCATAAGTATTTACAATTGTTATATCTTCTTCTTTGATTGAAGCTTTGATCATTATGTAGTGTCCTTCTTTGTCTCTTGTAATATTCTTTATTTTAAAGTCTATTTTGTCTGATATGAGAATTGCTACTCCAACACTCTTTTGATTTCCATTTGCGTGGAATATCTTTTTCCATCCCTTCACTTTCAGTCTGTATGTGTCCCTAGGTCTGAAGCAGTCTCTTGTAGACAGCATATACATGGGTCTCATTTTTGTATCCATTAAGCCAGTCTGTCTTTTGGTTGGAGCATTCAAACCATTTACATTTAAGGTAATTATCAATATGTATGTTCCTGTTACCATTTTCTTAATTGTTTTGGGTTTGTTTTTGTGGGTTTTTTTCTCCTCTTGTGTGTCCTGCCTAGAGGTATCCCTGAGCATTTGTTGTAGAGCTGGTTTGGTGGTGCTGAATTCTCCTAGCTTTTGCTTGTCTATAAAGGTTTTAATTTCTCTGTTGAGTCTGAATGAGATCCTTGCTGGTTAGAGTAATCTTGATTGTAGGTTTTTCCCTTTCATCACTTTAAAGATGTCCTGCCACACCCTTCTGGCTGGCTGCATTTCTGGTGAAAAATCAGCTGTTATCCTTATGAGGATTCCTTGTATGTTATTTGTTGCTTTTCCCTTGCTGCTTTTAATGTTTTTTCTTTGTATTTAATTTTTGATAGTTTGATTAATATGTGTCTTGGTATGTTTCTTCTTGGATTTATCCTATATGGGACTCTATGTGCTTCCTTGTCTTGATTGACTATGTCCTTTCCCATATTAGGGAAGTTTTCAACTATAGTCTCTTCAAATATTTTCTGTCCCTTTCTTTTTCTCTTCTTCTTCTGGGACCCCTATAAGTCGAATGTTGGTGTGTTTAATGTTGTCCCAGAGGTCTCTGAGACTGTCCTCAAATCTTTTCATTCTTTTTACTTCGTTCTGTTCTGCGGTAGTTATTTCCACCATTTTATCTTCCAGGTCACTTATCCCTTCTTCTGCCTCAGTTATTCTTCTATTGATTCTTTCTAGAGAACTTTTAATTTCATTTATTGTGTTGTTCATCATTGTTTGCTTCATCTTTAGTTCCTCTAGGTCCTTGTTAAATGTTTCTTGTATTTTCTCCATCCTATTTCCAAGATTTAAGATCATCTTTACTAACATTACTCTGAATTCTTCTTCAGGTAGATTGCCTATTTCCTCTTCATTTGTTAGGTCTGGTGGGTTTTTATTTTGCTCCTTCATCTGCTGCATATTTCTGTCTTCTCATTTTGCTTAACTTACTGTGTTTGGGGTCTCCTTTTCTCAGGCTGCAGATTCGTAGTTCCCATTGTTTTTGATGTCTGCCCTCAGTGGTTGAGGTTGGTTCAGTGGGTTGTGTAGGCTTCCTGGTGGAGGGGACTGATGCCCGTGTTCTGGTGGATGAGGCTGGCTCTTGTCTTTCTGGTGGGTATGTTTTGGGTTCTCTGTGAACTTATTATGATTTTAGGCAGCCTCTCTGGTAATGGGTGGGGTTGTGTTCCTGTCTTTCCAGTTGTTTGGCATGGGTTGTCCAGCACTGGAGCTTGCTGGTCATGGAGTGGAGCTAGGTCTTAGCGTTGAGATGGAGATCTCTGGGAGACCTCTTGCCAATTGATGTTACAAGGGGCCGGGAGGTTTCTGGTGGTCCAATGTCCTGAACTTGGCTCTCCCACCTCAGAGGTTCAGGCCTGACACCTGGCCGGAGTACCAAGACTCTGTCAGCTACATGGCTTTGGGGAAGTCTGAGGTCTTCTGCTAGTGTTCAGTAGGTGTTCTGTAGGAGTTTTTCCATATGTAGATGTATTTTTGATGCATCTGTGGGTAGAAGGTGGTCTCCACATCTTACTTGTCCACCATATTGAAGGTCCTCCTCAAGATATTTTAGACATGCCCATCTTTTTGGGCCGCCAACGTAGGTGAACGTAAAGGTGGAGTGTGAGTATCTGAAATCTTGCAGGGTGGGGTCTTGGCAGGGCCAGAGGTGCTTGAGGCATGGGGTAGCCCTACCGCTTGGATGGGATTTAATTCTTAGAGTTCTGAGCAATTTGGTATTATATTCTTCTCCTTTACGAAATATAATTTTCTACCCTGAATTAGAAATAAACCTATTACCTCAATCAACTACTGTGTCATGCAGGGCTTTATAATTTCCCCTATAGTATCTCATTTAATGTTTACCCTGATAAACTAAGAGAGGTAATGTGTATTATTGTGCTCATTCAACTTGAAGATTATCACCTTGATGTGGGTACTCAGAAATTTGTTCAATGAAAGATTGAAAAGTTTGCTGTCACAGATCAAACAAGGAGTACCAACCAGGATTCTTAGACTGTTTCATAACCAAAAATGTCAGCAGCTTCAAGATCAGGAATTCCTGGTGCTTTGTAATTTCTATTATATCTGCTTTCCTATTTCAGAGCAGATCTTCTTTTCAAATAAGTGTGAGGTGTCTGTTAAGGTTGTATTGCTGCAACTAGGTTCCACTCTTTCAGATTGTGACCTTTTCCTTGTCTTATTTCCTACCTACTATATCAGAACATAGGAATAGATGCAGTGCTGGTATATTCATCCAGTTTCACATTATTCTTTAAAAGAACTCTGTGACCACTAGCACCATTGTTTTATTGGAATTTTCATTTGTGACCTTTCTTGTGCTGGGCTTTGGAAGCCTTGGGAACTCTCAGAGCTTGAGGCCTGAGAGACTTCCCATTTTATTCACCAACTTTTTTTTCCTCAGGGTCCTAGGTGAGGTCAGTGACATTCTTTGCATTTCTCACTAGGAGGATTGCTTTTTTTTTCAGACTGGATGTTCAGGCATGACCCAATTTACACTTTTATGTAAAGTTGGTGCACTTTGTGATTTTTCCCATTTCCACAAGTAGTTCTTGGCAATAACAGTTAGTGATCTGATTTTGATTACTATGTCAAGGTTCCTCTATAACTGGACTGTAACTGATTTCAAAAACATCCCTCTCTCTTGTGGAGGCCAGAAATCGTAAACCTGATAATTTTTAAGAGAGTGGACATTGCTGCTGGTGATGCTGAATGCTTGGCCTCTGTGCCCTTGTGCCAAATTGAATCTTGGAGACAGAGTTTTGGCTGAAGGAGAAATGAATAGCTTTATTGCTTCTCCAGGCAAAGGGGGATACAGTGGGTTCCTGCCCTCTGAAAACTTTGTGTCCCAACCCCGGGAGGATTTGATGAGGAGTTTTATAGCAAGGGTTCAAGGATGGGGTTGTTGTTAAGATTAGGGTGTGTACAGGGGCTGCACTCCTTTAATCTGGTCTCAGGTAATCTTCTTGATGAACTTCTCTGGTTCCTGGCCTCAGGTGGTTTCTTAGCTGTTCCTCCCTTGGTTAACAACTGTTCGAATCTGCCCTTTGGAACTCAAGGAAGGTCATGGGGGCTGGATTCTGTTCCCTACAAATGAGAAAATGGGGGACAGAAAGGCTTTTGTGCCCTGGAGCCCCACAGGCTCCTGGTTGGTTTCACTGGGCAGACCACTACATAGCACAGTTTAAAGTGGGAACCCCTCTGCTTTAATTTGACGAGGTAAAGTACATATGCCTGGCTTCCCTGGTGGTGCAGTGGTTAAGAATCCGCCTGCCAATGCAGGGGGACATGGGTTCGAGCCCTGGCCCAGGAAGATCCCCCATGCCATGGAGCAGCTAAGCCTGTGCGCCACAATTACTGAGCCTGTGCTCTAGAGCCCGGGAGCCACAACTACTGAGCCTGTGTGCCACAACTACTGAAGCCCGCACACCTACAGCCCATGCTCTGCAGCAAGAGAAGCCACCACAATGAGAAGCCCGGGCACCGCAATGAAGAGTAGCCCCCGCTCACAACCACAACTAGAGAAAGCCCATGTGCAGCAACAAAGACCTGTCACAGCCAAAAATAAATAAATTAATTAATTTTTTTAAAAAAGTACATATGCCCTTCCAGTGTTTGTTAAGGGATGGTGCATCCCATGTACAAGTAAGTAGAAAGCTTTATGCCATGTTGTGTTAAAGGATGCATGTATCTATGATTTTATCAACTGTGGATTTTTTACCCCTGCCTGTCTTCTCAAACCCTCTCCTTATCACTGGATTTTGTCCAGGCAATAGAGCTATAATAAATATTAATTAGCCCGAAGAAAGCATAGTTAGGAAGGTGCATCTTCTGCTAAAATGTAACTCAAGATCATACAGTGCATTCCAAAGGAATTATTTGTGATTTCTGGGTTACCACAACACTGGATTATTTTTATTTCTGCTTCCCTCCATTGGCATATAGTCAAAATATTGACTGTATCATTACTAATAAGTTATAAATGCAGGCTATTATGAATTAGGATGGCATATTGTAATAATATGGTGGAATAAATAATGTCCTATTCTGCCATCCTTGGAAATGGTAGATTGCAAGTAAAGTATGTTTCATCTGTATCAGTGTACTTGAAAACCCTTCATCTTTTTCAAAGTTATTTGTTACTTAAACAGTGTTTTGATTATTTTAGACATTTTCAGAAAAGTAGATCTTTGTCTTTCATTTCCAACTCTTGTACCTGGTTTTATTCGTAACAGCCGCATACATGGTAGTTCTTTTATTTTTACACACAGCTAATCTGTTTTCACCCAGGAGACAGGAAAATCTGTATTTCAGCCACATTAAAAGATAACGCTATACTCTTTGTTTTGTCTTTGAGCTGTCTAATTCTTCTAGGGTAAGATTAAAGTAATTTCTGACACCTCCTCCATGGTTTAATGGAGTGTGTAGTTGTGTGTGTGTGTGTGTGTGTGTGTGTGTTTTAAAAAAAATACTGAAAAGAATAGAACAGAAATCCATTCATGAGCGTGCATTGCTTCCATTAGTTGCACATTCATCTTAAATGAAAAACACTGATTAGAGCTGAGCAGATACAGAGAATCGGGAGTTGATTTGGACTTGATAAGCCCTTGAGCAACCAGACTGCTCTATTATCATTAATGGGTTTTGTAAATTTCTCAATTGCTTTTTTCAAGGTTTTTATTAAGAAAAAAATATATGGACATTGAAATTGCCTTTGTGTCATCACCTTTAAAAACTCACTTGTTGGCATGTACATTGCCTTATTTCCCAATGACACTAGTTGTTGCAGAAACGATTGGATTTACTCTGTTCCGATCTAAATATAATAGCAAAAAAAAAAAAAAAAAATGGCAAGGTAGTTAAATTGCTGATCTATTTAATTTGACTCACAGTTATGGTGGCATGCAAATAGGTTTCCCTGGAGGTATAATTATTTCAGAGTGATGGTTTTTCCTGATCACGTACTGAAAGGTATGGTATCTTTTCTTAGACTTTATAAGAATTTACTTAGTCATTTTTCTGTTTAAGATTTTATTATTATTTTTTACTTGATAGTGTATGATGGAGAAGCCTGAAGCTATGATGACACTGACCCCC
This sequence comes from Globicephala melas, assembly GCF_963455315.2. Taxonomy (NCBI): domain Eukaryota; kingdom Metazoa; phylum Chordata; class Mammalia; order Artiodactyla; family Delphinidae; genus Globicephala; species Globicephala melas. Next base: position 70,463,754 of record NC_083323.1, on the reverse strand, counting down.
CAACCTTAGCTTTGCTGCACAACAATGAGCAATTCTCACACTTTCTGAGCTGTGATTCCTTATTTGTCAATTGTAGTTACTAGAATAAATCTTGAGTTATGGTCAGTTCTACCAAAAATTTATGATTCCATGAAAGGAAATGGAAAGTCTTAGTGTTGAAGTTATTCTGCAAAATGCAGGGTAATTTTATAGAAATGTTTTCAAAATACTGTGGTACTGCTTATCACTGAGTTAAAGTTTATTACATTTGAAACTCTGGGAATTATAATTGTTTTAATAAGATATTTATTGAAAGGTGTATCTACATTAATTCTTTGTTTCTTAACATAGACATAAACATTTTGACTGTTTCTAAGAGGCCGTTTTTAGAAAAACCCAGAGGTGTGTTATGTATCTGTAGCAGCAAGCCCACTTAGATTACAATCTGCTCAAAAATTGCATTTTAAGAAGCATGTGTTCCAATTTAAATTCCTAGGTTTCGATGAAGTGCTGTCTTTACCTACTATTGCTAAATATTTACTTTCATAATAATGCAGGTATAAATTGATGCCCACGTAGCCTCTCCTGCCTCTCTGCATAAGGATGAGAAAGAGGGGGAGAGTGTATTATTATATACTCCTTGATGAACATTCAGTGAGAAAAAGATCCCTATGCAATTTTCCCATATACTGTGTTTGAATATGTAAGGGTGTGTTCAATAACTGTGTTATCAAGGCCTAGAATTTAGTAACACCTTACTACTAATTTAGTAAGCAATTTACTTAGCTTCTAAATAAAGGTACTGCTGTCCTTACATGTTTGGCACATGAAGAGATGCATGGCCAAGAAATAATTTCAAGATCAAGCAAAGAACCCCTCTTGACTGGACTCCATGACAGAGCAATATTGGGCCCTATGAATATCCACTTTAGTGAATTTGCTCTTCCTGGATTAATAGAATCCTCAAGAAGCCAAATATGGAACACCATAGGAAAGCATTTTAGATAATATATCCTATTAAAACTCCAGAATTCTAGGGCTGTCTGTAATTTCATAATATAGTTAAACAAGTATTTTTCAATATTTTAAACAATATTAATAATTTTAATATTTGAATGAGAGGAAATATGAATGAGCACAAGTGAATAAATATGAGTAAATATTTTAAACAAATTACATGAACATGTAATATAATATTAATTATGTTATAGATATCAATATTATAATTTTATCATTTAGGGGGACTAATAAGATCATGGTATTTTACAAAATTATTTTGGCAAGCATTTTGGCAAATATTGAGACCTGTAATCTTTATCTTCAAATGATGTAGAAAGAGAGTAACTTCTCTGAATTCATTCAGTTTGGATTCTTATGTAAATTATGAATATGAGCAGCCAGGATTAAGAGAGAAACTCAAGGGCTTCCCTGGTGGCACAGTGGTTGAGAGTCCGCCTGCCGATGCAGGGCACACGGGTTCGTGCCCCGGTCCGGGAAGATCCCACATGCCGCGGAGGGGCTGGGCCCGTGAGCCATGGCCGCTGAGCCTGCACGTCCGGAGCCTGTGCTCCGCAACGGGAGAGGCCACAACGGTGAGAGGCCTGCGTACTGCAAAAAAAAAAAAAAAAAAAGAAGAGAAACTCAAAACCTTTGGTCAGAAAACCATCTTAGAAAAGTTTAAATGTACTTTTCAGAGCTTCAAAACAGAATCCCAGGTCCATGGCATAGGATATGGGTGAATATCATTCGTGAAGTAGGACTTTCATAATCACAGTGTAAAAGAACTCTTGCAGAAAATATTAAATTTCCATTTTATCCAACAAATGTAGGCATCTTACAAGAGAGTTCCTATAATGGTGGTTTCTGGATTGCTGGGATGAGGGAGTTGTAGTCACACATGAGTACATAGGAAGCCTTTGAGGTTCACCTATACATGCATCTGTGTCTTAGACAAGAAGGAATAATCACAACCACAAAAACCCTAATGGACAATGTTTTCTTTTCTGGATTCCTCTTTAGTTGTTATATAAATGTGTCCTTTAAAAGTTTCTTGGATCAGAGCTGTATTTTCAAGTTCATTGAATCTCCTGAAATTGGAGATGGTTATTTAACCCTATGACAGATGGAGACAGCCTGTCTCAGCCTTCAAAGATGAAATGTGAATGAGCACAAGTGAGTAAATATGAGACTAATTGAAGTGGACCGACTGAGAGACCAAGGAAGGGTGCATTCCTGGCACTCCTCAGACCCCAGCTTTGAAGCCAGCCACCAGTCTGTGTAAATGACCCCACTAACCTACAACGGAAGGGGTTAGAAGGTTACCTAAACACACAGTCCTTTATAAGTCTATTAGAAACACCTTTAGGCATTAGTATTCCTAAATATGTCTGGTCTGTCTTATCAATTATAAATTAAGAATTAGGAGTACTGATTTTAAGAAGATCACTACAATTTTATGTTGCTCAGATAAAAACTTTTAGTGTAGTACAATTGAATATTAACTCTTTGACTTGACAACAATGGTAGTATTTCAGACCCTACCACCTTCTCACCTGAAGTATCAATACACCATTTTGTTTCTTTTGCAACAATATTCCCTTCCTGGGAAAATAAGAAAATAGCCAAATAATGAAACAAAGTTGCCAGCAGTTGGTGCAAAGTCTAACTTATAAATTGTAGCATTTCATAAATATGTGTTAAATCAATGAAGAAGAGAAACAGTTATGTTAACCAGGGCCACAAATTCCAAATGCCTAGAAGGGCCAGGAAGATTCCACTTAGGGAGTAAGTTGATTTGCACACACTGTGCATATGAATCGTGAGGACTGTGAGAAATTGGACATGTATATTACTTTATACGTATGTGGGCCCAGAAATGCTAGGCTTTCTGTTCTTTATCTAAATTTGTGTATAAAACATATCAGTTGTTAAATGTTGGTTCAAAATTTTTAAAAAACCCTCTATGGGCCAAACCACACACACACACATATATATATATATATATATATAATATATATATATATACATGTGTATATATATATATATTTTATATATATATATATATATATATATGTTTTCAAGGGCCATTCGGCTCTGAGGCCACCAGCTTGCAAGCTCTGATCAGTGTATAAACACACACAGACATAAAGCTCTGTGAGCAGCAGGCATGTGAGAGTTACGTGTTTAACTGAGTGGAGCATAATCCGGCCTCAGAGGTACAGACTTTCATTTTCAAATGTATAATACTCATTTTTTCATTACTGAATTTTTAAAAGTCAAATTAAAGCTATGTTAGATATTCAACTATGTAAATTAGTAACTTAGCCGTTTCAGGAATCAACATTGATCCTAGAGATAATAAACTCAAAATTAGTCTGAAATATTTTTTCACAGTCCAATTAAACCATGTTTATTGAGTGTCCAGATTAAAAGGCACTGAAGAGGTGATTGAAATAGAGTTCCTAACCAAAGTAGTTTGCAATCCAATGAATGAGAAAGACTAGCGTTAATATGGCACAGATAAAAGCAAATCTACAGATGTCATGAAAGAGAGAAAAAATGATCTTCTTTGTGCCTTCATAGTACAAAGGAAGGAAAGATCAATTCCTTGCAGAGGTCAAAGATCAAGGAAAGCATCCTGAAGGAGGTGGCATTTCAGATGCATCTGAGAAAGTGTATCATTGCAAATTTCCAAATTCTTGGGCTGAGCGATGGTAAATGGTCTGGCCTGGCTGAAGCACTGAGGAACCAGAGTGGGGGGAGTGGGAGGCTAACTTGGAACAGGACTGCAGAGGGCCTTGAGTATCATATTGGCACATTTGGGGATTTTATGCTGTAGAAAGAAGAGACCTAAGGACTTTTAGTAGGTACAGTCTCTGTGTTAGAAGCTAGTGCTGGTACATTGTAAAACATGGATTAGAGATGAAAGAAGAGACTGACAGAACAGAAATATCAGTTAGGAGGCTACTCCAATAGTGTAGACAACAGATAATGAGGACTTGAGCTGTGTGGGGACAGCAGGACCTGAGGGACCATGGGTGTGGTGTCAAACTATATGACAGTCCAGGGACTGTTTTTTCTTTCTTGACAACACTGTCATTGAAACAATTTGACCTAGATATTAGTTTTTTTTCTTCTCACTCTCAGCTCACCATTCTTTCTGAATTTCAGCATACCCAACTAAATAAGGAAGAAATTATAAGACTGTGGGTATTTGGATTTTCCTACATAGTCAAAAACAAGTTCTATTTTCAGCTTCTTTTATAAATGGGATTTATTGAGGAGGGTGGACAAAAAGAAAATATTTTATTCTCCTTTTATTATAGGCTCTAAAGTTGGAGAACTGATAATATTTCAAATGCACACACAGGTAAAGGTTAAAATACATGATAATATAGATTACAAAAACAAAGACAAGGATTAGAATTTCCAGAACTAACTTACATCAACAACAAAATGAAACATGAAAATGAAAGCACAATAAGGCAATATCATTTTCTAATCACTATACCTTCTTAGTGATGGTTTCCCCTTGTAGATACTTCTTAGGAAAACTAGAAATGAAGACCTTTCACATGAACAGAGTATACAGTCCAGAGACCGTTGAAGAAATGAAAATATTATTTATAATACTTTAAAAAGAAATCTAGTCCCTCCTTTTCTTTATGAAATGGGAGTATAAATCACCTGGTAAAATTAAGATCACTAAAGATAGTCATATTCAGAGTGAATATCTTTATGGAGCATGCTATAATTTGGCCATATTAATTGCTGTAGGTGTTCAAATAAATGTCTGAACTAAAATGTTTCATAATTTTATTGCTGTTATTAGTATGTGTTGCTTTGTTATGAGTGGTAAAATAATTTAATGCTTCAGGGCACAAAACTGTCACCTGTTGTTTCCCAATTTTGAAATAGTGTGATGACACAGGGAAATAGTTGCTTTCTTTATCTACTGTGTTCAACTCATGCACCAAAAATTAATTTGAGCACCTTTTAGGTAAAAGGTGCCACATGCTATTGGGGTTATGAAGGTGACAAAAGAAATACTGAATAAGCGATTTTCAAGAATTTTGGGTTTCTTTGAAGTTTTAGAAAGTCAGGCTAGCCTCTCTTATAGCTTTTTGTTTTCTGCTAATTCACTGGGCAGCAAGGGTACTAGAAAGGCTAGAGGAGTGAAAAGAAAAGGTTATATAACTTAGGATTTTGAAGAATATAAAGAAAGTCTTAAAAGGACAAATCTTAAAAATAAAGAACGATCATAAAGCTTATTATTGAGCTTAGAAGTTTCCAGAGGAAGAGGCATCCAATAGTGTTTTAAACCTCTATAAATCCATTATGGGGCTAATTTTTCCCTTTCAGAAAATTCTCAAGTGTGTATTTGGGAGAAGGCACACACTGCACGCTAGCACACTGAGCAGGTGACAATTCCTCTTGCTGAAAATGTGGCAAATTGTACCTCACATTCTGTTCTTGATCTCTGCTTTGAAAATTTGTAAGTATTGTGATGATAGTTGAATTCAAATTAATTGTAAGCATCTGACAAGTTTCTAGCAGATGGTTGCCAGAGTATTTTTGTGGGTGATCATTCCTAAATATTTGTTTCTTGTTACCCCATCAGCAACATATAGAGATGCAATTCTCACATGTGCATCTGAGGACCATACCAGGCCCCGTTTCAAAAGTTAAGGGATATAATAACTGCAGTTCGTCAGCACCATCTTAAAAAGTAAGAAGCTAAAATCTAAACGTTGGAGGTGCTTTAACTGGAAGTAGCTAAAAAGCCAACTAATTCACATGTCGATTGTAGCTGTTTTAGGCTGCCAAAGGGCTGTAGTTATAATGAAGACAGTAGTAACATCAACACAGGCTGCAGAGTCAACTAATTGCTCACCTACCAATTCTGTATAGATTATACAGTCTTAGAATGGATGAAATTCACTGTCTATGCCCTCCTCTCCCTCCCCAGTGCTTTTAATTCTTTCCTTTACATTATGCAGGTAAATGATATCTGGGTAGAGATCTGGAGCTCTCAAATATTCTGCTTGGTTCTTATGACTTGCTTTTACTCACCACGCTTCTGACACCAAATATATACGTTTTTTCCTCACACCAACCAGCTCTTCAACCGTATGGACACCAGCTGGGTGTCCTACACTAGAAATCAGTTCTAGACACTAACTTCCTGGAGTTAGTGCAGACCTCACAGGTTAAAGGCTCAGTTCCATGAGATTGCCCCCATTTCAAATGCCAATCGCAAGTCCAAGCCACCCTTACTTCTGACTGACCGATTATGAAGTCTTGGGGGATTCCCACAATCCCCTCCTCAGACTCAGTGCTTTACTAAAATGGTTCACAGAACTCAGGAAGGTGCTTTATTTACTATTACTGGTTTATTATACAGGGTACAACTCAGGAACAGCCAAATGGAAGAGAGGCACTTGTCAAGGTAAGGGCCTGGGGGTGGTGGTGGGAAGGGGGCAGAAGCAGAAACAGAGCTTCCATGCCTTCTCTGGGTGTGCCACCCTCCCTGCACCTCAATGCATTCACCAATCTGGAAGTTCCCTGAACCCCATCCTTTAGGATTTTTTAATGGAGATCTCACTTTGTAGGCATGATTGATTAAATCATTGGTCATTGTTCACTAACTCAATCTCTTGCTCGTCTCCCCTCTCCAGAGATCCTGGGGGTAGGACCGAAAGTTCCAACCTTCTAATTGTTTAGTTTGTTCCTTTGGAGACCAACTCCCATCCTGAAACTATTTAGGGGCCCACCAGAAGTCACCTAATTAGCATAATTTCACATGGTTGAAAGGGGCTTGTTATGAATAACAAAATAATGCTTCTATTACTCCTATCACTTAGGAAACTTCAAGAGGTTTAAGAACTGTGTTTCAGGAACCAGGACAAAGACCAAATATATATTTCTTATTATGCCAGTTGTTGATTTTGTTGTGCATCTAGATTTTGGAGTTATTTAAAGAGGTTAAACAAACTACTAAAACATATTAAAATAAAACTGTCTTAAAAATCAGTGCTTAGTAGAAAGAGCATGGGCTTTTGTTAGCAGATTGGCTTGAATTGACCCTTTGGTAGCTAGTTCTACCACCTACTAGCTCAGTAGTTATGGGTAAGTTACTTATCGTCTCTGAGTCTCGGTTTCCTCAACTGTAAAATGGGGGTAATAACTACATTGCAGTGTTGTTGTGAGGATTAAGTGATATATAATAAGACACTTAGTATAGTCCAGGACATATACTAGGAGTTCCAGAAATTTTCTTTTTCTACTCTTATAAACTATTGGTGGTAAAAGCTTGTGTTTTACAAGACAAATGAAAGTATGAAATGAAAGTATTTATTAGCATTCACTGACTTTATGTCTTTGTATCTTGCTCAGATTTTTATAAGTAATATTTTCAGTTTTAAACATTTATATAGATATTACTTTTTAGGTTTGGATTAATTGTTAACATCTGGGTCAGCTTGCCTTATTGTTATGGTACTACAGTAAATAACTGCAATTTTAAAAATGAATAAGTACAGTTTTTAGTAAACTAAGAAAAAATATAGATCTTAAAATGTTTTAAATTTATGACCACATCTCCTGAGTCATGACAAAATCATGACAAAGCAACTAGTTCAAAAATAAAAAAAAATCATTCAAGCAAGTTATGTTACAGAATATGAGAAAATTAAAAATATTTTGACTTAGAGTTCACACTTAAAGCTAAATAGATTTATTGAAGCCACTTTATATTTACAACTGTGATCCAAGTAAAATTATCTTTCAGACTTTCATTTGGGGGGATGATTTTTCTTACTATGTGTTGCAGATTTAGTGCTTTTTAAATTTCCATATTGGATAGCATTGCCTTATATTTGACTCAAAAGAGAATAGAATAGAAATAGAACATATTTTTATTTTGGTACATTATATTATAGTATGGGATTTCACATGTAGAGAATATATCCCTATAACTAACAAAAAAGAAAGTATCTAATGTTCCCATTTTGTAACTTTAGCTAAAATATCTACTCAAACATCCTACATTCCATTCTCGTATTCTCAATCTATATTTGCACTCCTCAGTAATCTGACCAGAGGAGACCTTTTTTTAATTTCGTCTCTAGCTTTAGATGATCTCAGCCAGGCCCAAGGCTGAAGGAGCCTTAATGGCTACTAATATTTTATATGCAGTTCTGACCTGTAACCTGGCCTCCATCTGCTTTCCCAGCATTTCCAGTTGGACAGCTAATAGGCATCAAATTTTCCATATCTCAAAGGAAACTTTTGATTTCCAACTCTTGGTCCCCAAGCCATCTCAGTAAATAGCAATTCTTTTCTTCTAGTTGCTGAGATCAAACTGCTGGAGTCACCGTTGTCTCCTTTTCCCATACCCTACATGAAATTCTGTCTCACCATCTACACTAAGCCACTGCATCTCTCTCCTAGAGTATTACAATAGCCTTCTAACTGGTCTTTCTCCTTCCTCTTCTGCTCCAGTATACTGTATTCTCCATACCACAGCCAGAGTGATGCTCTTGATGTCAGAGGATCATGATACTCCTCTGCTCAATGTTCTTCAATGAGCCCCATCCCAGTAAAATCCATAGTTCTTTCCATGGCCATAGCCCTACATGATCCAAATTCCACATCCCCGCCACCACTGTTGCCCCTCTGATGTCATCTCCTACCCTCACCCCTTGGCTTACTCTGCCTCTAGCAAACCAACACCTTTCCCATTCCTTTAGCAGGTCAGGTCAACTCCCATGTCAGACCTGTGCTGGTCCCTCCCCTGGAAGGCTTTTTTCCCAGGTATACTTTTGACCTGACCCTCACTTTATATTGGTCTCTGATGAAATGTCTCCTTATCAAAGAGGTTTTCCTGGGTCCTTCCATATAAAACAGCATCCCTACTTTCCACCTTGGGCACTCTCCTGCCTTGTGGCTTGTGTTATTTTATACCATAGCATCGTCACCACTTTAGCTGTTATATATTTATCAATTTAGTACACCTCCCCAGACTAAAGGAGAAGATTTCTGAGCACAGGAACTTTGCCTGTTTTGTTCACTGCTATTTCCAGGACCCAGAACAGTGCTGCCTCCTATTAAGTGTTTAATAAAAATTTGTTGAATGAATGAATGAACAAATGTATGATTTTGTCAAAAAACATATTGACTGTATGCCTGGCACTATTTTAATTGTCTAGTATTCAAATATGACTAAAATATGGGCTCTGCCTTCAAGAGAGAGAGACAGACATGCAAAAAATTACTTAGAATATGATGTGACAACTGTAGTAGAGCCTTGTGAGAAGTTCTGTGCACACTGAAATATTTATGGATGACATGATAGTATATCTAGGATTAGCTTCAAAATGGTATGGAGGGAAGGGTTTGTTTATATATAGAACAATGTGTTCATAATTGTTAAAGCTGGGTAGTGGATACGTGGGAATTCATTACACTATTCTCTCTACTTTAAAAAATACTTTACATTTTCAATAGAAAATATTTTTTAATCCTGTGGTAATACAGTGGATGAGACAGTAACTTTTCCTATGGGGACAGGGAGTCTTTAAAGGGAAAATGCTATTTTGGCTGGCCTCTACAGGAGATGAGGCAAAAAGAACTCATGAAAGTGGTGAGCAGACAGTTGGAAAGGCACTGTGCCCCTTTGCCACCATCTGCTCTGCAAAAGAGAAGAAGAATGCAAGGGCTTGATGTTTTTGGGTGTGGCTCAAATCAAACAAGATGGATGATAAAGTGAATTAGAGGAGTGCTTGAGGGAAAGTAGCCAAGAACTTTGTTTGCAATATGAAGGGATGTGGAATTATCCCATAAGGAGTCAAAAGCCAGCTGAGATTGTAAGACTTCAAAATTTAGGGAGGTAACTCTAATACCACGCATGTTGAGCAGCGATTGGTAGCCAGGAGACATTTTACCAACTGCAGGGTTCATTCTCTGTCTAATAGAACGTCTTTGACAGTTTGCTTTGAGTGTTACTTGCCTGCTTCATTGCAATAGCTCTGTCTGCAGAGAAATTTTAAAAATATAATAGCTGTTTTGTCACACTGGACATGTCAAAGTTTTAAAAGAATTTACAATTGGTAGTGTATTTCGAAATTCACTCTAGATTGAAAAGCTTTCATGACATGATAGCTAAGTTTTTGCAAAGAGATTGTGCTGTGTGGATAGATATGGACGGCTATTGATCCAAGTCTGATCCTTTTGAGGAAATCCTTTATATTCTGCATGGTATTGGGTTCTTTTATTTTCAAAGGAAGTTTTCATCCTAAATGGGGCGTGCTGTCTTGCTACATTTTATGATGTCAAGACTATATCTAAGCTTTTCGGTTTGTTCGTGTGTGTGGTTGGCTGATAGGTAGATCAGGTAACAAGATGCAGGCATTAGAATCACAACGAATTTCACTATGGTGCTTGTTTCTCTTCTTATTTTAATCTTTACTCTGTAAACCTTCTCATTCAGTGAGGATTATAAAGCAGCAAGTTTGACTTGAACCCTACCCTATTATCCTTAATGCCTTGGGGTGTTGGCATAATCAGTCCAATTATGCCATTGAATGTGAAATATAGTGAAGATAATGACTTCTAAATTGCTTAAGAAGCTAGCAGCCTCGGTCTGTACAGAGATCCTACACAATTTCCCCTTTTACTCTGAAACATAAGTAGATAATTTTACATGGAGTCTTCAGCTAAGATATTTTGCCTCACTTTGTTTTCATTCCTTCTGGAATGAATATGCCCTTCATCCATTCCTTCCTAAATTTAAAAAATTTTAACAAATATATTGAAAGCTAATATATCCAATGTTCTGTTCAAAGTACTATGAGGAATGTAATGTTGGTGAAACCCTAACCTCAAAGAATTTAAATTTAGTAAAGGGATTAACAGGTTCCCAAGTAATTATGGCCCAAGGTAGAATATGATAAGAAACAATGTTTTGAGAATACAGAGGAAGGAGGTATCACATCTGGTTGAGAGCTCTAGAAAGAAGATGCTAAACATATTGCCTACTATCATTTCTAAGTGTGGTATGTGGCTTTTCAGAATCAGCATTCTGTGAGAACTTGCTAGATATGCAAATTCTCGGGCCTCAACCACACTCACTGAATTAATCACAGTGCAGCCTTGAAATCTGTGTCTTAACAAGCTGATTTTTACATAAATATAAGTAGATGAACTGTTGAATTTTGGGGGAGGTGGGGATTTCATTTAAGTATTTTGCATAATAAGCAAATGCCCCTCCTGTGAGGCAGAGTTCACTGAGCACTGCCTTTTATCTTACTCTGGCCTTGGGCTTGGCTTTGTTAATGACTAGTTTGCAGTGTGATAAATCTCTAACATACTGATTGTTATGTGTTTCTTGACATAGTAGGCTTGCAGAGAAGATAGAAAGTAAATCAATGGAACAGATTTTTTTAAAAAATGTCCACTCATCTTCTATCCTTTTAAAAAATATATATTTTTTTGAAAAATATTTTTTTAAAGATTTTAAAAAAGGAAACAAAATACCCTTTGTGCTCAGCATAGCCAATTTAAAATACTGGTATTGGAAATTGTTTTTAAAAGATCTAGGCTCAAACTAAGATATTTAAAGATTCAGGTTTATTTTAGGATGATTAGGACATTTGTACAGTCATCAGGCATTTCAGCTACAGAAAGCACTGGCATTAGGCCATGTGCTGGAAGAGTTTATAGATGTGAAATTTACTGGACTGTTGTTTTAGGCAGTCAGGGTGAAACAGGACATGAACTGCACACAGCAGGCTGCAATGAATTGAAATGATGCTAGTTCTTGCAGGTTTACTTCACCAACTCATTATAATATTTAAAGTGATGTTGCCCAGAGGGTTAGCAACTATATTGGGTTTTGGTTTGTTTGTTTTGCTCCAGCAAATGATAGTTTGTGAAAATTATGGATGTGCTTCCAAAGGCATTTTGATGAGTTATTTTAGAGTCCAGTGAGACAAAACCCAAAGTGCTGCATAAAATATATAAACCTAAATCATGCGTTATCAAGGCTTTCTATAAGGGGATCAGAAATGTTTTGGCTTAGATTTCATCATCATGCACATGCACCATAGGTTTTATGAATTGCCCATGCTATGCTGAAAATAGGGATTTAATGCAAATGGCAAGAAAAGTAACGTTTTCGTTGCTTGAAAAGAAAAAAGTTTACTTAACATTCAGTGGCTGAATTCAGTAAGTTGGTGTATAATAGACAGTAATCGCTGAGATTTTATCCTCCTGCTCAGGGAATCCACTGTGAAATTGTGAGCTTAGAATGGCAGTAATTAATCATTATGGTAGACTGTCAAAAAAAAGAGTTCCGGTCATTTATGTTAATAATTGCAGTATGCAGTGTTTGACGTTTACTGTGAGGCCTAACATATTTCATATATAACAATTAACCATAAAGGCAAACATCTGGAAAGCAGTCTGAATTCTTAGAAGAAGTGGTTAAAATATATATATATATATATATATATATATGCACACACACATGCCATTAGAAGATACATTAGTGTAAATAATTGTAATATAAAAGAGCATTTTAAAAATAAAGTGAAACACAGATAATTTACTTAACATAAAGTAATTTGCCCCAGAGCAATTTAAATAATGTTGTCAGTAACTACACAGATTACATAGCAATATTTGTTTGGTAATAACCAGAGAGCATTCATATACCTAGGTTATCATAGGAACCATGTATGCATTGCACTCTGGCAGATGAGTGAGCATTTCCAGTTCCCCAATATTTGTTTTAAATTGTTTTGAAGTAAAAACTTCTTGGTTATTACCAAACAAAAATGACTATGCAATCCATTTTTTTTTTTTTTTTTGTGGTACGCGGGCCTCTCACTGTTGTGGCCTCTCCCGTTGCGGAGCACAGGCTCTGGACGTGCAGGCTCAGCAGCCATAGTTCACGGGCCCAGCCGCTCCGTGGCGTGTGGGATCTTCCCGGACTGGGGCACGAACCCATGTCCCCTGCATCGGCAGGCGGACTCTCAACCACTGCGCCACCAGGGAAGCCCTGTAATCCATTTTATACATGCCTACATGCACAGAAACACTCACGCAGAATCAATTCCAAAAAAGGATAATTACTTTATAAGATTATATGCCTGAACATGCAGATAGATATGAAAAGCGGGACTGTGAAATGTGTTATACCAGGAAAAGTACAACTCCACTGTTAGTATGGTGGGTACTAGGCACATTTCATGAAGAAGTACTTTGCTACCAGTTAATAAATGTTTCTGTGTTGAGGGTGACTTTTCAAGATTGTATATAACATGTCAAAATAAGTTGTTTGGGGAAAAATAAATTTGTACATACACGCATTGAAGGCCCCTGGCAGATGGCAGTACTCCTATAAAACCTGTGGTCTGTCTTTAGTACCAAATTGTGGGGATTTGGGTTAAAAGGGAGATGAATGAGTAGTTTTAAGGCTGGAGAGAAGTCATGAGCACTGTGACAGGAACATAAATATGATGCTTTGAACACACGATTCCCTTGCTCATCCAGGTTCCTTTTAGCCTAAATTATTTAAGAAGCATAGCAATGGACTCACCACCGTCCAAGAGTGCTTTATAAATGGGCTGCCTGAAGTAGTATGCAGCCTTCCTTTGCTTCTAAGACTTCTCACTTTTTGACATGTTCTATGATTTAGTCCGCACAAAGCTAAGAACAGCACATGATAGTAGGGAGGTAAAGAGGAAGTAGAGGTCACCCATAGATACAGTATTTGTATTTGGTAACTGAAGCCCTTTCTTTATGTATAGGATAGGGGTGTGTGTGTGTGTGTGTGTGTGTGTGTGTGTGTGTGTGTGTGTGTCTAAATTTCCCCAACAAGTTTTATGGGAAATCAGCCGAATTTCCCCACAGTTTACCCCCAGCAAGCATAGTTGTGAGATATAAAGCTCATTTAAGGACAATTTTATTTAGACTAATCCCTTATAAAATTCTTCTAGATGGTATAGATAACAGTGGAGAAAATGGGTAGTGTGATGTGCATAATTTACTTATTTGCTTTTGACTCAGTTGTTCAGATTGTTATAAAAACGTTACAAAACAGCCTTCTAGCCACCCAAGACCCATAAAGCATTTTTTTGCAACTAGATTCTACTTCTGATTCATTCCATGTTCCAGCAAAGATGAACAACTGGTTTTCAGTGAAATAGTTGGGTAGGATGGAAAGACAGTTGTTACCAGTATAGCCTTGGCCATTTGTTCGCTTCCAAAAAACTTTTTCAGAGAAACTAGGATTTCTGTTTGAAATCCTGTGCTTAGAACATACTAAGATATTTCTTGATTATCTCACCACTAATTGTTTTCTTTTTATATAAATGCTGAACGATAAATCACTCAGGACCGCCCCCACCATTACCTGAGCTAGTTATAACTGTCTTGTGTGGTTAGATTACAACATAGAGCAACAAATTCTTAAAAAAAATGGTAAAATTTAGAAAACAAAGTAATTATAAATGTTATATTTAAGATAAGCATTGCAGTGCAACCACTTTGGAAACTTTTGGCAGTGTCTTATAAAGTTATGCATATGTTACTGTTTGACCTGTAATTTCACCCTTAGGTATTTACCAGGAAAAAAAGGAAAAAAAAACCAGGAGTTTTTTCATAATAGCAAAAACCTTGAAGTAACTCTAATGCTCACCAACAGGTAAATGGATAAGCACATTTTGGTATGTCCAAACAATGAAATACTACTCAACAATAAAAAAGAATGAGCCACTGATATAGACAAGTCATAAACGCTAACCTGAGTGAAAGAAGGCAGACATGGAAGCTTTGTTTCATGAAACACTTAAACAAGCAAAACAAATCTGTAACAGAAAGTAGATCAGTGATTGCCTGGGGCTGGGAAGCAGGTAGGAAGGGTTTACTACAAAGGAGCATGAAGAAACCCTCTGGGGAGCTGGAAATATTTCAGATCTTAATTTTGGGTTGGTTACAGGGGTGTCTACATTTGACAGACTCATCAAACTATATACTTAAAATGGGTGTATTTACTGTATGTAAATTTTACCCCCATAAAGTTGATTTTGAAAGGAAAAATTGACATTGAATATGTAAGAACAAATGAATACGTGGTGGAAGTCATGTTTCAATACAAAATGGTAGGATATAACACCCCTAAAAGAGCTAGACCTGAAATTGTTTTGAAGTAGAGTAGAATTGAGATAGAAAAATTAAAATTGAGTGCAGACTGTAGAAGTCAGCATTTTCTTTAAAACTGCCAGACAGATCAGTAGAAGAAAAAGCACAGTGCAGACATTATAGTGAGCACTTTATAAGCCTAACATTATTTAATCCTCCCCAACCCCCCATGAGGTAGGTTGTAAAAAAACAAAGCTTAGGGAGACTAAGTAAAGTACTCAAGGTCACATGGCTGATGAGTGGGAGGGCTAGGATTCAATCAGACTGACTCAAAACTGTACATGCTTAACAGTTATACTCAGCTAAAACTTTCCGAATCATAGATTCTGACATCATTATGGAAATACTAGTATTTAGGATTGTTCAAATGAGACATACAAAAGCATGTAGCAAACAAAGAGTAAACCATTATACTCATTTATTCAATAAATATTTGACTATCTGCTATGTGCCAGAGATTGCGCTATGTACTGGGAACATGACAGATCCCCTGTCCTTGTGAGTTTAAAGATGATAGCAAACAGAAAAGGTAAAATACTCTTCAAAGAGGGAGTCATAGTGCTGTGAGACCACATTAGAAGTATGATATCTGAGCTGATGGATGAATAAGAGTTTGTTCTCTTGGTGTGGGAAGGGGGCAGGGTAGTAATTGCCCCAGAACAGATTAATGGTAATGTCTAGAGGAGAGAAAAGTTCAGTAAGGCAGGTTTAGTGGGCTGGAGCATAGAGTGCAAAGTGAGGAAATGGTGAGGGGGAGGGTTGCAGTGACCAGCACGGACCAAACCTTTCAGATCCTTAATCTGTGATCCAAACCAGAATACTTGAGGGGGAAAAGGGCACTGTTGATAAGTATACTAAGACAACAGATCTAAACTGGGGCTGTCCATGGCCAGTGGGATATTCCACATGCCTTGAAAGGATGTTCGAAGTTTTTAAGGGTAGTTGGCACAATTGGAGGGTTTTAAGCAGAGAAGTAAATGATTAGATGAAATTCTACCTTGCCTCATGTCTATTGTGATGCTTTGGGGAGGGGTTGAAGTACATTTTAACTTCCTAAAGTGTATGTATGATGCCTTTTATTTTATTGTATTTATTTATTTTTTATTGAAGTGTAGTTGATTTATGATGTTTTGTTAGTTTCAGGTGTACAGCAAACTGATTCAGTTTTTTTATGTGTGTGTGTGTGTGTGTGTGTGTGTGTGTATTCTTTTTCAGATTCTTTTCCCATATAGGTTATTACAAATTAATGAGTATAGTTACCTGTGCTATACAGTATGATGCCTTTTAAATCTTCACATTCTCAAAGAAAATGATAGTCACTCAAGAAATAGTTAAGGAAAAGAAATACTGAATTTAAAAAATGCATTAATAGCCAAAAGTGTAAAGATAATTTAAAAAATAAAATTATTTATTATTTCCTTTCCTAGTCATGTAAAATTGATTTTAAGCAAATATTCTAAATAAAAGGGCCTGAAAAATTAAAGAGAAAATAATTTTTCCAAAATGACATTTTAAAATGGGTAAAGGTTTGTTTCTTGAGCACTTTCTAAGGCCCTGCTCTCCCAAAGTCAAATTTTGATGATGCTGTATAATATAAAGGAAAGTATTTAAGACTGCTATTTGATTTTAAAAAATTGCAAAAGGGGTGGTAAAAAAACTTTAATACTTTTTATACACTGAGACTGTGTCTTTATTCATCTGACTATTCCACACATAGGTATGCAATGCCTAAAATGCATTATGAGAACCTGTAGGAACAGATTGATCACCCTAGGCACAAGTGCACACTTACACTCCTTTTCTACCTTCCTGAGGTCAGGCAGATAAGAGCAGAATCTCAAAGGGCTTTATTGGTCATGTTCAGTAGTTGTGTTTTTGTCCTCGAAGCACAGAGAAATCATTAAGGCGTTAAGGAGCATATTTAGATCATCACTCTGGCTGCAGCTTGGAGAAGAAGTTGGTTGGGATTTTGGGAAAAAGTGAATATAAGTAGGCCATTCAGGAGACTCCAGCCAAGAGAGAAATCCAATGGCCTAGGCTGCGCTGACGGTGGTGGAGAGAAGTGAGTAGATTCAAGACATATTTAGGAGGCAAAAGCACTGAAATATAGTGACAGATAGAATAGGACAGGGGAGGAAGAGGAATTAGTCAGAGATGACTTTATGGTTTATTTGAATGGATGAATGGTCGTGCCATTACCTGAGATAGGCAGATTATAGATTTGGTAGAAAAATTCACGATATTGTTCTGGACCATCAGAGAGGCCTTGAGACGCACAAGAGGACAGTCAAGTAGACAGCTGATATGTGAGTCTGGAGACAGTTATGGTCTAGCAAAATATAAATGTGTAAGTCAACTGCATAGAGGGTGTAACTGAAGCTCTGAGTGTGAATGGCCTTAGAGGTAATAGATCTGAGAATTCCCTGGAACAGACATTAGAGGGAGAAGAGACTGTCCATGAAATTCAATATTTAATGACCAGATGAAGGAGAAGGAACCTTTGGAGACAAAGAAGAAATGGGCAGAGAGGAAGAAGTAAAACCTGGGAAGTGTGGTAAGATGTAATTTAATAAGTGATTTGCCAAAAGATTGAATTTTCAATTGTATTTTCTTCATTTCGAAATGATTTTACTGTTGCTCCAGCTGGAGACAGTGTTCTTAAATGGAGAGCAGCTGTGATTCGCTTGTCCCTTTCATCAGTTTACTCATTTTTTTTCTCTTCCTGTGAGTGGAACCCAGGTAGTACAAAAATTGTAAGTAGCTTACAAACTGCTTATGTTTATAAATTTAACAGTGATATTGGAAGCTAACATTTAGTCAGCACTTATTATATGCCAATGCTAAGTGCTTTAGATGCATTTTGTTTAATCCTTTCAACAAACTGTGGGATAAGTAGTATCATTATCCTTTTTATAAATGAACAGAGTAACAGAGAACTTAAACAACTTGGGCATGACCACACAGCCAGTGACAGGGCCTGGATTCAAACAAAATGAGCTACTCCCTACGCAATAACTTCTGAGGGTTATCCCATCATGTGTCATAACATGAAGCTGGTGGAGATTATACTGGGTAGTTGCTATTTTTTAAAACCCAAGTTGTTTGGTATTATGTTGTTTTACTCGCTATCCCTCCTTCTAGTATCCAATGGCAAAAATGTCCTGTTTAATTTTGGCCTTTTAAGCTAATAATATCTATAGTCTCAATGTTCTTATTCAGGTAAATAGAGTGAGGGAAGGAGAAAAATAGAAAGAGAGAGAAAGAGAAAGGGGTGGGGAAGAGAGAAAGTATATGCTGGAAATAAAATGCCTCATTTTACACATGATTCAGAGTAAGAGTCATTGGTGATAGAAGTCCTCTTCGTATAGACAGCTGCAAGGAATCTTTCCTCTCCCCTATGAGAAGATCATAGCCCAAGGTGGGAAAAAAAAAGCAGGAATTCTTTAATAAATACTATTTTAAACCAAAAATATTTGTTAAAAATATAAATACTACACTTAAAATTATGTACCAAATTATGAAACTACATTTAATTTATTCATCCCACAAACATTTATTGAGTGCACGCTATTTGCTGAGATACTTTTCTGGTACTAGGGATTTAGCGATGGACAAATCAAATTCTCTGCTATTATGGAGCTCACATTCCAGTAGAAAAGATAGACAATAAGTAAATAAAGCAACAGATATATAGTATGTCAGGTGGTGATATACATCATGATCAAAAAGCAGGATAAGGAGAAAAGGGAATAATGGGGCTGCTGTCCAGTTAATGTTATCAGATGATGATATACGAATACAGACTTTGGAAACATTACAGTGAGCACACTTATTTACTACAGGTTGAGGCATCAACTTTGAATACAATTGCAAACATTTAGAAATTAACACATATTTAAACACACACATAGGGACTTTCCTGGTGGCACAGTGATTACGAGTCCGCCTGCCAAAGCGGGGGACACAGGTTCGTTCCCTGGTCTGGGGAGATCACACATGCCATGGAGCAACTAAGCCCGTGAGCCACAACTACTGAGCCTGCGCTCTACAGCTCGCAAGCCACAACTACTGAGCCTGTGTGCCTAGAGCCCGTGCTCCACAACAAGAGAAGCCACCGCAGTGAGAAGCCCACGCACTGCAAGGAAGAGTAGCCCCTGCTAGCCGCAACTAGAGAAAGCCCGTGCACAGCAACCAAGACCCATCGCAGTCATAAATAAATAAATATATTTTAAAACACACACACACACACACACACACACACACATAAAGGAGACTAGAAGCAAACACCAAAATGGTAACAGTGGCTATCACTGGCTTATTTTTATTTTCATGTTTATATTTTAAGCATTTAAGATAGTTCTATAGTACATAATTCAGCCTATTAAGGAGAAAGGACAGAGTAGAAAAAGAAAAGAGAAAATAAAGGGAGAGAAGAGACAGAGAGACACAGTTTTTTAAAAAAAAAGACACATAAAAGCAAATACATAGAAAGAAATAATCTTTGTTAAGAAAAGGAGATGCAGAGAAAGAGACATGTTGGTACATATGCTCACGTAATTGCTCCATGTTAGTCTTTAAAATGCAGCCCTTAAAGATTATAATACTTCTTTTCAACAGGGCAAATATATCAACAAATACTGGAACTGGAAAACTGTCATTTGTGTTGAATGAAATTAGACCGAATGTTGGGTCCACCCTTGAGAGTAGAATTAAAACAGTAAGTTAAACCTGGGCCAGATTCCTACTTTGGTTCTCAGATGATCTTTTTTGTAGACTCTAATCATATATGTGAACAAAGACTTCAAGGCACGATAGAGACAACTCCAAAAAGTATTTATGTTAAGAATTTAAGATAAAAATAAAACTTTAGAAAAGTGAATATATTCACCAAACGAATTATACTATGTAATTATTTCATAAGTGAATTTAGTCTAGAGGGCTACTTTTTTGAGATAATTAGCTTAATCTTAGATCTCTTTTTCGATATCTTTATCACTAAGTATTTCACTTACTAGGATTATAAATTCTATTTATTTTGCAAGTTAGTCTACAGAAATCGTAGTGTCAGTTACATACATCATTTCCATCTATGTTTTTGATAAGGTTCAGAAAAGACTGACCTTGAAGGAACAGCTTAGACTCATATTAGGTAATTTTCTACCCTGAATACTCTAGCAAACTGATTTGTTTAGAATATCTGAGAAATATCTTGGAAATTGTTTTCATACATGATTAATGAAAAAAATCCAATGCATTTTATATCAAAGATATGGAAAACAATTAAACTCACATTTTAAAGTGAGATTTTTCAGACAGCTTTTTTTTGGCAAACTCTATGGATAATAATGTTAAGAAGATTTGCTTGTCATGTTTTGTTTTGACTTGTATATTAGAGGTGTGAATTTCACACACCCTGTTTTCTAGGAGAACTTTGGTATAATTTCCAGCATGACAGCAGAGATGGGGATGTGTGTGTCTATTCTGCTACAATTTATATGAAAAAAATTAGTTTTGATTCCCTTTAAACAAAGGCCATAAGAAATGTCATATTCTGGGTGGTCTCTGATTAAACAATCTAATGCTATTGAGTGGAACTGCCATAGTTTATTTAATTTTGAATAAGGTAAACTCAAGCCTTAAGGAAATTCAGAATGTAGCAGATCCAAGTTATAATTTCAGTTATACACAAGTTCATGTAAGATTATGTGTTTCCATTTTTATATAGTAGAAATATGTAGCCATTGTGAGCTCATGTAATTATTGATAATTATAATTATCGATAATTATAATTTTTAGTATTATTCCTTAATACTAAAAATTACTATCTGCTATGTTGTCAACAAATAGGAAGGAATAGTCAAGTATATCAGTTCCATTAAAATTTAACTGAAGGCCTGTTATATGCATTATGAGGCTAGACAAGGTGATACCATTATATATTTTTTAAAGGAAGCCAGAGAATCTTACCAGAACTTGTGAACAGTTGAAGTCATAACTTGGATCTTCTGCAGTCTGCCTTTCCTTTGTTTCACCCACGGAGAAGCATTAGTATTTCTTATACTTTTCCACTTGAAATACCTCTAAGGACAGAAAATAATGAGTTTCTAATCCCAGGGTTCTGCCAATCTACAAAGTAGCCCCCTATAATCAAGATATTTTATAAATCTTGTGGTTTTTTTTAAATTAAACTCCATGGTATATCTCCTTTCTAATTACAAAAGCAATATGTTTCTATTGAGTAAAACTGGTGATCCAGAACGATGCATCATGTTTTTGTTGCTTCAAGAATTCCATGGCATATCTTAGTTTGAACAGATAAATAATTCTCCTATAGACTCATTAGAGCTGTACATAATGTCTAATGGTTCTGGAATTCCCTAGAATTCCTCACACTAATTTATGTGGATTTTTATCACAAACTAACTTTTTTTAGCTTTTGAAAAAAAATGTATTTGATATATTTGTGAAGAATGTAAATTGCAGTACTTAGCAAGGAACAGTTACAGCTTTCTTTAGAAAACATCCAGGGAAAACTGGGCAAATCCCATTCCACATGGATTGTTTGTTGGAAATCTAATGACTTGTGATAAATTAATTATGCAACATCAAAGTCATAGGCTTGATTTATCAAGATTTAGGAATTAAAGGAATCAGATCCCATTCTTCTACAAAAGCAGTCATAGTAGTTATATTTCCTTTGTTATTGTTTTGAAATCTCAGTTTGAGGAAACAACAAATTATAGTGAAGTGTAATGTGAGAAAGACAAACACATACATGCATTAGCACATCCAAGGCAGACAGCATGAGAATGGGGAAGGCAGTATTTATTATGGCGGTGAGCAAGGGTGATAGGGTACAGTGATAAGGAGGGGCAGACTTCAGTTGAAGATGGACCTAATGGCTCCTCATTGAAATCTGTGTATTTATCCTGTGATTGCAGTTTCTTTTCCCGTCTTAATCCTCCCATTGTCACATCCCATGATTCCATTTGCACTCCTTCGATTTTCTTAGATGTTTGGTCTGGTTCCCTAAATTAGTGTCTTTTCCAACATCAGGACTTCTGTAACCTTTTTCTTTTTGCTTCCAAATGGCACTGGTGACACAGTGCTATAAGATGTAACAATTATTCCAGCTCTGCCTGCTGAAGGACCATAGCCACACTCCATCCTATGGCAGAGCCTTGAGATAAGCAGTCACCTGCGTGTGCACAAAGCCATCTTGAGGTCCCTGTCTGATGTGCTCGTATATATTTGGTTCTGTTTAAGGAGATTCTATTGAGTATCTTAATGAAATGTCCATGGGCTGGGTATACAAAATGAGTAAGATAAGGTTTGATCTTTAGGAATTCTTAAGTTAGTGAGAGAGAGGGACAAAAACAAAACAAAGAAAACAATTCCAATATATTGTAACATGTACAATTCTTACAATAATATTTATGTAATAGAATGATAGTGGTCTTAGAACTGCTGGCTAGTACTCATAGAAATAGAGAGTAGATTGGTAGAAGGGCTGAAGGGTGAGGTAAATGGAGAGATGTTGGTCTAAGTTTACAAAATCCCAGCCATATGATTAGCAATATGATATTATATATTTGAAAGTTGTTAATAGAGTACACCTTAAATGTTATCACCACACACACATGCAAATGGTAATCGTATGAAAGGATAGAGGTATTAATTAACTTTATTGTGGTAATCATTTTGCAATATATACATGTATCAAATCATCCCTTTTTATACCTTAAACTTATATGTCATATGTCAATAATATCTCAGTAAAGCTGGAAAAAGAAAGAATTACTAGCTAGAGGGTACTGGAGCTACACCTTTCCTTGAGGAAGTGGAATTTGAGATGGTTTTTGAAGGTTGCATTAGATTCTGAAAGAGTGAAATTGCTGCTGGTTAATAACCAGCATTGAGTAAAACTGTAAGTGATCACTGGCATAAGAAACACAAGGGGAAACTCGTTCATAGACCGAATACTATTTTTTAGATGTTCTAAATCAAAGTAAAAACAAAGAAAAATAAGAGTAACTAAGAGAGCAGGGATAGCAGAGACTACTTCACATGCTAGCTCAAACTGATAAGCAGTAACTGCTCAAAGCATTGCAAGGTCTTAGGCTTCCTACAGACCCTGTGAAAGGAACACTTTCAATTTTCAAGGCCTGCCTTGGGCTTGAAACTCAGATGGAATGACATTCATGCTATGGATGTTTAATCCCTGGTTTAGAGTGAAATTACCCTCCTTAGACATGTGGTAGACATGTGCTAGATTATCTCAGTAATTAAACCTCATTTTAGATTGATTCTAGGTGAAACTGGTAGGAGGTAAATGTAGATCACTAAAGTAAGTAAGATAAAATGCTGGGGTTTTAGAATTAAAGACAAATCTTAAAGATTAATAAGTAAGTCAATCGAGTTGCTGTTATTAGCCTGATTTTTGAAGCAGGGATAAAAAGCACTATATAGGGCTTTCCTGGTGGCACAGTGGTTGAGAGTCCGCCTGCCGATGCAGGGGACATGGTTTCGTGCCCCGGTCCAGGAAGATCCCACATTCTGAGGAGCGGCTGGGCCCGTGAGCCATGGCCGCTGAGCCTGCACGTCCGGAGCCTGTGCTCCGCAACAGGAGGGGCCACAACAGTGAGAGGCCCGCGTACCGCAAAAAAAAAACAAAAAACACTATATAGATATAGTGCTTATATATATATATATATATATATATATATACACACACACACACACACACATTTAGCATTTTCTATTTCAGTAAAATTTACATAGTATTAGATGGTAACCTCATGTTACCAATGATAAACCACAAGGAATTATGGTTGTTTGTGAATATTGGGTAAATAAAATCATGGAAAGGGCTAATTTAATCAGTTTAATTATTCCTCAAAATTATAATGATTTCTGTTAGTGACTCCCAAAAGCAAAAGGAATATGTATGTGTGTGTTTGCACACATAGGTATATCAATGAGACATATAAAGTAATTCAGCCATCCTAATATTTTTTTTGAATGTACTAAAATAATCATCTTTATTGAGTTATATCTTATATTCATTTTTAAAAAGTGAAAATAGAGTCCATCAACTAGGTAAAAGCAAAATGCTGATGGAGAAGAAGAATTGGCAATCATATTAATTTTTGTGCCTATATTAAATTTTAAAACTATTAGTTCAAATTATACAAGAAAAATATTTGCCATGTATAATCTCATATCTTAAAATACATGAAGGAGACTCCACCCCTCCCCCGGTACTGATAATAGGTTGCATGGATCCATAAACATGCTTTTACATGTGTGATCAAGGCCTATCCTGCATGGCAAGTCAAGCTGTAGCCCAAGAAATTAACTGCCCCTATAAAACCTACACCTTTGGGGCTTCCCTGGTGGCGCAGTGGTTGAGAGTCCGCCTGCCGATGCAGGGGACATGGGATCGTGCCCCGGTCCAGGAGGGTCCCACATGCCGCGGAGTGGCTGGGCCTGTGAGCCGTGGCCGCTGAGCCTGCACGTCCAGAGCCTGTGCTCTGCAACGGGAGAGGCCACAACAGTGAGAGGCCCGGGTATCGCAAAACAAACAAACAAACAAAAAAAACCTACACCTTTGGCCTAGCATCCCAATCCTTTGAATTCTCAGAACTATTTAAAAATACAGAACTATACTTAACAAGTGTCCATACTTACAAATATCCTGATTTAGAAGAAGGGAAAAAATCTAATTTAAGTTCTATCATTTTCCTACTATATAACTATTTAAGGCTGTAGGTACAATGAATACATTAAATTTTTATATGATATAAAATAATGGAAAGATTTTTTTTGCAAGACTAATCATAATCTCTAATTGCAAAGATCAAGTGACTGTGGCCTTACAAAAGTAAACCTTAAACTGAGCGCATATAATTTACAAGGTGACTATATTAATTGGCTTTAAATCATCATTAATAAAATATCATACCACAGGGGTTAAGGCCACCTTATATTGGTTATAGCTCTCGGAAATTTGCTTATCACCAGTAACATATATTCTTTGTGCCATTTCTTTTTATCTGCATAGTGGTTTGTAGTGGTTCAAAAAACCCATTAGAGGGCGATATAACATTACTCTGAAGCTGAGAAAGTAATGAAGGCAAAATTGCCTTGCCTCTCAGCATGAGAGTTTTGAAAATGGGCTTCTTAATAACAAAATAAATTAGTTTTAGTCTTCCTTTATTAGTGTTTTATTTATCTGAAACACAAAGCCTCAGCTGATTTTAAGCTTTTTTTAAAAATTTAGAGTTTAATAAGATATTATTCTAAATTTGTATTTCTATCTGTGTGTTTTGATAGATATAAATAGCACAGTAAAAGTCCTCAAGTTTTATTTTAAAAGACTTTTCACATGACATAATGTAAAAATTTTTCTTAAAATTGAATAAAAAAACTTGTTTACAATTTTAAAACTTAGGTATATATATATATATATATATATATACACATACACACACACACATATATATATGCATTCATATATATGTGAATAATGAAATAATTCTGGGCCTTTTAAAATTGATTATTTATATTAAAAAACATATATTTTACATATATGGTTTATAAATAAAGTTTAAACTTGTACTCAATCATGAATGCAAGTTGTATCTGTAAGTTTGAAAATACAGTCTTAACTCATGTAACCAAATAGTCTATATAATTTAGTATATCTTTGTTTTAATTAATTGAAATATAATTATGAGTATGTCATGAATTTGATTTTACTTTAAAAAACTGTTCTATGTGACACCAGAGCACAGCAGGGACCTATCTCAAATCCTGTCTTAAATCCTATTGATTGAAGTGTATTGCACCAAAAAAAAAAAAAAAGAAAGGACATTTAAAGAAAACACTAGGCATTAATTAAAGAACTATATTAGGACTTTTGTTTTCTTCTGAAACTGGAATGAATCAGTTCTGGATTCTTCTCGGCATAGGGGTAGTTGATGACTGGGCCAAGTGTGAGCATCTGAGTGACACAGACAGCCCTTTCTATAAAGGCTGGTGACGGTCTGAACTTGATGAAGGGGGATGGTAATTAATTAATCAATTAGACTGTTTTGGGGACTTAGACTAGACCAGTGCCCCTCAAACTTTTAGCCGTATCCATGTATCTCTTATACTGTTTACTTCATTGAACCACTTTTTAAACTTAAATCAATGTATTGTAAAGGATGCCATTAGCAAAAATTGAAAACCAAAATGATATGCCATAAATATCAAAGAACAAGATAATTCTTTTTTTTCCTTTGTGTTAATATTAAATGGAACTGAGATTCCCATTTCACTTGTGCATCTAGTTGGATAATGGGCCAGATTGCAATTTACATTTTTAATTACAGACACAGGACCTGCGAGCTGTGGGAAGCAGGTGTGAAGCAGGATTTGACCCAGGTGAGATGCCCATCTCAGGAATAGATATTTCAAGACTGAAATTATACAGCTTCCGTTTCACTCTATCCATCGCCAATACTCATTCTGTGCCCGAAGTGGAGAAGTCCCCGAATGGGGAAGGGCCCGTGGCTCACCTAGTACTCCTTTGTTCTCTGCATGGTCCAAGGCCCAGGAAATTGTAAAAATCTGCATGCCTCCATCACCTTGCTGTGTATGAATCCACAGCAATCAGGCTACTAGCCTGAGATCCAAGGAGAAAAAAGTCCCCTCCAGCCTTCTTATCAATCTTAGGAAAAGGACAAATATTCATCCTTGTACCATTTAAAATTATTTTACTGGCATATATGTTTATATATGGAAGTTATGAGTCAGAGAAGAATCTTGCAAAGACCAACACTGGTGAAAATAGAATTGTAAGTAGTGGGTGGTCCCTGTGACATTTCAGCTTTCTAGATCAGTTCATCCATCACCTTAGGCTGATCAGGTCTTTTCATCAGTGTTACCTGGGTAAATATCTAAAAATGTGCTTATTTGTTGGAAAAGAAAAGCTCCTTGATCAAAAATAGTAAAAATAGTTTTGAGGGATGTATTCAAATCTTATATCATTAATAAATGATGTCATATTTTAATAATAATGTATCAGTAGTTTACAAATAGTTCTTAATATAATGCCATACAGCTGTGTTCTTTTGAATACGGTCACAAAATTTTTTATTAAGTGTTGTCAGAAATCTGTTTGTCCATCCATCTGCCCATCCGTACATTTAGACAACCAGCCTGACATCTCCATGCATTAAAGCATTGTTGGCTCAAGGCATTCTTCAGCTGAGGTGCCAGACAAGCTGTTAATTAAAAATAATTCAGTGCTTGTCTATGAACTCTCTGAGACAAAGCTATCTAGCCTTTGGCTGTCATCTTAAGTAGATAATGTAAAAACTGCTTATGACTTTCAGCATATAATGAAGCAGAAATATAGCTGTGGTAGGATTCAGATAGAAATGACAAGTACTTGGCACGCATAATTTATTTGCCCCCTCCTGTGCCTTTAGCAGATATTGCTAATTGATCATTCCTACTGAACTTGATCAGAATCCATCTCTAGACAGCCATTACCAACCAACTGTAACAGGCATGTTATTTGAAACCTTGATGCCATTCCTGTTTTTGGAGGAAGAAAAAGAAAAAAAGGCAAAGGTAAGGATATGGAATGGAAGAAAGAGGAAAGGGAACCAGGGTTTCCCATTGAATCAGAAATTAGGAATGTCCTTTCTGTGTGCTGCTGATAAAAATTGGAGTTGAGGCAAAGGGAAAAAAAAGAGATGGCTAAGAAAGTTATTCTGTCAATCCCTTTCAACATAGAAAAAGAAGCCTACACAAAGTAGCCAGTTACCATGGTGAGCTGGGGGAAGCTAGAGACCTTTACTCTCCACTTCTCTGACTTTGTTAAATTAATTTTTTTTCTTTTTAAATTTTTTTATTGAAATATAGTTGATGTACAAAATATGTTATATGAGTGCAATATAATGATTCACAATTTTTAAAGCTTATACTCCATTTATACTTATTATAAAATATTGGCCATATTCCCTGTGTTGTACAATATATCCTTGTAGCTTATTTTGTTTTATTTATTTATTTATTTAATTTATTTTTAACATCTTTATTGGAGTATACTTGCTTTACAGTGGTGTGTCAGTTTCTGCTTTATAACAAAGTTAATCAAGCTATACATATACATATGTTCCCATATCTCCTCCCTCTTGCGGCTCCCTCCCACCCTCGCTATCCCACCCTGTTAAATTTAACAAATATTTGTTAAGTGACATTATGTATGCTATGCATATGTTCTTACTATGCTAGGTTCTATGGTAGATACAAAAAAGGAATTTAAAAAATTAGCTCCAGTTATGTGCTAGACACCACGTCAGGTCATTAACATATGTTATTTTATTTAAATCCCCAAACATCTTTGAGGGCAAGTAGTATCGTATCAGCTTTACAGTTGGGGAGACTTTGGGGGAAGTTAAGCCAATTTCCAAAAGTCAAACAGCTACCAAGTGAGGCCAGACCTTGCACAAAAATTCAGTCTTTTCACGTGTGTTGCCTTGCATGGCCAATAAGATAGTTGCACTGTTTTTACATATCTCTGGATTCACTGAAACAGCAGAGGAAGCAAAAGAGCAGAGATGGCATCATTTTGCTTTCTGCATTATTTCCTTGGCCAAACCATATAGATTTTAAAGGATAAACGTAAAAGAAAAAAATATCAGTTACCAGTGGTTGACTTCCTATTCTGGTCTCGTTACTTGTGGTCTTTAATTTTTTCTAGGTTTGAAAAACTTTGATTTTTTTTTTCCCTGAAAAATAGCTGCCTATTAAACTTTATTGTAAATAAGATTTAGTAACTTAAAGATAGCCACCACATTAGGAAATCACACGGTGATTTCCAGTTAAATACATCATTCTTTTCCAAGATAGTGTGAAGAATTTTGGAGTCAAAAATCATCCTTTAAGAAATGTTAATGTTTTAATGGAGCCATCCTTTATTTGAAGAGATTGGGTTATTTTTAAAAATCCAAATTAAATTGGAGGAGTGCACATAAGAGGAACATGATAAACTAATCATTGAGGGGTAAAAACATGGAAAACTGCATGATTGAAACTAAGGCATTCCACTTTGTACTCTGCCTTATAAATTATCAACTGGATAATACAATTCAGTACAGGAACCCTCGGTCATTAATTTTTCATTTAAAATGTATTGTCTGCTTCGCCTAGCTGCTTGCCTTGAGCTTGGAGAGGACAAACAAGAATATTTGGGTTTAGCCTAGAGCAACATAAAAAGAAATGGAATAAAATCTTCTCCAGGTATCTGTGTAACTAGTGGCCTACAGCATACAGAGTTGGGGATATAATGGTTCCTAAGCTAAGAACAGTATCACTCGTGTCCACGAAAATGGAGAGCAACTATAAAAATGATTGACACGTTCTATAAAGTAGACTTTCACTGTCAATCATCTAAATATGATTCATTAATCATACTATAAGCATTTGACAGCTGACTGACAGTAACAAATTCTCCCCAGAGAAAGCTATATAGAAACTTAAGAGCAGCTTATTAATGTTGATACTATTTAAGCCGGATGTTATGCATCGTACAGGAAGCAGATAGCTTCTTGCAGCCCAGCATAATTGATTCCAGCAGAACTTTTATTACCAGAGTGTGCATTACAGGGCTTCTGATGCATTCTCAATTACAGAGGACTGATTGGTTTTATGAAAATCTTTTTTCAAAGAGAAGAAGAAAAGAGAGAGAGGGAGAGAAAACATCTCTGATCTAAATTAAACGAATTATTCAAAATAGACTTTTTCTAAAAAGTGCATTTTCCATTTATTTTAGACATTTGAAAGTCTTAGTATTAACAAAACAAACATCATGTCAGGCCGGTGTCACTCCCTTCACGTGGCCTCACAATGTGCCAGAGTTCAGGGCTTCATATGCTGTATGTTGAAATTTTTTAGGAACCAAAGCCTGTTTGCATCAGACTGTTGTTTCCTGATGACTGCAAAGAAAGATGTAAAGTCAAACTTTAAATCAAGCACAAGATAGGAAGATTAAGGGTATAATAATAAAGACTTGTTATGCATAGGCCCAGGGGTTGTCCTTGGAGAAAACATCAGTTAACATTAGATTTTGAACCATGATAAACATGCTGATACACACACACACACACACGCACACACACGCGCACACACACACACACACACACACACACATGCACACACACAGTATTGCTATAAAATTGCTAGAAAGTTAATTAAATGCCTCATAGAGGATAAAAAGCCTCTGTTTTTCTCCTCTCTTGCCCCCACCTCTGCTCCATCTCTCTCTGGGGTTTTTTGAATAACTTCTCATGGGGCATTATTGGAGAGTGGAAAGAGTTAGGCATCACACAAACCTGGATGAATTCATGTTTCAGGTTTTGTCCATTTAATAGATATGGGTGAGTCAGTTATTCATCTCCAAAGTAGTAGTAATTAATTCCCCATCCCCAAGATTGTTATAAATTAAATGAGCTCATAGATGTAACAGCACCTACGCTACTGTTCAGTTAATATTGCTATTATCCAGGTTAATTTTTTTATTGTAACTATTGTTTGTATGCATGAGTATGTGTTTAGAATTAAATTTCCAATGCATATAATCTGGCCATAATTTAAGCAATTTATAAAAATTTAGACTAAATAAATTTTCCAACTGAATGAGTTGTTGAGGTAAACTAATTCTCTAATGGGAAGGAGAACTCAGTCACAAAAATACTTAAATCGTTTGCCTAACAAAAGACTTATCTCTTTAATTTTTTTCAAAGGAATTCTGTCCTAGAGTTTTTGACTTTCTCAAAGTCACAGCTTGTTTTCAGTAAAGATATGAGATTGGAATCTTTTCATTTGCTTCCATCTTGCCATCATTGCAGTTTAAGGATTCATCATTCCAAACTAATCGATTCACTTCATAATAAATTCACTCACTCCTGTGGTAACTACTTCTTGATATTTTAGATCCTAAGAGTATAGAATAAAGATGAATCTCATTGCAAGAAATGATACAGATTCCATGCAAAACTCAATCATTCTTTCATTCATTCATTTGTTCAGATTAAGAAATCTCAAAATATTTGTTGTGTGCATACCATAATGAGGGTATAAAAACTCAGTATGTGCAGTGGGGAAGTAATATTTTTAATGAGAAGGGCTCTTTCCTAAAGTGTGTCTCATATTTTTCTTTAGATTTAGAGACAGCTCTGTATTTAAAAACAATACATATAGTAAAATTGATCATTAAAAGGTCAAACTGTGTTTATTATTTCAGGTTGAAATTATTATCATTTTAGAAATCTGAAATATAAAGCCTTTAAAGCATCACATGTAGTTTCCCAGTACTATAAATAATTCTATTTGACTTACAGAATTTGCTTTTATATTAATTTTCCTCTTGTGTTTTACATTATTTATACTTCAAGGTATAAGATATAGTCTCATCTCATCAGATTAAAATAATATAGTTATTTGTTCTTGAGTAACTATATTTAGAGATTTTTTTATTAAAAAAATGACATAATAAATCCACTCCCTCCTTCCCCGACAAACAGAAAGTAGAGACAGGACACATTAAATATCTTCAAAGTTTATTGTTTTGTGAATAGCTGATTCTCATTATACTTAGCTACTTTCCCTTGGGTACAAAAAATATGGGTCAAGTTCCATTTTCATGGCCTTATTAAATCACAACTGCAGGTAACATTTTTCAGTATCCATGGCATTGTTTCAAAGATATCTTTCACATAAATCTGTTTATTTTTAAGTCAGTCTTCTTTGTGTTTTGCATAATTGTTTTCTCTTCTTCCCAAACTCAGATTTTTCAGCCTATTCTGTTTTAAATATTTTGCATCTTGCCAATTAAAATGCTAGCCTCTTGGCCTTAACTTCCTTTCCCTTATTCCCAGAAAGCATCTGTTTTTCCACATTCTTTATAGTTTAGCTCAAAATGCCAGTCAGCGATGATTGATCACATTTTCAGACAACAGTCTGGACCCTGGTTCTGCACTCCACGTGCATTTGCCATTTTGATTAATGAACATAAATCAGGGGTGACAATTCACATTTGCAAGTGGATGCAAAGAATTATTAGAATACAGCATGTTAGTAAGCTAAAGCTTCCCTTCATTCTATTACAAGTGCATTGAAAACAAATACATACCCCTCAGAGAACCTTGTGTTTATCATTAGGGAATATCTGAAATATGGAAATAAAATACATGAGCCCAGCCTGTTTTCATTGTTTTGATCTCATAAAATATCTTATGACATAAGCACCAAATGATCTTTAAAAATTTCTGTATCTACATAAGCTTCTATTATATAGAAAGTCTCCAAAAGGCAGTTTTTTTCTCTACTGTTTAATGAGTCCATAATTTTTTTGGTATGAGAGAGTATTAAGCAGACATTTAAACTTGTTGTCTTAACTCACGTAAACAATAAAAATTAATGATTTTTAAATGTCCATTCAGTGAATTATTTGCTTCTTTTTTTCTCTACCAATATTAACTTTCGAAACACAAAATTTGTAATAAACAGCCCCTTTTAAAGCCAAAGTGCCAATGGTATATGAACAGACCTAAAATTATCTGGTGAAAGTACTTTGTTTTCTTTGACTATAAAAATTTCTGATCTAATTGCAACTTGCCAGTCTGAATCTTCACATAAAATATTCCTAAGTGGCAGACATATAACGTGTAATTCACAGACCATATGTATTGATTCTAATAGTGACCTGAATGACATATTAATTTTAAAGCATCGTAACTATAATGGCTCATTCATTGTATTAAATGAGTATTAAATCTTTACAACTACTTAAACTCGTTTTAAAGGGCCATGGATCTAATTACCTCATCAAACAGATACCTATACCCGTGGTTATTCCCATCTCCTCAAAAGGTGAAAACACTACAGAGTTCAATAAAAAGTAACCCACTGTTCTGGTTAAAAAATTGATATGCTTTTAAAGCACATGTACCAGTTTGAATTTTTACAAACTTCATCACTGTTTGGAAAGTTTAAAAATATTTGTCGTATTTGGATTGTCTCTAACTTTTATCATAACATATAATGTTTACTTAGGAAATACTCTGTTTTTATTTTCCTTTGTGGCAGTCAAATTTTCTCTTGAAGGCCTCTGGAGTAGACATGGTAAGAATTAGTTAAATTGTTATACATGTGAGGAAACAGCAAAATAGGTGCTGTTGAGTGTTAATTTCAATTTCCAGAAGTTACATTAAAGTCCTACTAATCAAAGCTTGTAGGAGGAAATAACTTCTGCAACCAGTGATAACTATAGTCTTGGGAGTCCCTGAAAGCCTCACTTTCTTGGCATCTTGCTTAAACTCATGTGGCTTAGTAGTAAGTGGTCTTTCATGTTAAATTTATATAATAATTGGCTTGAAAAATTGAGGTGCTGAGTGTCCATTGGATTAATTGTATTCATGCAAAAGTATATATTTTATGAGGGAATGCGTTAGGTACTGCAGATAGAAATATCAAAGAGACTCAGTTTCTGCTTTCAAAGTATCTTAATCTAGAGAGGAAATATTCATGTAAGGAAAATGAGTTGTGGTCCAGTTTGATAAGTATGGTAATGAAAGTATGCTTAAGACAGAGTGCTAACAAGAGGAACAATGATCAAACCTGAAGGGGGGGTGGGTCATGAAAGACACTAGAGCTAAACCCTGAAAATGCAGTTCCCCTGACATATCAAGAAGGAAAGGGTATTATGAGAAGAAGAAATAGTGAATTCAAAACAGAGAAGAACGAAATATGCGGCTTGTTAGAAAACTACAAGTAGTCGTAACTACAAATTAAACATGGGGCATGAGGCAGAGATGGAGGAAATGATAAGGGATGATACTAGTAAAGAGCTTCAGAGTTTAGACATTATTCTAAAAGTGATGCAGAAACAAATGTATGAGGTATTTTACTGAAGAAAAACTGTGTTGAACCAGAAGTAGTCATTTTAGGACTTTCTGGAATACCTAAAAAGAAAGACTGAATATAAAAGCATATTTTTAATTGATAAAATATTTTGTCAGTTCCACCAACAAAAATCTGGCTAATCTTAAAACATGTCTAATTTGCAGTGAAAAACCACGAAATGCATGCAATTTATCATTAAATTTACCTTCACTGCAGCAGATGCCAAAGAACTAGTTCAGCAATTATTCCTAATGTCATTCCATTATCATTTATCATTTTTCTTAATGCATCTAGACCTAAAGTGTAAGTCCATGAAGGCAAAGCTTGGTCAGCAGCCACAGAAATACGGGGTTCTCTTTGCTTTTCCTCTCCTTTGTCATAAAAGGGGTCTTGCCGCCTTCTACATGAGAATGGCATTTAAGTTCATATAACCTTTTAAGTGAGTATATTATTTTTTTTTCTCATTGTGAACTGGGATAACTACATCACCAGTAAGTGGTAGAATAAATTGTAACCACATGTCAAAAAGTAGGTCATCCTAATGAGTATGGGTAAAGATGGTGTTTTCCTTTAGGAAAAATTGGTTTTATTCTTTCACAGAATATATTTTATTAATAACTGCTCTGTGTATTGTGTAGTTAAAATTATTGACTTTATACTTCCTTAATGTCAAATATTATTTAAAATAATCAATCCATTAAACATTAAATTGACATGGCATCAAAGTGCAATTTGAATTAAAATATGTAGATCTGATATCTATAAATGGAAAACCTTTTAAGAGTTGAATTTGTTTCTGTGTTTGTGAATACTTTGTAGTTGAAACTAGAAAGAAAGAAAGGTTGCTTTGAATTAGTAAAAGGTCTGAATTAGAGAATACTTTGGAAGAAAATATAGTTGACCCTTGAACAATTCGGGAGTTAGAGATGCTGACCCTCCACACAGTCGAAAATTCATGTATAATCTACAATCAGCCCTCCAAATCTGAAATTCCTCTGGATCTGAGGTTTCACATCCACGGATTCAACCAACCATGGATCGTGCAGTACCGTAGTATTAACCATTAAAAAAAATTCTCTTATAAGTGTCAGTGCACAGTTCAAACCCGTGTTTTTCAAGGGTCAACTGTATAGCACCATAGTTTTTCAGGAAATTAGAGATCATTTTTTTAACGACCACCTGAAGTCTATATGACATCCACATCATCTCTGCCTGTTGGCTCCCCAGACCTCATTCAAGCACCTGAGTCAGTGATGGAGCACAGATTTCTCCAGGCAGCCTGTTGCTTCTTCAGATGTCTCCATTAGAAAATGCTTCCTTATATGATTCCAAAACTGTCTCCCTGCAACCAGAATTCCCTGGCCTGAGTTCTGCCTGCTGGACCCATATAGCCCTATAAATATCTGAAGACAACTGAAGATGCATTTCCTTTCCTTTTTATTAAATCACTAGATTGGCTGGCCACCAGCGAAATGTGGTAGACAAAATACTCTGAAATCAGCCAAATATTTGAAAAATCTCTCACTAGGTTGTTATAGACAGAAAAATATTGGCTGACAGTACAATTAAGTAGATTTGTAACCAGAGGCTAATGAATGGGTCGGCGTCAGCCTGCAGAGCTGAAGTATCCATGGAGCTTGGATGCTGAATGATCTGTGCTTTAGACTAAGATGCTCAACATCTGAATTCATGACTAAGCTTGAGGACCTTGATTGACATAGGATCAAATAGACTTTTGAGGCAACTCTGAAAGGGAGAGTGATGTGCTTACTGACAGTTATCCCTGAGAATTGTGTGTCTCATTTCTTCATTTTATTCAAGACTCTGATAAAAAAAGTCCACATTTCCCATAGGGCCTGTCTGATCACCTTATAGAAATTAGCATTCTCCCTCGATCATTAATCTGCACCTGCTTTATGTTTCTTCACTGTACTTATCACCACTTGATATGTTGTGTATTTAGTAGGTGACTGGAAATTCTTCCACTAGAATGTAAGTTCCAACATTTTTTAGTTTTCATGGCCAACAGTTCAAACATTCAGTTCTTTCCCATAAAATGGCTTAATGGTCAAGTCATTGGCATGAGCTGTGCAGTAGACTGAACAAAAAAACTGGAAAAAGCAAGCTCACGGAGTGACACAGAAAGGAAGAGGAAACAGATTCCCTCTGGTGCACATCCTTACCCAGTGCATGCTAGAGTCTATGCTAGAGTCTATGTTCTTTATCTCCTCTGATAAAGGGCATGTTGTAGACATTAAAAAAAAAAACAGAACCTGAGATATTATTTTATCTTATACAAGGCTATGGATATATAGTAAGTAAAGGAGAGAGCATTCAAACTCAGGTATGATTGATCACAAAAGAGAGTTTTTAAATGTCTGACTATAAGGGTCACAGTGATATGTGTAAAGGGGGTTTTGTAGAACAAAAAATGGAGCCTAATTTATCCTCAGGAAATCATTTAGGGAAAAGGTAAGGCTTGAGGTAAAGAATAAAGGTGATTCTGAGGGATGTGAGAGTAGGGAATGCTGAGAGCACGGTGGGTTTCAGAGTTGGGTAAAGCTTAGGTTACAGTTACGGGAAGCTCCAGATTATATATCTCTATCTTGGTAAATGTAGTTGACCAGCAGTGATTTCATAGTTATTAAGAGGGTGAATGGTGTGATAGGCCTAAAATATTCTCAGTGGGGATGATTATCAGTCCCAAAGGAACAAAATTGATTCTTGGAGAACAAAAAACCAAAACAAAAACCAAAAAAAACAGATGTTACAATGGTTCATGGCCCTCCAAAGGATCATGATATATAAACAGATGTGCACATCTATATACCTGTGCTATTAAAATATCAGGGGGGAAGGAGGAATGATAATGAAAACAAGAGAGAGAGAGAAACACAGACCTACTGCAAGAGAGTAAGAGAGTAGAAACCGTAAGAGAAAATAGATTATACAAAGGGAAAGCCAAGTAGGCAGTTCTACAGTGTTTTAAGGACCCTCTTTAGTATATTATAGTGGCTTAAGGAGTAGAGTCTATTCTCAGGTAGACCTGGGGATCATGTTATACTTAATCTGCGCTACAGACTCTTCTAAATGTTTCCCATGTATTCATTGATTTAAAGCCTTGCAATAAATTTATAAAAAGTTCTATGAATAAAATTTGCCCACGGTCAAGTGTTACAATGTTAGGGCTAGCGTCACCACCAGCTTTACTTTCCTGATTAGAAAAATGGAGATAACAGGATAGTAATAGCTATTTTGTAGGTTGCTGTGAGAATGACATGGGATAATGTATGTAAAGCAGTTAGCACAGTGCCAGGCAGGAGTGGTAGCTACTCTTATTACCCATCTGTGGTTGGTACCCTGCGTCTGTCTGGATAACCACAGTCAGCAGCATTTGCTATTTTTAAAGATCCATTTCTACTTTAGTTAATAATAATGTACCAATATTGTTAGGTAGTGTGACAAATGTATCACACCAATTAATGTAGGATGTTAACAATGGGGGAAACTGGGCGTGGGCGTGTGGGAAATCTTCGTACTATATTTACAACTTTTCTCTAAATCTAAATCTATTTGAAAATAAAAACTTATTTAAAATATTCATTTCTAGCAAGAATTTAGTATTTCTTTTAACTTGCAATTAAAAAAAATTCAACTTCATAAGTCCAGCTGAACAATGAAAAAGTGTGAAAAATCCTGTAATGAGAGTACCCAAGAATTTTAAACACTCCGTATGTAAGCCAGCAGATGGCAGAGTACCCAAGCATCTGAATTTCAACCTAAAACTACTTCCCATCAAATGAAGCCTTTGCTTTTTTCAGAGTTTTCGTTAATTTGTAATGTTAAAATATAAAATCTTATTGCCTGGAAATACAGGGCTGTTGCTGAAATGGGCGTGAGTGGTGGGTAGATACTTTAGCTCAGAGAGAGGACCGTGGTGGTAAATTCCCCACTAAGGGGAGAGGCAGCTTGGATGCTGAACGATGTGAACTCAGGTGCTTATTCACAGTCGGGTGTGATGTCCACAAACAGATGGTGAGCCTTCTTGTCCCAGTCTCTTCTTCACCTTATGTTAACTGTGGTGATTTCTCACCTGGTCCAGGTGGGTGGATGATCGACTCAGTAGACTAGAACAACTGGACTCATCAGTGATCTCCAGCTGTGCCGAAGCTAATCTAGTTACTGCTGGAACGAACGTGTAAACTCCAGCTGAAATAAGGTTGGGGAATGGCTCTGGTTGCAACGACGGAGGATACTCCGCTGCTCTTCAGTGTGTAGGGAAAGCAATGTTTGTTATAAGAAATCAATTTCTCTTTGGCAGATTAGTGACTATGGATGGAATTCACACACACAGGTTCACACACGTATGGATAAAAATGAATTTTTCTTATGTCTGAGAGAGAGGAAGATAATTTATGTGAGCAAGTGAAAGGTAACGTAGAATAAAAGGGATATTAGTTAGACATTTTAGTCCTCAGCAAAGAATTTAAGGCTAATGGCCTCCATCTGATCCAAAAGCCAATTATGTTAATGGCTCTCTTAGATGTTAAAGCCGTGGCCATAAGTCAGCAAGACCTTTGGCACTCAGTATGTTTGCATGGACACTTGGGTGATTCTTTTCCTCCCTTTCCCTGGCTATACACAAAGTTAAAATAATTTTTACCCTTTGATATATGCATGACCTGTAAGGGTAATAGTACTGAATGGAGTGGAGGCTTTAATAAGGCCATGAATGAATACATCCTGCAAACTGAGTCTTATGGGATATTCAAAGGCCATGGAAGAAAAAATATGCACAAGCTGCAGGGAAAAGAAAAGTTGTCATCTTTCTATCCAGGATGATGTTTTTCACTAAATGCAAGGAGACTTTTTAATTTCTTTTGTGAAGAAGGTTAATTGTTGAGCTGGGTTAATGTACAGGCATTGGTTAATCTTAGCAGTCTGTTAAATGCACAGGTTTATTGACTTTACAAAAGGTTACTTTGTGTAACAATTACATTGAAAGAGCAGAACTCAATAATAGAGTGCAATAGAAAGCAGTATTTTTCCTTCTGCTGTTCCTAAAAATGCTAGGTGGGCCAGTTATTTCCAGGAAATGTCAAAGTAGTCCCACAGCTTCAGCACTTCTAATTACAAAAATGGTCTCTTAATAATCAAAACTCCCCACTTTACTCAAAGTTAAACCTTCTCCACTGTGGTTCCCTTAAGACTCCTTTTACTCAGCTAGAAGTGAGGGAACGGGGAGGCACTGCAGTGCCTAAGAAATTCTATCCCAAAGCATCCCATTTCCTGGCTTTTCTAATTTCTAAATATCTTTAAAGTGTGGATTGAATTAAGCGTCTCAGTATTTGTTGTTGGAAATCATTTTTGCCAGTCCTGCCTGGTGATCTAGCATTCACTTGGGTTATGGGGATAATGGCTCTTATCTCAGCTGTTGGGCCTTCAGCCAAAAACGGAGAACAGGTCCCATTTAAATATTCTGTTATACTGGTAACTCTGGAGGATTTCTGGGACATGAAAAATATGGCAGTGCAAATGTGAAAATAGTGATGTGCTAGGATTTTTGTTTAGTGAATTTAGAGGGGAGAAATCAGAGTCTCCTGAAGGGTTTTGGTATACACTGTTTTTCAAGTGTTTGGGTAGATAAAGTTTGAACCACTTTTCTTGTCACTTTAAGCAAATCAAACATTCTTGACATAAAATAAGAATGTTGAACTAAAGAAACTTTTAAGGTTTCTTTTAGCTCAAAATTACTTACGAATGACAAATCAAACAATAAAAAGAAGAAATAAAACCGTCAAAGTGTTGTCTAGTTATCTTAGCTTTGATTTTATTCATACAAAGTAGGCAGTTATTAAACCTAAAAAGCTAAAACACCTTGGCACAATTTATGAACCTAAATGAGAAGCAACAAATCTTCATTGCGTAACAAATGATGGCAGTGGCGGTTAAAGATAAGGGCTAATTCCCAGTAATAGGTAGGAGCAACTATTATTGAATTAATTAGTTTCTATTTGGATTTCTCTAGAGAAAGCTTGTAATATTTTTTTTAAGTCTTTGTATCCTCAGGTGAGAATATAACTGAACCAGGGTCCAGTCTGTGTGAAAGGTGAATTTTTAAAACTGAAAATGTGGAAATCCAACATATATCCATGATATGTGAACACTAAGGCTTTTGATGGAAGAAAAAGAGATTTGTTGAAACAAAGAAACAGAGTTGAAGATCATCTAATAGTGTTGAGGAGAGACTAAAGAGATTATAATGATTCATAAAAGGGCACCTGCAAGGAACATACAAAGATTTTTAAAAATTTGAAGACTTCCTTTATCACTGTGCAGGGCTAAGCATCCTATTTGGTAGAAAACAGAAACATAAAATCTGACTTAGGTCGAAGGTAGATACTAAATAAGGAATTTGATAGCTCAGAAGGCCCAATTCTCCTTTATAGGTAATGTTTTATATGCTGGGAGCTCACTGTAAACTTCAGCAGCCGTGGGAGAACTGCCTTGCCCCACTCCAACCCCCTTAGGAACTCTGTTTTTTTCCCAAAACTTTCCCCAGCTTGTCCCTGACCTGTCTGATGATAAACTGGGCACAAATTCTAAGTTCTATAATGTACAGTAGCTGTTCTACGATTCCATTTCATTAAATGAAGGCAGGCTCTGTTTAAATAGTTTCTGGTTTCTTTCTTGGAGGCGAGTGGCTGGCTGGGTGTGCGCATGCGTCTGTGTAAATGTTTGGGCATCCAATAGAAGTCTGTTTTTGGGCATTGCTGTTGTTTGCAGAAGACCCACAGCGCAGTGAGAGTGCACTGTGAGAGCGCCGATTTCATTGCAGCAGTTTAGGATTTCATGGTAAATGAGTCTGATTATATATGATGAGACATTCCATATACACAAAACAATGACAATTTCCTTTTTAAAAAAAGATTTATTAATTTTATTTTTGGCTGCATCGGGTCTTAGTCGTGGCACGCGAGATCCTCCTTGAGGCATGCAGGCTCTTCATTGTGGTGCACGGCTTCTCTCTAGTTGCAACGTGCAGGTTTTCCCTTCTCTAGCTATGGCACGCAGGCTCCAGGCTGCGTGGGCTCTATAGTAGTGGCACGGGTTTCAGAGCGCATGGGCTCTGTAGATTGCGGCACAGGGGCTCTCTAGTTGAGGCGCCTGAGCTCAGTAGCTGTGGTGCGCGGCTCAGTTGCCCTGTGGGCATGTGGGAATCTTAGTTCCCTGACCAGTGATCGAACCTGCGTCCTCTGCATTGGAAGGCAGGTTCTTTACCACTGGACCACCAGGGAAGTCCGACAATTTACTTTTTAAAATATATGGCACATTGTTCCATAATAATCATTTAATGTTTTATACCTACTCTCTGTGGTCTTTATGTCATCTAGGTTTGGAAATGACGCATTTGTTTTTACTTTTTCAATCAGTAAAATGTTTCTCAGACGTAAAAACACATCTAAGGTAGCTTTTGTAGTCTCAGTCTAGCTAGCCTCTGCAGAAGACTCCAGGCAGCAACATAGTTTGATGTTGTGATATGTAGAAATAGATAATTGTATTCAAACATTATTTAAATCATTTAATAATATTATATATAAAATAGCATTTTAAACTCCAGTAAGGCCACTTGGAATAATAGAAAGACTAAATTAGAAGGAGACAAACCTGTGTTCTAATCTTAGCTCTGCTAGAGACATAACCCAGAGAAGATCACTTGACTTATGACTTCAGATTTCTAATTTGTAAAATGAACTAAACTGATGAGCTCTAAAATCATTTTCAGCTCAAAGCTGTATCAGTTGAATGCTTGATGTGTAAAAGTAACTTGCCCTTATTGAAAGTATCAGTTATCCCAAATTAGCTTTTATTCATTACATTTAAATTATTTCTTCATACATGGAACAAAAAAGGAAATTACTAAACTTATTTGCAAAGATCCAAATACCATTTGGCCAAGCAGTCTAACTATTTTGAAAAAAACCTTGAAAACTTGAAAACTGCTAAGGAAGTCTGAGTTATTGGAAAATCTCTAGTCTTTTTTAAGAATCTCCTCAGAATGTGTTTTAGAATTAGGCACTTTACCATTTGAAGCAAGGAAAGAAAGATAAAGAAACCAAGTTAAATAATAGCAAACTCTGATAGGAACTCTTCTTCATAAAGTAGACTTTCTGCTTTTTACTTGAGGACGTGCATTTCCCACAGAAGTCGTACTGTTTAACATAGAAGACCCCGTCCCCCCACAACCGCAGTGAATTTGGGTAGAAAATTACAAATATCTCTCAGGGCCTTTGCCAAATTTCTCCCTTATGTAGCACTGACATTTCTGCAAATCCCCTCTAAATATTGTGAGAGAGAGAAGTGGCTTTTTATTTCGAATGCACATTGTTACTCTGGATTATTGGTGAAGCCCCTTTTGTTTGGGCTTTATTGAAGCATGTCAGCAGCTGTCAGCAATAATACTCCCTCCGCCTGCTGTAATGTGATGTATTGATATGTATACAACAATATGTTATAAATTGAAATAAAATATGCATTTTTCATAATTTATCAGCATTATGATGGCACAAAAAAGGCAGTCTTATGAATAATACAAGCTCTTCAGCAGGCATTATGCACTGTAGGTAATAAACGCAGCCTCTCCCCTCGACTGCCAGGAGAGTTCTAAAGCACAATGCATTAGTTCAGCTCTGTGATAATAAATCATTTTAGTATGTCAGGAGGCTCTGGCTAACTTTTACTCCTGAGGTCTGAAAGAATAGTGTGCCATACGGCTGTGGATGGTTTCTGAAGTGTTTAGACTGGCTCCGATTCTCCTGGGTAATGTTTTGAGTGAGCGATATGGTTATATAACAAGTGGCAGTATTTCTCAGGTATCGATATTGTGATGCCTCCTGTTGTTTTATTGCCTGGAGTGGCTGATTTTGTCCTAATTGGAACTGTAGTTCTTCTTTGTGTCTCTATTTGCAATATGGCGCAGTGTTTCTTTAAAAAATAAAAGTTGTTCTGTAATACGGTGGAACCACTCTATCTGGGACCACCTGGCCTCTCAGTTATCTTTGCATGGATAAGAAATCAATAAGCCCTTACTGTTCTTATTTATCCTCTTAAAAATATAGATACCCTTATGGGAACTGTTTTTCTTGGAGCTACAATGGCCATCAGTTCATCATTACTTCATGTCATTTGAAAGATGACAACCCAGCTTAGTTGGTAGCAAATCTTGATAGTATATGATTTCAGGAATCATGTTTCTACAGCCTTTGTTAGAATACCCAAGCCTTCTGTATGTATTAATTTCTTCTAGAATAACAGCAGAGGTGATGGTTCTTATACATATACAAATGATCCAATTTAAAATCATTCTTTTGGCTGAGAATATACACCTTTTTAAAAACATGTTACAATTTTCTCATACGGTAACAAAGATCTGAAAAAAATTATAAGAAACACTAGATGGAAATTAACAGCTATTCTGAAGGAGGTGAGACATATATTTCATTTTGCCATTATTTTCTTATGTTACAACTGTGTAAAGTAATTCTGAAAAGTACTTTAGCTCTTTTTGATGCATACGATTGCTTACCAAGCCTCTGCTGTCTTGATCTAAGCATCCACACATTAAGTTCATGCTGATCTCTGAACAGATAAGGAAACAGTGATTTGATGCATCCACACAGTACCATTTACTGCAGTGTAATATCATGGTTTATAACGTAAGCCTGTTTTGAACATTCAAACTAATTAGAGTCATAAAACTATAATAATAGTGTATTTTAATCCACTGCCATATTCACCAATGTGGAGGGGGCATGTTTTTCATACAAAAGATCATGAACTAGTCCTAAGGAGTATTTGGATTGAAACAGGTGGGAAATAACAGTGCAGGCCCACTGCTCCTTCATATTGTGAAATAAAAATGCAGGTACTATGAGCTGCAGCGTACCAGCTGAGCTGCAGAGAGATGGCCAATCCCTAAGGAAACCAGCGTTTATGGAATACAAGGCCTTTTAGAACACATCAACTTGACTTCATTTGGAAGCAAATATGTAACTGGTACAGCTTGCAAGGCACGGCATGGCTCTCTCCTGTTTCAAATGGTTTTCGTGGCCTCTGTTCTGCACCAGCGTGTCCTCAAACCCG
The DNA here is from genome assembly GCF_963455315.2 of Globicephala melas. Taxonomy (NCBI): domain Eukaryota; kingdom Metazoa; phylum Chordata; class Mammalia; order Artiodactyla; family Delphinidae; genus Globicephala; species Globicephala melas. The sequence continues at coordinate 70,419,468 of NC_083323.1, read as the reverse complement.
GCTCCCACAGTAAAGATTGCTGCAGTCCAATATAGGAATTAGGAAAGCAAGGAACACTATGGTGACAGCAATTTTGAAGACAGTTGCCTTCTATCTGTCTCCAGGTTGGGGATAGTAAAGAAAATAATTGAGCAAAGTCCTTTCCCATCAATTTGCCTCTTCCTTGTGCTTTGTGAGTGTACCCTAGAGAAGAAAGTGGAATTCTGGCTGCATGATGGAAGCTGGATTTCCAGTGATTGTTAAGAAATAGTTAAAAATTTTGACACCAAATAGGGCATGCCTTCAAATATTAAGCTTAAGAGTGTCTACGTATTTGTGAAAAGCCACTGTAGTGTGTAGGAAATGCTCATGAGGGGCCTTTCCTTTCGGTTCATGGGTAGCCAGAGATTTATTTGATGTTTGAGATCCACTGTGCTTTGGAATAGAATCCTCTTAGCATCCTTACCATTAGCTCAGATAAAAGATGATTTAAGTGCTGTGGTTGGCTAAGATGCATTATTGCTTCTACTTATGGGAGACATTTGTTTTGGATAAAAAAATTCAAAGCAAAATATCAAATATGCTCTAGTAGGGATATTTATGCATCATGAATGGAGGCTTTTCTTAAAATGCTTTTACTCAAAAACATCTTTTTTTAGAAAATAAAAATCCAGAAGCTGGTTACCCTGTGTCATGATGCTTTAAAATAAAAGTAAATTCATTACTGATTTATCACATTTTCTGTTAAATTCCTTTTTTGCCATTTTATTTTCGAAAATGTAAAAGAAACAGAAAATGTGATAAAATTTTATATACATGAAATAAATCACCCTTAGGGAAAAAGGCATATGCATTCATACACATGTGTTCTAGAACACAGACACACATTCTGACATACAGAGAAGCACTTTAACTAGGGGGAAAGGTTTGAAAAATACAAAATCCAATATTGATATTATTTAATTAATTTTCATGAAATGGTAATTCTGAAGTAGCTCAAGACTAAATCTTTGAGGGATAATTTCATATACTTACCCTAATCCCAGGAAAATAGGCATCAAAATCTTTCTAAGAAATTATTACCTGTTGTTCCTCGCGGTCTTATCAGGGTCTTGCAAGGATGCCTCCTCTTGTACTTTCAGACTTTTCACCTTCATTTCTAAAAATTCATTATTTTCTAATTCTAAATAATTTGATTCACTTCTTAATTTTTTTAAATCCTATTTTTATCTCTCTCTAAATTTGACAAAGCATAAAGCATAAATTTAAATGAGAGAATAAAAGACTTTTTTTAAGAAATGGCATATATTTTGCTTGTTGCCAAAGTTGCTTCTTTTTTTTTAACTTGCTAAAATTAACCCTGGGTAATGTAAATTCTGAGAGAATTTAGAGAATATTTCCAAGCTATCCAAATATTGTTATCTATTGGATTATAAATCTTTTTGTACAGATCTAAGTTGAAGACATTAAAGTTCCATTTTACGTGGTTACTAGGAATATTATGGACATTAAAAGTGTTGATTGATTTTTGAGATATTGGTGATCAGCGACACTATAATTTGGTTTTTTAAAATATTTATTTATTTTTATTGGGGTATAGTTGCTTTATAGTGTTGTGCTAGTTCCTGCTGCACAGAGAAGTGAACCAGCCATATGTATCACATATCTCCTCCCTTTTGGGTTTCCCTCCCATCCAGGTCACCACAGAGCACTGGGTAGAGTTCCCCGTACTATACGGCAGGTCCTCACTAGTTATCTGTTTCATACCCATCGGCGTATATAGGTCAATCCCAATCTCCCAATGTTCTAATTAAAAAATGCTTCTAAAGCATAAGGTTTAAATGGAAGAAACCAAGAAAGTCATAGCCTTGCCTTATTTGTTTTCCTAGGTGAGGGACTTTGTGAACCTTGCACCATTTCTTGGACTACTGAACCCCCAGTGTTCTCATTTAGTGGCTATGCAAACCTGGTTATGTTGCTTAGACTCTCTGAATCTTGATTTTGTCACCTGTAAATTGGGAATAATGATTCTCAGAGTTTTTGTAAGATTTAAAATGCTCAATAAATATTCTTTTCTCTATACATTGTATAATTTAAAATATAGCACATCCTGATTTTGCCAAAGCCAAAAGTCAGCCCTGAAACAACGGAGGTGCTCAATACAGTAGTCATGAAATGTTGATAGTTTTTGAGTAGGGCCAAATCTATATGAGCATTGGTTTGTACGAACAGTGGCTGTGGATGGAATAAAGAGATAGGTGACTTTGTGTACACCATGAGGAAGATCTGTTGCAGGGTAGGCAAATAATGGGATTATTGTTTCTCCATGGAGACCCCATTACATCAAACCTGGTACGTTAGATGCAGCTTCTCTAACAGTCTCATCGTGGGAACCCTGAGCACCAATCGTGGGAGGAAGCCAGGACTGGGATAGTCAGAAATCTGCTGGCATTGGGAAAATAAGCCAAAGGGGTCAGTAACAACTTAAGTGGTATTTGGTAGTCTTCAGCATATGTGAAACAATCAGCAGGCAGAGAAGCAGAAATCAGAGCATGAGTACCAAGGGTTAGAGAAAAAAATGAATCAGGTATAATGGTTCTTAGACAAAGAAGAGATGTCATCCATAATTGTGACCATGAAGTTATGAATTGCAATGAACAAAGGAACAGAGAAAATTGGGCAGAACAACAGATTTAAGGAACCATCCACAGAGAGTTGTTAATTCCTACTACAAGGCTCAAACATTCTTACCAAAGGGGCAAAAAACTATTCCAGAGCTTGGCCTTCCTGGGGACCATATGTACAAAGAGCTAGTTCCATGTTGCTGGAGACTCTGTATGTGTAGGAAGTGAGAATATCAAGTGCACAAGGGTCAGAAAAGAAGCAGTAAATAGCCTAGTGAGAGATGCTCACTTACAACATTTCATTATATTTCTGAGGCCATCTGAGGGATTTTTTTTCTGATTTGATTCTTACATTTCAGGATGCCTTCTGACTGTTTGGGCTTCCTTTTGCCACTACTTTAATAGAATTAGTACTTCAAACCCCAAATGGTCCAGACATTCACTTTTTAAGTATACATGATAGCACCTTGGCTATCACTGGAAGCATGAGACTCCTTTTCAATTCTTAAAATGCCTTTCCAAGTATGGAAGCATGATGCCTCCCTGTTACCTTCATTCCTTAAGGAGTTTGGAGAAGAATGTGGCACATTCAGTGTGACTTTAATTAGGTTCAGCAACCTTGGAAAAAATGTCCCAGAGAGCTGTGGTTTGACAAGATCAGCTACAGGTTGGAATAAGCAACCTCCAAATCTCTGTGACTTACCCCAGTAAATGTTTATTTCTTGCTCATGAAAAGTCCAGTGTGAATGTTTCCAGTCAGGCAGCTCTCCCTGGTGGCTCTTTACTGAGATATGTCTCAGAACTCTGAGGTCCTTGCATCTTGTGTCTCCACTACCATCTTGGACTCTCTTGTTTCCAGCTGCTTAGTCCGGGTGGGTGGTGAGTGGGAGATGGGAGAGACAGTGGAAAATGGAGGTTCACTTTGAATATTTTACGGCCAGGCTTGAAGAAAGCATTTATGACTTTCATCCACATTCAGTCACAGAAGTAAATGATGAGGTCCCATCAAGACGTAAAGTGTCCTGGGAAAGGTAGTCTTCCTAGTGCTGTCAAGGAAGAGAAACTGGTTCAGGGCACACGTAGTGCTGTATATGTCATAGCCTCCACTCAAGTGACCAATCTGTTGTTCTTTCCCCCTCTCCATCACCTACAGTTTCTCCCCTACTGCCTGAGCTTCTGCTCTATGGCAGTTGAGAGCTAGCACCAGGGATGTCTATGAAGCCAGAAGCTGATGGCCACTCTGTGCTACTATTTAGAATAAGTATCATGGCAAGGTGCTGGCTTTTGGAGGAATTTCCTTAGAATTTTAAACTGCTCCCCTCCTGTTTTGAAAAAGTAAACTCACCATTAACGCATATCCCTAGTATGTTGTACTCCAAGTAGTGGCAGAAATAATTCATCCTGGCAAAAGGAAATCACCCTGGAAATTACCAGAGGATGCGACGTGGATTATTTAGTGTAATGGCTGAAGGTGTTTTCAGTAAAATGCAGTGTATGCTGTGTTCCCTGATCCCATTTGTCCTCTTAAAATTAATTTCTGTAGTGTTTCACAGTTACCTGTTTAATTATTCATTCTGGATGTCATGAAGAATGATACAGTACTGCAAAATAAAGCCAAAAAAACAAGTTTCTAATGCTAAATATTGAAGCTGGAAAATATGATCATTACAGTTAAGCAAGGATCTGTCTTCCCTTTTCATAAGTATTCTACGAAGACGTGCCATGCAATAAACAATAGTGTTGCTTGGATTAATTTGAAGATGTTTGCATAAATATGCTCAGAGTTTTACAGTTTTTTTCCCCACTACAGTTTGTATCATAAGAGTATGTGTTTCCAGGGCAAAATATTCACCTTAATCTTTTATGCCATGGAAACTTCCACTTCTTTCTGCAATGTAGTGTTATGGGGAGAGGCATGAGGTTTTGGATTCAGACAGATCTGGGTGTGAGTCCTGGCTTTATCACACTTGATGTGTAGGTAACTTGCCATCTCTCAGACTATTCTCATTTGCAAAATATACTTTGCAAAGTTGTTGTGTGGATTAAACTGAATGGTAGCAAACAGAACCTGAATTTAGTATCCTGACTTGCCTCTCTCTTAAAAAAGGATTAATTTCCACTAATAATTTTATATGAATTATAAATAACACGATTGATTTCAAAGGATAAGTATATAAATAAGAACAGTAGGAGAACTGTTATGACTTTATGAAGATTATTAAATGGTAAAGGGATTACTTTATTTTGAATCTTTAACATTTAAAATTATTGAAAATTTTATGATATCAAATAGGGTGACTTTGAAACTAAATTTTTCAGTAAACAGAGATGATCAAAACTTAAATATTATCTTGTTTCTAATATGAGCCTAAAGAATCACATTTCACCAGGAGGAAATCTCAGAAATTAAAGCAGAGCCCTTGTGTATCAAAACCAGGATAACAAAAACATTTTTTAAAGTCTGTTATACCTGGAAGATAAAGTTGAAGAGATCTCCAAGAGCAAAACGCAAACATAGATAATCTCAGGAGGTCAAATATCCTCAACAATAATTCTAAAAGTAGAGAAATGAGAAAACGGGAGGGAAGGACTTATCAAAGAAATGATAGAAGATGATTTCTTATAGCAGTACAAAGACATGAATTTTTTTCAAAGAGCTTCAAGTCTTCCAGAAAGGAAAAAGTGGACATCATCAAAAAGGCGTAAAAATCACAGTAGCATCTGATTTCTCATTAGTAACACTGCAAAGACAATGGAGCAAACCTTTAGAATTTTGAGAGGTAATGAGTTTCATGGTAGAATCCCACACCCAATCAAAGCTTTCATAAACTGTGAGGTCAAAATAAAGACAGCTGCCAAAATGCAAGAATCAAAATGTTTACCTTCCACTCACCCTTTCTGAGGAAATTACTTCAAGGTGTACTCTATCCAAACAGCCATGGAAACCAAAAAAGAGGAAAGTATGAAATATAAGAAGCATTGGAACCAATCCATTGAATTCAGTTACCAAAAACATTCCTGTTTTGTCATCCATAAATCAAAAACTAGTCCTCAAGTCAACCAGAAAGCATAAAACAGAAGAGTAGAAATTGATTTAATTCAAAGATAAAATGACTAAGAAGGAGAAGCTGTTCACTATAAAGGCATATGTTTTTTTTCTCAGCAAGACAAAAGAAATGTACTTAGGAAAGCCAGAAAGAGCAAAAGAACAAATAAACAGAAATGTGGTACTCCTACACCCCTTGAAAACTAAAACACACAAACAGAAATATCAAAAACTCTATAAGAAAAGCATGGCCCAAAATATATTAAAAAACAAAGTGTAACATACTTTTGAGTAGTTGATAGAATGTAAGAAAAAATTTGATCATAATGTTAGAATATTTGAATTCTAAATAGCACAGAAGTAGTAACATTGGAATAGAAGAAAAAAAAATCCTTAACCTAGGGGATAATGCATCCCCATCCCCTGGTTCTGGCCCTGGCCTTGTCCTCACTCCAGCTTCACTGTTGTGAAGTCTGTCATAGTGCCTTTGCTTGTTTTTGTGACTTTTTGCTAACAAATGTACGAATTAAAGCCTGTTCTCTGAAGCTTATTTTAAACTCGTTCTCACACCATTAAAATTTGGGGCAGACAGTAAACTAGTGCTGACTGGCTTAAAATGCGGTAAGACTTTGAAAAAATGATTTGTTAACATGTACACTATTTACCCAGTGCCATTGGTGGGACACACAAAATAGTCCCCTTTAATGGGGAGGAGGGAATCCTTCCTTCCCCCTCATTCTCAAGCCAAACTCAATGGAAAACTGTGCCCCTGTAACTTGTGCCCTAAGCCATGTTCATGTGATACACAAATACAGCCATTTATTGCGAGTAAAACAATACAAATGTTTTGACTAAATAGATAGGTTAAAAAGGAAAATGTGATATTTAATTATAGTCAAACTTTAAGAGACATGGGAATCCGGAATGAGGAGGAAATTCCAAGAAGCAGCTTCTAGGCAGCCTGGAAAATGCCCCACATTAGACTTACTGCCACAATGAGATGAGATGGTGACATCCTTGCAATCCCCCTAAAGTAGATTTGTTGCTGTTTTTCACTACCCTTTCAGACCCTATTCCTAGTCTATCCTATAGAGCAGAGAACCCCAATACATATTTTCTAGTTCAAATATATATTTTAAACTTTAATGATTATTTTTATAAAGTAGGAAATTAAAATTCTCAATAATTCCACCCCAGAGAACAGTACTGTTAACAGATGTATTCAAATGTAATTTTAAGAATTGAATTTCAAGATAGTTTCCAGTGACCATTTGGAGCTTAAAGGTTCTTTTTGTGTATTCACAGACTTTTACTATTTGTATATTATACATTCCTGTTTTCCTGGCTAAGAATGTGCTATTCTGGTTGAATAATCCTGAGTTAATATATTTGAAATTTTAACAATGTCATAGCTGCATTGCCACTCAAGTTCACGTTTTAATTTGGTGTTTGCACGAATTATTGTATACATTTTAAGCTTAATCTTATCTGTTGTCTTATGAATTTTTTTAAATGATGATATGCTTTTTGTAGCAGATTTCTTTACAAATTACCTGATAAGAACTGTATGAGAAATGGTATCTAATGGAGCTAGAATATAAGTTAGAATGAGGTTTAAAAGTTATTCAAATTGAACCAAACCAGTGAAATAGACTAGTATAATGTCTTCCAGAAAGGAACATAAATGTGTCAGATTAACATTTAAATTTCTATTATTTTTCAATTAAAAAGATAAGATTTGGTGGGCTTCCCTGGTGGCGCAGTGGTTGAGAGTCCGCCTGCCGATGCAGGGGATGCGGGTTCGTGCCCTGGTCCGGGAGGATCCCACATGCCGTGGAGCGGCTGGGCCCGTGAGCCATGGCCGCTGAGCCTGCGCGTCCAGAGCCTGTGCTCTGCAAGGGGAGAGGCCACAACAGTGAGAGGCCCGCGTACCGCTAAAAAAAAAAAAAAAGATAAAAATTTGGGGAAAATGTTTCTTTTTCTTTAAGAAGGCAGTCTATACCCCTCTGTCCTTTGAACTGCTTTAGTGGAGCTCAGTTCTCTGAGTGCCCATTCCTCACTCCCTTTCGAGCCCTACAAGTCTGTTGTGTGATGATGCATCCCTCACCCTTCAGCCTTGATCCTAATTCCTGTTGTTTTGCAGCACTTTTTTTCTGACAATATCCAAATAGCATTCTCTCAGAGGCTAGTGCCAGATGATCCATGCATCCTTCAGTAAGAGCAATAAGCAGTGGCCCTGGGTTTTTGGAGGAATTCTTCATTTTATATACCGGTCTAGGGCAAATGACCATTAAAATTGGATAAGCAGAGCTTGCCATCTTCTGTAGCTGCTTAAACCTCTAAATATAATTAAGCAAAAACTTTCTCTGAAATTTTCTTTGAGCTGGTTTCACAGTGGAAAGTTAAAAAAAAATGAGAGAGAGATTGAAATTTTCTGCAATTAAAAGTCTTGACCTGTACACTCATTTCTCAAGGCTTTTTGCTTGGGAGTCAATATTTTTCTCCTCTTTTGTAACCTATTAACCATCATGATTTTTTGAATTTCAGAATGCTCCTGTTTGACACATATTTAACTTGTGAAGTTATTTTTTTTGTTTGTTTTGTTTTGGAGTTTGATGAGTAGGTCTTTATTTTTTGTAACATCTTTATTGGCGTATAATTGCTTTACAATGGTGTGTTAGTTTCTGCTTTATAACAAAGTGCATCAGCTATACATATACATATATCCCCATATATCCTCCCTCTTGTGTCTCCCTACCACCCTCCCTATGCCACCCCTCTAGATGGTCACAAAGCACCAAGCTGGTCTCCCTGTGCTATGCGGCTGCTTCCCACTAGCTATTTATTTTACATTTGGTAGTGTATATATGTCCATGCCACTCTCTCACTTCGTCCTAGCTTACCCTTCCCCCTCCCCGTGTCCTCAAGTCCATTCTCTACGTCTGCTTGTGAAGTTATTTTAATTATTGGTTCTGACTTCAGATTCAAACTGAATTTCCCAGAATTCGTTTATATATTTTATAATCCTCATGTTTTTGAGGTTTAAATGATATCCTTATAATCTCTGTTAGTAGCATATTATGCTTCATTATTCAGTGACAGATTTGCTATACCCTTTTATATGTTGGTTCTTAAAGAGTATAACTTTTAAAGCATATTTTCAGGTAATAAAATTATTTAATTTAATCTTATGGGAAACAATTATAAATAATCTTATTGTGCTTTTACATTTTCAAATTGAATTTGTTTTCAAAGCGTATTTCACCGTGTATTTGTGTTTCATAATAACAGAGTCAGCAAATTCAGCCACTAAAAGCCACTTAAGTATTTTTATATATTAAGATCTTGTACAATTTATAGTTTCATCTTTATGAAGCAAGAATAGTATTTGATAGAAAATACTATTTTATGATGCTTTCTTGAACAAAAGTATCTTTCAAAAATAGGTACACATCACCATACCTGTTAAAAACAGACTTGACGCATATATTTTGTTTAATTGTTTTGTCTATTTTGACCTCTGAGTAACCTCTACCAGTATTATGCCAAGATAAAGTGTATATTATCTATTAATTTATATGTTTATTTGTATCATATTTTATATATAACATATTATGATATCATTTTTATGTATGCATTACTAATAATATATTCCAGAAAGGAAAATACAATATAACAATAATAGCAATGCCACATTACTTTTGCATAGCTCTTTTAACTACTGTTTTAATATGTATTTTCTTTTATCTCTTTAAAATCTTTTGAAATAAGTAGATTTATAATTACATATATTAGTTTTAAGAAACGGAGATAGTATAGCAAGAAATGATATGCCTGATAAACTCAGTACTAGAGTTAACATACAGTTTTCCCGAATCATATTTCAATTATGTTTCAAGTACAGATGGTCAACGGTAAGGATTAAAATAACTTTAACAATTCTATCTGAAGATATGTGTGTCTGTATGATATATTTATGTGAAATGGTTCAATAAGCTGCCTGGCACACCCAGAAATGCCTCTAATTAAAATCGAACATATACTAGAAATATTTCATAATACGTTGGTTTTATTTTTTCCCTTGTGATCATTATCTCTTCTTTGAGAAATGGCCTCTAATAAAGATATTCATTTGGCCCCAGGATATGTGTACATTAAGGAAATAAAAACCTCAAGAGTTCTCCCTTTCCTATTAAATCCATAAGATATTTGTCAAATATCCCTAGGGCCTTTCACATACCGGTCAGCTGTACACAGAGATCATTATGAAAACTTCATGTAGTTTTGCAGTACAACTTTGTGATCCTTCAGAGCTATTATGTCTTCTAAGACTTCCTTGTGCTTTATTGAAAGCTTCAGGGGAAATAAATATGTCTTTCTAGACCCAGTGGTCTAGAGACAGTAGACTCAAGAGAGCGAGGTTATCAAAACATGAGTTCTGTGTTATGGCTTCTGTTTATCTGAAGGAAAGCTGCCAAGGTGAAAGGGGTTGTTGTTTGTCATGTTTAAAGTATTGAATTATGTGGAAGAGGAATTTCTTATCAGTAGAGATGATTTTTGTTGTCAATTCTAAATGTTGACCTTATTTTTGATATAACCTCTGTCCTTTGACAGTTATTAGTTTATAGATGATCGCTGCAAAATAACTCCCAAACATGTTCACCCAGGAGTTTATTGGGGATGTTGGGCTATGTGTTTGCTTTCAAAGAGGGGGAAAGAAAGGAGGTTGAAATGATGAGAAAGGAAACACAGACAGACATTATACCTGTCAGAATACACTGCCTTGCCTTCTAGATACCCACTTTCAGGATTTCTAGTGTTTTGTATTTTATATACTTAGCTGTTCTCAAATCTTCAATATTTGAGGAGTTCCCTTTGTTCTGTGCAAGGGTGGAATCACTGTTTTAGTGCCATGATGAGGATTGTTGCTTCTGTCTTAGATATGATAAAAGGAAAATCTGACTATATATAGACTACAGGATATTTATATCATTCTTACAGAAAAGTGAAATCAAGTTATTGGGGCTCTATCCCTTCCTTACATAATTCAGAAGTTTTCACTATCTCACTTAATCCAAGGGCTTATTGTAGTCATTCATGCTAAATACAAGAGCTGTGCTATCAGTGATGGTTACCAAAATTCTTTTTTTTTTTCTTTTTCACTGCAGCATAGCAAGAGAAAACAAGGTTAGATAATGGTTAGCAGAATTTAGATATTAGGAGTTCTAACACCAAAATGTGGGTGGAAAGAGCCTGGGGTTGGTTTTGGCACCTAAGATACTAAGTTTGAAATCAAGCTTTGATATTTAGTAGCCATGTGGTCTTAGGCAAGTTATTTAACCTACTTAAAGCTCACATGGCTCATTTCTAAAAGTGGCCTACTACTAATTTTCAAATTTGTTGGCATCATTACTTGAAATGATGTATTTAAGATGCCCAGCACAAGACTGTAGCACACTAAGTAACAATATCTGCTCAATGATTTTAGATCTTATTCTCTTTTCATTTTTTTCTTGTTTTGATTTTTAAATTTATAGACTGTTTCACATGATGTATGTGTGTTTATATGTGTATATATGTACATATATGTGTATATGTTTGTGTATGAATATATATGTTTGTGCGTATACATGTATATATTTGTTTATATATGTATGTGTGTTTGTGTGTACATATGGATATATATATATGGATATATATGAATATAATATGTCTTATTCAGAATATTTGGACTAACCTGAAGAGTGGTATTTCTTTGACGTTTCTTGTTTAATCTTAAAAATCCATATAAATTATATATTCCTTACATTACTATATATTTAATGTTAAAATAATATCTTTCACATTCATCACATTTTAAAGTAAAATTGTCTCCTCCAAAAGATACTCAATATTGATTTTGTGGTTTCGTGTGCTTTTTGTTCATCAATGTATATCCAGGAGAAAGGGTATATACTCCAGTTTTCAAAGCACAGCATTAGATGGTATTTTGAGGATGATTTGTATGCAGAGCATTTTTAAAAGATGTAAGGATTAAAGATGTAAGAATGCTGTTAAGAGCTACTTGATCACTGCACACCTCTTATGGACACTTAATTATCCCATAGGTAGTTAGTTTTTATAGGATCAGATTCATAATCCTCAAAGGAAGTTAAATCTGTTTCACTTCTGCTGACTTTTACACAGTGGGTTTTGGAAAAAGTTCCTTTACAAAGTTAAAAGTTTTCCATACATTCATGAGATATCACAGCCTTGCAGAAATCGTTTCTGTCTACAATTTTTATAACCCTGAGGTTATCAATTGCTCAGTTTCCGTCCTACCCCCATCCATAACGGATGACATCGGGTGCAGCTGATCTGAGTGAACCTTCATGTGTGTCCTAAAGGGTAAGCCACATGTTTAGATATATTATAAATGTTCCTGCTCAAGGGGATGCTGTTTTATTGGGCCCAGAAGAATTACAGGCCTTGGCTTATTTATATGAATCAGTATAATATGTATATAATTTTGTTTACTGAAAATTGAAAAGCTGTAAGTATTTAGTCCATGACACTGGCCTTGGTGCTGACAGTCATTGAGCCGTAACATACATGATCTGAGGAATTATCCACTGGAAGCCCATGAACTCATGGCAGCATAAAGGCGATCTTCAGGGAGACCTCCACGGCAGTTACAATCACTGCTCCAAGTCTTCTATTTTCATAATGCTGTCAGTGTTGGCCAGTAAATCAGTAAAACCACCAGTCAGACCATGCCTTTGGCCAAATGTGATGCAGCAAAATTACAAAGGAGATTTTTAGAGAAAACTCCCCAGAGTTCTTTGTGCTGAGTGCCAAAGGGGGTTTTCCTGCTGGTCTGCGATTTGATCACAGTCATGGGTGCATCACGTGCCTTCAGGCTTCTTAGAAGTTCTCTTTATCCAAGAACCATATTCCAAAATGTTTACATCTCTACATAAGACAAAGGCTATATACATCCAAGTATAAAAAAGACGCTTGTAAATAAAAATAGTAAAGAACCCACCTGTTTCCCCTGGAAATCTCACATTCAGTTAGGTTTCAACAAGAATTTGATCTAACTAATCACTCAAAATATTGTTTATTATTTGGATGTTAGAGGAACCATGTGTAATTTCTCATCATCCTGCTTACTTGAAAATAATGCTAATACTGATATTATTTGAGCATTTGATTCAAAAGATTTTTGCAGAATTGTCACATGCATCTAGAATACCACACATCCGCTAAAGGCAAGTTTTATTAGAGGATGTGCTTTTGCTTTTCCAGATCAGCTCTTAGTGAGCTTGGGGTTCTTGATAAGTTAGCTGACAGGTTCTTTATTATCACTCTGTGTAGCAATGACAGGAGGACAGACATGCAAGTGCCTCACTTCACATTCTCTCATCAGCTTTTAGAATTCATATGCGTCTCATTTTGGTACCTACTATGAGTAAGACACAAACTCTGCACTCAGAATTCTTTCACTCTAGGTAAGGAATACAGGCATAAAGACATTATGAGAGTGGAGATACATACATTAGAGCAGTTTTCCCTTAAAATAATCAGGGCATACTTCACAAAAAAATGAAAAATTCTGTTTTGAGAACTTGCTGAGTAGAGAAGAAAAAAATAAGGAGTTTAGGTGACATAGTTCTGAAGCATGATAGCGTATGCCATTTACATATTTTTGAGTTTATGTATATATTATATGCTTTAATCTTTCACCAGCCTTGTATGATAGTAATACGTCAAGAGAAGTTAAATGACTTAGGCAAAGTCACCCAGATGAAAAGAATCAGAACTAGAGTTTGAATTTAATTTATTTCTTCATTTACTCAAAAATATTTACTGAATATTAACAAAAATAAAAATAAACCTTAACTTAGTGCTTACTTCAAAGCAGTATTTCTCAATTCTACCTTAGGAGACTTTTTTAGACATTTTTTTTAACCTAATTGCCCTCTGCCTAAGAAAATTTAATACCTTGGATATACTGTATATTTGTTTTGTATTGTAGCTCTTTGGAGGGCCACAAAGCATTGTAAGAGCTAATTTTTTCAACCCCCTTCCTAAGTTTTGCCCCCTTGAACGTGATATCTCCCCCATTGAAAATGCATGTTTTAGAGACATTCTTCTAAATACTAAAGATATAAAAATGAATAGGATATGGTCCTTTCTCTGGGTTACTTCAATATTAATGGATAAGTGCAAGCAAACAAATAATTTCTTCAGAAAGTAGTGAGTGCCACAACAGAAAAATGTACAAGGTACAGTAAATGCACAGAAAGTCTGTCTGCAACTTTGTCTGGGGGCAGTTATAACAGACTTCACAAACTCCCTTCATGGTTATGGCTTACAATAGGAGAAAGTGACCATCAGGTGGAAAAAAGGAGAAGGATATTGCAGAGAGACCAGAACCACAAAGGCAAAAGGGGTAAAACAACGTGGGCAGTTTTGGGGTCTGCAAAAAGCTTAGGAGAAGAGGAGAGAGCTGTAGAAGTGTCAGGATCATGTCATAAACTGGGAGCCTAAACTTTCTCATGGAAGCTGTGGAGGAGTGACATGATCAGTTTTGTGTCTTAGAAAGACTGCTTGGGTGTTTCACTTCTAGTTCAGGATGGCTGAGGAAAGTCAGAAAGTTTCTCTCTTCTCCTTACCGCAAAAATCCTACTGAAATCACATGCACACATGAAAATCCACTGAATCATTGGAAATCTGGAAGGATGCCATCAGTAAACCAGAAATGGTGAGAAAATTTTGGAAGACTTGGGAGGATAAGTGGATTAAAGTACATGAATAGTGCCTGACATACAATAGTACTATTGTTAGCTATGATTTAATGGTAACAGCTAAGCAGCCATAGTTAAAGCAAGACATGATGAGATGTTTACCTGAGGCAGGAACTTAGGCCAGGGGAGAGGGGCTGGGTTTTTTAAAAAGTAGCTTTTTGCATTGTAACATAGCTGCTTCACACAGTCCAGGAACTCATCTGTATTGTCTTCCTTATCATATTTCTTCCACAATAGCCTTTCCATGATATCTTAGAAATCCCCTCTTGGTTACATATTAAAACATCTTTTGTCAATAAGTAACCATAATAGTGTACATGTATGGACAGGTTATGATGTGTCAAGCATTGGGATAATTATTTTATAGACATAATTTCATTTAATCCATACAGCACTTCTGTAAGGTTATCACTGTTATTATGCCCACCTATACATGGAAAAACAAAATGAAAACAAACAAAACAACTACCTAGGACTCTGGCAGGTTAAGTAATTTTCTCAAGTACCTGCAGTTATTAAGTGGTTAAATTTAAGATTATGACTCCATAACCCCAGCTCTTAAACATCTGCTGTTCTGCTTTATGTATTATTATGTTCTGATAACATTCTTGTCTTAATCAGTTTGAGCTGCAGTAACAAAATACCACAAACTTTGTGGCTTATAAGCAGCATAAGTTTATTTCTCACAGCTCTGGATACCAGGACATCAAGATCAAGGCACCAGCAGATTTGGTGTCAGATGAGAGATCACTTCCTCAATGGCCATCTTTAGGTGTAACCTCAACTGGCAGAAGGGCCTCAGAAACTCTGAGGCCTCTTTTATTTTTATTTATTGAAACATCTTTATTGGAGTATAACTGCTTTACAATGGTGTGTTAGTTTCTGCTTTATAACAAAGTGAATCAGTTAAACATATACATGTGTTCCCATATCTCTTCCCTCTTACGTCTCCCTCCCTCCCACCCTCCCTATCTCACCCCTCTAGGTGGTCACAAAGCACATAGCTGGTCTCCCTGTGCTATGCGGCTGCTTCCCACTAGCTATCTGTTTTATGTTTGGTAGTGTATATATGTCCATGCCACTCTCTCACTTTGTCCCAGCTTACCCTTCCCCCTCCCCATATCCTCAGTCCATTCTCTAGTAGGTCTGTATCTTTATTCCTGTCTTACCCCTAGGTTCTTCATGACATTTTTTTTTTCTTAGACTCCATATATATGTGTTAGCATACGGTATTTGTCTTTCTCTTTCTGACTTACTTCACTCTGTATGACACACTCTAGGTCTATCCACCTCACTACAAATAACTCAATTTTGTTTCTTTTTATGGCTGAGTAATATTCCATTGTATATATGTGCCACATCTTCTTTAGCCATTCATCCGATGATGGACACTTAGGTTGCTTCCATGTCCTGGCTATTGTAAATAGAGCTGCAATGAACATTTTGGTACATGACTCTTTTTGAATTCTGGTTTTCTTAGGGTATATGCCCAGTAGTGGGATTGCTGGGTCATATGGTAGTTCTATGTTTAGTTTTTTAAGGAACCTCCATACTGTTCTCCACAGTGGCTGTACCAATTCACGTTCCCACACGCAGTGCAAGAGGGTTCCCTTTTCTCCACACCCTCTCTAGCATTTATTGTTTCTAGATTTTTTGATGATGGCCATTCTGACCAGTGTGAGATGATACCTCATTGTAGTTTTGATTTGCATTTCTCTAATGATTAACGATGTTGAGCATTCTTTCATGTGTTTGTTGGCAATCTGTATATCTTCTTTGTAGAAATGTCTCTTTAGGTCTTCTGCCCATTTTTGGATTGAGTTGTTTGTTTTTTTTGTTACTGAGCTGCTTGTAAAGTTTGGAGATTAATCCTTTGTCAGTTGCTTCATTTGCAAATATTTTCTCCCATTCTGAGGGTTGTCTTTTGGTCTTGCTTATGGTTTCCTTTGCTGTGCAAAAGCTTTTAAGCTTCATTAGGTCCCATTTGTTTATTTTTGTTTTTATTTCCATTTCTGTAGGAGGTGGGTCAAAAAGGATCTTGCTGTGATTTATGTCATAGAGTGTTCTGCCTATATTTTCCTCTAAGAGGTTGATAGTATCTGCCCTTACATTTAGGTCTTTAATGCATTTTGAGCTTATTTTTGTGTATGGTGTTAGGGAGTGTTCTAATTTCATACTTTTACATGTACCTGTCCAATTTTCCCAGCACCACTTGTTGAAGAGGCTGTCTTTTCTCCACTGTACATTCCTGCCTCCTTTATCAAAGATAAGGTGACCATATGTGTGTGGGCTTATCTCTGGGCTTTCTATCCTGTTCCATTGATCTATATTTCTGTATTTGTGCCAGTACCATACTGTCTTGATTACTGTAGCTTTGTAGTATAGTCTGAAGTCAGGGAGCCTGATTCCTCCAGCTCCACTTTTCTTTCTCAAGGTTGCTTTGGCTATTTGGGGTCTTTGGTGTTTCCATAAGCAGGCCTAGAGGGAACTTTCCTCAACATA
This sequence comes from Globicephala melas, assembly GCF_963455315.2. Taxonomy (NCBI): domain Eukaryota; kingdom Metazoa; phylum Chordata; class Mammalia; order Artiodactyla; family Delphinidae; genus Globicephala; species Globicephala melas. The sequence goes on along the minus strand of NC_083323.1, from coordinate 70,402,528 downwards.
ATAAAGGCCATATATGACAAGCCCACAGCCAACATTGTCCTCAATGGTGAAAAACTGAAAGGATTTCAAGTAAGATCAGGAAAAAGACAAGGTTGCCCACTCTCACCACTATTATTCAACATAATTTTGGAAGTTTTAGCCACAGCAATCAGATAAGAAGAAGAAATAAAAGGAATCCAAATCGGAAAAGAAGAAGTAAAGCTGTCACTGTTTGCAGATGACATGATACTATACATAGAGAATCCTAAAGATGCCACCAGAAAACTACTAGAGCTAATCAATGAATGTGGTAAAGTAGCAGGATACAAAATTAATGCACAGAAATCTCTGGCATTCCTATACACTAATGATGAAAAATCTGAAAGTGAAATCAAGAAAACACTCCCATTTACCAATGCAACAAAAAGAATAAAATATCTAGGAATAAACCTACCTAAGGAGACAAAAGACCTGTATGCAGAAAATTATAAGACACTGATGAAAGAAATTAAAGATGATACAAATAGATGGAGAGGTATACCATGTTCTTGGATTGGAAGAATCAACATTGTGAAAAATGACTCTACTACCCAAAGCAATCAACAGATTCAATGCAATCCCTATCAAACTACCATTGGCATTTTTCACAGAACTAGAACCAAAAATTTCACAATTTGTATGGAAACACCAAAGACCCCAAATGGCCAAAGCAATCTTGAGGCCTCTTTTTTTTCTTTTTTTTTTTCGGTACGCGGGCCTCTCACTGTTGTGGCCTCTCCCATTTCGGAGCACAGCCTCCGGATGCACAGACTCAGGGGCCATGGCTCACGGGTCCAGCCACTCTGCTGCATGTGGGATCTTCACGGACCGGGACACGATCCCGTGTCCCCTGTATCGGCAGGCGGACTCTCAACCGCTGCGCCACCAGGGAAGCCCCTCATGACTTTTTTAAAATAAGAATTATCTACTTAAAAATTGACAATATTTCTAAATTCTTTTTAATTATTCATGTCATTATTTCAGTTTACTTTTCATTAAGCTCGAATTAAAGAGTATTCCTGGCCCATGTGAAATGAATGTGTTTTCAGGAAATGGAAAAGATAAGGCATTAATATTTATTGTCTTGACTACTATGTATGAGACCCTATAATGGACCCTTTCTCATTTCCTCTCATTTCAGTGATTTATGATGTAACATTAGGATACTCAAGCATCAGATGAGGAACCTTGAGATTTGGAGATTGATTATTCTCACTTCTTGTATACCACAGTATTTACATGTGCAAAAGAAAAATGCTTACCTTTAGTACTCACAGTTCAAAAATGTGAATCATTTGTAAATTGGATTTTAATATCAGAAGCAGGAAATCTCAGGAAGTAATATCAAAGATGAAATTCTAAGGCAATCTTAAATTCTAAACTAAGAACTAAAAATGAATCCCATATTGTCGCCTTGATTGTCCTTATAAATGGGAGAAAGCAGAAGTTTAGACAATTTCAAATAGTAAATAATCCAAGTATATATTCATGTGATTTTAAAAGCTTTTGGGTGGGTGTTTGTGTTCTATAAAGAGCATCCAGTTTTATTTGAATATTTAAGTGACACATATTACAGATAATTTTCAAAGAAAGTTGACCTAGTGAAATTAGATTCATATTCTCTTTTTATATTTCACACAGTATTCTGGGAATAGAGAATACTACTCATTAGTTTCTTTGTAAAAATGCTGCTATACAGAATATGATTTGTCAACCCATAAGCATATTTATAATAAAGCATTTCAAGGTATTTTAATGTTGACATTTTAATTGGGGGAAAAAGTTTATATTCTTATTTAAAGTGATACATAAAAATAAATTCCAGAAGGATTAAAGACCTAAATTTAAATGAAAAACTCTCCTTAAAACAATACTATAAAAGTACTAAAAGAAAATATAGAATATCATGTTTCATATTCTTTGAATAGGAATCTTTAAGCACCACAAGAAATCTGATTTAAAACTTGAAAATGAAAAAAGTAACTATAAGCAAAATAAAGTTAAAAATATGGAAATATTTACATCACAAGTAACAGAAAAGGTTAATATCCTTAATATACAAAGAACTGATACAAATAAGTAAAGTAAAAACAATCTTATAGAAAGATGAGCTAGGGCTAAGATCAGGTAACACTGCCTGATCTAATAATGGTAAACATGCTTTTAAAAAATCCCTCATACTAATGATCAAGTAACTGCAAATTTTCAGTTATCAAACTGACAAACGTGTAAAAGAATGATAATATCCAACATTGAAGATGCAAAGAAAAAGAAAGAGCTCCCTTTTCACTGTTTGAGAGACTATGAGGAATTTTACTGTGTGTGTGTGTGTGTGTGTGTGTGTTTGAAGTGTTATTAAAATTTAAATGTCTGCCTATGGATTAAAAATAATACAGTGATGGACTTTACATATTAACGATATCTAGCATTTTTTAAAGACTGTGTCATGCTTTTAACCTCATCTTCCTTTTCCTCATCCTGTGACTTGCTGTTTGAAAGAGCTCTGTTCAGTGGCTCTTAACCCTTCCAGACTGGCAAAGAGGATTTAGCCTGGATCATAGTTACATTTGCAACCGCCATCCTCAGGACCTAAGTACATTATAACTGCATTGATGGTTCCATTATCACAGCTTGACCGTGCTAGACTTTATATGGTTGCTAAATAATCAGTGTCAATTGTTGCTCTTGAGGATGGAGGGCAAAATATTTCTTAAGATAAGAAATAAATCTTAAGATAAGTGTTATGAAAAAGCAAATGCTATTTTTCCCCACAATATCCTATTTCTAAAGCGCTACCATGTTTTAATGTTCTATTCATTAGACAAATTCTTAAAAATATCTTGTCACTTTTTAGCAACTTTACCTTGGAAACCATTTACATTTAGGGCACGTGGTTCTATAAACATAAAATGTTTTTTGCATGTTCACAAAGTTCATATAGGATTAAGGGAAACATACAGATCTAATGTTGAATCTCATGAGCATATGACTGTTCTACTACGAACTTCCTCTGATCTGGAATGTAAATGAGGCCTCCTGCTAATAATATATTTACTTCAGCACACAAAACAACTATTTAAAATTCTTTTTATACATCTACAAAATTTCTTATTGCACTGAATCATCAAAAATAGATGAAAGCATTGAAAAGTTTAAATATTCTTGTCAACAATTTAGGATGCTATATGACTTGCTCCAAAACTAACTCTCCAATACATCATTGTATAGCTAAATTTGGTTTCAGTAAATCTTTAAAAAATCACATCAGTTGACAAATATGCCTATTGAGTCTGCTGTATTCTGTTACAGGCAAGGAGAGATTAAAAAAGAAAGCAAGACCCTTGTTATGTGGGGAAATTATACCCTTGCCTATGAAAGGTAATTAGCAACACAAAAGATATTATATTAGTTGTTTAGAATGGGTGGCAGGGCAGTGTTGTGTGCTGGCATTTTCAGGATATAGTAACACCTGTTTGGCTTCAGTAATTTGAGATGGATTTGAATATCTGAAATTTTAAAGGTCCACAGGTGATTTTGATATGCATCTTGGGTTGGGAACTACTTCACTAAAGCATGTTAATACTGAAATATTAGGTATCACTGTGAAGGAATTAGAATGATACATTAAGCTTTTAGTGCTTCAGAGGCTGGACAATTTACTACCTAGTCTTATGGAATACACGATGCCCTAATAAAAATTCAAAATTCATTGATCCTCTGGAAGCTTGTACAACCAATATTCAGATTCAGAAATTTGGATGAAACATTCCCTGATTTGTTTTACTTGTTATATGGGATATTGATGTCCTATAGAACCAGAAACAAATCGTTATCCATTATCCAAGTCTTCTCATTAGACAAAGCCTCAAAAAGTATGGAGTGAATTTTAAAAGAAAATGTATTAGGAAAGGATTGTGTTCATTACAAAGGAATACTTAGCTTTATAAACATATTTCAATTTCTTTTAAACATAATACATATAAGAATATTTGATTTGAAAAAAATGTCAGTTTTTATATTTGAAGAAGACATTCACTGCCCCTGATTCAGCATCGCAATTTTTACAGCCCTCAGCCAGTCAGGTGAGAGCCACACTTGGGTTTATCCTGAAAATCAGATTTCCCTCAAACAGCATTAGGGTTCTTCTTCTACCGCATTCAAATACTAACAACTTAAATAGTATTACTTTAAATACAGTTGTTGTACAGTGCATTCAATTTTGTTTAAAATGTCTTCATAAACATGATACTTCATTTGTCATTTTTAACTTTTTCTGAGTATTTTCATATTATGGGCAGTCTCTCCTCTATGTCAAATGCTTTTATGGAAAAATACACATACATACACACATACATTTTACATTTCTCTGTAGCAAAAAAGAACTTCCAAATTCAAAGTTTAGGCTTTTTTTTTTTTTTTTTTTGAACGAATTCAGGTCTTGTAGCATCTCCGTCTACCTGCCTGTAAATACTTTCCCCCCTTACATACTCTACCCCTGAGGCCAGGCATATGCTCCTTTCCTTCTTCCTCTCTGTTCTGTTCCTGGGCAATTTAATTCATTCCTACAGCCCCTAGAGACAAGTGACTGCAGTGTGCATTACTGCCAAATCACACTACTTTCTTTCATATTAGACCCAGATACTCTGACTGCCTACCAGACATCTCCCAACTGGACGGCCCATAGGCAAAGTAAATTCAGGGTATTAAAAAGGAAAAGTACTGCTTTATTTCCAGACATTTCCTCCCTCCTGTGTTATCCATCTAGGTAGACTAGACCACCACTTACACTCACTTCCAAATCAGAAATATGAAAATATCCTATTAATTAAGGATTCCAATCCTTAAATGCCTGTTGTATCCCCCATCTCATATTCATTACTAACTCCCAAACCTTTCTTGAATATTCTTTCCTCATTATTCCCACTGTGCTACTACATTAGTTCACCCTATCAGCAGCCTTTGTCTATTACAAAGGATTCAAAATTTTCCTTCCCAACTCCAGTTTTCCACCCCTCTATTGCCAGAATGATCATAATACGTGCAAGTGTGCTTTTGTGATTTCCTTGCTTAAATTAAAGAACCCTCCTGCCTCAGACAATGTTCAAGATCATGAGTTGGTCTTGTTCATAGGCCCTTCTTATCTCCAGTGGAGTCTCACCGTTGATAAGACCTGTATGGGTTCTTAATTCTACCTCTACCTTTGCTCATTCTGTTCCCTGTGCTGGGAAAGCCCTTTCTCTTTTACTGTCTTTATTTATCCTTGTTTATTGGAAAAAGAATCCTCTGAGACCACTCGCTACTTCTTGTCCCAGAAATTGCCAACTATTTTTCATAATTTGAAGGCCTTAAAATCAGGAAAATGACAATACAAATTACAATATAGCATAAGTAGTACAATTTAAGGATGTAGACTGTGGTGGTAACATAGTCAAGGAGATGGTTATTTCTTGAGCAGTGAGGGTCTTTCACCAAAGAAGTGACATTTTAACTGAATGTTGAGTGGGAATATTCCAACTAGAAAGAAGGAAGAGGGCATTCCATGCATGAACAAAGATTTAGACATCAGAAAGAATGTGAAACATTTGGGGGAAGACTGGAAAGTTTGTGTGGCTAAAGTGTTGTGCTTTGTAAAGATTTTGTTTGTGGGTTAGTTGGTCTCTGTCTTGTGTCAATTACTTTTTTTGCGTAAGGTATTTTTTTGTTTATATTTCCCCTATTCAGATTCTCCCAATATTGAGACACCCAGACTCTGTACTTTGTTTCACGTCTTTAGGTTTCATATGGTACTTGTCCAGGCTAAATCTTCTGAAAAGAAATAAAGTGCTTCATGGGAGATTTTACAGCTTAGATATCCATGAAAATTAGTTGAACACTACCATTAAGTCGTTAAGAATGGTAGCTCATGCAGGCAGAGGTCACAAGGCAGAAATGATGATTCTCAGTGATCTCATTTGCTTGGTACCCAGTGGTGTACATCAAGCCAAAGTTGTGTTCCTGAGCGTTTGGGAGAATTCTTCACACAATTCTTCACTCCTTTCTTAACACCATTCTGTTATATTATCCATATCCTCAGTCTGAAAGCATACGAAGCCAAACCCACAGGAAATGAGAGAGCATATATTTCATTGTGATCTGACATTTTATGAACTCTCCGTGTCCTTGTTCTCATGCATGCCTACTTCCTAACAATGAAAACCTCTTCTGCTGACCAGTATATAAAACCCAGTTTAGTTTATTCTTTCTAATATCATGATCATGATAGTGAAAAAGCCAAATGACATTTGATTTTTTTCCACTCTTGTTTAATACATTTGATCCACACCACTGGCATTTGACCTTTGAATTAAATGAAAATGTATATGAAAGTTGTGAGAGTAAGTGAACATTATAACCCCTTTGCTTGAAGTGAAATATAAGCAATGAAATAAAGATTTCAATATTATGTGTTACCATTTTCATTTGATTTTTAATCTTGGTTAATAAAGAGCTCTAATTTGTGTGCTTTTCTTTATTTAATACATTGTAAGTGAAGTTTTCATGTGAATAAGTTTGTGATACTGGGAAAAATAAAGATCGTCTAGTGATAGGATTTATAACAGTACTATGCAGGAGTTGTAAAATATAGTAATTATCCTGTAACCATATAAAGTCCTATTTAGGTAGATATCCCTTATTCTAAGGTATTGTACTCATTTATATTACATTGCAGGTTGCTTTTCTTTTGTTGTAGCTTTTGCTTTTCGGATTGGAAAGGTAGAAAAGTCCTGGTCAGAACTTAAATTTGCAACCCAACATAAATCAAAGCTGCATTCACCAGGCTGAAAACTCCTGCCCCTGCCTTCACTCCCGGTGACCCTGTGAATGTAATCTTTTCAGAGTCAACCTTGAATCTGGTCTAGACAGCATGTGACTTATGAAGTGAGGTAGGGTGAGGTGCCCAGGGAGAGAAGCAAATCCTTTAGAAATGAATCTCAAAATAATGTACTTTCTTTCTTGGAACCCTAAAATAGGTAAACTGTAACCCACTTTCTTTTTGTCATAAGAAAGCTGTTTGCTCAGATTTGAATGTGTTCTTCTCCTTCCAATATTCATGCCTAGTGTTTGTAATCCATATTACATTGTTTCTGTTTTTCGTTTACTAACCCCCCTGGGTTAGAGAACAAGTCAATAAAAATAAGTACTCTTGGGTAAGATTCAAGTTTTATTAAAAGTGAGATAAGATAGCAACACTAAGAGAATTTGCTTTTTCCTTCTTAATAGTTTGAATGGTGCTTTCATTGTATACTAAGTAGCCATCATAAGGAGATAATCTGGGAAACATTTCTATTGAGAGTTCTGAGGCCAGTCTGATTACTGGAGAAAAAAGGTAAAAAATATAAACTGTAATTCAGGACGGTGAATTTTCTACAAGGATAGGCTATATCTAAATAATACTTATTTCAACTTATGAAAGTAATGCAAATGTCAATTTCAAGAGTATTCCAACTACACGCCTCAATGAAAGTGATAGAATCACAAGAGCAGCTATATTTGTATGGCTCATAAGATCTCTAATATTCTATCTTTGTTAGTATTCTTAAACAATTGAATCCAGTTGGTTCCTATAAAAGAGTTTGAAATCTTATTCCACGTGGCATTCAGGAATCCCGATTTGGTAATGTCATTTTAAATTCTGGTACCTTTAACCATTCATTAATGTTCATTCATTGTTTAACCTTTGCCAGAAACACGGCTATCCACCTCGCCACCCTCCTCAGGGTCTCTGTTAATGCTGAGTGCTCTGCTACTGCAGCATATAAGGTCCAAAGCAGAAGCAATGACCATCTTACTACAGTGGAAAAATTTTTGTCATCCAACATCCAATATCATTTGTTCATTTTCTTTTGTTTGGGGACTGGACGGTGGGTTGGAGAAGGTGGGCTTTTCCTTTGAGAAACAAAAGCAAAACAAAGCAGAATAAACAAAAATACCTCTGAGATTTATACATATGGTCCCTGGTTGTCAGATAAACTGTCTCTCTCATGTTTTCAGTGTGACACTTTTGGACAGCTCTGCACAGCATCTGGGCTGGTGCTTCTCTACCTTTCTCAAATCCCACACACTGAGAGAATCAAACACATGAACATCAGGAACAGTGCCTCCCTATCAGAGAGATTTTTCAACCAAGTTTCCCATTTCAACCACTGGTTTATCTGAATCTAGGAAAAGATAGTGGCAGGTGGTGCAAAATGTTCATGCAAATTTGTGGGTTTAAAATACTCCACAGGTGATTTTGATGTCCCCCATGGAGGCAGATATAACCTCTTTACCCTTCTTTTTCTCTTTCCCTTAAAACAATAAGTGGTTTGTTCATTAATGTATTTTTCATGGCATTGCTTATTTAATAAATATTGAATGTCACATTAAAAAGCAATCCAAAAAGTTGATATAGCTGCAAGAAAACTGTTGTTTAGATGGCTTATTAATACCTAGATTTGGGCACTGGGGGCAGTTTTTAAAGGACAATCAAAATGAGTTGGGATTTAGTGTATTTTCCTTCATTGTTTTTCTTATAGACATGTTTATGTAATTACCTATATATACTGCTATTTACTACATTTTCACTATGACTACTCAAAAATCATTTCCATATTATAATAAAGGTCTTAAATGTAAAAATTGAATCTGCATTTAATAACTGTTTTTATGATTAGGAAAGATGCAAGTTTATTGTGGAAAATTGGGAAAACAAAGAAGAAAATAAAAATCGCCCATTATCCCAGTACCGAAAGAAAAATAAAAATGAACATTTTGATGTTCTCATTGTGCTGGGTCCCCTGGTAAGTCAGTGTGGGGAGATGTAGGGATTCATCAGCCACATATCCCTGCAGTGTTTCTCAGGTTGTCGTTCAGGAACCCCACCAGCCAAGAGCATTTGTATTAAGCTTTAGTTTATTTTTTAATTTTTTTTGTTGGACATCATTTTATTTTATTTATTTATTTATTTTTATTGAGTTATAGTTGATTTACAATATTGTGTTAGTTTTAGGTGTACAGCAAAGTGATTCAGTTACATATACATATATATCTATTTTTTCAGATTCTTTTCCCTTATAGGTTATTACAAAATATTGATTATAGTTCCCTGTGCTATACAGTAGGTCCTTGTTTGTTATCTATTTTATACGTAGTAGAGTGTATACATTAATCCCAAACTCCTAGTTTATCCTTTCCCCAGCCTTTCCCCTTTGGTAGCCATAAGTTTGTTTTCTATGTCTGTGGGTCTTTCTATTTTGTATATAAGTTCATTTGTATCTTTAAAAAAATGAAGCTTTACTTTCTAAAATGTGTATAATGAAAACAACAGATGTATCGGTTATGCTTTCTCAAACTATGCAGACCCAGTTTCTAATTACCTCCTCCCTTACCTCCCCTCCCACTTCCATTTGTGAATTAGAAGTCTAATCCGAAAAGAAAATAAAATAAAAAACAAAAACCCAGAAAAACAGGGAAACCTATGATTGTTCTGACTCCATTACTTACAATCGTGCGATGTTGGGTAGATTACTACCTCCCTGAAATTTATGTCGGAGATGTTAGTAGTCATTATTTAATAATTTGTAAAGTGACTATGAAGATTAAAATGGAAAATGCATGTAGAGCTCCTTGCAGTGCTTCTTGGAAAATATTAAGTAACTTCTTTATTCCAGGACCTGCTTTGGGCCCTATCACATATTTTGTGTAATTAATCTCAGAACAACTATGACCTAGAACAAGTATATGAATTTTTAAAAAATAATTATTAGAGTATAGTTGATTTACAATGTTGTGTTAGTTTCAGGTGTACAGCAAAGTAAATCAATTTTATATGCATATATATCTCCATTCTTTTCCAGATTCTTTTCCCATATGGGTTATTACAGTACATTGAGTAGAGTTCCCTGTCCTATATAGGAGGTCCTTGTTAGTTACCTATTTTATATATAGTAGTATGTATATGTTAATCCCAATCTCCTAATTTATCACTTCCCCTCACATTTCCCCTTTAGTAACCATAAATTTGATTTTGAGATCTGTGAGTCTGTTTCTGTTTTATAAAAAAGTTCATTTGTATCATTTTTATTAGATTCCACATATAAGTGATATCATATGATATTTGTCTTTCTCTATCTGACTTACTTCACTTAGTATGATAATCTCTAGGTCCATCTGCATTGCTGCAAATGGCACTGTTTTGTTCTTTTATATGGCTGAGTAATATTCCATTGTATATACGTACCACATCATCTTTATCCATTCATCTGTCAATGGACATTTAGGTTGCTTCCATGTCTGGGCTATTGTCAATAGTGCTGCAGTGAAGAGTGGGGTGTATGTATCTTTTAGAATTATGGTTTTCTCTGGATATATGCCCAGGAGTTGGATTGCTGGATCATATGGTAGTTCTATATTTAGTTTTTTAAGGAACCTCCATACTGTTCTCCATAATGGTTGTACCAATTTACATTCCCACCAACAGTGCAGGAGGGTTCCCTTTTCTCCCAGCACCCTCTCCAGCACTTATTGCTTGCAGATTTTTTGATGACAGCCATTCTGACTGGTGTGAGGTGATATTTCATTGTAGTTCTGATTTGCATTTCTCTAATAATTAGTCATGTTAAACAAAACAGACCTAATTAAACTTAAAACCTTTTGCACAGTAAAGGAAACCATAAACAAAACAAAAAGACAACCCACAGAATGGGAGAAAATATTTGCAAAATAAGTGACCAACAGGGGATTCATTTCTAAAATATACAAAAAGTTTATGCAGCTCTGTATCAAAAAGAAACCAAACAACTCAATCAAAAAATGGGCAGAATATCTAAATAGACATTTCTCCAAAGAAGACAGACAAATGACCAAAAAGCATATGAAGCATTTGAATGTTTACATGTAAGCCGAATGCCTCAGACCTCACCATTCTATGAGAGCAAGTGAGATCACAGTCACATTACTGCTTAAATTAGGACATTTCTTCCAGCAGCCTGCATTCACAGAGCATCTCAGCCTCCCTTCCAAATCTTCCTAGTTCCTCTGAGTCTGGAAGGTTATTTATGTTCATCAAAGTCGCCTTTGATGCTTTCCGTGGAAATCTACATCCCCCAGTGGAGGCTATAATAGTGAACGGCCAGGAAGTTCACTATTATACTACTCACTGTTATACTGCCGGCTGTGTTGGCTTGCAGAAAGGAGAGAGAGGAGGGCCCGTGATCTGCTCTCACTCTGCGATGAGCTAGGTCTCTGGGGCCTGGGTTCCCAGTGTATGTGGCCACAGCCCCACAGCCTCACATGAATACAGACCCTTCCTCATCATTCTGCACAAACCGCTTGCTCCAGGGCCACTCAAAATCAGCCACTTTCCTTCCTCAATGCCCACATCTGCTGTCTTTCCCCAGCAATGTGCCACAATTCTCTTTCCTCCTCCTTCCACCTAAAGACAAAACCCAGAAGCATCTGTGCAGACCCTCCCATGAATAACCAGCCCATCAATTCCACAGTCAGCTGGCCTTTAAATTCCTGTTTTGTTTGGTTTTGTTTTCCTCTCAGATAGGACATGTTGGTTCGTTCAGAGAAGGGAACTGAGGCTGAAAAATAATTCCTAAGTATGCCTAAAGGTAGAAACAAAATCATCTCCCCTGCGAGCCCATGATTCATTTGCAGGAGTCTGGCCCCTGCTTTTCAATCTGATGGTTGCCCTCCCCTTTTCTGCAAAAAGGGCCACTCATCGTTGATGCTTGTCTCAGGTGGGTCCCTCCTGTTGCTTCCCAGCAGCTGGCGGCTCTGCAGGACAGCTTTGGACTGTACGTCTGCACGTCCTTAGGCATAGACTCTGCCTCCTGGGCTTTGCAGCCACCCTGCTCTCGCCTGTTGTACAGCTGCCGCCCGGGTGCCTAGGCATCTTCAGCAGTCCCACCGGGGGCCTGAGGTAGGGAGAACATCATTTCAGCACCAGGGCCTTGGCCGTGGTCCAGGGACTCACTGGTGGGTATTGCCATTGACACTTCCTGCGGCTCAAAGAGGTTTCCGAGGAGGCTGCTCGATGCCCAGACCTGTGTGGTATGCTACCAGTTTCCTTAGACGTGTCACTGGAGCAAAATCAGTTGCAGTGTTGACACTACACTACATTTCATGTCCCATAATGTGTGCTGACTAAATAGATTCCATTTTTCATTACATCTAGCAACAAATACTCAGATTTCTTGCTGCTGAAAGTCAGTTATGGTTATCAGCTTTATATCGGAAATATTCAGGAAAAGCATTTTTATCCAGGATGTTGTGGGAATGGAGGGTATCAGTTAGGCAAAAAATGCCATTCATGCTGCCTTGAGGTGTCTCCTTATCACTCCTTGCTTTCTTTGCGGTGACCAATAAATGGGTACCTGGTCAGAAGGGAGCAATGTTTATTTGCAGCTGACTCCAGGCTATCCTGCAGTCAGAGGCAGGCAGATATCAACAGTGAGGTGGTTGGCTTTGAAAGACTGAACGTGTGAAAATTTCGTCAAGTTGGAAGTGACAACACAAGGGAGAAATATCATCTCTCCACTTGAATGACAATCTGTGAATTAAAATTCGTAGGAGTATATGAGTAAAGTTCATTAGAATAAATAATCCTATAACTATGGAAGTGTCAAGAAGATATCATCCCAAAAAATTAACAATGGTGATTTCTAGGTGATTTAATTATATGTAATTTAAAATTTTCTTCTTGTTCCTTGCATTTTCTAGCATTTCCACTATATATATGTATATATGTATATATATATATATATATAGCATTTCCACTATATATTTACGCATATATATGTCACTTCTGTAATATATATATATATATTTTGTAATAAAAATGATATATATATATATAAAAACTTTTATAAGTTAAAATAATCATACCCCCAAAACATTTAAAAATAAAAAAATCCTCTTCACTTTTCAGCATGTTTCTAAGATTTTTCTCACATACTAGAAAATCTAACATGAACAAAGCAAACTCTCACATGCACCTTTCAAAAATAGTGTCTGCTGTTTATGTGACAAATGCTGTGCTATGCAGATATACAATAAATTGCCCTCCAGTGTTTGAGTTACCCAGAAAGCCATGTCCCTGGATCACATCACCTCAATGGCACAGAAACACCTTCACTGAGGGATGATTTAGTGGCATATTCTCTGCTTCTAACCTTAGAATCCTTTCAACGTTATCTCTGGGTGAAATTTTAATACTCTAATTTAAAATATTGCCCAGACTCATCGTTCTTTACATTGCCCAGACCTACCCAGAAATCTGTTTTGTGACATTAGTCCCAGGAAACAATTCTTTTCTATAGACAGATTTTGTGTATCTTCTTATGGCAAAATGAAAACTACCTAACCCAAATCTGCTTTGCTTTAGTTCCTAAAAATCCAAGTCAAATTCACTGTTCACTTATTTATCTGTATATTCACCTAATAGCATCTACTCCTTTGCTTTGTTTGCCTCTTTACTTGTTTTGGTTCTGGTATTTTGGATGGAGTCTAATATGCCTTAAGCACTGTGTTTTAAATAAATAGACTGTCATATTTTCTTAGAAGATAAATACACAGGAAGACAGTGATCACACATATAAATGTGACATATTAACCTTTAATCTCTTTGAAAAGATACAGTCTCATCACCAAGAACACTTTAGAATTGTTATAATTTTCTAATTTGAATAATTATATTGGGATTACTGGTTGGAAAGCTTACAATTTTATCTTCACATGGGTGGATATGGTTATAAACCAATTGAACTGCCTCTTCCTTCTGCAAGAGAATCCAAATTTATATATTTAAAACTGGTTAGTTATAACATGCCTTATGGATGGATTGGTCCACCAATGCTACCATTTACCAAAAACTTTTGTAACTAAACTTTGGGGATTGCCTATTGGGCAATTTTATACTCATACTAGAAATGTGCTCCAAAATGTATAGCTGAAGCTCATTTTATAAAAAATAAATGCATTTGTGAAATGTGTAAAATTAAATTTGGTAATGTTAACTCTATGAGAGTCATTAGAAATATACTTATTTAAAGGAATCTGAAGTCTGATCACTTTCTTTTTCTGTTTTTGTAAATCTTGTAAAAAAAAGGTTAGTTTTTAAATCTTGAAAATAGTTATCTACTGCATTGCTAGGATATGAAAAACATGGCAGAGGAAAAATAAGGCCAATCCAATAAAGAAACATGTTTCCTCATTCCGCTGTCTGAGTAGCGATGAAGGTGGCTAGATTAGTGGTTACAGTACTTTTGTTTAGGACTTTCTGGATCTTATCAAAATATTGCATTTCTTTTAAGCCCAGCAGGATAAAGCACTATCCTTTACCCTCAAGGTTTGCATCTCAGTTGCAGCTTCAAATTAACAAGAGTTAGATGATGCTCTTTTATGGACGGAGTATGCCTTAAAAAGGAAACATCTAAATAAAATAATTCCTCATTGTTATTAGAATGAAAGGTCAAATTCAATTTTTAAAATACAAATATTTTAGCTTCTTAGTATTATATGAAAATATTGATCCCATTCTTGAAATTTACATAAGACCTTTAGTTGAGTTTGATAGGCATCTAAAAAAGCACATGATAAAAGAACAGTAAAGTAGAATAAAGTCAAAAGTAATGAAGCTATTGAAATTGAATGCTCCTAAGGTAAACAGAAGATGAAAAAGTAATATTTTTGGCCAGATGAAGAGATAGGTCTTCTTATTGTATTGTTCAGACAAATGAAAGCAAGAAATAATCATAACCAAGCTGTAGAATAAGATAAATTTTCATACAAATTGAAATGATAGTATACTTTAAATCAGTCATAAAATTATTTATTATCCAAAAAATGTCACTGATTCAGAAACAAATGCTATAGTTTATACATTTAAATTTTTATTTTTCTAGTAAAGAGTTATAAAATGTCAGTCAGAACATTATCGGCACATTTTATAGTGATACACATTAGTTTTATTTTATTAATAAATCTAACTATAAAATGTCTCATAGAGGTGTGATTTATATTAATTTATATCAATTTATTTTAATTTTCTAAAATTTTAAAGATAATACACTAAATGACAAGTTAACCTGTTACATTATGGCATATTATTAATCTCAAACAGAAAGCATGTTGTAAAAACACTATGCAAAAATTTAGCTGCATGGCTGTTTACAAACAAAACAAAACTGCTTGGGTTTATTTCTTTTGAATTCTATGTATTTAGCTATTTTAGATATCCATATCCTTGTAATTAAACTTCCATGAATTATTTATTTATAAGACGACACTTTCAGTAATATATGAAAAAGGATATTTTTTGGTTACAGCTAATGTTTTTAAAATGATGTCATAATATTCTATAACATAGAAAGGTTGTTTAAATAAAAGTTGTCTCTAAATAAAAATGATCTAATTTTTCCTTCTTTTATTCATCTGCATGAGATTTTGCAAGTATCAGCACGTACTTATATATTTCCTTAATCATTATGCTATTTATACCTCACTTTACACATATATTTTACAAAAAGTATAGCTGTGCAAATTTATACATAAAACAATTTTTGAAAATTAGGCCATATTTTAAATTCAAGAAAGAGGTTACTGTTTAATCAGTAGTTGTTCAGTTTGTTGGGCTCTTGAAATAACTGGATGTTCTAGTGTTTTTTGTGAAACATGAAAGAACAGAAATGTTACAAATTATATGAAAAATACATTGTAATTGAGAAACAGTATATCCATTGACTACATTTTTTGTCTTATGACTTCAGAAAGGCATTATTATTTTTCCATTGTAGACATCTGTTACTATAATCCAGCCACCAGTTTTCATAGGAGCATCCATCAAGAATAGCTGGTTAAAGGAACTTTATGGTAAATATTCCTATAAATCAAAACATATAGTCACCTTCCGGATCTGTAGTTTCTAATACGGTAGCATTAGCTACACATGGCTGTTTGCCTAATTAAAATAGTGCAGGTCTGAATTGAGATTTGCTGGATTTCAAGACATTAATTTTTATATTGATTACATATTGATATGACAATATTTTGAGTTAAATAAAATATATTGTTAGAATTAACTTCAACGTGTTCCTCCTTTTCTAATGTGGAAACTAGAAACTTTAACACTTGAAATTATATAATATGACTCTCACCTGTGCTCATATTATTTCTATTGGACAGCACTGGTCTAGATACTCATCTCCAGTATATCTATTTTATAAATTAATATAGTAGAGCAAATATCTCCTTTAAAGTGAGGATCAGCTGTGGGGATATTTAAATGTACTTTATTAATATTTGTGAAATGTTTCAAATATTATAGCATGATCATTATTTTTATTTCTCTACTATATAGTAATCTTAAAAACTAAATATTTCAGTGTAAGATTAATATTTAATCTTAAAAATATATGCCATATGGTGTGATGCTTCAGTGGCATTTGAATCCTTACTTTAAAAAATTAGAAAAACTAATGCTAGAAATTAACATTCCTTTGAGAGTTGTTTGCAGCAATGTGTTTAAGCATGGTACAGTTTGGAGATTTTTCTGAAAAGGGAAGGAACCAAAATTAGTTTGTATGAATCAATGATTATGATATCTTTATACATATTTTCTTTAACTGAAACCTCAGAAACAGTATAATAGTTGATTTAAAAAGCATATAACAATAAGGAAATAGATGAGAATAGGAAATAAGATGAGGTGGGCTGTACTAGGGAAGAGAAGATCAGGACTTGGTAACTCATCTTAACAAACTCATGTCAACGGGAGAAGGTTGACTGCTATGCTGAGCCAGAGAGGATAGAGGCTCCTTCTAGAGAAATTAACTAAGGTTAGCTGATGAGCAATACTAAAGATACCAAATTTAGAGTTTCAGCCAAAGATCATTTGCAAGAGAGTCTAACCATTGATCTGTCTCAGTTAATGTTATTTTTGGAGTTTAGGTATTGTACATACAAATTGTCCAAGTGATCCAAAAAAACATTTTAGCAAATGTTATCATTCCTAATATGTAACATAGACTATGATAATAAATAAGCAGTTTTAAAGTGTATGTGTCTTAGAGAAATTGAATACAGTATTTATTATTATCAGATAAATTGAAAAAGCTTTCTAAGATAATTCTATTGGGATGTTTTTGACGTTTTAGTTTCGTGGATAAGTATTCCTCTACCATAGTGATTTTCAAAGTTTTTTGACGATGACCAACAGTAATACATTTACCTCACAGCATACACACACAGTTTACCTAACCATATTTTGCCATTATTGTGGCTGATAGACTTTAATATCTTCTATCTAGTCTATTCAATTTCATTTTCTGGTTATGATCCACTAAATTGACCTCAAAACCACAACCCCTCATTTAAAACACCCCTCAATTTGAAAAAAATATATTGTTCTATGTGTAGATGTCAGGCAACTGGAATAATAAGGTCAAGCTGCAAGACTGAGCAGCAAAGGATTAAAAAGCAAGTAGAAGGTTGAAGATCAACAGACCCCATCCACAGCAAGGGCAAGGGCATCAGAAGGTTCTGATCACCAAACACCTGTGATTAGAGTCAAGCATAATTCTGATGCAGTTATCTTTTACCCAGTAGTTTTTCCTTCTTGAAATCAAAACAACCCTAACAAGGTGCATCAGATAAGGCAATATACCTTCCTGCCCTAGAGCTGAAAAATGAGAATGAAAAGAATTTCTCACAAAAGCAGGGCTATAATTGAAAACTTTAAAGAAAGAACAAAATATAAATTGCTAAAATGAATGACATTATATAATATATAATTACGATATTTAGGTACTCATAAAATACATGAAAAATAATTTTAATGTTTTAATTAAATTCTGATTATAAGGGGAAAAATGAAAACAAATAAGACTGAATGATGTATTACTTGGTTATGAGTGTCTGAATTGAATTATTTATCTTCTCATCTTTTCAATCAGTTTCTCTCCAAAGGCATATGGTCATTTACAATTTCTATTTCTCTTAAAGGTGCAATCCCACTTTCTTTTGATTTTTTCTGCTTTCCTTCTATTAAAGAGAAGGCTCTTTTCCTTTCCAATTTTAGTACATATTCCACTTTGCTAAATTGGGGTGGTAGGTGCAGTATTGCTCTTGCATCATTCAGACTATTTTTAAATTTCTCTCTATTCCTAGCACCCCTGCTTTTTCCTCACTTTGGGGAAGTGGTTGTAGCTGTGAGCATCAATCAAACTGAGAGGTCTGTTCAATTTGAATAAAACCTTTGTGCAGCTTGTAAAGAAGGGTAAACAGTGAAAAGCCTGCGAGTCCTTAGCCCATCCCTGAACCAGTGGATAAGGCCAGGGGTTTAAGGTTGAAATGGCCACTATCTTTTATCTCCCTGTTGGTATGGAGCTCAAAATCTTTTCAATAACTACTACCGCTCAGTGGTATCATTTTTGAAAAGGAAAATCACATGGTATATAACTGGGATATAAAATAATGGTAAACTGCTCTCACTATATGTTGATATATATATATATATATATATACACACACACACACATACAATACCAATAAACATACATGTGTATATATGATACCTTACATATCCATTTTTATACATAGTTATGCATTCAGATATATTCGTTTAAGCTTACTGAAATAATCAAAATGCCTTTTCTTTTCTGTCTATGCTGGGGCATGGTTGATATTAAAAACAAACAAACAAAAAAACTATCCTATACAAGTCAAATATGAAAAAATCGGGTAAATATCATAATGAATCCAAACTGCATTTAATCTGGCTCAGAGGACAGGAAGAGGGTTTATCCAACTGTATTAACCATGCATTTAAAAAGAACAATGGAAAGTAAATCTAAATACAAAATCTAATTTCCAGTTATAAATATGGTTGTTTTTAATCTTTTACCAGAGCCACTAGTATTGTACACAAGGTAGAGTAAGATTGCTTTGTGTTCCTTGACATTTGATGGCTGTATGCTAGCTGAAATGTGTTCAGAAAAATGTATTTGATATAGACACACACACATCGTTTAAAAATATAGAACTACAAGTTTGGGGAGTTTGCTATAAAACAGCTCAACTTGTTTAAAAGGTTAGCTGTCAAGCTTCTGCATATACCTAGCTGGATCTCCTCTAAAAAGCAGTGTCCAAGATGTTTCTAAAAGCCCACCAGCATAGAGAATGGGGCTGCTTTCACTGATGTACTTACTATTTCCATATAGCTATCCTCCCTCCAGGGAAAGGTAAAACGTATCTGGGGTTGAAAGCAGGCAAATGTTGAGTCTTATGAGACCCAGGAAGATAAGAGACCATCATGGGGAGCATTAGGTAGAGCCAAGCGGATTTTATTTTGGAACTGAAAGTGAGGCTTTTCTTCTTTGTTACCTTATTTAGCCAAGAGGTGAAGATTTAGGGTATTATCATCAGTACTCCAGGGAGCAGCATTCATGGAAAGTTCACTAATGGTTGCAGCTCAAGCAAATTTGGACACAGTAACACAGAATGGAACCACGCTGATGAACTTGAGACGACTGTTTTCCTTTTAGATACTGGACTTGCTCCTTACCTCCATTTCACCCTTCAAGTTCTTCATCTCAAGTAAATACATGGGATCTATTGCATATTCTTGATAGCACTCTCTGCTAGTTATTTGGTAGTACAGCTTGATGTTCATTCACTTGGGAGGCATCAGAGATGGGAACCTCCCTTGAAGCAATACTAGTCGCCTATGTTTTGCCTATTCATTCTCCCAAAGCAGGTGGGAGTATATTTAATAGAGGATGGTGCTTTCAGTGTGCTCTTCCTTGGCTAAAGCCAATGTTAACACCTACACATGCTATGCTAATACTTCATGTATGCTAATACACTAATACGTTTTTTCCACTTTATGCTTTTAAAAAGGAAAGTTCATCAAAGAGTATATATTTGTTAGAGCATATACAGACAAATCCCATGGTAGCTAGTGGAATTAATTCAGCCATCATAGTCACTTTTAATCAATCCTCTAATTATGTTTTTAAAAGTCAGTTCAGCATATTGTTCATGACAATAAATATATCTGTTGTTATTTTTGGTGTGAGTATGTGTAGTAATGTAATGTTGATGTGCTTTTTTTTCCTTTAATATCCTCATAGAGTAATGCTAATATAATGACTACTAAGAATAGGCAAAATGAGATTCTTAATTGCTGATGAAATTTCTTTTCTAGTTTCTTTAAGTAAATGTTGTTTCATCTGGCATTGCTTATACAAATTCAGTCCATTAAACTTATGAGAAAATATAACATAAATCATCATGCAAAGAAAATATTTTAGTAGATTAAACTATCACTTAAGCTAAATAATGTTTGTACTCAAATTGCTCAGACCTGACTCCTAAAGGTGAACCCACAGTCCTTCCCTGAAATTTTTTATACCTGATTCTCTCCTGATAGCAACTGGCCAGCCAGTCTTTGCTAGAGGCCAGAACTTTGATTAATCTTAGAATTATAGCACACAGAGTCATAATGTACTTTTTCATGTTTCCTCAGGAGATAAGCTAGACCATTTAAGGATCCTTTGTTATGTGATTTTCAGTAAAAATGAATAATTTAGGATTAGTATGTATTGTTTAAAGAACTATTTTCCTTTCATGCTTCTAAGTGAGCATAGTGAGTATTATCAGGATGAGAAAGTATAAAGAATTATCTGATAAAATCTGAACAAGTTGAACCATTGATAACCCAATGTTGCAGAACTCTAGTTAACATTGATGAAAGTTTACCATTTAAGAAAAAAAGGGTTATCTTGACGTTTCAAGTGTTGCTAAGATACCATTCTGAGTGTTAAGTCCAGTTCTTGAGCCATACAGACCTGGGTGTGACACAAGCCTTGAGTAATCAACTTCACCTCTCTGTACCTGAGTATCCTCATCTGTAAAATAGGGTAGTAAAGTTAGGTTAAATCATATAAAATTTCAGGTGTATAGGTCATATATGGTAAAAACAATAACATCAGACACTAGGGTTTGCCCTAATAGTACCCATTTTATAAGGTTGATGAGAGAATTAAAAGAGCGAAAGTGTGTAAGCTCTTAGCACAATGTTAAGTATGGTGGAGTAAACTTTCATTTGTTCTAGTTACTATTCTTATTATTAGAAGAAGAAAAGCCGAGAAGCATTTGGTCCATCTGTGAGTTAAAGAAAGAAAAAAAAAAATATATATATATATATATACATATATTCAAGGTAATACTATCCAATAAAAATGCTTATGATATGGTCATAATTTTAATTTTAAGGGCTGCATATGATCTGTCACAATACACTAAACTCTTTTCTCATTTTGAATAGTTTCTGGTTTTTCCTCTCTATTTTGAGAAATACTACAATAAACATCTTGATGCAAAAAAAAAAAAAAGGTAATACTGTCCAGCAGTCCAAAGTAATTCAGAATACATTCTTTTCTTACATTTCTCAAAGTAGGGATGATTAATGTCTGTATTTGCATTTTTGGAAAGGAAGTGTTGTTGCAGAGTATGCATCCGCATGACTTGGTATGCATTCGGTGCAATCATCTTTCAACAAGTCATCTCCCAAAATATTTTTGATACTGCATTTAGCTCATGTCATCAAAAGGTTTTAAGTATCCAGCTTTATATCATAGCATATTGTGTAGTTTTAAGGTAGCTATTTTCTTCCATTACAACTGTGACCAAAAAACTTAAAACAATTACTAAAGTGAAGTCAAACTTAAAACATCTGAAAACTGAATAGTCTTTGGGAAAGACCAATTCACATCACAAATTGCAAATAACCCCCAGTTGATGTGAGAAGTAAATCAACACAGTGAACTAATTAGAGTGAATATAGGGGATATTTAGACTTTGAGAAATTGAATTTGATGATTATTAAAAGTAGAGAAGCAGCAGGTATGTTTGTACAATATTTCTTTTATTTTGCTTCATGAAGACCTCTCTCATAGTTTTAGAAATGTTAAATATTCTTAATTATTTCATATACTTTAGTTAGGATTATATATCTGTTTACAGATGAACATGCCTCAATACAAATATATCAATGACCACATAAACCCAGAAGTAATTATACCCCCCAAATGTCTGTGGACTTGACATGTGAAAACTATTAGATCTAAGTTAGAAGTGGGAGTAAAAAGCTTGAAAGAGAAGCCAAAATGGAATCCAAGCATTTATGAAAGGATTGGCCTTTATATTTCTTAGATATAACAGACGGGGAAAAGAGAAGGTATGTGGGTATGTAAGTGATATCAACAAAAGTAATCAGTACACAGCCTATAATAAGAGTAGGAAAAAGTTTTATTTGAGCCAAAGAGAGGACTGTAGCCCAGCAGCCAGCTTCCCAGATTACCCTGAGGAACTGCTCTGAAGAAGCATGGTTTTCAGCACAGTTTTAGATCTTGTCAGAAGAAGACCATTAAACAAGTCAGGGACACATTTCTTCAAGATTTCAAAAAACCAAACAAACAAACCAGCACATACATAGCTAATTAGTGTGGTCTTGGCACCTAGCAAGGGAATCTTATCATCGAAGGAGTACCAGCATTGGCGTCCCAGGAAGGGAGGCATTTAATCTTTATTTTTAACATGGGCATTCTTTACTTCTGGTCAATGTTCCCTTTTCTTTAATAACTAAAGCAGATGTACAATGTATGTTTGATAGGCCACAAACAGGCTGTTCTAGTTAACATAAAATTCAAGTTAACTCATGTATAAGTCAGGATGACTTCCCCATACCTCAATATGTGAAAATTTCTTTTATCAGTGAGTTTGCAGATGTGTTTATAAGGAACTCTGCTCTGGTAATTATTATTTTCACAGTAAAATATGAGGTGGGGCCATTAGCTATGAGTGATTCAGAATGAGTTTGGAAAGGAGAGAGGATAATATATAAAATAGTCATCTCACGTATTGGAAAGTGAGCTGAATTGATAAACATCGAAGAATTGCTGAGTAGTATCGAGTCCATTTGAGATGTGAGGTCATGAAGTTAAAGTAAAAACAGTATGCCTGGAGACAGGAGACGATGGTGGAAGAGTAGGACGCAGAGATCACCTTCCTCCCCACAGATACATCAGAACTACATCTACACGTGGAACTGCTCCTATAGAACACTCACTGAACACTGGCAGAAGACCTCCGACCTCCCAAAAGGCAAGAAATTCCCCAAGTACCTGGGTAGGGCAAAATAAAAAAGAAAAAACAGAGACAAAAGAATAGGGATGGGACCTGCACCAGTGGGAGGGAGCTGTGAAGGAGGAAAGGTTCCACACACTAGAAGCCCCTTTGCGGGTGGAGGCTGCGGGTGGCGGAAGGGGGAAGCTTTGGAGCCACGGAGGAGAACACAGTAACAGGGATGTGGAAGGCAAAGTGGAGAGATTCCTGCACAGAGGATTGGTTCCGACCGGCACTCACTAGCCCAAGAAGCTTGTCTGCTCACCTGCCGGGGTGGGCAGGGGCTGGGAGCTGAGGCTTGGGCTTCGGTAGGATCGCTGGGAGAGGACTGGCGGCGTGAACACAGCCTTCAGGGGGTTAGTGCACCACGGCTAGCCTGGAGGGAGTCCAGGGAAAAGTCTGGACCTGCCGAAGAGGCAAGAGACTTTTTCTTGCCTCTTTGTTTCCTGGTGCGCCAGGAGAGGGGATTAAGAGCACCGCTTAAAGGTGCTCCAGAGACGGGCATGAGATGCTGACTGCTGCCGCCGTCACCAAGAAGCCTGTGTGCAAGCACAGGTCACTATCCCCACCTCCCCTCCGGAGCCGGTGCAGCCTGCCACTGCCAGGGTCCCGTGATCCAGGGACAAGTTCCCCGGGAGAACGCATGCCGGCCTCTGCGGCTGCAGGCTCGCCCTGCATCTGTACCCCTCCCTCCCCCCGGCCTGAGTGAGCCAGAGCCCCCGAATCAGCAGCTCCTTTAACCCCGTCCTGTCTGAGCGAAGAACAGACGCCCTCAGGCGACCTACATGCAGAGGCGGGGCCAAATCTAAAGCTGAGCCCCTGTGAGCTGTGAGAACAAAGAAGAGAAAGGGAAATCTCTCCCAGCAGCCTCAGGAGCAGCGGATTAAAGCTCCACAATCAACTTGATGTACACTGCATCTGTGGAATACCTGAGTAATCAACAAGTCATCCCTAATTGAGGAGGTAGACTTTGGGAGCAAGATAGATTATTTTTTCCCCTTTTCCTCTTTTTCTGAGTGTGTATGTGATGCTTCTGTGTGAGATTTTGTCTGTATAACTGCTTTCACCATTTGTCCTAGGGTTCTGTCCGTCCGTTTTTTTTTTTTTTTTTTTTTAATTTATAAAATTTTTTTCTTAAAAATATTTTTTATTTTAATAACTTTATTTTATCTTTATTTTATTTTATCCTCTTTCTTTCTTTCTTTCTTTCTTTCTTTCTTTCTTTCTTTCTTTCTTTCTTTCTTTCTTTCTTTCTTTCTTTCTTTCTTTCTTTCTTTCTTTCTTTCTTTCTTTCTTTCTTTCCTTCTTTCTTTTTTTTCTCCCTCTTATTCTGAGCTGTGTGGAGGACAGGCTCTTGGTGTCCCAGCCAGGCATCAGGGCTGTGCCTCTGAGGTGGGAGAGCCAGCTTCACGACACTGATCCACAAGAGACCTCCCAGCTCCACATAATATCAAACGGTGAAAATCTCCCAGAGATCTCCATCTCAACACCATCACCCAGCTTCACTCAATGACCAGCAAGCTACAGTGCTGGACATCCTATGCCAAACTACTAGCAAGACAGGAACACAGCCCCATCCATTAGCAGAGAGGCTGTGTAAAATCATGATAAGTCCACAGACACCCCAAAACACACCGCCAGACGTGGACCTGCCCACCAGAAAGACAAGATCCAGCCTCACCCACCAGAACACAGGCACTAGTCCCCTCCACCAGGAAACCTACACAACCCACTGTACCAACCTTAGCCACTGGACACAGACCCCAAAAACAACGGGAATGATGAACCTGCAGCCTGTGAAAAGGAGACAACCAGCACAGTAAGATAAGCAAAATGAAAAGACAGAAAAACACACCGCAGATGAAGGAGCAAGGTAAAAACCCACCAGAACTACCAAATGAAGAGGAAATAGGCAGTCTACCTACAAAAGAATTCAGAATAATAATAGTAAAGATGATCCAAAATCTTGGAAATAGAATACAGAAAATGCAAGAAACATTTACCAAGGACCTAGAAGAACTAAAGAGGAAATAAGCAATGATGAACAACACAATAAATGAAATTAAAAATAATCTAGAAGGGATAAATAGCAGAATAAATGAGGCAGAAGAACAGATAAGTGACCTGGAAGATAAAATAGTGGAAATAGCTACTGCAGAGCATAATAAAGAAAAAAGGATGAAAAGAACTGAGGACAGTCTCAGAGACCTGTGACTCAAGATTAAATGCACCAGCATTCTAATTATAGCAGTCCCAGAAGAAGAAGAGAAAAAGAAAGGGACTGAGAAAATACTTGAAGAGATTATAGTTGAAAACTTCCCTAATATGGGAAAGAAAATAGTTAATCAAGTCCAGGAAGCACAGAGAGTCCCACACAGGATAAATCCAAGGAGAAACACACCAAGACACATATTAATGAAACTATCAAAAATTCAATACCGGGGCTTCCCTTGTGACACAGTGGTTGAGACTCTGCCTGCTGATGCAGGGGACGTGGGTTCGTGCCCCGGTCTGGGGAGATCCCACATGCCGCGGAGCAGCTAGGCCCGTGGGCCATGGCTGCTGAGCCTTCGTGTCCGGAGCCTCTGCTCCACGACGGGAGAGGCCACAACAGTGAGAGGCCAGCGTACCACAAAAAATAAATAAATAAATGAAAATTAAATACCAAGAAAACATATTAAAAGCAGCAAGGGAAAAACAACAAATAACACACAAGGGAATCCCCATAAGGTTAACAGCTGATTTTTCAGCAGAAACTATGCAAGCCAGAAGGGAGTGACAGGACATATTTAAAGTGACGAAGGAGAAAAACCTACAACCAAGATTACTCTACCCAGCAAGGTCTCATTCAGATTTGATGGAGAAATTAAAACCTTTACACACAAGCAAAAGCTGAGAGAGTTCAGCACCACCAAACCAGCTTTACAACAAATGCTAAAGGACCTTCTCTAGGCAAGAAACACAAGAGAAGGAAAAGACCTACAATAATGAACCCAAAACAATTAAGAAAATGGTAGTAGGAACATACATACTGAAAATTACCTTAAATGTAAATGGATTAAATGCTCCCACCAAAAGACACAGACTGGCTGAATGGATACAAAAACAAGACCCATATATATGCTGTCTACAAGAGACCCACTTCAGACCTAGGGACACATAGAGACTAAAAGTGAGGGGATGGAAAAAGATATTCCATGAAAATGGAAATCAGAAGAAAGCTGGAGTAGCAATTCTCATATCAGACAAAATAGACTTTAAAATAAAGACTATTACAAGAGACAAAGAAGGACACTACATAATGATCAAGGGATCGATCCAAGAAGAAGATATAACAATTGTAAATATTTATGCACCCAACATTGGGGCACTTCAATACATAAGGCAAATGCTAACAGCCATAAAAGGGGAAATCGACAGTAACACAATCATAGTAAAGGACTTTAACACCCCACTTTCACCATGGACAGATCATCCAAAATGAAAATAATTAAGGAAACACAAGCTTTAAATGATACATTAAACAAGATGGACTTAATTGATATTTATAGGACATTCCATCCAAAAAAACAGAATACACATTTTTCTCAAGTGCTCATGGAACATTCTCCAGGATAGATCATACCTTGGGTCACATATCAAGCCTTGGTAAATTTAAGAAAATTGAAATCGTACCAAGTATCTTTTTTGACCACAACGCTATGAGACTAGATATCAATTACAGGAAAATATCTGTAAAAATACAAACACTTGGAGGCTAAACAATACAATACTTGATAATGAAGTGATCACTGAAGAAATCAAAGAGGAAATCAAAAAATACCTAGAAACAAATGACAATGGAAACATGACGACCCAAAACATATGGGATGAAGCAAAAGCAGTTCTAAGAGGGAAGTTTATAGCAATACAATCCTACCTTAAGAAACAGGAAACATCTCGAATAAACAACCTAGCCTTGCACCTAAAGCAATTAGCGAAAGAAGAACAAAAAAAATCCCAAAGGTAGCAGAAGGAAAGAAATCATAAAGATCAGATCAGAAATAAATGAAAAAGAAATGAAGGAAATGATAGCAAAGATCAATAAAACTAAAAGCTGGTTCTTTGAGAAGATAAACAAAATTGATAAACCATTAGCCAGACTCATCAAGAAAATAAGGAAGGAGACTCAAATCAATAGAATTAGAAATGAAAAAGGAGAAGTAACAACTGACACTGCAGAAATACAAAGGATCATGAGAGATTACTACAAGCAACTCTATGCCAATAAAATGGACAATCTGGAAGAAATGGACAAATTCTTAGAAATGCACATCCTGCTGAGACTGAACCAGGAAGAAATAGAAAATATGAACAGACCAATCACAAGCACTGAAATTGAAACTGTGATTTAAAATCTGCCAACAAACAAAACCCCAGGACCAGATGGCTTCACAGGCAAATTCTATCAAACACTTAGAGAAGAGCTAACACCTATCCTTCTCAAACTCTTCCAAAATATAGCAGAGGGAGGAACACTCCCAAACTCATTCTATGAGGCCACCATCACCCTGATACCAAAACCAGAGAAAGATGTCACAAAGACGTAAAACTACAGGCCAATATCACTGATGAACATAGATGCAAAAATCCTCAACAAAATACTAGCAAACAGAATCCAACAGCACATTAAAAGGATCATACACCATGATCAAGTGGGGTTTATTCCAGGAATGCAAGGATTCTTCAATATACGGAAATCAATCAATGTGATACACCATATTAACAAATTGCAAGAGAAAAACCATATGATCATCTCAATAGGTACAGAGAAAGCTTTCGATAAAATTCAACACCCATTTATGATAAAAACCCTGAAGAAAGTAGGCATAGAGGGAACTTATCTCAACATAATAAAGGTCATATATGACAAACCCACAGCCAACATCATCCTCGATGGTGAAAAACTGAAACCATTTCCACTAAGATCAGGAGCAAAAGAAGGTTGCCCACTCTCACCACTCTTATTCAACATAGTTTTGGAAGTTTTAGCCAAAGCAAAGAAGCAAAAGAAATAAAAGGAATTCAAATCGGAAAAGAAGAAGTAACGCTGTTGCTGTTTGCATATGGCGTGATACTCTATATAGAGAATCCTAAAGATGCTACCAGAAAATTACTAGAGCTAATCAATGAATTTGGTAAAGTAGCAGGATACCAAATTAATGCACAGAAATCTCTGGCATTCTTATACACTAGTGATGAAAAATCTGAAAGTGAAATTAAGAAGACACTCCCATTTACCACTGCAACAAAAAGAATAATATATCTAGGTATAAATCTACCTAAGGAGACAAAAGACCTGTGTGCAGAAAATTATAAGACACTGATGAAAGTGTCTTATAAGAAATTAAAGATTATACAAATAGATGGAGAGATATACCATGTTCTTGGATTGAAGGAATCAACATTGTGAAAATGACTCTACTACCCAAAGTAATCAACAGATTCAATGCAATCCCTATCAAACTACCACTGGCATTTTTCACAGAACTAGATCAAAGAATCTCACAATTTGTATGGAAACACAAAAGACCCCGAATAGACAAAGCAATCTTGAGAACGAAAAATGGAGCTGGAGGAATCAGGTTCCCTGACTTCAGACCAACCACAAAGCTACAGTAATCAAGACAGTATGGTACTGGCACAAAAACAGAAAGATAGATCAATGGAACAGGATAGAAAGCCCAGAGATAAACCCACACACATATGGTCACCTTATCTTTGAAAAGGAGGCAAAAATATACAGTGGAGAAAAGGCATCCTCTTCAATAGGTGGTGCTGGGAAAACTGGACAGGTACATGTAAATGTATGAGATTAGATCACTCCCTAACACCATACACAAAAATAAACCCAAATTGGATTAAAGACCTAAATATAAGGGCAGACACTATCAAACTCTTAGAGGAAAACATAGGCAGAACACTCTATGACATAAATGACAGCAAGATCCTTTTTGACCCACCTCCTAGAGAAATGGAAATAAAAACAAAAATAAACAAATGGGACCTAATGAAACTTAAAAGCTTTTGCACAGCAAAGGAAACCATAAACAAGGCCAAAAAACAACCCTCAGAATGGGAGAAAATATTTGTAAATGAAGCAACTGACAAAGGATTAATCTCCAAAATTTACAAGCAGCTCATGCAGCTCAATAACAAAAAAACAAACAATCCAATCCAAAAATGGGCAGAAGACCTAAATAGACATTTCTCTGAAGAAGATATACAGATTGCCAACAAGCACATCAAAGAATGCTCAACTACATATATCATTAGAGAAATGCAAATCAAAACTACAATGAGGTATCATCTCACACTGGTCAGAATGGCCATCATCAAAAAATCTAGAAACAATAAATGCTAGAGAGGGTGTGGAGAAAAGGGAACACTCTTGCACTGCTGGTGGGAATGTAAATTGATATAGCCACTATGGAGAACAGTATGGAGGTTCCTGAAAAAACTACAAATAGAACTGCTGTACGATCCAGCAATCCCACTACTGGGCATATACCCTGAGAAAACCATAATTCAGAAAGAGTTATGTACCAAAATGTTCATTGCAGCTCTATTTACAATAGCCCGGAGATGGAAACAACCTAAGTGTCCATCATCGGATGAATGGATAAAGAAGATGTGGCACATATATTCAATGGAATATTACTCAGCCATAAAAAGAAACGAAATTGAGTTATTTGTAGTGAGGTGGATGGACCTAGAGTCTGTCATACAGAGTGAAGTAAGTCAGAAAGAGAAAGACAAATACTATATGCTAACACATATATATGGAATATAAGAAAAAAAATGTCATGAAGAACCTAGGGGTAAGACTGGAATAAAGACACAGACCTACTAGAGAATGGACTTGAGGATATGGGGAGGGGGAAGGGTAAGCTGTGACAAAGTGAGAGAGCGGCATGGACATATATACACTATCAAACGAAAAATAAATATCTAGTGGGAAGTAGCCACATAGCACAGGGAGATCAGGTCGGTGCTTTGTGATCACCTAGAGGGGTGGGATAGGGAGGGTGGGAGGGAGGGAGACGCAAGAGGGAAGTGATATGGGAACATATGTATATGTATAACTGATTCACTTTTTTTTTTTTTTTTTTTTTTTTTTGCGGTACGCGGGCCTCTCACCGTTGTGGCCTCTCCCGTTGCGGAGCACGGGCTCCGGACGCGCAGGCTCAGCGGCCATGGCTCACGGGCCCAGCCGCTCCGCGGCATGTGGGATCTTCCCGGACCGGGGCACGAACCCGTGTCCCCTGCATCGGCAGGTGGACTCTCAACCACTGCGCCACCAGGGAAGCCCTGATTCACTTTTTTGTAAAGCAGAAACTAACACACTATTGTAAAGCAATTATACTCCAATAAAGATGTTAAAAAAAACAAAAAAAATACCAAACAAAAAACCCCCCAGTGTGCCTGGTTATATAATTTTCTCCAGCTACATTCAACTATGTTCATCTGGAATTTGAGTTTTGCAAAGAGAGTACAATCAAGGAGGAGAGAAACCATGTAGTTGAAAGTATGATTATAATAATAAACTTTGGCTTGTAAGTTGGAGAATGAAGCCAGGGGGAAGTTGAGAGAAGATGAAAACTTGGTGGGTCCAGTACCCTGGGGACCATAACATTGTAAAGAGAGTACTATTTGAATAAGGAAGAGAAGAGTATAGGAAGCTGTGATTCCACAGTGGAATGTTTGCATTTCTGAGGTGGAGACGGTGCAGATTCTGTTGATGATGAAATCTCAGGTATGATTCAGAGAAAGTGTACTGAGGTACTGTGAAGGACGAGATCATCTGAGACAAGGAGGCCAAGAACTTGAGAGTCTATTAAATTGGATGGATAAGACTGATTGCTGATCAAGTTATCAAGACTGGATAAAGTTTGTATGACAAGGAAGACAAGGCCCAGAGCTAAATTTGTGAATCAAGGGCAATGACCAAGAAATGAGTAACAATGGCTCCAAAGAAATGGTGAGGGCAGAATAGCAAGTTTTGCAAGAGGCAGATGAAGAAATGGTCTGCAAGTGGAAATTGGGGTGGGTAGGGCTAAGAAGGAAATTTTCTCTACCTGATTGACCTGAAGTACATGAAATAGCCACAACAACAAAAAATAACAACAATGAAATAGCTGTCGAGAACTTACTGTGAGTCAAGTTCCTGTTCAAAATGGTTTACGTGGATTCACTCATTTAATCATTACATAACCCTTTGAGAAGTAAGGACTGTTAATAATATCCCCATTTTAGTAAACTGAGGCAACAAAAATTTAAGTAACTTTGCCAAAGACAGACAGCTAGTAAGTGAGGCAACCAAGGTTCAAATACTGGCAGCCTGACTTCAAAGCTAGTGCCTCTAAACCACTACATGGCCGCCTTACTCCTTAATTGGGAAGGGAGAGAATTAACATTTCTGAAGGAGAATGTGTTCATTGGGTTTCAGGTTGCTCTGGGACCATTTGGTATCAGTAAGGTAAAGCTCTGAGATAGGAAAGCCTACGTCTCAGACCCATGCTGCAGTCCAGGCCTCCCTGTAACCCTTTCTTTCTCGGCAGCCACATGCTCCAGCACAACAGCATCTCACACCCCCTCATCTACCACCACCCAACCTTGAACCTCGGTGGGACTCCATCTGAACTTCTGCTTTGCCAGTTGTTGGAGCAGACCGCTTAGTCCATGGCTAGGGAGAGCTCTGCCCCTCAGTGGTCTCACAGCAGTTTCTGCCACTTGGTTCTCAGACCGTTGCTTGTTGCTTGCATGCTGGATCCTGTTTTCCAGTCTTCCACTCTGCCTCCTGTCCTGTCTTCAGTCAACTCAGACTTTCTTCACTCATTCTGCTTTTACTCTGTCCTCCATGGCAAATCCCCAGTATGGCTTGCAATTTGATAAAAGAAAAAATAATTATGGACTTTCTTGTTATCTTTTATTCCCATAGCATTCCACCAGAAAATCTCTCCAGTTCTCACTGGCTATTGAACATTAATTGTTTCCAAGTCCTATTAAATAGTTTATATTTGAGAAGAGCTATGTGAATGAAAGCATATCATTATTTGTGTAGTTTATAATATTTTACTTTGCTTTGATCTATCACGGTACCCCAACAATCTTTGTTGGCTCAAGCTGGATACACTTCTCATATCTAGTTATTTTTGTGTGAGGTGCAAACTGACTGACAATTTGGACAATTAAGCATTCTACAACACTAGTCCAAAGTGAAATTTCCCTCTTTCTAATTCCACTGGGCTTTCAACTTGCTGACAGGGACCTCTATTACTTAGCTTCATGTCTACCTTCTATTGATAGTGTTTTTGTTATTGTTTTCACTTATGCACACCTCTTGGGCAGAGGCCATCCTTTCTCTGGAAGATTTCAGTAAACCATTGCCTCTTAATTAGCATTTGAGTCTCTGGGAGCCTGTATTTGCTAGCATTTCACCAATCTGAGTCCATCAGAATAGTATCTTTCACAGGCCTTCTTGCTGCTGCGTTTTCATTATTCTCAGATCTTTTCCATGTTTTTGTTTGGTTTGGTTTTCTTTGCTCTTTAATACTGAGAGTCTGTCTTTGGTAGCACACAAAATGTAATGAAGCTTTGGAAGTATTCAGTGAAAAGTTATAAAAAGAAAGAGAGAGAGGAAGAAAGAAAGAAGCCAAATTGATGAGTGTTGTTCTAAATGCAGATGGCACTGATTAGTTTGCTGAGATCCTTCTCTGAAATAAGCTCAGTACCATCACCTTCTTATCTCCGAATCAGCCTTCCTGCCAGAAGTGATGGCTGGGACAATGCAGATGGCTCTCAAATAGGAGCTTCTCTCAGAACCCAGTCCTTATCACAGCTTTGACTGGCAAAGGCTGTCATTCATGCTGTCACTCACAGTGGGTACACAATAGATCCTGTCTGCCTTGCACATCATAGATAACTAGACTAACAGGGGCTGTATTTAATTCCTTGGTTAAAGAAGAAGCGAAAAGATAAATCACTGATTATAGAACATCTGATTTTCCTTTAATTTACTTGTCACTGAAACTGTAACCTTGTGTTCTAGATCAGTTAAATTGGTCAGCATCCCTAATAGAAACCGCCATTTTAATAAATTTTTCTCAAACTACCACATATTTAAAAGTCCATGTATGTGACTGTTTCAACCCTGTGTCTGTGTAACAGTCTTTCCTTGGAAAAACAGCACCATGACTTTGATGTGCTTTGGAATTCTTATCCTAACGTTTTAAAATAAAAGAAGCACTAATGATCTTGATAGAGCATTCTTGAAAAAAAAAATTGGTTAAGTAAAAACGAAAATATGAAGGTATTAAACATAAAGATATTTTGTGTGGAAGTCTACTGTTTATACAATACTCTGAATGGTGACAGCAGAGGATTCATTTACACATCTAAAGCAGCTTTGTATATTGACAAAGAAGGTGTTCAAGACAGAACCATAAAATAATCACTATGCCCATTTGCTGCCATGTTGTGTTATATGTCACAAATGTTGTACTCCTTATAATATATTAAAATAATCTGATAAAAGGAGCAGTAACTCTTAGCTAGGTTAATTATGGAGTTTTTACAAAGCTAATTAATGATGTCTGACCTGATTTGTTTTTCTGTTGAAAGAAGGTATTGAAGATTTTACGATATGCAAACACTCCGTAGTATACAATAAAACATATTTATAATGTTTGCCCAGGATATTAGTTTCTTCACTGGATTACTACACTGAGAATGAAGAGGCTAATATTACTTTATGGATATTTCTTTGCTCAATGGTGGGAGAATAGCCACCATATTCAGGAAGATACATGAAGTTAATGTGCCCAAAGTGTAGACGTATGAATTTTACTGGAGAGCATGACTATGAACATGACTCTTGATATCCTAACCAAACTAATGTGGTAGCTTTACCTGGGTATCTAATTTCTAGTCATATTATTATAGTTTTATGCTTATGTTCATTTTTTTTCTTTCTTTTTTTCTTATGTTCATTTATACAGGGAATTTTGACTAAAAAAAAAGGGCATTGCATGGTTTATTAAAATGTTAACTGGAATAAGAGTTCTTTTTGGAAATAGCATACACAAAACTACTTATAGGATAAGGCACTTAAAAAAGTATTCTTTTAGAAAGAATCATAGCTCTTTCAAATATTTAAATATCTGCATGCAAATTAAGGAGAAATTTCTCCTCATTTAACAGTTCTCATTCAGAAATATTTATTTTGTGCCTATGAAAGACAAAATCGATTGCTCTTACTGTTCAACAATTGTGGCCAATAATATGCCTGATTCTACACATTATCCCCTAGAATAAAGTGTGTGTCAACTAAAGGCTGGTTCATTTTGGCATGTGAGATACAGAGAAGAGGAAGAAAGAGTTGAAAAATAGAAGCTTTGGGAAAGGAGAATAATGCTCTTACAAGTGTGTCAGCACTTGTAAAATCAAAAATGAAAACAATGGTGTTAATCTGCCTGAAGCCCAGTAGTGCTCTTATACTGCTCTTGCAGTGACCATTATAGCTTACTGGCCAGCTCAGGGATTGGTTACCCTTGAGTCAAATACCACACCACTCCCTACCTGGTCCAATCAGTGGCCAACTCCACATAAAGACCAGGCTGGTACTACTTCCCAGGAAACAGGGTTATGTACAGGGAAGTGGCAGCCAGAAGAAGAATTTGAACTTGATAGTCATGTGACTAATATGTCCAGAGCATCATCTCTCTTATATATGTGAATCTGACTCTGAGAGAATTTGTAAATTTGTACTCACTTCTGCACTGGAGAAATGTGATCTCCACTCTGCTTCTCTATCCCTGCCAAGTGTTTTCAGTTTCTTAACCAGTACCCAAAGTAGAAGTGGTCCAGGTCAGAGCTGTGTCCCTCAGAGAAGAAGGGCAATCTTACCAAAAATGGGTAAGGTGACTGGACTACCTAAGGTTAAGAAGTATGTGGTCTCCAACCTGGCCATGTCCTAGTTCTGTACAGTAACTTGCGAATTTAGGGATGGCATGTAGCATTCAGAACTCCAAGGGTGGGCAGGCTGCAGGAACAATGGAGACTTGCCCCTGGATTTTGATTTTATATGTAGGTGAGTTCTTCAGAGGAAGCTCAGAGGATTTTCATAGCCTGTCCAGTTTATCATATTACAATAATTATCATCTTGTGTCAGTTTTTACAGTTTCTGCTCTTTGTCTGAGCCATGTCTTTGTTTACGTGAAAACCTCTCAGATGACCTTGATACCAGGATTAAGCTTCCTTGGTCACCTGCCAGGATGAAAATGAAGTCATTCCTTGGAATCCAGTAGAGTTAAATAATCTTTGACCCTGTCCTCTCCTGGAATAGACAATACCAAGACTATAATGGATGCTGGGCTACCAACATAGATGACTTAGTTGAGGCCTCAGGATTCATTCTCTTCCTAATGAATTCGCTTTCTTACTAATATGACGTGGATGACTATTCACAATAAGAAAATAACTGGAGGAAAGGTTTTCTATAACCTTGTTCTCTTAGACATATACCATATCTAGATATGTGGCTACAGCCAGCATATAATTTTGTTATTTAAACAGGACTGATTGATGTTTGTTCATTTGTTTCCACATTCCACTTCAATAATAAAATAGAACCTAGTAGTACAGTAAATTAGTTCATTCATTTATTCATCTAGTTTTTATCTAGTGCCAACTATGCCAGTTCTCATAAATCTCAAAATTATGAGGTCCACAAGCAATGTATGTAGGTTAGCATTTTGAACTTATTTTAACAGAATGAAAATCTTAATGTGAAACTCTTGTAGCATTAATTATCCATTTTGAATATTATTCAAAGGATTCTTTGTAGTGTATGCAGCAAAAATGCCATGGGTCACAATAGATCAGTCATTTTTGTTTTGTTTTCTTTTGGTTTTAGTTATATAACTTATGCAGGCATAGTCCTGCATTGGGAAAAGGAGGGAATTATCCATACCCTGGCTCTATTAACCAGGTTGAACAAATTTTAGTGCACTAGACAGATAACATATCTATTGGCAATGGAAATGTATCACTCTCTTTAGCACTATACCTATCCTTTTTGGTTGCAGAATGCTAGCAGGAACTGTGTTAGTTATCAATCACTGCATAACAAACTTAAAACAACAAAGACTTATTTATCTCACACAGTTCCTTAGGGTCAGGAATCTGTTTACCTACCCAGTTTAGCTGGGTAGTTCTGGTTCATTGTCTCCCATGAGGCTGCAGTCAAGGTGTAGGCCAAGGCCGCAGTCATCTAAAGGCTTGACTGGGGCTAGAGAATCTGCTTTCTACCTCACTCCTACGGCTCTTGGCAGGAGGCTTCAGTTCCTTCCTGGCTGTTGGTTGGAGGGCTCAGTTCCTTGCCACAAGGTCCTCTCCATAGGGCTGCTCATCACATGGAAACTGGCTCCTCCCAGAGTAAATGATCCAAGAGAGAGAGTGATTGCTTAGACACATAAGAGCTACAGTGTTTTCATAAACCCATCTCAGAAAGCATATGTCATCACTTCTGCCATATTCTATGGTTAAAACAGACAACTCTGGTACAGTGCGGGAAGAGATTACATAGGAGCTCACGTATCAAGAGGCAAGGATCATTGGGTGCCATATTGGAGGTTAGGATCAAAGACTTCTAATCCAATTCCCAACTGTTTTCTGGAGAAGTCTGACCAAATTAGGCCTCTCTTTAAAGCAGTGATTCTCAAAAGAGATGATGAGGTACAGAGTTGGAAAAGCATGTTCACATTATAGTGTAATTTTATATTTTAAAGTGAGAAAACACACTGTTTTTAATATGGGCTACAGAAAATTAAATTTAGCTATTATCCTTCTTTATTTGTGGAAATACACAAGTACATGCATGTTAGCGATCTTTTTAGGGGAAAAACTTGACTTAGAATCTTAGTGTGTGGAGGGGATTTTTATTTTTATTTCAAGGAGCAAGGTTTTTGTTTTTTTTTTTTGCGGTATGCGGGCCTCTCACGGTTGTGGCCTCTCCTGTTGCGGAGCACAGGCTCCAGACGCGCAGGCTCAGCGGCCATAACTCATGGGCCTAGCCGTTCCGCGGCATGTGGGATCTTCCCAGACCGGGGCACAAACCCATGTCCCCTGCATCGGCAGGCGGACTCTCAACCACTGCGCCACCAAGGAAGCCCAGAACAAGATATTTTTAATGCTGAAACTAAAGCAAAATTAGAAACTCATGGTGAAAACATAGACCAATTATTAGACTTATTATCAATTACTCATTAATCAATCATTTCATAGTGCTCTGATTAATAAAGATTTGTTCAGGTTTAATAAAGAAATTAAAATATTTGTATCAAGTCATGTAAAGGTATCAAGGATTTCTGGGAGCCTTATGGTATATAGATCTAAAAATAAATTTTAAAATATTATTGTAAAATTTAATTATTCAGTCCTAAAATACACAAATAAGATAGTATATGTCTACTCATTATTAACACAGCCATTTTGTATGTGATTGCTTCATGCTAAAGCAGCTTCCGTGAGTTGGAATCTATACCACAGATCAAGGAAGCTGATTATATTATTCTGTTATAGTAGAACAGCAGGAAGAGTTCAATGAGGCTTTTTATCTTAAATTATATTTTCAACTTGACCTCATTAAATTTTTTTCCTTCTGTTTGTCATTGTTAGGCTTACTATTTTTCATATTTCCTCTCGGTCCCTTTTTAAATTGTCCTTTAGAAATATTTCTGCAATGGAGAGTTCATTATTTCTCTAGTGACAACATATTGAATGCCCTAATGCACTGATTTCATTGTGCCTCATGAACTACATTTAGAAAACTTCAGGTAGATTTCTTATTTGCTGACTATTTCTTAGAAAATCATTAAATGTCAAAAGCTATTTTTCTGTTTATTCATGTCTATTTTCAAATTTATTTGTAAAGTGTCCTTAGGAGAGAAGTTGCTGTAGTCTAACAAGTGAAAAAATCTCTACTTTTTTGCATAGATTTTGTTTTTTAGAGTGGAAAAATAAATAGGAGATGGGAGAATTTTTTTCTCTAACAGATGACCTAAATTTCTTTTGCAATGAAGCTGATCTGTTTTCTGTGAATTTTTGTAGTAATTAATCTATTTTTCAACTATTGTGTATATAACATGGGAGTAAATATATATTTTAAATATTTCACATAAGTATCAATACGGGTATAATTTTGATTTGAGATAAAGTTAATCTAAATGAAGTGCAGTTTTCAAGCATCCTTAAAAAAGAAGGGAAAAAAAAGAAATGTAATCAGATGAGCCAATGTTATTAGACACAATGACTGGAAGGACTAAAGCAACTCATAATGAATTAAAAAGAAAAGGGCCATTAAACTGGAGAATCCCAACAATCAAGTGGAGACATTTCAGGCTCTTCAGGCATCACTGCTGGAATAAGTGCGTTATCACACTAAGATTTTATGAAAGGCTGTTACATTTTTACAAACTTTAATCTGTTTCATTTTTGTGTTTAAAGGATGGGAGTTGCATTAAAATAAAAATTCCATTTGGGTTATTATCTCCCCAGCTGTCTGTACAGACCACGGGGCTGGCCAGAGAATATTCTCATTATGTGTGTGGAGCAGTTACCCAGTGATTGATGCTGCATTAATGCACAGTGCAGACGAGGTCCTTTTGTTACTGAATATTAGACAAATTAGTTCTTACAAATTCATGACCCACCGTCCCCCCCCACCGGTCGGTGTGTCTTCCTCCTCCTTCTCTCAGTTCCCTACGCATCTCCCCTGCCTTGCTGCTGGGCACCTGACTTGACTGCCATGGAGAGTTAATATTGCTAGTAACCTTCAGTGGAAATGAAACCAAGGCAGCAGGAGGTGGAGTTTGACAAAGGAAGGGGAAGAAAACAGACGTTGGTCCTTCCAGTCACACAATGTACAACAAGGTTCTAGTCATTTTCCAAGATACCTCAATGTAGTCATGACAAATGAGTGTTTTGCTGTCATATTCCCAAATTAGTTTTCCTTCCCCCACTTTATGTGAGGAACCATTTATCTTCTCAATTGCTTTAAATTTACTTTTGTCAGGATAGGGAGAGAGGGGTCAAAAAAAAATTTTTAGACAGTTTTTTTTAACCATGAAACACAGTATGGGAATGGGTATACCTTCCTTCCTTTTGCCCAAAATGTTTGTATTGGAATTCTTCCTGGAATTGTTTTAAAAAGCAGTCCAGATATTAAAACTGAAAAGTAGATTTCTGGGCATGATCAATAGTTTCCCATTGGATTATGTGTCATATATATGTGTTTTGTTGTGAAAAGGTATGCCATTGATTATCAAATGTTTAGAGTTCTAAAAATATATCATTACATGTGTATTACTAGAAGAAAATATTTTGTGCTAAAGCTTACTGTTTTCACATTAAATCTTGAATATGGCAAATTTCCAGTTGTTCAGATGATGAATCAAGCACAGAAAAGTTAACTTAGCCAATGTTACCTAGTTAAAATAGATCCTGAACCTGTCTCCTGAAAAAATGGTCTATAGACTACATTTGATTTATGAATGAAAATGAATTAAAATTTATTTTATTTTCAGTTCAACTGTTTAGCTATCTCCTTTGTTTATGCAGCTTCTTAATGTTCTAAATTTTAGTTTCTAACACAGTAAATACCGATATGTAAATATTGTTATATTTATTCGATAAACATTGATTATAGTCCACTAACCAAAAGCTTGATGGGTCCTGCCTGAATAATTTTTTTAAGTATACAATTCAGTGGGTTTTGGTATATTTAAAGGATTGTGCAATAATCTTTGCAATCTAATTATAGAACACTTTTGTTTTCCTAGAGGAAACCCCACACTGTTAGCAGTCATTCCCCACTTCCCTCCAACATCCTCCTACTAACCTACATTCTGTCTCTATAGATTTGCTTATTCTGCACATTTCATATCAATGGAATTACAAAACTCATACAGTATGTGGTCGTTTGTGTGCGGTTTCCTTCACTTAGCGTAATACTTTTAAGGTTTACCCATTTTCTTGCACATATTAGTACTTTACTTTTTAAATTGCCAAATAGTATTCCGTTGTATGGATATATCACATGTTGTTTATTCACTTATTGGTTCATGACATTTGGGTTGTTCCTACTTTTTGGCTATTATGAATTATGCTACAGTGAATATATATGTACAAGGTTTTATATGGACATTTGACTTCATTTTTCTTTGGTATATACCTAGGAGTAGAATTTCTAGGTCATATGGTATCTCTATATTTAACCTTTTGAGCAAATGCTAACCTGTTTTCCGTAGTAGCTGCACTATTTGACATTCACACCAACAGTGTGTGAGTATTTCAATTTCTCTATATCCTACCAATACTTGTTTTTGTGTGTCTTTCTGATTATAGCCATCCTAGTGAGTATGAACTTGTGTCTCATTGTAGTTTTGATTTGTATTTCCCCAATGATTAATGATGTTGAGCATTTCTTATGTGCCTATATGCCATATGCATATCTTCTTTGGAGAAATGTCTATTCAAATCCTTGGCATATTTTTAAATTAGATTATTTTTCTTTCTATTGTTGAGATGTAAACTTCTTTATATATTTTGGATATAAGTATCTTATCAGATATATACTTTGCAAATATTTTGTTTCATTCTATGGATTGTCTTTCATTTTCTTGATGGTTTTATTTGCAGCACAAAAGTTTTAAATTTTGAGTTGCCCAATTATATTATCTTTTATCTTTTGCTGTTTGTGCTTTAAATGTTATTTCCAAGAAATTATTACCTAACTCAAGGTCACAAAGATATACTCCTGTTTTATTCTAAGTAGTTTTAGCTCTTAAATATATTGCTAAATTTTATTTGAAACCCTCTTTAAAGGACACCTTGTGGTGTAGGCCTAATTCTTTTTGGCTTTTGGCTATTTTTTTTTCTTTTGGCCATGCAGCGCGGCTTGTGGGATTTTAGTTCCCCCACCAAGGATTGAACCCAGGCTCCCAGCTGTGAGAGCACGGAATCTTAACCACTGGACCACCAAGGAATTCCCTAATTCTTTTTGGCTTTGCCAATTATATAAGTCAATTCAAAAAACAAATATATGTGAGTGACTCTTATGTATTCAAGGCGTATAGTCAGAATTATTTCCTAGAATCTCATAAGTCTGTACTGAAGGTATTCTGCCTAACAAAGAGTAAGAGACCTAACACAAATAACTAAAATTTAGGGTAAAATATGACAAGGACTACATGAAAGGGATTGAGTCCATATGTTGGGAATTCAAGGAAGATCATCTGTGGTTGTGGGAAGTGATATTATTCATGTTTGACTTAAATTTTGAAATAAAAATTAAGATAAAGTTTTGGCAGATTTTTCCTGATTTAATAAAGATCAGGGACTTTACTGATTAGTCTCACTGGCATGGGGTTTCCAGAGTGGACTGTCTTGAGATCTTGCCTGCTCTGTGCCATAGAGCAGTAGTTCTAAAAGCATTGGCAGAGCACTGAGGGTCCCTGAGACTCTTCTAGGTGGCCTGCTAGGTCAAGACAATTTCCCTAATAATATTCAGACATTATTTGCCTTTTTCATTGTATTGACATCGTGCTGATTATGCAGAAGCGATGGTGGTTGCATTAACTGCGTTAACAGGAATCAAGGCAGTGGCACCAAACTGTGCTAATAGTCAGTGTGTTCCTACTGCTACAGACTTGCAGTGAAAGCTAAAACAGTCAGTAAATAAATAAAATGCCAGTTTCACTTAAGAACATCCTTGATGAAGCATTTAAATTATTAATTTTATTAGATCTTGACCTTTGATTGCATGTCTTTTTAGCAGTCTGTGTGATGAGAGGGAAAACCCACGGAAAGCACCCTGCTGTATGCTTAGATCACCAGGTGTGCTCCAAATCTTACTAATGTAATTACTCTTAGTCACTAATAGTATGGGCAACTGAAGCAATTCCAGAGTTTATTTTCAACAAACCTGCAATTGCTGTGATTTTGGTGCCTAGACAAGATGGCACAGAGAGTAAAAATTGTTCATAATTTATCTTGACTGGAAAACTAGATAGATAAGAAGTCTATAAGTGCTCAAAATAGATTAAATAAAGATACTCTCAAGGGTTCAAAATAACATTATTTATATAAACTTACAAATTTGATAAATTTAATTGGAAAAATTCTACACAATGACAAAAATAATAGGATTCTGGAACAAATACATTTCAGTTTAATTTGAGCATAACTACCTGATTTTTTTTACTTAATAAGTAGCCCCCAAAAGGAGATTTAGATAAAACATGGTTTTCTGGAAAGCATATAGGAAACAGTAATAACTTTTTAAAATGTAGTGTTAATAGCTTAGAACTTTGTATACATTTTTGGAATCTATTCCCCCAGTCAGGTTAGATATGTTGTTATTATATCTACTTTATGAATGTGGGAGCAGAAGAACTGAAGCCAGCCCCAACCTGCGTCTGAGTTTGTTTGACCCAGAGCAGGCTAACTTCTCATCAGGGTGGAAACAGTGGTGCCACCTTCGTCCCTTCATCTGCACCATACCTGGGAGGGATCTATATGTATCACAACCATAATTTGGGGAGTGTCAAAGCTTTATTCTGATTCTGGGCAGGATTCAATATTTGACAAAAGTCCAATCTAAAGGAGGTGAAATAGGTGCATTTCTTCTGGAGTTTCGGGTCTTGGACAAGATTCTGGTTGTTAACGGGCATTAAGTTTTTAACCAGGAATCAACTGAATATATGATTTGGGCTCTAGAGAGAAATCTGGGCTAGAGATGTAGACCTGAGTCATTACACTATAGGTGATAGTCACTGTAAGACATGGCATTGTATCAGAAATTCCAGAGAAGGGTTGTTATCAATTTCATTTTAACGAAACAAAACAAGTGAGGAGTGATATACATTAGGTAGCAGTAAGCCTTGTAGGTAAACTAGCTGGAAATGAGTGGGGGATTGAGATATATAAATAGATGGGAAAGTACAAGGGGAAAAGGTGAAGGACAATAATTTGGGAAACAGCCAATATTTGTATTCCATTGCTCCAGCTTTACTGAGATATAATTGGCATAGAGCATTTTGAAAGTTTAAGGTCTACAGTGTGTTTATTTGATACATTTATAAGATGAACAATTTGGGGGGACCTCATGGACATGATGGAGAACATCCACTATTAAACAGGTGGATTGAAGTAGGGGAGGTCTCTTAAAACTTTTTCAAGGAAGAGAGATGAAGAAAGAGAGCTGGGAAAGAAACAGTATGAAAGCTAAGGAGGAGACTTTTTTCAAAACAGTGGGAGTGGCCATTGGATCTGGTTACACCTAATGGTCATGTTAAGGGAAATTCTGAAAAAGGTGCACTGAGGTTAACAAATGAAAGCTACATCGTGAAGTCAGTGTTAGATTAACTGAAGTAGTGTTGCTAACTTGCACAGTTTTGAGGATACAAAGACAATGAGCACGGGCTCCATGTCTAAGAAGCAAGGCTATGAAAGGAAAGAGGATGAGGGAGAGCATCATCCTGCAAAAGGACAGATAGTCAAGAAAGTGTGCTTGTTGATTTATACGGGACAGACTTAAGCACGTCAGAAGCTAACGGTAAGAGCCAGTGGCAAGGGAGTGATGGGTGATTTATCTGGGTGACTGGTAGCTCCTATTCTATTCGGGATAAGAGACCTTGAGTTCTTTTTATTTAAATAACATGGCATTTCTGCCCTGGATAAACTTATTTTTCTCAGTTCTTTCCCTTTATGTCTTACAGAACTTTTGTTACATGGTTTAAAGTAAAAAATAAATTATATGAGAACAAAATAAATTATTCTAGAGCCTTATTATGATAATGCCTCGATTAACAAAAAATCAGTTAACTTATTAACCCATATTTTTTTCTACACTTTTCCTTTTATAGAATGGAAGTATGTGGAGGTGGGTGATTAAAATTTTAATTGAAAACCTACTTCAGCCGCAGACAGGCAATCAGTAAGCATTTATTATGTGCTTCTCTCCCCAAACTATGATGATGTGTTCCAGAGTTTCTGCAAAGTATTATAACACATGGTCTTATTGTCACGAAGTTTGCAATCTGTGGATATAAAACTACACACATGAACATATAGTGAATGGTGTGACAGTATGAATGATAAACACCAAAATGAATGATACAGATTAAATGCAGTAGGAATTTAGAAAAAGCAGCTAACACTGAGTTGAGTGTTCACAGATAACTCCTTGGACAAGATGGAATTTATGTAAATCCTTAGGCTGGGTAGATGTGAAGATAGAGAAAAAGGCATTTTGGCTGGAATGGAAGTAGTACTTATTCATGAATTAGGAACTACTATTTTTTGGTGATATACTAGAT
Source organism: Globicephala melas (assembly GCF_963455315.2). NCBI lineage: Eukaryota > Metazoa > Chordata > Mammalia > Artiodactyla > Delphinidae > Globicephala > Globicephala melas. Next base: position 70,357,880 of record NC_083323.1, on the reverse strand, counting down.
GTTTTAATAAGCAGAATCATAATTCATTCAATAATTTGTGAAGGTGAGTAGGAACAGGACTGAGTATACCATAGATTAGAGGGTTAATGGTTTGGTTAGGACATTAGTTAGCCAAAAAGCTCTCTTGTCCTCTCTCTCTTTAATGGTTTATTTTTTGTTCTCCTTGCCATCTGAGTTCCCGGTTGGGGAATTCCCCCCACGTGGGCATTGGTAGCAAGCAGACTTACTTCTCACTCTATAACTTGGAAAGTCCAGATACTTGCACCTTACCCTTACACCAAAAGATTGGGCACAGACATAGGTTTGTCCAAGCAGAAGGCTCATCTGGGACTTGGGATCCGAAACAGACACCTTTGTAATGAGGTATCCATTCTGGTAGTAGAAGTGGCCACATCCATTTTCTGTGGCAGCAATGGCAGTGTACCCAGTGTTGACATCAGCAGTGTTGGTGACAGGAGTGGCAAGCTATGGCATCCAGTGGTCAATGGTGGAAGCAGCAGTGTCCTCACCAGAATAGTTCAGTGGCATGATTTGGAGCTGGTTTGGGCTGCCTGGCCTCTCCTCTTCATTTCCTTTTTTTGAGCCAGGTTCTTAGGTCTCCTCAACTATTACATGAGCAACCCAATGAGTCTTCTAACAAATGCCTTTCTACTTTAAGTAGTTAGAGTAGTTTTTATGATGCTTAAAACTAAGAATTATGACAAGTGGAAGAGTTTAGGGTAAAATTATGAGAGCTCTTAATGTCAGCCTAAGGAATTTAAACTTTATAGGAAATTCCCAGTGTTAAATGGTTTTGAGCAGTAGGATGGCATTACCTACTAAATGATGCTTTATGAAGATTAATGTCAGTGTTATGTAGGTTGAATAATTTGAGAGAGAGAGACTATAGCTGGAAAGGTAATATAGGAGAGATGGGTCATATTAACAAGGGAGCTGGTTTTCATGGAAAGAAGTTAAACAGGTTGAATTTGAGTAGATGCAACAAATATGTAATTAGGCAATAACAATATGGGACTGGGCATAGATTAGAAAAGTGAGTCAAAAGTTTAATAATATAATAATGTGTGTGTTACTGTTCTAAGTAAAGAGATTATTGCTCTGATAAAGAATTATAGAGATTATTGCTCTGATAAAGAATTATAGAGCTCTATAAAGAATTATAGAGATTATTGCTCTGATAAAGAATTATAGAGCTCTATAAAGAATTATAGAGCTCTAATTATAAAACTCTGATAAAGAATTATAGGGCTTCTGTATAAGCTACTCTGACATGCCTGAGGGCTAACACATGGACCACACACAGGGACAGTGGTTCATTCTGACAGTGGTTCTCTGTTTTTGGCTTTGCCTCACTTGCAATATGTATTTGAATCTGGCGGCAGGAGACACGTGTCCATTAAGAAAGATGAGTAAATAAGCCCCTCCCCCTGCAGTCCCGTACACTACTCCAAATAAGTTTACGTAGGAGTCTCTTTTTTAGACAGTGAAAAAAAAAAAAAGACAGAAACAAATACTGACTATCCTTATGTTATGGGCTGATAGAAAGAAAATGAATTCATAAAAAAAGAACAAGAATAATCATCCAAGAAGCATCAGGTTTGCCAGAACCCTTGGCAGCCGAATTCCACCTGTTTTCATATCTAGAAGCCTACTCAGAAAGTGAGACAGGGTTTTATAAAGAGTATGAAATATCAGACTTAAAATGATTCATTTATTTTGCATCTAAAATCCTTGCACTACTGAATAGGAGCTTTAACCCCTTTCAGTTAGGATATTAAAGGATGACACTGCTCATAAAGGATACTCTTCCATAGAACTCTAGTTAAAAAAAAATTCAAAAACACAACTTTCTGGCTCTTCCAGAACAAAGGGCAAGTGACCAGCATACCATTAAAAAGACTTCAAGATGTATTGCCCCATTACTGTAATATAGTAAATTGAAAACTAGATAAATTCCATGTTAGTAGGTGCAAAGCACAGAGAGTGGTGGGAAAAAGCACCATACTATATAGTCAAGAGTCTTGTTTTCTACCAGTTGTTTGCTCTGAAGATTCTCTTGCCTTTTCTCTGCCTCAGTTTTCTTCTCTCATAAGTGATGAGGTCACAGAGGGCCTTTGGGGAAAAGATTGAGAAATTGAAAGAAAATAAAATTGGCTACAAGAGGGAATGAACAGATGATGCTGCAAGATGAAACTGCAGCCTTCAGAGCAGAAGTTGAGAACAGTTGCTACTTTGCTTAAAGGTCATTGCTCATATTCCAATAGGAATGTGTGGCGATGGCACATCGAGAACCTGTTGTCTTTGTCTAGGGTGGGCCCTACCCTTTTCTAGCAGTTATCTGTTTACCTTTTAATACAATTAGGCAGACCAGACTGGTATTTAGTCTTGTCCTGACAACAGCAAATTAGGCTTAACTCTTTAATTACAATGAGAAGGAAATCACCTTTCTGATATCCTTCAATTAGTTCAAGCAGCTGTTAAGTTATAATTAAAATTTCACATGGATCATTTGAGTTCTTGGAATGTTTCCATTTAATAACAAAACATTTGCATATATGCATTCAGTTTTCAACAACCTTTTCAAATCTGTCAATGGTAAACCAAGAACATTGATACAGTCTTAAACAAAATCTTTGTAGTCTTGTAAGCAGACAGCTGGGTCCTACAAAATGAAGAATGGAAATGGAAGAAGGTGATCAAAAAATATTAGTGCCTCCAAGTTTTCTGGAGCTTGTACAGGGAGTTAAACTTTTGCTTAATTCATAGTTATCCAAGAGGGGAGAAAAACGCTAACCAGGAGAGTGTGGTTACTTGGTGCTTAACAAATGAATTTGCATTACATGCATCCCATTATTCAGTACAACAGTCATCCCACGATGTCTTTACAACTGGATTCTTGCCTCTATAGACTTTCAAAAATATAAATGTGAGGGAGAAAATTACATGCGAAAATTCAAATATCTCTTTTGTTTTGTTTCTATTCTGAGAATTTAGTTCACTAAAATAATTACTCTCTTTGAGTTGCTCTGGCCAAGATCTCTGATACAGCTATGGATTCAACAATGTATGTAAGAAGAAGATGGAAGAATAAACATATATTAAACATGCTTAAAATTTATATTTTAGATATCTTTGAAACACTAAATGCTGGATAAATTAAACTGAATCCAGTTGAAGCATCATAGGAATATTTTTTAAATTATGTTTAAAAATTTGAATTTATGACAACTGAATGGCAGAAAACTGATTAAAACAAGAGGACATAAAACTTTTCTCTATTTTTTTAGATATAATTTGTATTTTCTATTCTCTAACATTGGTAGGAGGACGTGATAAAAAATTTTGTAGGCTAATAACAATGTTGGGCAGTGATAGCTTTTAGAATCTATGGCCAAGACCCAAAAGCTATTTTTAATAAGCCAGGATTCTATTCATGCTTACTCATTAATAACCTATATCGACAAGTAGAATTCTATATTGGCTAAGGACCTAATGATGTCTTCCCAACCATCAGTCTGTAATGTATATGATTGAATTTCAACCACCAAGATAACTGTGTCCCTGGGAATTAAAGAATGCATGTAGAGAAAGCAAAGAGATGAAGGAGCAATGTCTGCTATCACAATTGCACCAGTGTGCACACTTTGGGGGTACCAGCTGTTATCTGCACATTTTCCATCTGCCTTTACTAATTTTATTATGACCTTTTAGAACTGACTTCATCTGGTAGAGAGTTGGCTCTAACACCTTAACTTAGTCAATTTTATCCTTGAACAACTAAAGGGAAGAATGAGTAACAAGTGGGAGTCTATTCAGGAAAATGTTCCAAAGTAATATCTCATTATTCTTTTGTTAGGAAATAATGTTGTTGAGTGATTTTAAGATTCAGCTCAAATACTTAGGATTACCAATTGGCAAATCCACAGGTTACCTTAGGGAATCAGGGTGAGAGCTAAACTCTCAAGCAGTTTTCTGTTCAGGATTCTTTGGAAAATGTTTGTTAAAGGGTTTTTACATTTTATGCAGATGAAAAACAGAACCCTAAAAGGTAATTTCATTTATTCTGACTCCAAATCTAGAAAGATTTACATTAACTTTTCTCTCCCCAACTTCTCCCTCTCATACATACACACACACACGCAGACACACACACACTCACCCTCTAGACTAATATCAAGGTGTTTAGAGCACTTGCTGTGTGCTCTAGTTCACTTACTGTGAACAAACCACTTTATTCATCCCAGCAACCCAACAAGCTAGTTTATATTACTGTACACATCATACATAAGAGAAAACTGAAGCCATAAAAGGTTGAATCTATGAACTTAAATCTACATGTGTTTTATTCTAAAGCCCATTCTCTGTTCTCCTAACCAGAATGGTATTATATTCATTTACTCATTATTTTGACAAGTTAGCATCTACTTGATCTCAAACTTTTCTAGAATCTAGGAATACAAAGGTGAGCGAAATGTACATGGACCCTGTCCTCAAGGTTTGACAATATGTGAATAGTGTTCTCCTTGTAAATTGATCAGATGTTGATGAGTAATTTCTGCACATTCATAGGCTTTAGTCCTAAGCATATGCTGCATGTGGTGTGTAAGGATGTTGCTGAGGCTGGCAACAATGCTGGGAACTTTCTGAATTCTGTAAGGCAATATGTAGAGTTCACTCTTTGGTGGCCGTTTTAGCCTTGGCTGGCTGTTTGGGTAGTAGCAATAGCCATGCAACCATAGAAATGTTTCAGGACCCAGCCATTAGACACAGGATCAGTTTCTGAGTTGCTCTTAGGATTTCCCTCAGTTGTCTAACAATCTGCATTCCACGTAGCCACCCTTTAAGGGAGGAATACCCTCTCTAGTTCCTGGTAAGCTACAGGCTGCATGAAACCCAAGAGGAAAGTTTTGATGTCTTTTGCTCCCACCAAGATAAAGGATGATACTTTTACCCTGACCCAGGCCTTGGGGGCAATCAGGAGGAAGGGAAGATGTGAAATAGCAGGGATCCAGATCTGTAAAAGTTCTGTTCTGAACAATGTGAATTTGCTGATTTGTGGTAATGCCTCAGATGGAGGCATGGTAATCTCAGAGGAGCTCCATCGGTAGGATTTGATAATGAAGAGTCTGGGAAATAGCACAAAGAGGCAAAAAGCACAGCCTCTGAATTATAGCTGTTTGCATACCATTTTTATTCCAGCTATTTGTTACCAGCTGCCACTTCCATCCAGTTATATATGCTGAATAGAAGAATTATATTTAGGATTGCCAGAACTCATATACAATTCTGTGACATAGGAAGAGAGTCTTCTGATTAAACACTCTATTCCAGTGTGTAACCAACAATTTTCCTAATTATTCTTCTTATTAAAAACATTATTATTATTATTATTATTCTTTTATTGAGGTTTTAAAATGTGCCAGGTAGTATCCCAGGCAATCCCCGTACACTCCATCCTCACACCCACTCACTTTTCTCCATTGTGTGGATGAGGAAACTCAAGCTGGGAGAGGTTGACTGACTTGCAAATCTCCCTCTCAGGAAGACTGTCCTGCCCCAGCTGCTGTAGGTCACCCATATGTGGAAACTGCATGTTCTCATTTATGGATTTGCTTATGTTTTTGTTAAGTTATATTTCTATGTTATATGTTTCTTATGTTTTTCTTTGACTCTAAGGCACAGATCCATGGGTTAGCATATTTTGTGTAGGTATATTTATCTTCTAGTTGTATGAGGGATTTTAATGCTAATTTACAGATTGTGAGCACATATCAAAGTGAGGTTATAATTTTGTCTTTTACAAATAGCCACTCAGTAGAGATTTTTTTCTTCTGGGTTTCATTACTTAATAGTTCTCAAATAACTATGCCTTTAATTATTTAATTAATTTAAATTATTTAATTTAGTAATGGAGGCTCTGGGATTGATTTTTCTAAAAAAGTTTAGAGCATTGAACTAAATGGTGGTCCTTTAATGATACTACCTAAGACCTTTCTATCCCTCTCTAGTGGTTATTTATATTTTACTGATAACTAGGTGACATCACAAATCTGTCAATATCTCTGAGCTACATTTCTTATACAGAATAATGTTCCTGCTACTTTCTTCAAAGACATTTTCAATCACCAAATCTCTAAAGTATTTTTTTAATTCTTTGAAGGAGGGACTGGTTAACTGTATTTTGGTGGAGAAGAATTTGGAAATGAAATTGGAAGACTAGAAATCTATTAAATATCTACTTTAGGTTAGAAATGGGACACTTCCATATTCAAATTGCTACATTTATATCTAAAATAAATACACACACACACACACACACACACACACACACACACACGTTCCTAATACCTTTTTAGTTCTGTCTTCAAAAAGGCAATCTGTTATAAGCAATTCTCATTTGGGGTTAATAAACCAAACATTTGTCAAGCTAGGACCTATTGCAACTTAAGACTAACAGTTAAAATATAGTATAAGGTATTTTGCTTTGTGCGATAGGTTTCTCCCAGAAGCTTTGTGTGACCATTAAAAAAACAAATCATTTCTAAGAAGCAGCCGTGGATTTTGCTCTCTAAAGGAATATTTGATAAAGATTTCCATGGGGAATAATCAACACATGCCTGCACACTGGTACTTTCTAGGTCTACTGCCTTTTGGCATTTATTGTAAGCATCATTCAATATGACAATTACTATATTTGGTTAATACTTAATATGGTGTATGTTTCCTACTGAGATGATTAACTCAATAAACATAAAAACTATGTCATACTTCTTTATATTACCATACAATATCTAGTATAGAGCTAAACATATCAAAACATTATAATAAATATTTACAGGATTGTATAAATTTATATTAGAAATGTGATATATTTTGCTTAAAGCAAGAAATGTCTGTAAATAATACAGTTATTCTAATGGTGCTGTATATTTCATATAGCTGCTAAATAATACATTTAAATACCTTTCAGGCAATGTTAGATACAGGCCTCCATCTTTCATGTTCATTAGCTATCATCTGGGAAACCTTATAGCGGAATCTTATGCAGAAGTCTGGGCCCCAGTCTCCGAGATTCAGTTCCAGCATACTGGGCGTAAGTCATAGGCATCTTTGCTTTTAAAAACACCACAAGTGATACTAAGGTACAGCCAAAGTCGAAAGCCACTAGTATAAGGTGACTACAAAGAATTCTACAGAACTTGTCCTAAGACAGCATAGTGAGTTATAAGCTTATTTGGTTAAAAAATTAATGAATAACTGACTTGCTTTTTATACATTTTTCATAAACTGAATAGACTAAAGGCATAATTGTCACATTAGTAGACTACTTGAAAGAGGCTTGCTTAAAAATTACTCTTATGCATATGATAGACCATCAAAGACATGGAAGGTATGCAAAAGGCGACATCTGAAATATCTCATGTCCATTGATGATTATCTCCCTTATGTTACACAAGGTCTTCTACCTAACTTCAGGGTCAGAAAATTAAAACAAAACAAAAAAAGTGTTGATTTTTCCAAAGAATTATTTATATACCTAAATATGTATGTAACATATATCTACATATATGTAGATATATAATATGTACTAACACATATATTTATATGTTAAGGACTTTCAAGCATCTTACACAGGTTTTTCTTTGACTGTAAAGCATAGGGTATTTTGTTTGGTGTGGATACTTTCCTCTTTCAGTTGCATGAGAAATTTGCATGCTACTCTACAGGTTTGCATACTAGTGTACGGTTTATTAAGTTTTTAATAATTTATTTATTTATTATTTTATTTTATTTATTTTTGACTGCGTTGGGTCTTCATTGCTGCACGCGGGCTTTCTCATTGCGGTGGCTTCTCTTGTTGCTGAGCACGAGCCCTAGGCACGTGGGCTTCAGTAGTTGTGACACGCAGGCTTCAGTAGTTGTGGATCGCAGGCTCAGTAATTGTGGCTCACAGGCTTAGTTGCTCCACAGCATGTGGGATCTTCCTGGACCAGGGCTTGAACCCGTGTCCCCTGCATTGGCAGGCAGATTCTTAACCACTGTGACACCAGGGAAGCCCCGGTTTACTAATTTTGTCTTTCAAGAATAATCACTCAGGGCTTCCCTGGTGGCGCAGTGGTTGAGAGTCCGCCTGCCGATGCAGGGGACACGGGTTCGTGCCCCGGTCCGGGAAAATCCCACATGCCGCAGAGCGGCTGGGCCCGTGAGTCATGGCCGCTGAGCCTGCTCAGCGGAGCCTGTGCTCCGAAACGGGAAAGGCCACAACAGTGAGAGGCCTGCAAGCCGCAAAAAAAAAAAAAAAGAATAATCACTCAGTAGGGAAAAAGGTACATAACAAAAGTGTATAAATAATGAACAAATTATAGAATTCACTTTAAGTAACCTCATTCTGAAATTTAGGTGTTATTCCATTTAATTTTTTTTATTCCATTTAATTTTAATGGGAAGTCATTGGACATGCTAATGAAATATACTGGCAAGGTTTCCTTCTAATATAATAGAGCAAAACGGCAAAATTTCTGCATAAACTTCACTTTTCATTTTTACTCAAGACAGGCAAAAGAGGGGACTTGTCTGTGAATTGGTATTGAGCTTGCTTGTTATGAGTTATGGATGTTTTAGCAATAAAATTTGACTCTCTGGAACGAATGGATGTTCAAACCTGATTTTATTAGTGTGGTTGAACATTGTGGAACTAAAACAAGGAAATTTCTGCATATTGCCACAATTTGAGGCCACATGGATCATAAACTTTTCTATTTATATTTCACTCATGGACGTAAATGGAATTTTCTCATCAGGAAAAGAAGGGAAGCAAGGAATACACAACTTTAGTTTAGAAACTGTACATCTTGTTGCTGAATGTCAGATAAAGGTGAAACTTTTAAATCGGAGGCTCCTTGATTTAGTATCTTTAATGTGCAAAGGAAGGGATGTGCAGGGTGCATCATTAATGTGACAGGGTGAAGGGGCAACACGTTTCTTCTGTTGCTCTGGGAAGAGGATGGATCTGGCTCAACTCTGATGTCAGAACCTCCATCACCTTTCTCACAGATGATGTAGATTTTAATTGTATTCGGGGCTGACTCACATCGCACCAGCTCCTGTGTGACATTGAGATAGATGAAGCCATTTGTTGGCATTATCAGAGCCAGCTGTGTGCTTGGCTGCAGCTACAGTAGGCATTTTATCTCATGCATAATCCTCTCATTGAGAGGGGATCACAAGTATCTGAACCATATGGCAAATAATTTTATTATGATCAAAAAAGGACTCTTGAAGCTAGTTAAACAGAAGAGTCCTTGAAATTCAATCAGAAGTTTTATTTTCACGTCGTACCATCTTCCTAAATTAATTGTTAGTACTGCCACAATAAATAGAACCAAGACTCCCCCCAGCCCCTGCAAAGAGAGAATAAACTTAAAAATTACTTTATTTCACCTGCAATTTTTTTAGTCTTCTTAATCTTGGAGAATTTACTTGGATTTAGAGCATAGAATCTGGATTTCTAAAAGTGAAGGCAGCTTCTGATTTAAAATAATAATAAAAGTTGTAATGATAATGATAATAATATTACTAGCTCTTCAAATACGAGAACCTCATACCAAATGAGACAAGCTTGAATTCATATCCTCAGTGCTGCTATCCTAACAGCCACATAAGATGGAGTTTATTTTTTCTTTAGGGGAAGTCAAGTTTTAAAAGAAAGAAAATGTTCTTTCTCAGGGTTGCCTAATGATCCTGTAAGTTTAGCGTACATCTTCAAAGGAAAGAAGCAAACTTGTCTTTTCCACATGGTGGGATTTCCTGCACATTGTCAAGGAGATGCATGGGTCTCCATAGCGAAGGAGTGTCATCCACCGCCCTTCTGTCCAGGGAAGTGATGGGAAGCAGCTGTTACAGGACAGGCTGGGCTCTGCTTAGGGGGAATTGTGTGAGGCTGTGGGAAGCACTTTAGCTGTTGCATCAAGAACAAGAACTGCTTCCAGCTGTCATATTCCTACGTTAATTATGACTTTTATTAATCACAAAGGATGTTTCAGAACTCTAGTTCAAATGTTACAAAGCCATAAAACAGCTACTTGCCTAATCTTACCTTGTGTATGGTATGTATGTTCTGTTCTTTTATTATGGCCTTCCTTTCCAGAGGAAAGTGTGTAAGGTTTGGGCCTTAGGGCACCTGTTAGTGATGTAAACGTATTATCAGCAACTGCCACACCACAGTCTGAGAACATAAAGTATCACAAGGTCCAAATGGCAACAGCTGCCTTATCTGGAGACTAGTCTTTTATCTGATATTTTATTGACAAACAATAAAGCTAGTGATTGGATTGGGAGTGGAATAGAGCCACCTAATTTATAGGAACCTTAATTTTCTACTACTACATGCCTGAAGCAGCTTTTTGTTCTTATCACCCCTTCATGACTAAATCAGAGTATCTGTCTGAACTGTTCAAGTGGTTTAAAATATGTCTTTTCCTCTTCATTGTTTAAGAGCATGTTTCAAAAACATGCAATTATTGTGAATTATGACAGTAATTCCTTAAAAAGACAAAAAACAAAAACACAAAAAAACAGCACCATGCGATCCTGATTGTAAAGCCAGGATACATTTGTCTGGGAAGCTTTCCCAAGTCCTTGTTCCCAACTAAGGGATGTGCACCAGAGCTGGTAGAAAAAGCCGGCAGAAAAGCAAGACTACGAGTTTCCAGTAACTGCCAGAGGCAGGCTTTCCACCCCAAGAAAGTGGTCAAGATGTATATCTCCTCATTCTTCCAACTCCTTTATCAACTTAGCAATTTAAAAAAAGAGGGAAAAAGAAAAAATGATCACATTGGGCCCTTAATCCACTTGCCTACTATTGAAGTGATGTTATAAGCTCAGGCCTACATTTTCTGAGGTCTCCCCAGTCCCTGTCATGATACGAGGAAGATCATGGAGATTTGATTGCTCTACAGCAAAGAAAAGGCATTTGGGGCCTTATGGTTTCACCCAAATGAACTTTGTTACTATGGAACATCCACTGTATTCTCTGGCTAAATGAAATGTATGATTGTGTCTGGGATAATCCTGGTGCTTTTTAAGTGTTTTGTTTTTTTCCCCCTCAGAAACAATTTACACAGTGTTGAGCGATCATTATCCACTACATGCTTTCCAAAAGTTTTCGCTAAGTATGTAGCGAAAATACTACATACTTCACAGAGATTTCGCTGGCAATGAAGGCTGTGGATAAATAATGGATGAAGAGGGGTGACAGGGCCTGAGCACTGGGGACTTGACAGATTATCCTGTGATGTATTACAATTAGATATGCATCTGTGTCACTTCATTTATTCAACTAGGAAGAGTACATAACTCTTTGAAGGTAGATTTATTAAAAGCTTTAGTCATGTCTTTTCAAAATTTAAAACTGATTTCTGAGCATCTCTAACAGCTTTCTAAATCACCTACCCTTTATGTTTTTTTTTAAGTTGGAATTTTTTGAAAATCTTTACTAACTAGGTCAAATTTTTGATTGTATATTTTATTTGTGCTCAAGGCAGTTGTTGATGACAGATCACCTTGTCACCAGCTGGTCAACAGACCGAATGGGCCTTTGGGAAGAAAGAGCATAGGATTGTTGTATGGGAACCATAGGTGCTGATCAATGGCAAAAAATAGACATCATAATAAAGAGCAGTTTTTTCCATTAGAAATTTTGTATGCATGCTTTCCAAGTAGGCATTGGCTTATTCTTTTTGCAAAAGAGATGCCAGCGGGGGGGGGGAAGAAATATAAATCCTGGATGTTAAGAAGCACTTATAAATGGAACCCTCTTTCCAAATTATACAAATGAAGTTTTTCTAGCCCCCTAGGGTGAAGTATGTAAATTAACAATGACCCACGTGCTTAGGCCCTGAAATTGTGAGGGCAGCTGAAACTGATCAGGATTTTAAATGTGTTACTTCTTGTCTCTGTTTCACATATTTTTTGCTTGAAAACTTAGATCTGTGCCAGATGTTTCTGTTCTCTTAGAGCTCAGTGATATGAGAAATAGCAGAAGATATTGGGAATGGCTAACAAGAGAAAAATTGCTATTTTTAAATGTGAGTGAGGCCCATGCTGATTTACGGTTATGGACCCAGTTTCTAGCAAATCGTTTTTCTAGTTTATCCTAGATCTTGTTAAATCAGGCCATTGAGAACTTAAGTATGCATAAGCACACATCATTTCTGCTACTATAGTGTATTTTTAAATTGCCTTTAAATAGATATTTCTAAAATAATCTATGATTGCAAAAACTCCCAACCTCTTTGGCCAGATTGAACCTCACCTTTGAGAAATTTAACTCTCAAATTCTTAACTTGATGAGGCCTTCTTGAATAACCTATCATTAAAAAATAAATTATGTGGATGCCCTCTGAATGTTTATTTTTTGGCAAAGTGTATTGTGTGACAGACAGTAAGTGGTTAGAAAAACAGAAGGAACCCAGAATTATCAAAACTTCCCCTTCCCCCTTTTAGCCCAAATCAGTCTCTCCAGGGGTCTGAATAAACAAACATGCTTGTCACTGTAGGACAACTTTTTCATTCTTCAGATAAGGGCAGCTCAGTTTGTGGTCAAATTATACTAGTAGCAAAACTGATCAGAGCAAACAAGGTTTCTGAGGATTCACTCACTCCTGTAAAAGCTGATTATAATTGATGAACGACCAGCTTGCTAGACCCTGACAGGCTGGTTGCCTGGCCTTTGCTCTCTGCCAGTTCAAGCCTTACAAGTGTGAAATAGCCAATTACTGGAATACCTATTGAAAGTAATAGGCCAATGAGCAAATTGCTTCTGTGGGACACCGTGGCAGTGTAGATGGAAGGAGGCCAAAATAAAGTTCTGCTCTGAGCAGCTGCTCCCAACACAGATTGCTAATACTATTGGATGACCAAGAGATGAGAGCAAGGTATTTTCCCATTCAAACTGCAAGTGTCCTGCCTTGTATTGACTTAAAGTTTATGATGCATGATACCATCTTGTTACCCAGGTCCTAATTTGCTGAAATAAATCCTCCTTTTAAAAGGTAGTTAAATAGGTAATAAGGATAGTCATGGCCATAGATTTTGTGCAAAAACATTAAATACAATTTTTGCAGGGAATGAAAAGTCATATCGTGTGCAGAGTGTTAATACTTGCCAGCCATTTGCTATTGACAGAACAATTTATCTTGATAAAGGACAGTGAAAAATTCCAATCTATTCACTGACATCATATTATCAGCAGTAATATATGACTGCATCTAAATATAAGGTTGAGATCTGATACAGTTGAGAAGTTCCTGGTAATTTTCCTGTAAATATATTGTGTACTGGACAATGAACAAATGACATATTTACCATGTAATTCGATAACCTATTTTTATGTGAAATTTTACGTTTTTCTGTGTTTAATGGAATATACGATAGTATTTCCTTTTCAAGGTAACCTGTTTCCTTAGTAAGACTTTAGCAATAAAATGGGTATTACTGGGTTTGATAGAGAAGAAAGGATAGGCAAAGAAAGGTTAATTCTAAACATCTGCACAATAAGCCCTTTCAGTATTTACTACCATAAGAAAATTACCTTAATATTTATTATAATTTTTAATTACATTGCAATTATTACTATATATATGTATATCTTTTGTGATATTAGGAAATTATGAACTGTTTTTGAAATAAATGTTTCTTTTCAAAATGCTCTAGCATAAGTCTGAATTATTTGAAATGTGCCGGAGTGGGTCAGAATGCAGTAAGGTCAAGGTGGGGTGACGTGGAGCGTGAATGGTGCTGGGAAAGGTGATTTAGACCTATGTGGAGCTATTTGAGCTCCATTTCTCCCTAGGTTAGAAGGCATGCAAATTCAGCTCAGCAAGATGAGAAGAGGCAGAAGCGTAGACACACACAAATCACCTCTATGTTCCTACGTACAACTTTGCCCCTACATCCCTGAGTACACATGAGTCTCAAATAAGGAAGACTCAAGTCCATCATTGCTTAAGATATGAATCTTGAATTTATTAGTAAAAAATGCTACATTTGCTCGCAAGCCTCTGTAAACTTCCACAGTGTCTCATCAGTGCCTTTTCCTCTTTCTATTTGTCTTTTATGAACACTTTCACAAAAGAAATGAAAATTTGCTGTTATTGACATAAAATAGCTTGTGTGTATGTAATATGGGTGAATATGTGTCTTCCTTTCCTTATCACTGTGGGAAAATCCGAAGAATTTATTATTTTTAATATATGTCTTGCCTGTTTTCAAGAGGATTTGAGGAACCTACAAACTATTGTGTTGGCCCAAAAGTTCATTCGGGTTTTTCCGTAGGATGTTACAGAAAAATCCAAACAAACTTTTTGGCCAACCCAATAAATTAAATCATAATATAAAATCTCTTATTTGGGTATTGAAAACAAATAAAAACAAGAAAAAAAATCCCAAAGCAAGTCCATGAGGCAGAAGGGATGAGTGATACCAAGCCATTGAGAGGAATGTTTCACCATAATTGGCAGTGAGTTTGTGCTTGCTAAGACAACAGAAGAAACCTGTACACACCATAGTGCAGGGAAAAAGTAAGGTGCCTTCTTTTTCTAATATTCTAATAGTCACTGTAAGCACTTAAACTGCCTCCTGATCTAATAAACAAGACGCTCAGTTTCCGACTTTCTCTCTCTCCTCTTGAGAAAAAAAAAAAAGTCAAAAAGCCCAATCCCACTTTTAAAAAGAAGGTGAAGGAGGAAGGGAGATCTGAAGAGTCAGATCCACACTCACCATTTGACTGCTTTTACTTCTGTCTGCCACAAGGTGTCACTGTTGAAAACAGGACCTGCACAGCTTGTTGTCTCCCTGTCCAGAGCTGTGGTTACATTCTTGTCGGTCCATATCCCTGTGCAGGACACAATGGCTTCCCTGGAAAAGATAGTCTCACTCCATCCAGCACTTTCCACTCTTGAGTTTATGCTTCTAACTCAACCATTTCCCCCCAAGCACACCAACAGTGCCCAGAGACAGGATAAGAAAGGGCTTCAGACTCATGCTACATGAGACAGCTAGAATATCGTACCTTCCTCAATGAGTTGTACAAGGGTAAGTATTTGGTGAGGTCTAATGAGTTATATGCACACACATACACTCACACACTTAGAACAGAGGCTACTAGCTGTTATAATTATTATTCAAAGAACTCAGTGCAAGACCACCTTGAAGTTGAGCACAGGGCCTGGTCCAGCCTTCTTTCTTTCCTTACCTGCAAGTTTTCTTTAGAGGCTTTTGGCATCTTTCTTGTCTGCAGATTTCAGTTGTATTATCTCAATCCATTCAAAAGATTTTAATAATATTAGTCCTTAAAAAGGAAGGCGAGCTGTTTACCTTTTCCATCCAGGTGCTTCTGTATTTTCTCATCTTCTCTCCGGTGGATGGTAATATAATTGAGGGCAAGGGGCTGCTCTTGTCCAGAATGTAGAGCCCCCTTTTCCTGGGTGTTTTTCTGGGACATAGAAGCCAGATGGCATATATTTATATAACTGAGAGAGGTTACTCCAGATTGAATTACCAATCTCTCAGATAACTTTCTATTTTGACTTTAAAGAAAGCCAGCTAACCGATTTCAAGTATCAGTGTCTCTTGCTAAAAAAAATACTACCCATATTGTATTCACTTCCTGTTATGAGAAAATTTTCTGCAAAGATAATTCTTTTCTTGTAGTTAGATAATTATTAACGTGTCATATAAAAAGGATATTGAGTAATCTAATGACTCTGTCTTTATTATGGCCTATGATATGAAATTTGTAGAGAAGGGAAAATAATGTTTCTAGATATTATAAACAAGACTTCGTTTTATCTTCACAACCCTCAAGGGAAGTTGTATTATCTTGGTATTTCAGATTAGGAATCCATGTTCAAAGAGTTTATGTTAAATGCTCAGAAATCACATTGACCAAAGTAGCTTGTACTTGTGGAAACCAGAACTTAAACACAGGTCACTGAATAATTTTCATAAATGGATTTTATATACAATGAATTTTGCTGAAATCTTTTAATAATCTGTGAATTTATAGATTCTTTTGGATTTTTCATTCATACAATTATACTGTCTGCAAATAATGAGATTTTTGTTTCTCCCTTTCCAATTATTTTCCCTCATATATTTTTCTTTTTTACTGCACTGGCTAGGGCTTCTAGTGCAGTGTTAAATACTTTACAATTACAAAAGTAATGACAAACATCCCTTTTTTATTCTTGATTTTAAAGAAAAACCTTTCAGCTTTCAACACTTTAATTCTAAAAATATGTGCTGTTTATTTTCACAGCTAAGGAACTTATATTTTTTCCTCTTTTTAAAAGATTTTTTAATACAAATGAACATTGATTTTTATTTAAAGAATTTTATTATCCATTGAAATTAGCATGTAGTTTTACAATATTAACTTGCTAATAGTGGATATTATGTTAAAAGATCATTCTAATGTTAAATCAATTTGCATTTCAAGGGTAGACACTACTTGTTCATAATCTATAACTTTTTATGCATGTCCAGGCTTGCTTTTTTTTTCTTGAATTTTATTTTATTTATTATTTTTTATACAGCAGATTCTTATTAGTTATCTATTTTATACATATTAGTGTATATATGTCAATCCCAATGTCCAGGTTTGCTTTTGGTATCAGGTTGTGCTAGACTATCTATTTTCTGCACCAGTTTGTTAGAGATGGAGATTACCATCTTTGTTAAAAAAAAAAAAAAAAAAAAAGTTCATGTAAAACTGGGGCTGGTGATGTTTGAGGGTTTTTTCCTATCTACTGATTCGATTTTTTCATCTTTATAGTCTTAGTTAACATTTCTACTTGCTGTTAAGCCAATCTAAGTGATTCATAGTTTCATTTCTTCAAGAATATGTCCACTATTTACAGTGCCTATACTGAACTGGTGTTTGTAAAATAACTACTCTATTAATTGCAAATAGAAATGTCCCCATCTTCCTTTCTACCATTCTCTTTGTATTTTTCTTTTTTTCTAGTCCAATATCATCAACAGTTTGTCTTCTTTGCTAGTCTCTTCATACTATTTTTATTGAATACTTGTAATCTTTCTTTGTTTCCTGTTTCAATAATTTCTACTCTTTATTTTCCGCTAATTCTGTTTCTTTCAGGTTTACTTAGTGGTATTTTCCTTAATTCATAAGTTAAATACATATTCTGTATTAATTTTTCTTTCTTTTTCCCTGCTGTCTTTATATGCCTTTTAGACTATATATCTCCTTTTATATACTGCATTACCTGCATACCACATGCTTTAATATACAGAATTGTCATTGCTATGACAAGCAAATATTTATAATTTTTTATAATTATTTCTTCATCATGAAGTTTTAAGAAGTATGCTTTTCATGTCTCAAACTTATGAATTGTGCCCTCATCCATTCAGATTTATCACATTTTTGTCAAAAAACATGTTGCATGCTCTGTTGATTCGTCTATATTTATTGATAGCTACTTAATCACGAACGTAATGTACTTATAATCATTTGTGATTTTTTTAGTAAGTTTTAAAAGAATGTTTCTATAGTTTGGGGGTACAAAGTTATTTCTTTTTCCTTCTCATTTGTGTACATGTGAGCGTAAATATGTGTGTATGTGTATATAATATACATGCATATTCATATATATACATGTGTACATTCACACATACACACACATGCACTAATATGCACACACATATGGTAGCTCAAGCTTGTTAATTATGTAATTCTGCTTTGTATTATTCACACTACTTCTCTGTCTGTTTTCAGTGTCTTAGAATGGTATGGTAAGGTCTTACAGTATGATTGTGGATTTATTAATTCTTCCTTGCAATTCCCTTAAAATTTTCCTTTATGCCTCGTGAGGAGATGTGGTTAAGTGCACATATGATCAATATGGTTATCTTTTACTCTTGCACTGTTCATTTAATTTATAAATCAAATTGCCCTTTTTTGTTAATGACCTTTTACTTTAAAGTCTATTTTGTACGCAATCAATACTGTTGTATCAGTTCCCTTTCAGTTTTTATTTCACTCATATCTCTTTATTATTTCCTTTTCAGTCAAACTTCTTATATCATTGAGTCTTTAAGTGTGTATGCTCTAAACAATATATAGCTGGATTCTTATTTATTTTAAATCTAATTTCAGAATCCTGGTCTTTACTTTTTTATACTGTTTTAAAATTAAGTAAACCAAATGTCCAAAGCACAATTCTCAATGCTTTACATGTACTCACTCATTGAATATAACTATCTATCTTTTACAAATGATAAAATTTAAGACCCAGAGAAGTTAAGCAACTTGATTATCATCACACAGCTAGTTAGTGGTAGATGCTCCCTGCTCTAATCTCCTATGCATTGAACTAAAGAATGGCACAAGCAAATGGGCAACCGAGGTAAGGAATTGCAAATTCAGGGAAGAGAACTTCATTGAGTTTTGCTGAAACGGAAGGTTCTTTCATTCATTTGTCAAATATTTATTAAAGGCCAGTCCATATTCTCACCAAAATCTTGATTCTTCTTGGAGACCTACCTTGCACATTAGGCTTAGTCCTTATACAGAAGAGAATAGTGAGACTTTAAATTACCTGGTAAAGTTCACATAGGGAGTATCAACAGTCTCTTTACTTTTCAAAAGTGTACTTTTTCTGTTGTATTATTTGGCAGGTTTTTGGAAGCCTGGCCCAAAAGATTGGGGAATTTAGGTGTAAATATACTGTTTTTTTTTTTTTTTTAATACAAGCAATGTTTTTCTACAACTGGCCTTTTAATTCATATCTTCATTTATAGCTTTATGTAACAAAAGCATGTTAAGAAAAGGTGAACACTAAAGAATAATAAAAAGTACACAGTTCATTTGCTAACAAATGCATTTATCCTGACATTGAATGAAACTCTTCTTGTTCTATTGGTTGTCATTTTGTAAACAAACAAAAAAAAGTGATTCATAACCTTTTCTTCTCATCTTTCCTCATTGGAGTTTCCCCCCAGAAAGACAGTAAATGAGCACAATATATTCACTTAGGTCCAACCTAAGTGACTTCCATTTTAACATTGTGATTTTATAACTCATTGAGTGTAATGCATTGAGCCTCAAATATGACCCCTCAGGCGCCTGATTATGCCTTCAGACCCTCAGATGTGTGAGGCCAATCTGTGCCCTTCTGCTCTTTACAGCACCAAATGAGGACTTTTGGCACCCAGCTTGGAAATTTGGAGCACACTATTTATTCAGCTTTTGCTGTGTGGATACTCCAGAAATTTTCCTCCCTTCTGCCTAGGAAATAACTCCAGCAAAGCTGTTCTGTGGAGGCACTCTAGGGGAAAAAGGCAGAAAAGTGGGCTCTGAAAATACGCTGAGCATTTTAAAGTAGTTAGCTGATAGAAATAAACACTCTATATTTTATGATTAAAGCACCAACTGAAATATTTATGACCGTTCAGAATGCATTCATAAGCACCAAGTCACACTGAGTTTTCATGATTAGCAAAGATACATATTCCAGAAAACTTTGGAGCCCAAAAGGATCTGGGAAAACTCCCTCTCTTCCTTCAAGATCAGCTCAAATAATCCCTGCTCTATAAAATTGTCTCTTTTCACATGGATTAACCATTCTTTTATCAGTGTTTGCTATGTTTGTGTTATAATATTTGTTGTGTTGTATTATAGGTAAATATCTCCTCATAGACTTTAATTTTGCCTAGAATATATTGAGCTGATTACTGCTAGCTCAGTTTTAAAAAAGACTGATACATTCACCAAGATGTTACTTTATTTTCTGAAGGGTATTGGAGATGCATGGAAAAGTCTTTTTATGAAACAGGGTACTCAATTTCCAGTCATCAAAGTACCTCCTGGGAGGGTCCCTTAATAAACAGAGTGTTTCAAGTTGATGGAAGAATCAGAATTTTAAGTTATTAATATCAGTTTCAGCATGGGGACAGTTTTAAGGAATAGTTTTTCCAAGCTGTGGAAAGATATGGTAAGCATTTCCTGAGCCACTCACACCAGAATAAACAATTTTATTAACCCCAGAAGTAACCTTCTACTGACAGTGTTTTTCTCCCTTTAACAAGGCTGGATTTAACACTGCCAAAAACTTTCTTCTGGAGACTTCCTAGTTTTGGATTCAATATAGGTGAAATTAATACTGTCTTCAGAGAGAATTTAATAGTTCTGGATAATTTTAAGTTGTTAAATTTATTTTTCTAACTGTGTAAAATTAGTCTTGGAGGGGCCCTTATGTCCTTGCTCTTGGAGTAAGCTACTTCTGAAGACAGCTCATCCTAGCTACTGTTTATTACAACAGTTGACCCTTATTTCTTGGCTTGAGGGGCTTTTCCTTAGCACCTAAAATAGTTTATAGTAAAGGTAAAGAGAACAGGGACTGCTAAAGTGGATTAGAATCATACATCAAACTCAATTTTCTCACCTAAAAAAGGGAAATAGTAATACTAGAAGTAATAGCAACACTCAGCTCCAAAAGTTTCAGGAAGACTAAAGATGATGTGATATATCTAAGCACCTAAAATCCTGCCTGGTAAGTGTTCTTGTCATGCAACATACACCTGATTGCTTTAGAGCATCATTATGCATCTTACATTGATTGATTGATTGATTCATTCAGTCAGTCAGTCAGTCAGTCAGTCAATAGTGCCTATTTGATGCCGGACAAGATTATAACATTGATCCTACAGCATTTAAGAAATAAAAAGTACATTCTGTCAAAGAATTGTGCCCTACACTCTCTAAGAAAAATAGATATTTTTGGCTGGTAACCTGGGGATTGTTAAGAATTTCTGAGCCAAAAAAGGAAAAGCTTTTTTCATGTTTCCAAACTGATGATTCATGGGGCTCAGACCACACACATCCTTATAATTGGGCTAAGTAACATGTCATTATCCCTTTGATACTTGGGATACTCTTATCTCCCAGTAAGTTGTTTGATAAGAATAATATAACAGTGGTCTACAGTCAGTGAAAATTTACAAGCCCCTGTGGTGTAAGCAATTTCAGAAGCCAGTAAAACCAAATAACTGACACGAACAGCTTGGCAATAGTATTTACTGTCATTTATTTTAAAACAAAAGAAGAAGATACATGGACAGTCTTATTTTTTCTAATGCTAAACATAAGTCACAGATGCAGAGAGGAAATATGATTCCATCATGAATAATAAAACAAACTTTGAAAGTTCTACACTGTAGCTACAATTATGGTTGTTCCCCACTATCAGCCCATAACTGGATGTACAATTTCAAATGTCCTAGGACTATTGCAACTTCCATCCCTTCAAAAATTCCAAAGACTTGGTTTCTTATTAAAATTCCATGCTTATATGCTTCATATTTCTTATGACTTCACCTGTTATGTCACCCTCACTCTTGATAGAAGCTTATTTGGATAATGTCTGGAAGCAAAGCATTCCCCCGCTGAAAATGGTTAGGGATGGAGGCACTCTGTCAGTACCTGACAGGTGTAAATTTTTTAATGTATGAGCAGTATATGAAAATACAAATCACCACGGAGAGCCAGCCTAAAGCAGACTGAAAAGCTGTCATAAGCAATTTTCAAAAAGCATGACTTATTTGGTTCCCTTTCAGGGGGAACAACTCCACAGGCATAAATTTGTGAATGGTACTTGACAATCTTAACAAGTCCTCCTCTCTCCCAGCTTACTGTATGGCCAGTATGTGAGGTGGACATTTTGCTCACCTGTATTCTGAGACCAAGGGAGAATTGACACGATAACTGAGAAGGGCTTGAGCCACCTTACGTACTTGAGACACACATCAGGGAACAGATTAAATAACCTCACAATCTGGGACATTTTGAAGCAATTTATTTGCCTGCAGATTATTTGTGGACCCTCCTGATAACATCAATTCACTGAGTGTCATAACACTGGGAGGAATGGTAGCATCTGGGAAATGGACCCCTCCCCCAACCATTAGTTTATAAGCCCTAACATTGTAAGATTTTTTTTTTTTTTTTTTGGCCCTGGGTATATTGAAAAATCTTTACTAACTGAATAGCTTTCTCCTTGGTGTGAAAAGGCTGACTTTAGCAAAGGAGTGCATGATGGGCGAGTCACTTCTAATTGAATAAGTGTCAAGGTCAAAAACCAACAAGTGATGAAGATGAGGAAGCCCTGGAGTGATGTTTGTTTCAAATCATATTATATCTTTTATAGTAGCACAGGGCTTTAGGGAGACTATGTAAAATTGAAAAAATGGGAAAGTTATAGTATAGCTTTATGTTATAGATTTTATATCCACTAAAATAAAGAAACCTGTATTTTGTGATTCTTAATAAAATTAGGCCATATAAAATGTACTGATATCAGAATTCTTGAGAATTTAATGCTTAGGGGTGAATTAAATCATGAATATGTCCTGAAGGATTTGCTTTGATTGAAGAGTAGAATAAAAGCTTTGGTTCCGTAATTCCAGATCCCCCAGTAGCTTCTGCTGATGTTCTCCTAGGACAGTGGTTCTCAAACTACTTCGATCATGACCCAGAGAAGGAAAAGATTATTCACTGGGACTCAGTATACACAGAGATATATCATACACCCACAACTTAAATATTATTCTAAAAAGACCCACTCCTATTTTCTGTGATGCTCTTTGATACTTTATTCTATTTCAATATTTCATTTCAAAGACTGGTTATATCACAATAACTTGACGGCACAGCTTGCCAGTGGTTCACCGAAAGCTATTTGAAATGCGTTGTACCTAAAGCCTCCTTATCCCCAAAATGTCCTCTGTGTGTTCCTCTCGTTGGATCTATGTTCACACCATTATTCCTTCCAGAATGCCCTCCCTTTACGTAAGTCCTAATCATCATAGAAGTTACCAAGAAAGAGAACTATCTATCACCTATTGAATAGTTGTAAGATTAATGGCGTATGGTCAGAAAATCCAGGAACACTGGAGCCTTATCCTTTACCGGCCATTTCTTTCAGCAAGACTCCTAATGGAGCTACAGGAATTGCAAAAGAACAGTTTACTATTAGCTGTGGCTTTAACACCAAACCACAAGATGAGGTAGCACGGATTGTGTAAAAAAATCCCTTTATCTAACTTTAGAGTTAGCCTGTAAACAAGAATCAAGGCCATACACTTAGTCACTGAATTCTACTAGCATGTGCTATATGCATTCATTCAAAATTCATTCAGATGTATTGTGTGCCTGCAGTGCCCTGGGCATCGTGTATTTACTGTGATAATACTAGGATAATGGTCTCCTTACCACCAGTAACTGTGGCATGACAACACTCTCTATTCTACTAAATCCTTTCAGCTCCTCTCTGGTTCCTTCACTGAGTGCTTATCTTAATTGATAGGATTTACCATATAGTAAGTAGCACTTTGCCCTCTTTTTAAATCATGTTAGATTCTTGTAGTTGTATACAACACCTAGCACAATAATGGTTATGTAACAATTATTTTCTTTTCAACACTATAATTGGTCTGAGGCTAATAATTGTTTGTTGGGTAAATGCATGAACATATTAGATTCATTTAAAAGGCTTACTTCATTGTCATGGCTATTTGTAACTGTGGTGTAACCCAGTTAGTTGTAGTAAGTATTACATATTTGGAAAACTGAATAGTGGGATGCCTACTCCTAATTAAAAAAGAAAAGTGGGAGCTTCCCTGGTGGCGCAATGGTTGAGAGTCTGCCTGCCGATGCAGGGGACACGGGTTCGTGCCCCGGTCCAGGAAGATCCCACATGCCGCAGAGTGGCTGGACCCGTGAGCCATGGCCACTGAGCCTGCGCGTCCGGAGCCCGTGCTCCGCAACGGGAGAGGCCACAGCAGTGACAGGCCCGCATACCGCAAAAAAAAGAAAAAAGAAAAGTGGGCTTCCAAGTGTCTAGGAGCTCTTCTGGTATGGAAATGGTGGCTTTTCTGATTATGTGTCGCTGTGTAACCGAATGCTTATCCTAGAATAGAAATGGTAACTATACAGGTAGTTATATAATAAGTCCTCCAAACTTAGTGGCTTACCACAGCAACCATTTTATTATATGTCATGATTTTGCTGGGCTAAGAATTCAGACAAGACCTGAAGAGTGAATGTTCTCTTTCTATTGGGTTAACTAAGATTATGTAGTGATATCTGGCTGGAAGATGGGCTGATCTGGAGGACCTAAGACCACTTCACTCCCATGTCTGGTGCCTTAGCCAGAGTGGTCATGTGGCTGGGCTCAGCTAGGACTGATAAACAGGGACCTACATGTGGCATCTTTACAGTGACAGTTTTAGGGCAGCCACATTTCTTATGTAGCAGATCAGGAGACTCCCAAAGACAGTGTTCCAAGAGTGAGTCTTCTGAGAGGAATAAGTGGAAGCTGTAAGACTTTATATAATCTTGACTTAGAAATCCCTGAAAATGCTATCTCTGCCTTCTAAGAGCAGTGTATTGTTTTATTGTTATTATTATTATTAAACAACAAATTTCTCCAAAAGGTAGCAGCTTAAAACTACAAGCATTATTTTCTCACTCTTTCTGTAGTTCAGGAATCTGGCCGCAGTTTAGCTGCCTGATTCTGGTTTGGGGTCTCTTGAGATTGCAGCCAAGCTCTTGGCCAAAGCTGCAGTCTCACCTGAAGACTGAACTCGGGAGGTTTTGCTTCCAATGTCACTCACATGGTTGTTGGCAGGCCTTAGCTCCTCACTGACTGATGACCAAGCACTTCACTTCCTTACCAGTGGGCTTCACTACAGGTTGCCTGAGTGACTTCATGATGTGGCCGCTGACTTCCCCCAGAGCAAGTGATCTGAGAGAGAGAGAGAGAGAGAGAGAGAGAGATGCACCCAAACCAGAAGCTATGGTCTTTTGTGACCTAATTTAAGAGTGGCATAGCATCAGTTCTGCCATATTCTACCCATTAGAAGCGAATTAGTAAATTCGGCCCACACCCAAGGGGAGGTATAATACACTCCACCTCTTGAAGGGAGGAGTATCAAGAAATGTTTGTAACCACCACAGTCCACTTTCTGGATGTAAATTTATTCACATTGCGCCCACAAGCAAAATACACTCACTTCTCCCAAGGCCCCCCAAGTGCTTCAAAGCAACAGCTCTAAATTCAGAATCTCATCATCTAAATCAAGTCTAGGTATAGATGAATCTCCTCCACTATGGATCTTAAACAAAGCTTCTTGAATACAGTTCCTCTCAATATGTAGATCTACAAAACTAAAGAGGCAGGTTATCTGCTCCCCACACATCCAAAATACAATAGTATCACAGGTATCAGGTAACTGATATAGACATTCCTGTTCAAAAAATGGGGGAAATGGGCGACATAAAGGAGTCGCTGATCCACAGCAATTCCAAAATTCCTTGATTAGGTCTCAAGGTCTGGGAATGAGTCTTCATAGCTCTCAGCTCCACTTTCGGGCTCTGAGTCATCCTTCATTTTTCCTGCAAGTTAGTAGATGGCTGCAGCTGAGTAGTTTTCTTTGCCTGATTCCAGCAAGCAGAACTTTGGAGGTCAAAAAGTCATATTCCATTTTGTGCTATCTCTCTGTCCGTTTCAGTCTAAGCTGATGATGTATCCAAATATATAATTATTTCAAAACTTTGTGAATCTTACTGGTGTCTACTCTGTTAGACAAAAGCTACACTCAAAATTTTCTTTGAGATAAACCCTCCTTTACTTTGTGAACACTGAGGAACAACTACACCCTTAATATTTCTAGAAGTCTTGTTTAGTTGGAAGAGTGGGCACATCCCTGCTCTTTTTAGAGGCCTTTTGCTTGACTGAATAGTACATTGAGGCAATATCTCACAGGGATAGCCTTTGGACCAGGTTTTCTTGGCAGTACCCTGGATTTCATCTTTTCTCAGAAGTCTTCTCTTAATTTTAGTATCATGTGCCATATGAAAATGGTAAGAATTCTCAAAACTATCAATTCCCATCTCCTTTTAACAGTCCTTCCTTTAGTTCATCTTTATACTTTTGCAATTTACTCTAAGCGGGAATAAGAAACCACAAAGCAACTTTAACACTTTGCTTGGACATGCCTTTAACTAGACCACCCAGTTTATTAGATAATTCATTTATTTCCACGCTACTGAAGGTAACAGGGTTGCTACACTTTACTGCCACTACATAACAAGGATCTCCTTTTCTCCAATTTCCAGTAACATTTACTTCACTTTGCTGCAAATCCTCCCCTACAGTCCTATCAAACACCACGAGACAGTTTTTTTAAGGCACTTTAGGCTCTTACTACACCCTCCTAAAAGCTCACTGCATGGTCTCAGTGCTGCTTCCACATTTGAGTTTGCTTTTCATGGCAGCACTCCACCTCCAGGCACCAAAATCTGTATTAGTTTTCTATTGTTATGTAAAAAAAAACCCAAATCTAGGGACTTCTCTGGTGGCGCACAGTGGTTGAGAATTTGCCTGCCAATACAGGGAACGAGGGTTCAAGCCCTGTGTCCGGGAAGATTCCACATGCCGCGGAGCAAGTAAGCCCGTGTGCCACAACTGCTGAAGCACACGCACCACAACTACTGAAGCCCACATGCCTAGAGCCCTTGCTCCACAACAAGAGAAGCCACCGCAATAAGAAGCACGTGCACCACAACAAAGAGTAGCCCCCGCTCGCCTCAACTAGAGAAAGCTCACACGCAGCAATGAAGACCCAACACAGCCAAAGATAAATAAATAAAATAAACAAATTTATTTTTAAAAACCCCAGATTTTATCAGTTAAAAACAACAAACAAAAAATAAATAAATAAATTCTAAAGAGACCTAAAAAAAAAAACAACAAACATTTATTATCTTACAGTCTTTGTGGGTCAAGAATTCAGAAGCAACATAGCTGGCTGTTTTCTGGCCCAAAGTCTCTTGTGAGGTTACAGTCATGGAGTTGGCAGGGCTGCAGTGTCATCAGAAAGCTGTCCTGGGGAAGATCTACTTCCCAGCTCGCCTTTGTAAGTAAATGAAAAAGTTCTTTATGTCCATGGAATTTTCCATTGTCTATTCATATGCTATCCTAGAGAATCTAGGACATATTTTAAAACAGTTACAAAATAGAGTGCTCAGTGAGAAAGTCAGGTAATTGAGAGTAAGTCTGAGGGTCAGTCTTACTAATGTTATTTTATGAAGCATACTAATTAGAAATCATTACAGTGTAATATCAATAAAAACTGCACAAATACGGTTTTTATGATAATTAGTTTTTACTCTTTTGCTCATGTGAGGCAGTTTTAAAGTGGCATGTGTAATTTGGCAGGTATATACATTCTACTAGTAAGCAATAAATGCTTGTTTTAAAGTACCTTTTTTTTGGCAAGTTCTACTTTTAAATCACTCTCATATTTGATTTTGTTAATTGAACGACTTTGTGGTAAAATAACAAACTCAAGAAACATTTGAATCACTTTATTATCTTTCTTCTTCCTTCACCTTGGATAAAGTTGTGATTTCTAAGGGTGTGTTTAGCTTTGTACTCTACTGTATCTTCATCCTATTTTCAATCCCCAAATAGGCACAACAAAGGATTCTTTCTTTGTTCCATGCTTATAAATGACTGGCAAAATGAGTACATCTTCTGAAAGCAATTTCTACTATTATAACAAGCTGGAATCAAAATGGCCAATCAATAATAAGCCAACCCTTATTAACTTGCACTAAATTATTTTCATTTGGCAGATAAAATAACCACTTTTCTGCTCTTAATTAGACTTTGGTCTAATAGGATTGACAAGTCAAGCTGGGGGAAAAATGCTGTGTTTAATTATTTTAGAATTCAGTAGTTTTTAATAGATTCAGTTTTGAGAAAGTGCCAGAGAAACTTGAAGAACCCGCATTTTGTTTTCCAGGTTACTGCCGCTCTTAAAAACAAAAACAACTCTAGCTGACGGACATTTTAAAATTCTGCTATTATATATTGATCTCTATGCCCTTACAGAATTTCGAGTATTCTTTTTTTACATCTTTATTGGAGTATAATTTCTTTACAATGGTGTGTTAGTTCCTGCTTTATAACAAAGTGAATCAGTTATACATATACATATGTTCCCATATCTCTTCCCTCTTGCGTCTCCCTCCCTCCCACCCTCCCTATCCCACCCCTCCAGGCAGTCACAAAGCACCGAGCTGGTCTCCCTGTGCTATGTGGCTGCTTCCCACTAGCTATGTACCTTACGTTTGGTAGTGTATATATGTCCATGCCACTCTCTCGCTTTGTCACAGCTTACCCTTCCCCCTCCCCATATCCTCAAGTCCATTCTCTAGTAGGTCTGTGTCTTTATTCGATTATTATTAAAAAGTGGTAGTTTATTTTATAAGCCACTTATATTCTCTTTTTACTCCTTTATTACATGAATATAAGTTATTCTGTCCCTTTGGACTATATCTTATGGTTAAACGGTACACAAAATGACCACTTAAAGAAAAGACGTATATGGTAAAAAAAAAAAACACAAGCTTTAGAGCCATAAATACTCAAATTCAAATCCTAACTCAGCTGCCAACTAGCTGGGTGACGTTGAGCATGTTATTAACCATGTTTGTGCCTCAGAGATGATGTAAAGAGTGGAGGTATAAATATAATTCTTCTAGCAAAGTACCTGGTACATAAGATATGATCTGTGAATTTTGGGTTTTATTATCAACACTATTACTCCTCTGTTCTTAATATGACACTGAATTTTAAAATATACCCATGTTGGGAAAACCCCTTTGCTTCCCAAAACAGGTCGCCCCAGGTCCCAAGTCTGGCTGGCATCAAGAAAGAGTGAGTTAAGCAGTCATGAGACTAGAGATTTAAATTAGGTCAGATAGAACTTTTAATAACAGAAGGTGACTGGGAAACTACAGGATTTGCTGAAGGTGTCATAAAGGGTGGGATAGTGGGACAAAGTATATGTGAAGTCAGTGTTTGGAGAAAAATAACTATTTCAAATTTGGGAAGGAAGTAAAGGGAGAGAAATAAGAAGAACCTAGATCTGTTGTTCCTTTTCTAAGAAAATCTTAGACCACCATGTGAAGAAATGAACAGATCAAATCATAACAAAAAGATGCATGATGTCTTGAGCTGTTCTAATTTGAATCAAGAATTATAATGGCTTACAAATGCCATAAGCTATAACTTTTGTATAACTTCCAGTTAGTAAACTTTTTGTGCTTTTGTCAAATATCAAATGTTATATACTAGTTTAATTTATATTGAAATTGAAGCTTAGTCAATTTCCCAGGGGGTTAGAAATTCAAAGATATAGAGTTTTCTCCCCATTTATTTCATACAAGTAAATTACAATATGAAAGTATTTATTCCAGAAATTACAACAGTGTCTGACACATAAGGTACTCAGTAAGTATTTTTTGGTTGCATGAAAGTTGACTTAACTAGTTTGAGAATCTTCCTTTACTGTCCTAATTCTAAAGTAATTTTTTAAAGTTAAACTCAAAGAGACTATTTTCATCTCATCTGCACCAATGTATCCATAAAACATTCTCAGCTATAAAACAAGCAGTTGCAAAGACAAGCTCTTTCAGTATTTTTCCTTATTTGCATTATGTTTAATGTTTTGAGTCATTAGGTCTTAGGAAAAAGTAGAAAACAAGAAAGGTACAAAAATAAAGTGTTTATTATATGTACTAGTATATATAATATATCTACTATAATAGTATTATATATAGTATATATAATGTTATGTAATATACATAATATATATCAGTATATACAAGAATACTGATATTTTATTTGATCTGTTAAAACTTATGAATTGTTTTTAGTACACAAATAATGCTGTTTGATTGTCAAAAATAAAACTGACCAAGGTATGTAAAAAGAAGAAAGGAAAAACTATCATCATTAAAAAAAAAATTACTGTTAACAGATGTTATAATGTAAAAACGTAGGCTCACATAAGAATGATAAAAGAATATCAAAATTTAAATGGTAAATTGTGTCCCTTTATCCTGTTTCTTATTTATTCTGCCTATTTACTAACTTTTGACAGTCATCTTCCTGGTTTTTTTCAATGCTATACACTTAAATTTTTACGGATCTGTAGGTTTTTAAAATTATTCCAACCCATGGTGATATACGATATTAATATCAACAGAAGAGGAAAAAAAGCAATAATTTCTCCCTTGCATTCCTTTCTTAATTGTTCCGTGGGCCTTTCAGTTTTAGGGTAAAATCCATTTATTCCTGTTTGGGTAGAGTCTTCAGCTCCCTCAGCCTAAAAATGCAGACTCCGTGCATCCTAAAAGGACCCGGCAAAGAGGAGGAGGTGAGGCAGGGCAGAGGAATAGAAGGTCCTGGCCCCCTGTGCCAGCTTCATATGTAAAATGGCACTCTCTTTTAAACTGGAGCTATTGTGCAACTTCTCTAAAGGGATATTGGAGCAGCCTTCAGTTATGAAGCTGTTATCAGATAACTCAGGTTCTGGTTGCAAGACTCTGAGAGCAATACACAGATACATTCTCTTTGTTTCTATATCTACTGAATCTGCTGTTTTCTGGCAGCTATTTTTCCCCCTGCTGTGCATTTAACTTAAATCTGACAGAAACCATAGATGAATTTTGTAATAGACACTGTTGGTACCTAAGTCCCAGAAAGGCATTTTGGATAGGCTAATATCAGCAAAATTTTAGTGGGTAATCAGGGAATGATATAGAAAACATGTAATTGGCCTTCATGTGAAATAGTTGACTAACACTCTTCTGATGAGCCTTCAGATTCATCTAAATCTGAATAATTGGTCTTAAGTGATTTGCAACACATTCGAGAAACTGTCAAGGGTGTGCTCTGGGCAGAAGTCATACTTTAGAAATTAAGACCTCATGGGTTTTTTGGGGTTTTTTTTTTTTCCGTTTGAAAATATATTATTATGTGTTCTGTTTTGTTCTGGGACTGTCACACAGCCCTAAAATGTTTACAGCTTTCAACCAGAGGTAGAGATGGGGGGGTGAGGGAGGGGTGTAGCCAGGGGGAGATAACTTCATAAAACTTCCCTAGTGCATCATTTTATCCTTTCTTACAGTGAAATCTAAACTAATCCTCACTGAAAAATAATTTCATTAAGATCTGTTCTATAAAAGTGTCTTTAGGAACAGATGTTCCTTTACAAGTAGTATAAAACGATTTTTTAATAAAACTGTCTGAGAAGCTAAAATAGTTCTGAAGAAATATAGCTTCTTGGTTAAAATTATGCCTTCTTTGATTTACTTGCATCTATATCTTTTGTGTTTTTGAGGTAGATCTAAACCTGACTGTAATTAGGCTTCTTTTTTTATTGCATTTTTGAGATTCTGGATTCTATAGTAGAGTTGGCTTTCACATCTATTTAGGATATAAGCATTTAAAAAAATTCTTCCTAAGGACTTAAATGTGTACACTTGAAAAAGGTAGCTAGCCATAATGTGCTTTGGGTGTAGCAAAAATCCACTTACTGGCAATTCAGATTTTCTATGTAAATGATAAAAGTTTGTCCTTATAATTACTTGGATCTGCTTGCTAGACAAATTTAAATTGTCGATGAAGCCATAGATTGTCATCAACTTAACACTTTGCATGCTTATAGCCAAACAAATAAATACACAATTTCCCTTATTCAGGAAACATTTCATGAATGTCTACTGAGAACTAAGGGAAGCTGTTTGAAATGGAAAGCTTCTCTCCAGTAGCTCGTGGTAATAACATCAGTTTCTCTAACATCTGTAATAAACACATTTCAGTTGTTTCTTTAACTTGCCCTTATATTGTGCCATGTGCTAAACTGATTAGTTTTATTATGAATGTGTAACTTACAAAATGCTTTCTTTACATGCATTCACTGTCCATTAGTCATCCCATCAGAAATCTCAGACTGTCCCTCAGCTTCTTTCTCCTTTGACTCAGCTTTCTTTACTGAGACAGATTGTTGCCTTCACAGGGCTTCTTAAATCCATCCCCTCTTTGCCACTCCCACTCCCCACTGTTCGGTAGGCTCTCCTCATACCTTATCTAGCTTGTTCTAATAACCTCTTTATGGATTATGTCCTCCAGTCTCTTCAGTATGGCAAGAATTTCTCCTTGCCTGCATAAGTTTCCAAGCATGCTACTTTCCTTAATACCAACTGCATTATCTGCAAGATGAAGTCCAAAGTCTATAGGCTATCACAAAATGACTCTGTCTCTGATTTTCATCTTAAATCTAATCTCCTAAAGTTCTTCCCAAACTATGCTTCAGCCAGAAACAGTCCACCCTCTTCACTTTTTGAAACCTTAAATTCCTCAGGGCTCTTGCGCATTTTGTGCCCTTCAACTATGGGGCTATTCCTCCTTTCTCTCTCATGTAAAAAATTCTCTGCACCCTTTGAGGTCAGTATATAAGTCTTATGCCCAGTGGATGGGCCCCTCCCTTATTACTACAGTCCTAACTTCTTCCCATTCCTCTCACCCTGGGGCATCAAAAGTATTTGAATTTATTGAGCACTAATACTCTCTCAAAAATCAGAATTGTCAATGATTTTGATCACCAGGGATTATTCAGAGATGAAAAGATTATTTTCTATTTTGTATAAGAAAAACATTAACAGAAAATACTAAGCCCTTTGAGGGCAGGGTCAGTATCTTATGTATTACTTATCTTTGCCCATTACAGCACTATTCACAATAACCAAGGTATGGAAACAACCTAAGTGTCCGTCAATGGATGAATGGATCAAGAAAATGTGAGATAGATTAGACAGATAGATAGATAGACACACACAGGGATATTATTCAGCCTTTAAAAACAAAGAAATCCTTTCATTTGCCACAATATGGATGAACCTGGAGGGCATTATGCTAACTGAAATAAGCCAGACAAAAAAGATAAATAATGCATGGTATCACTTACACATGGAATCTAAAGACAAAATCCAGCTCATAGAAACAGAGAGTAGAAAAACAGTTGCCAGGGGATGGGGGAGTGAGGGAGCTAGAAAGAATTTGGTAAAATAGTACAAACTTTAAGCTCCAAGATGAATAAGGTCTCAGGATCTAACGTATAACATGGTGACTATGGTTTGTAATATTTAATTGAAATTTGTTAAGAGAGTAAATCTTAAATGTTCTCACCAAAGAAGATTTTTAAATGGTAAATATGTGAGGTGATAGATGTGTTAATTAACTTGATGGGGGAAATCCTTTCATAATGTATACATATTTAAATCATCATGTATACTTTAAATATCTTACAATTTTATTTGTCAATTATATTTCAATAAAACTGAAAAATAGATAGTGGTATCGGATCTGACCTTCCATGTGTTCTTCTATCTACCTATTATCTGCTGAGCACTCCTCATTCTGACCTGGTTTTCAGTTGACAGTTTAGGTGAGTCATCGTTCCTAATATCCTCATTCAATGTGATGGACCATTTCAGGTGTAGCTCTCTTTCATTTACTTCTCTGCTGCTCTTCAAAGAATTCTTTTAAAATGCATTGTCTAGTTTATGATTTTTCCCCCCTGTTTACTGTCTGTCACATCCCCAAGATTAAACTTTTGAAATTTAAATGGCAAGAATGTATTCTTTAATTTTTTTTCAACTTCTTGACCTACTACTGTATCATTCCTTCCTAGAATAAAAAAAGGGAGTTCTCCACATTAATTGAAAGGTGGGGGCAACAAAGAGTTACAAGGGGTTGAGTATGCAAAGAACTCAGGAGTATGCAAACTGTTGAGTATGCAAAGAATATTTTGATATTTTAAAATATCCTACACCACAAAGAAAACAATACATGAAAAGACTTGGAGGCAAAAGAACTCATGTACTAATCAGGAACCTAAAAAATAGTTCAATTGGCCACTCATATGTCTACTTTGGAGAAATGTCTATTCCAGTCCTTTGCCCTTTTAAGTTGAGTTGTTTTATCTTTTTGTTGTTGAGTTGTAAGTGCCCTTTATATATTCTAGATACTAGACCTTGTCAAATATATGATTTTCCACACACACACAAAAAAGTTCAATCTTACCAGAGTTTAGAGAAAACACATCCTGAAGTGACCAAGAATAAGACTGAAATGTTAGTGAAATTTGAATCATGAATGGTCTTGCATGCTGTTTAAGATGATTAAACTGTGTCTTGAAGGCAATGGAGAAGCATTAGAATGTTTAAAGCAGAGAAGTGATGACCTGACCAGATTTATGCTTTATAAAGATTAATTTGTTGCCTTATAGAGTCTGTATTGGACAGTGAGACTGAGTCTATCATGATCTACCATGATCTAGGAAAGATCATGAAGGCCTTGGACTAGGATAGAAGAATTGAGCAATATGAGAGATTTTAATTTGATGGTATGAATAGCACTTGGTAACTGATTGAATGTAGAGAGTGAGGCAAGGAGAGGTAACACAGATGACACTCCAGTTCTAGGATGGGCAGTTGGGTCAATGGTGTTACCTTTTTTTTAGGTTTAAAAAAGATGGGTTTTATTTCTTTCAAAGTACACGTTTATGGCTAAAAAATTGAAATATATGACAAGGTTTGTAGTGAAAAAGAGGAGTCCCATTGTCTATCTCATCCCCACATCCCAGACCTCTACACATTTCTTCTGATATTTACCTCCATGTTCCTAAATACTTTGCTTATATTGCTGCACATTGGTTTTTCAATCTTGGGGGAAATCTATTGATTGCATACTGTGAAAGGCCAGGATTTAACCTCTTTGACGTATTCATGTACCAGCCCAAACCCCACCAGCTCTACACATAGAAAAACTTTGTTTTCTCCATCTTCTTTAGAGTTATCACAATTTTCAGATAAACCAAAGCAAATAAAATGCAACAAAATACAATAGTCATCGTATTATAAACCTACCGTTTTGTAGTATAGAAGACAGCTATTGGTATGGGAAATGGTAAGGGCAAGGAAGAGAAATTCAATTAATTCAAGAGTTCAAGATAGAACATATTAAATTTGAAGTGTCTTTTTGGTCATCCCAGTAGAAATCCCAATAGAAACACCCAGTAGACCATTGGCTATGTTGGTTTGGAGCTCTGAGTAGAAATCTGTAGAGAGAGAGATTTGTTTGTTATTAGCATGTACAAATAAAAAATTGAATTTCCTGTGATTCAGGTTAATTGAAATTTGTAACAGCAAACAGTTTGCCTAAATTGTGGTTTATTTAGACTTCTGTTTTATTTTAAATCTCTACTGTAGATTAATAAATTTGACTAAAACTAATTAGTACGATACGATCAGAAACATGACATACTATCATTACTTGCTTAAGTTTCCTCCATATAAGAAAAAAATGTTGAATGTGGCATTTTTTCTTAGCTTAAGATGAATTAAAATTAGTTTTGTTTTGGATCTCTCTGATTAAGATTATAAAATGTCATAAAACCAGTGTTGGGCATCTCTGGAGAATTTGGATAGGAACTTGAAGATGAGTTGCTACTACATGTGAAGAATGTGATCTTTGGTATCCATTCCTGTGGAATTTCACCTATAAAACATTGAATGGATGTAAAATTCAATCTAACTGCTGTTCCCTTTGAGTGATGATACATTCTTCAGAAAAACTAAAATACAAGTGTTAGATAAGTCTAACAGAGTATTCCTGAGTAAGAATACTAAAGCTCTGCATTTCCAGAATGTCTTTTGAGAGCAAAGTTATATTTAGCAAGAAGAAAAGAAAATGAGGAAATGAAGCAGTTGAAAAGAAAAAAATCAAAGTTTACTTGTGGCAGCAGGGTAGCTCCCTTCATCTTGACCAAGCTATTATGATGTCCTTAATTTGTTGTTTTGATATGAAATTATGGTTTTACACTCACCCCGGGTAACTCATCTTAAAAATACCAGCATGTAAACCTCTCATGGCCAAAATGCCGAGTGTAAAGCCAAAAGTTAAGAAGAGACACGTCAACTAGAAAAATTACCTTTTAAAATATTTTCTTTAAAAAGACTATTTTCATCTGAAAATGTTATTTTATTTTCTGTATGTGTGACAACAAAAAAATAAAAGAGAAAAATGCAACCCCTACTTCGTCTTCACAGTGTGAATATTGCACTGACAAGAAATGCTACAACCTTTAGATGATGCAAAACTGCCTGATTTGTGAGCCTCGTTCCTCCTAATGAGTTGTGTGTTGTGATGCAGAACTTATATTCCCCACGGACCCTGTATTCTAAGAACCATTAATTTATCTTCTGTGAATTAACACTGCCTTTGTTAATGGTACAGTGTCCAGCCCTTGGCAAAGTCCTCATCCACTTGGGAAAAAAACTGGGCTAAAATATCTCAGCTTGGTTTTAGGTTAGTACTTTGGACCAGAGTAGACTCACCCAGCAAGAAAACCCTTCTTTTCTTTATATGAAAGCTTCTAAGTTCTGTGATATAACAGGAGCCTGTAGTAAGCAGAGAGCTATTTGATGCTGAATTCTGAGCAAAGGGTTCTTTGTGGGAAGGTCTGTCAAATAGCAGAGTTACCATGGCAACCCTGGCTAGATAACCCATTTGGGAAAATACTTGTAGGACCTAACACTCTATCATCTGTCATTCAATAATTTCATGTTCATAATAACTAGGAAATCAATGGCTGTCCTCTGAGACAGTTTGTGGAAAGGGCAGGCATGCTATTGGCAGCGCACAGCTTACATCTGCGTCTACTTTGCGTCTACTTACATTTGTGATTCTCGTGCCAGGTTAGGAGTGTGAGAAAGAACTTGTTTGTTTGGCCTGGCACAAAGATTAAAGGCAGGCTCAGTTTTGCAATCTAATTACAACTGTACTGTTTAAATATACAAAAGAGAAAGAACCAATGACATATTAACAAAGCCTTTGCTAGACTATTAGGAAGTAAGGTTCATCTAATATTAACGTTTTACATTTTAAAATTCTGCAAGAAAAGATGAGTCCAAGTTATCACGTGACTGGCATGAACAAATTCGTTAATGTAAAAGGCATTTTTCTTATCTTAGCTTTCTAATTAAACCGCTTATCATTGTAGAAGCTGTGTTACCTGGCTGTTAGGTACAGAATACAAAGTGATATAGAAAAGTAATTAAAATTCTTAAAATGCAGCCCGTTGGCTTTACATACAATTAGTTTTTAGAGTGTGAGGTTTAATAATAAGGCCAGTTAGCTGAGTAAAGAAATATACAGTTAATAATTACCTTGACAGTATTTATCAACTGGATAAAATGACAGGAATAATTTTAGTAGATGGATATTATAAACAAGAAAGCATGATGAACTGAGACCATGAAGTGAATAGAAGAATTAAGCATTTTGTATTCTATGAAGAAAGGGATATTTCACATTCATGGAAACTTTTGGAAGATACTGATTTGCACATATGAAAAACTGAGTGTTTTCAACTTAGAAGAATTTTGAAATATAAAGATAAAGCTGTTTGTAAATTGCTTTCTTTTCAGCACAACAGGTTTTTATTTTAAGCCATTTCCAGTGAAGTACTGCTATCATATGGGGAGCTGTGATTCTGTAAGTTTACAGATTCAAGTTTTGTCAAAGTGGGAGTATGGGAGCTGATTAAAACATCATCTTTTCAACATAAGAGATGAAGTCTTTGAAAGTGAACATGGTATTTTATCCAAAGGAGGAGTACTTCTCTAAGGAGCTGTGCTGAATATGAGCACATAAAACGGAAAGATTATAAGACCCTTTTAATCGAAATCTGAGGTTTACTGAAGACTTTTTAAGTCAGAATTTTATACATTTTTCCCCATAAGCAATCTGGTATCTTTTGGAACTTTCAAAGATCTATTGAGCAAATTTACTGTTTGCTTATCTCTTTCTCTTCCTTCTTTCTCACTCTTGAACTTTCTTCCCTTATTCTATCTCTCCATATTTTCTCTCATTATTACTTTTGAGACTGAAGAATATTCATTTCTATTATTGGTGCTTGCTTAATTGAAAAATGAAAACCTATGGTAGCTTTACTCGAAAAAATTCAGCAAATAAATGTTCCAAGCTACCTGAGTACATGAATGGAATCCAAGTGGTATCAAAAACAAGCTATTTATATTATGCAATAAATTTTGACTTCAAATAGTTTTCCATTTAAAAGGGAACGGACATGTGGACACAGCAGGGGAAAGGGAGAGTGGGACGAACTGGGAGATTAGGATTGACATATATACAATACCGTGTGTAAAATAGATAGCTAGTGGGAACTTGCTGTATAGCACAGGGAGCTCAGCTTGCTGCTCTGTGATGACCTAGATGGGTGGGGGTGGGGGGAGAGGTCCAAGACGGAGGGAATATACGTATACATATAGCTGATTCACTTCACTGTATAGCAGAAACTAACACAACGTTGTAAAGCAACTATACTCCAATTAGAAAAAAAGAGAGGGTTGATTATATTTCTAAATGTAAGAATAGAGATAAAAAGTGGAAATCTACAAACAATAAATGCTGGAGAGGGTGTGGAGAAAAGGGACCCCTCTTGCACTTTGGTGGGAATGTAAATTGATACAGCCACTACGGAGAACAGCAAGGAGGTTCCTTAAAAAACTAAAAGTAGAACTACCATATGACCCAGCAATCCCACTACTGGGCATATATCCTGAGAAAATCATAATTCAAAAAGAGTCATGTACCACAATGTTCATTGCAGCTCTATTTACAGTAGCCAGGACATGGAAGCAACCTAAGTGTCCTTCGACAGATGAATGGATAAAGAAGATGTGGCACATATATACAATGGAATATTACTCAGCCATAAAAAGAAACAAAACTGAGTTATTTGTAGTGAGGTGGGTAGACCTAGAGTCTGTCATACAGAGTGAAGTAAGTCAGAAAGATAAAAACAAATACCGTATGTTAACACATATATATGGAATCTTGGGAAAAAAAAAAAAGGTTCTGATGAACCTAGGGGCAGGACAGGAATAAAGACGCAGATGTAGATAAGGACTTGAGGACATGGGGAGGGGGAAGGGCAAGCTGGGACGAAGTGAGAGAGTAGCATTTACATATATACACTACCAAATGTAAAATAGATAGCTAGTGGAAAGCAGCTGCATCACACAGGGAGATCAGCTCTGTACTTTGTGACCACCTAGAGGGGTGGGATAGGGAGGGTGGGAGGGAGATGCAAGAGGGAGGGGATATAGGGATATATGTATAGGTATAGCTGATTCACTTTGTTGTACAGCAGA
This sequence comes from Globicephala melas, assembly GCF_963455315.2. NCBI lineage: Eukaryota > Metazoa > Chordata > Mammalia > Artiodactyla > Delphinidae > Globicephala > Globicephala melas. Next base: position 70,318,705 of record NC_083323.1, on the reverse strand, counting down.
AACTAACACAACATTGTAAAGTAATTGTACTCCAATAAAGATGTTAAAAAAAAAAGTGGTACATATATACAATGGAATATTACTCAGCCATAAAAAAGAACAAAATAATGCCATTTGCAGCAACATGGATGGACCTAGAGATTCTCATACTGAGTGAAGTAAGTCAGACAAAGAAAGACAAATATCATATGATATCGCTTATATGTGAAATCAAAAAATAATGGTACAAGTGAACTTATTTACAAAACAGAAATAGAGTCACAGATGTAGAAAACAAATTTATGGTTACCAAGGGGGGGGGAATAAATTGGGAGATTGGGACTGACATATACACACTACTATATATAAAATTGATAACTAACTAAGAACCTACTGTATCACACAGGGAAATCTACTCAATATTCTGTAATGACCTATATGGGAAAAGAATAAAAAAAGAGTGGATATATGTATAACTCATTCACTTTGCTATAGAGCAGAAACTAACACAACATTGTAAATTAACTATACTCCAATAAAAATTAATTTAAAAAAGAAATATAATAAAAGTTGAAATTAGTAATATTAAAAAGAATCATCTATAGCCTTTATATAAAGGGACTTACCATGCTTTTGTTTTAGGAAATACATTTTAAATACCTCTTATTTTTTAAAAGAATGTTAAAGTCTGTGTTATTTTGTTATTTCTATATTCATTTGTTTAGTACATCTGTTGAGTACTAAACTCAGGTCCCCAGGCACCTGGCTGCGTGCAGAAGTTACCAATAAACAAGATTTCTATCCTGAAGTACTTCTCAGTCCATTGGGGAAAAAGAGAAGTAGACAGGGATTCATAGGGTGCTATGGGAGCACTGATAAAAGTGTTCCTTCTATTATTCTTAGACACATTTATTCCCCTTACTGTAGAATTTATTTATATGATGTCATTTCTGACCTTTTTTTTTTTTGGTGTTTCAATTATTTACCACCTTATAAATGAGGATTCAGAAATATCAACATGTGAAAAGTTCCTTGGTATTCCCAGTAAGATTCAGATATTTAAAAGGATATTTTTCAATATTCTCAGTGAAACTCAGAGACAACCAGTATTAACATATGTATTAATTTTATAGGGCTGTCTTCACAAAATACTACCAATTGGGTGGTTTAAAACAACAGAAATTTGTTGCCTCCTAGTTTTGGAAACCAAAAGTCTGAAGTCAGGGTGTCAGCTTAGCCATGTTCTTACTGAAGCCTCCGAGGAAGGAGCCTTCCTTGCCTCTTCTAGCTTTTGGTAGAGTCTCGTAATTCCTTAGTTTGTCACAGCATAACTCCAATCTCCACCTCCGTCTTCACATGCTTTCTCCCTGTGTCTTTACATGACTGTCTTCTCCTCAGGACACCAGTCGTATTGGATTAGGGACCCACTCTACCCGATCTTAACTGATTACATCTGCAATGACCCTATCTCCAAATAAGGTCACATTCTGAGGTACTGGGGGCTAGGACTTCAATATAGTTTTGGGGGGGACACAATTCAACCCATAACAGTGTAAAAACTTCCACTTCAACTTTCTACCTTCTTGAGAAAATTAAACACTGTAAAAATGTGAACAATGACACGTTTTCTTTCAGACTAATACTCTTTTTTCATGTTTTGTTGGGCATGATAATGTACAGCCTTCTTTAGTGTTTTTGCTTGAAAACCATAAGCATAAGACTTCCTAAAAACCCTCTATTTTCTCATATCCTGGAAAATACATACACACACATAATTAAAAAGATAAAAATGGTTATTCTGAAACTTCTGCCTAATAACTCAGCCTTTAAATACAATCCACTATTTGGAATTCTTTATCATAGGCAGATATAGTTAACATATCTAGTGCTACACCATTTTACTATTGAGTCTTCTGATGCATTCTTGGCCTAGCCTGAAGTGAAATGCTAAAATGTTGTCATATTCGTAATTTAATTGATACAGACTTTTCTTTAGCATTTAGGAGGTCAGGAAGTGTATTCTCTTTGGTACCCTGTCTAGGAGGAAGAATGCTGCAGTGAGATGTAAAGGAAGACTGATTTAACTTGGAATTCTGTTATGGCTTAATGGCTCTGACTGTTGAATCTTTCTTGGCCTTAATTTCCTCATCTTTAAAGATGAGAAGGCTGTTGTCAGGATTAAATGACTTAACGTGAGAAAGTGCCTCTTTCACTGTTGCCCATAGAAGCTACCTGGGAAAGGGTTGGTCATATCCGGTTGGAAATGTCATGCAAGGGGAGCCTATGCTCTCCCAAACTAATGCCTAGAAAGTGAGAGCAAAAAAAAACCAGTGTTACCCCCTGATGTAAGTACAGCTATCCTATCTGCAGCACCAGTCTTCCTTTCTAGCCCCACTTCCTACATCTTCCCATTTAAGACAGAAACTTGAAGATGAAGTAGAAAGATGGCAGTCCCACATGCCACATTAGAGATACACTACCTCCCCTGGTGTTTCTCTATTTTTAGTCATGGGTCAGATTAGTAAAACTCACACCTGTGAATGAGAAATAGCATTGATCAGACTGACTTCTCTCACTGGCTGACAAAAAATCAATCGATTCCTCATTTATTGGGCACTCATCAACCAAAGCACAGACATTGCATCATGGTGTTGACTTTTTAGCATGTTAAAGAACTTGGAGCGTAAGCAAATTCTGGCTTATTTTATTCTATTGGTTTATTACTTCACTAGATACTGCTTAATTGAAGCAGGAATGCTATTTCAAGTAAAAGACATCAAAAGACATTTATTTAAACCTAGTTAATTCTTCACAAGGCCCTATAGGTAAACAAAATAGAGTAGCTATGTCCTTCTAGTTTCACTTTCTTCCCCTATTAATTCCAGTTCTTAATGCGATCAGCAGCTTTTCTCCCAGGTTATAATAGCTCAGAGGAACTCTGCTGGTTAACAGGAGACAAAGAAGTTGAGGAGAAAGGTTAGAAAAGAAGGCCAAGAGCCTAAGATCTCAAGCTAGTCCAATATCTGCTATTCGTTTCTCTATGATCTTTGGTAAGACAAGTTATCTCTCTGGGGGAGTTTCTTTAGCTTTAAAATAAAGAGATTGCTTTAGACCAACTTTAATCAATATCTCTAGGGTTATAGTTCCCTCACTGAAAATCTAATAATTCCTACAGATATTTCCCACCATATCTGGGTATACAAAAATACAATTTTATGTGTAATGTAGCAATCACAGAAGACCCCCTTGAACCACATATATGGGCATACCTGGCTTCCATTCCCAAGGTCCTGTTATGGTCCAAATGACTGCTTCATCTCCAGTCATCATGTCCACTTTATTTCTGCTGGAAAGATGGCAGGAAGGAGAAAGGGATGATGAAGAAAAATGAACAAAGGGTATGAGGCAGCAGTGATTTTAGGAAGGTTGCTGAGAATTGCCATATGACATGTCACTTACATAGCATTGATCAGAAACGTGGCTGCCCTTGAGAAATGTCTTTTGGGTAATCATGTACCAAGTTAGAAGTTGGAAGTTCTTTTACTTTGGAAGAAGAGATGTGTGATAGCAAATGACAACTAGCAGTCTCTGTTGTAGAGATAACATAGATACATACTGAGTAAACAAACAAAAAAGAGGAAAAACAAGACATTGTGTAAGAAAGGAAATGTAATCAGAATATACCACATGGCTCGGCTGTGATATATATGTGAAGTAATGACTAAATATTGACTTAAATAAAGAATGTGATATAACAATTAATATCAGAGAGTTGGAAGGGGAGTAAAGAGTTAAATATTCATTGTTCATTGTAAAATATCAAAACATAGTATCTAAAACTTAAAAATCTAGAAGTAAGAGCTTAGTTAGGAAGATAAGTATTAATTAAGTTTCCACAAAAGTAATTAAAACTATGATAACTTCCATGGTGGAAAAATATAGAATGCTACGGTGATGTCTAACTGACAATAATCTCATTTTGAGCCTAAGGAAGGGTGTCCCAGAAGACATTGTGAGATGAGTAGGTACTCATGAGACAAAGAAAAGGGGTTTTCATTCAGGACTGGCATAGTCAAAGTCCTGAGGTTGCGGGGAACAGGGCAGAGCACACTTGAAGACTTGAATGAAGGCTATGACTGAAGAGAACAGCAAGAACTGAGAAGGGAAAAGCATAGAGTTAATCATGCTGGGCCTTGCAAAACACTGTTATGGATTTAGGTATTTAGCCTTAAGACACCAGGAATTTACTGAAGCCTTAAGGTAAGGATGTGGTCTGATCCAGTTTGTATTTTAAAATCTACCTGTATTACAGATGAACTATGGAAGCTGTGCGAGCTGTTGGAGGAGGCAGGGTGTATGCAATAGGGCCAGTTTTGCACAGTTCAGATGATGATAATTTCACCTTGGTTGGTTGCAGTAAAAAGTGTAGACATGACATGTACCACAATGTTCATTGCAGCTCTATTTACAATAGCCAGGACATGGAAGCAACCTAAGTGTCCTTCGACAGATGAATGGATAAAGAAGATGTGGCACATATATACAATGGAATATTACTCAGCCATAAAAAGAAACAAAATTAAGTTATTTGTAGTGAGGTGGATGGACCTAGAGTCTGTCATACAGAGTGAAGTAATTCAGAAAGAGAAAAACAAATACTGTATGCTAACACATATCTATAGAATCTTAAAAAAAACAAAAGGTTATGAAGAATCTAGGGGCAGGACAGGAATAAAGATGCAGATGTTGAGAATGGACTTGAGGACAAGGGGAGGGGGAACAGTAAGCTGGGATGAAGTGAGAGAGTGGCATGGATGTATACACACTACCAAATGTAAAATAGATAGCTAGTGGGAAGCAGCTGCATCACACAGGGAGATCAGCTCCGTGCTTTGTGACCACCTAGAGGGGTGGGATAGGGAGGGTGGGAGGGAGATGCAAGAGGGAGGAGATATGGGGATATATGTATATGTATAGCTGATGCACTTTGTTATAGAGCAGAAACTAGCACACCATTATAAAGAAATTATACTCCAATAAGGATGTTAAAAAAAAAAAAAAAGAAAAATGACATGAGAGTAGAGCTGAGAGATATTCAGAAGGAAAAGTCAATGGGACTTTCTTCATATGTACATGAAGAAAACTGTAAAATTTAGTTACTGGTTTGGAACTTTGCCTTTTCTTCCTAGAGTCCAGCAGTATACACAGCCCACATACAAATAAAAGTTCAATGAATAAATATCTTAGCCTGTATATAGGAAAATATTGACAACCATCAAATTTGTAAAAGCTAACATCCTTTGTCGTAAAGCATCCAACATTTTTGGTGAAATTTCAACTTTGTGAAAGTATTGTTAAGTATAGATATGCTTTTTTTTTATGTATTTAAAGGAAGAAATCGGCTACCTAGTGGTAGATAAAACACAGTTATTTGGAAATGAGGAATTGTGTCCAGAAGACATGCTTTACCATAGCAACCTTAACACTGAGTTACAGTATGTCTTTCAGTTTTACAAAGGGTCATTTATCATGGGAGGAATTTGTTGAAAATGTCACATTTTACTATCTGCTTAGATAATCAAGATCTTGACTCTCGAAATAGAATTATTCTAAGTTTTGTCTATTTTCATGCTTGCAAGTATAATATGTGTATACTTTACATTCGTTTTAAATTTTAAGTAGATTGAAAGAGACTAAGTCTGGCTGGCAGACACGGGACCTAGAAGCAAAGCCATTATTTTAGTTTTCTGCTAAGACTTTACAACTGTATGACTGATGGAGACCCAAATATTTCCTCTGAGATTGACAAATATATTTTTCCTAAGCTAAGCCATTAAAATTTGAGAGTTTAAACATAGTATAAATTGGAAAAGAAGATTTGAATTAAAAATGCAAACAAATGTACTAGATTTATTTTCGTAGTTACTCCTGCTTCTTCCACATACTTATATATTCCTATAGTTTAAAGTTTGGTAACTAAGTTTTTATTTTAGAGACGCATTTTTCTTCTGTTGAAAATGAGAGAATCTTTTTCTTTTTTTCTGAAAACGAAGAATGGCAAAAGAGGGACTTTCTTTCTGATTAAAAGCATTTTTTTGTTTTTTTTTTTTTTACTTTTCTCAACATGTATTTTTTTTTAATATATATACAACTAGAAATTTGGACAGATTTAGCAACCGGAGAGGGTTACAATGCCTGGAATGAATTGTTTTTCTTCCCTGGGTAAATATTCTAACTGGTCTGAAGGTGTGTGTTGGATCAGGCCTTTTATATTGTAGCAGCTCTAGAAGTTGAGTCCAAATACGTGCAAACTTTTCCCAAAACACTACCATAATACCCTTACCTAAAAGCATCCTGTGCCTTGATGTTTAAACTTACTGATAAAAGCAACCTTCTTAGTCTGTTCTGGACTGCTGTAACAGAATACCATAGACTAAGTGGCTTAAAAACAACAGAAATTTATTTCTTACAGTTCTGGAGGCTGGGAAGTCCAAGATCAAGACACCGACAGATTTGGTGTCTGGTAAAGCCCACTTCCTGGTTCATAGATGCTGTCTTCTCCCTGTGTCCTTAAATGGTGGACTAGCTCTCTGGGATCTCTTTTACAAGGCAAAGATCCCTCTCATGAGAGTTCCGCCCTCATGACCTAATCACCTCCCAAAGGCCCCCATCACCAAATTCCAACACTTTGCACTTAGGTTTCAGCATGTGAATTTGGGGGGTTGGTAGAAACATTCAGTATCTAAAGAATGTGTTCTAAAAGAAACTGGAATTTGACTTCCTGCCCTATAAACTTGTTTTGTCGTTTAATAAAAACAAGCGAGGATGCAACTCCTTTATCGCTTTCAGAGACAGAATATCAAGATGAATGCTATAGCCCAACCAAGGACGAGTTCCAAATATTCTTACTTGGAAAAGAAACTGCCATATTTCCTTAATTCTAAAGACACACAATTTTTAAATGTTTTAACGTTTTTAAAAATGGTAAACAGGCCTGTAATTCATACATGCCTTTAACGTTGTTGTATTTCCTTTCCTCCCCACACCAAAAATAAGCTGATGTTAAATTAGTGGTTATTTTATAGGCAATGCCATCTTTGACCACAGGAAATTTGGCAAGTGCCATTGTCAACACAAACTGAATAACACTGGCTACTTTCATGGAAAGCAATTGGCAAAACATTGACAAGGCTAATAGTTTAAGAGATTTATGTATGATGTTCTTGCTTAATTTGGCCACTGTTTTAGTTTCACACACTTCATTCAATCATGCATTAGTACATACTGTGTATCTGTTACGTGCCAGACAGTATTCAAGATGCCAGAAAGGCGGAGACGGTGTTTGTCCTCCAAGATGTTACAACCCAGCAGGCAAGTAAGGAGGTAATGTTAGAATTCCTAGAATAGCAATAATTACAACATGGTATGGAGATACAGAGATAGAGGCACTGCGTTCAGCTTCAGAAAGAAGTAAAAAGCTCACAGAAGGGATAAAATTTGAATTCTCAGATGAGTAATTGTAATCAAGGTAGAGGAAATAACATCATCAAAAGTACACAGGGATGGGCTTCCCTGGTGGCGCAGTGGTTGAGAGTCCGCCTGCCAATGCAGGGGACACAGGTTCGTGCCCCGGTCTGGGAGGATCCCATATGCCGCGGAGCAGCTGGGCCCGTGAGCCATGGCCGCTGAGCCTGCACGTCCAGAACCTGTGCTCCGCAATGGGAGAGGCCACAACAGTGAGAGGCCCATGTACAGCAAAAAAAAAAAAAAAAAAGTACACAGGGATAAAGGTGCAGGAGAATGTTGTAGAATGGCAAGACTGTACAGTATTTGTTGAGTAGGTAGAGCGGGTTGAAGGTTGAAGCTGGATGGCGCATTATGTGGGTCTTAAGATTTAGCCACACTTTCAGATAATGTGTATGTGTGTGTGTCCATATATATATGTGTGTGTGTGTGTGTGTGTGTGTGTGTGTATATAAAAATACATATATATGCATATACATATGTATATGTGTGTGTATATAGAAAAAAAATATATATATATAATGACAAGCTTAGTCCAACATGTTAACTACCTTGATAGTTATGTAACACAAAACTCTATTGTTTAATTTCCTAATTATTCATCCTTGCAACAGATAATAAGCAAACTTTATCTTATATATGTGACATATAACTTGTATAATTACAGGTTTGTGTATTTTTATTTAAAAACTAAACATTAAATGACAAAGTAGAATTTATACAGTTCTAATAAGGTTATTTTTTCCCTGCTTCTAGGAGCATCCTTCTGCAGAAGATTATCAGTTATTTGAATTTATAACTGATATTGACAAACAACAAAAGTACATTGATGTTTGCATGTATGAAATTTTTAAAACTAGAAACATGCTTTAAAATCTAAATTTGAAAAACTTGGAAACATCACTTTCACTCTATGGAACAGTAATGAAAGCAGAATGTCATTCTAAATGAAATGTTGGTTTCATTTCTGCTGGTATATTATCAGGAAAGAGTAACTGGAAGAAAGATACTGTGGTATACACCTTCAAACACTAACAATTCTAGCTCGCATCAAAACAAGGAAGTAACTGTAGTTACTACATATGGATACCAACTTGAAAACTGCCCTTAAGGAATTTTATTCCTAGTAAAAAATGTTTGACTTTTAAAAAATTGTGTGATCATGGTTCATGCAGATCAAAAGTAAGCTCTATAAATAGTCATGACTTTGTCCTATTTAAAATGGTTAAACCGAGGATTCTGTGAGATTCACTACATTTTGCCTGTGGTTACTTTTCTACCCTGAAATTTCAGAGTTGGCTGTTAGGTAAAACAAAGCAATTTCACTGCAGTCCACCTTGGAAGACAGCTCTGATATATGAAGGGAGCATTGATCTATTGCTGCTTCCCTGAGTGGATACAGCAGCAGCCAGAGGAAAAGGGCTTGGCTGGAGAAGAATAGTCGTGTGACCAGTGTAAGACGTAGGTGTCATTGGCAGGGTGACTGCTGTCTCAGAGCAACATCCAGCTGACAACCCACAGTCTGAGAACCAGTCAAATGTGACAAATCTCCCCTTGCAATTTGTTGGGATACCCTGCTTGGCTTCTTGTAGCCAGAAGAAAAGCAGATTTCAGATTAAGGCTATGGAACTCCATTCAGAGATAAAGCAGGATTTTCCATGCTAATTTGTACTCTTTTCCATAGGAAATGAGAATAAAAGAGAAATCCTTTGTTAAATGGGCTTGAGCAATGACTCTGTCATAAGAGCCTTTCTTTTCTCCTTGTCTTCTTGTCCTGAATGCTGGTTTTATATCTGGTGTTTTGGTTTTACGCTTTTTTAAAAAGTAGGATGGCTTCTGTGAGAGTCGCCATAAAGCTGTCATTGGAAGACAAAGTGCTCACTGCCAAACTAGTAGCTCCGTGTGCTGTAATCCTGTTAAGTACCTGTACAATCGTGGAACAGCTGGTGCAGGCTACAGTCGGTGTGTTAGTGTGCTATGTTGGGACTTGGGATCCACACAGACGATGAGCCAGGTCAGCTTAGAACAGACCTAAGCACCCCTCAGACAGCTGTCCCAGTAACTATACATTAGCCAATCCTGGGAGAGAGACTCATGGAATAACATTAATTTTCTTCTCTAGCAGACGGTGAGGTAACTGAAGCCAGGTTGATTATGCTGCCTTGGGATTTTTACCTAATGATCTTCTGGAAAGCAGGTGCATTGGCAGAGATTTTAAGCTTCTGAAAACTCAACTAGTATTACAGAGTAAACCTTTGCTGCCATGGGGGTTTTATGGGAGTGGGGTGCATTAATGTGAGATCATTACAAAGCATTTTGCTGACTACTACAGAATTAATGGCACTTTTATGACTTGCGGTTAATGACTGTCAAGAAATAAGAGTTTATATCTGTTCAAATTGTAAGTTTAAATCAAACTAGCCAGCCGTCAGATGCATCCAGCATATTAGGACTCCTTCTTGGTAATATTTGGTGTTTCTCTACATCCATCACAATTTTAGATCATTGCTTGGAACCTCAGTTGTTCTGCATATGCTTGATGTAAGTTTTATCATGACAAAAGCAAAGCAAGTTGTCACTTCTAAGAGGGCAGTTTCCATGTTCCTGTGGAAACTTAGTTTTCTTCAGCATTGAAGTATGTTAAGTTATTGTTATTTGTTGAGTACCTCCTGATTTTGTAAGTTAAGCTTACTATTTTTTTTATGTTAAGCTCAAGAAAACTGTAACCTCACTTCTTACATCACCGAATGCAAAGGCGTCTGCTGTGAGCTTGTTCAACTCTTTTCCCTTCTCACACTTCTAAATTATCTAATCTTTACTCATCTCTGTCTTCTGCCTGAGGAAAAAAAAAATCTTCCTCCAATCAATACCTATTGCTCTTACCATGCTCTTATCCTATTTACTCTGACTTCCTCTACTTTTGTGTTCCATCTCTCTTTAGCATCTTCAATCTCTTCTTTCTTCCATTCATCCCTATTTTAAAACAAGCAAACAAACAAATCCTTTCTTGATCCTACCGTCTCCTACAATAACATTTTAGCTTCCTCTTCTTTCCATTACAAACTTCTTGAAAGAATAGTCTTCATCTACTATCAACACTGCATCACTTGCCCCATCCCTCATTCAACTCTGTGCAGATCTCTCTTCCTTCCTCTAATCAGCCTCTCAAGGATGACTGATGCATTCCAATCCACCAGTCCCCGCACTGCACCCCTACCTGGAATCCTCAGCCATACTCGACCCTATTAATGAGCCCCTCATTTTTGAAACTGTATTTCTGTGGATTCTCGACTCCCTTGACTCTTGACTTTCTTCTCTGTCCCGTCCTCTTCTGATTTCTTTAGAGGTTCAGTTCTGGACCCTTTTTTTTTCTGTATCTTTTTCTTTGATATTTTTCCAACTCACTACCTTCAGATACATATTGGTGACCTTCACATCCGTATCAGTATCATTATCTTTGTCCTCTCTAATCAAAATTTCAACTCCATAGAGGACATCTTATTCTAAGAAGTACCTCAACATCATCATACCCAACTCCAATCTGTTTCCACAGTAACTCTTCCTCCTGACCTCCTTATCTCTATAAATGACATAGCCTTGAAATCAAACACCCAATCTTACAAATGTATTCATTGTTGATTCCTTCCTATCCCTTGCCAATCACTTGGCAAAACAGCTTGGAACCTATGTCTGTAGCATTTCTCTCATTTACTCAGTATACCCCTTCTTTCCATTCCCATTTTTCATGACCATTTACATACTATTGTAAAAGGTTTATTTTTTTATTATTAATACTGTTATTAGATTCCTCTTTGTTTCTTCCAGTTCAAGACTCTTGAGAGATTGAAATAATGGCCTATTTGTTGGCACTCCTTACACAAAATCTTCAGTAGCTCTTCATTACCCACTGCAGAAAGAACAAACAGAGACCCTCAAGATTTTTCATCCAATAGTCAAGTTCATCTCTCCTGAGGAGATTCCAAACTTTACCCTGCAGACTAAATTATATGTCATTCCTTTAATGTTCCCATTCCTTCTTAAATATTCATCTTTTCACTGTTCCTCCCACTGACAATTTTTCTACAACTCCTCCCTCTCTCCTCGCTAAATATATCCTACCTTATGTTTTTCTGAGAAATACTCAAAAATTACCAACAATGAAATACATATACATGCATCATATATTTATAAGTAAATAATATATATAAAATAGATCACTCAACCAGCTAATAACCCACAGTGTTTAGTATACTATATCTCTACTGAGAATTCTGTTTTAATGATTTATTTATTTAATCATTTAAGGTTAACAGAGGACCCATGTGTGTCAATAAATACTTGTTGAATGAATAAATGAATTTAACTGATGGTTTTTAATTAGAATCTCTTGGCTCATTACCTTGGTATTTCTTGAGCCTGACAGAGTTATCAATTTGCTTTTATTTGTAGTTTTATTCTTACTGAATTATACACCATTTTATGTGCTACACCTATGAAAATAGTTAAATAGGTTTATCATTAAACCAAAAAAAAGAATCAACACAAATATAACTAATTTTCATTTTACTAATTAATATTAGAAGAGAATATTGGGTATCTGCCATTACATGGCAGAAATTATGAAATAAATTCTCAAAGGAGCTATGTCTCACAGATACCTAGCAGACTGTCTGGCACTTCAATGAACTTTTATTGGTTATCATTATTGTAATAAATTTCCAGTAATAAACTCCATTAGAAATCATTACTAGTGTCCAAAATTTTATGAATATATGCATACACACAAAATATGCATATACATCTCATTCTCCATCTCTGTGCATGTGTGCACACATAGTACACGCATAATGGGAATTTCATTTGTCAGTATGACATGTATTCAAGTCATGATTATCTAAGCTCCTATCCTCCAGTAGCTTCCCTCTTTTTATGTTTGCTTATTCTGGTTTTCCTGAACTATTCCTCATTTCATTGTTCAACAACTCCTCTTTGTTCACTAAAAATTAGCAACATAGGCTCAACTCTGGGTTTTGTTTTTTTGTTGTTGTTTTGTTTTTTACACTGCTTGGCAGTGAGTTAAGTTAGATAAATCTTTAAGCTTCATTCTACTACAAAATTTTCCCAAAATTTTACTGAATTTGTGTAGTCCTATACCTCTGATGTTTTGCGCATAACACTGTATATTCTTAAGAGACGTACTGCCATGAAAATGTTGCCTAACTTCTAATATTAGTTTCATAACATTGAGTCTTTCCCCAAATCATAAGATTTTACTTTACCTTGCCATTAGACCCTCTCCACACTCAGCAGTTAAAAAGTCGATATTTTAACATCCTTACCTGTTAAGATTTTGAACAAGTTAGCAATTGTAACTCATCCAAATTATTCAGAAAGCAGGAAGACCCTTAGGAGTTGTGATAGGAAAAGATGGTCTTATATGAGGAACAAGTTTTTCATGTAATACTATCAACAATGCCACAAGGCAAAAGCTATTAACTCTGCTTCCCAAAGGGAAACTGAGACTCAGAAAGTCAAGCATGCTACTGCAGCTCAAATTGTAGGGCTGGGCCTTAATCCCATGATTTTTTTGGTTTTGAAGCCCATGTTGTTTCATTACTCTCGAGAAGTTCATCATGCTCTGGAAATTCCTATTCTATACTAAAACCATTCCATCCTGTGTCTGGTTTCCTTCAGGTCCTACTCTCCTTTATTCGAAAATAATTCATCATTTGATTAGAAATGAGCTTAACTTACTTATGCTATATTTGTTTGGTAATACAAAGTTGCTGTCTTAATGCAATTAAGATGCAAAGCCACTCTGAACATCAGTATTTCTAAAATGGGCAAGGTTTTGCTCCAAGGGGTAATTAGTGCTGTATGATCACACTGTGCATATATTTAGTCTGCTTATATAAGACTGTCCTTACGTTGGATTTATTCTCCCTTCCTTCCAAAAAAATATAGCTTATCTTTATGGTTAAGCAAATGATCTGATGAAAATCTAGATGGCTTATTGAGAAACCTGACAATTTTTATACTGTTATTTCTGAATATTCATTCAATTGGGCTAGGTAATGTTGCTGTATTGCTTTACACAAAATTGCTTAAGAGGTCCCCAGAAGCCATCATGACTTGTTATTGAGTCATGATGAGTTGAGCTTTTTCATGCTAACTGTATTTATTTAAATACATGAACTCAGACGTGCTGTCTCTGTGTCTTAGTCATACTAAGCTATTTTAAGGTAACAAACAGTTTTCAAATCTTTAGTGGTTTAATGAAGTAAAGATGCATCTCTCCTTCATACAGAGTTGGATGCAGGTCTGTAAGATCATCTGAATGTCTTTCTCCAAGTAGTGAGTCTGGGATCTAGGCTATATTCACCATGTGACTCCACTACACTGGTGAGTTTTGCTTGCAGGCATGTGGTGGATACACATGGTCCCTTCTCACTGGATTTAATCACTAGACTTGTGGGTCTACTTCAGGCTAGCTAAGAAGGAGGCTTACACATAGCTGGATTAAAAACAAAAACAATTTTAAGAATTCCAACCTGAAACCACAATTTCCAAAGTATACCCTTCATTATCCTCTGATACCATTAGCTTTATAACCTCAATAACCTTAAGTGTTTTGTCATCACTCTTTGAAAGAGATTTCAAATATGGAGCAACTAAGCTCCAGACAAGTTGAACTTGGTATCTAGAGATACTGAAAATCAAAGAAGACTCATATCTTTCAGAAGAGTATATGGATTCATACTTTTACTTAATCAATTATGGTGCATGATGGAAAATCATCTCATTAACACAGAATCCAATAAGCAGTCACTTAATTCCCTTTGCCTGGCTCCAATATCTCTAATTTGGGTCACTCACTGTCTCTCTAGCGGGTGGTGAGTTCTTCATGTTTAACCACATACCTGATTCCCAGAAGCTAAAACCCAGCCTTGCCACAGGTCTGGTAAGAATTGCTCATAGGCATAGCCCATAGTTAGGACATGTCTGGTGAACTGCAAAAAGAGGCAATGACTGCTTCAAGCCTACCTCCCACAGCTCTTTGTTCACAGCACATTCATCAAAAACACTGTGCTATATGAAGTGGGCTCTATTGCCTTACTTCCTGAGGGAAGTGAAATATCTTATTGGAAAAGACACAGTCTTAAAGTAAAGCCCATCTGGATTTAAATCTCAGCTTTGCCACTTACCAGCTGTGTGACTTTCATCAAATCACATAATATTCTGAGCCTGAGGTTTCTATGTTAAAAAATACCATATATATCTCATAAAATTTTTGTGAGACTTAGAGCACATTTGCCATAGTAGGTGCTTTGGAAATGTTAGTTACTTTTTAAAATTAGTAACAAAGACCCAAAGATCTTCATAATCACATGAGTAATCATAATAGAAATTCTCCTGATGGAGGCATTCAAGAGAGTGTCTGGTTTAACACCTTACTTCTAGGTTTTGAGGAGGGAAAGGGATGCACATATCTGAATTTTCTGTGGATTGTTTGAAAATGTGTATTTCTAGGTCTCATCTCAGATTTGCTGACTCGAAGCCCTGGGACTAGAGCTTGTGCATGTGTCACTTGAGAAAGTCTCACAAATGAGCCTACTTAAGTATAGCACATTCTAGAGGCCTGCACAGGGCATGGTAAAGAGGAAGTGCTCAGCAAATATTCGTGGAACTCAGAGGGTCCATGTCTTGGCCCAGGTCCTACCTCCCATAACCAGGTAGTTCTTTTCTGCTCCTTCCTGACTGCCAAACACTATGATATCAACCATTTTTTAATCTTAGAGGAATCCAGCTTTTCCCCAGTGAAAATTGATGTTTCGAAATATCCTTCCAGTCATAGGCAAAAACGGTAGACAAAACAAAAATATAGCTGCCTCTTTTTTGGTTATCTTCACAATAACAGAATTTAGACACTTCAGCAAGACGATATTGTAAGCTCTAATAATGTTAGCCAATATTTATTGAGCAGCTACATGAAGCAGGCCGCAGGTAAAACACATGTTCACACAATCCCTTTATGGTAGGTACTGTGAATATCCCTATTTCATAGTGAGGGCATCGAGGCATCTAAAGGGTATGTAACTCGTTCAAGTTTGTACCAGGAAGTTTTTTAGAGTGAGGTTGAAAGACATTTCTAGATAAGTTCAAACTCTTAAAAGAACTCAGGTACTCATTCTGATGATAGGTGTTCTGAGCCAGAATTGTTATACAATCAGACATTCTATATTATCAGTTTGACAGAAATTGATGTGGTATTAACATATTGATTTGTAATGCTAATGTTTTAAACAGCCATATTAAGGACGCTTTCATGATAGAAAAAGGTGGCAATGGGATGAAGTAGGTCTGAAAATACCAGGACTACAATAGATAATTGATTTCCTAGGGTCCTGAAGGTGGAGACAACTTCACACCCTGAAAACCCTATTAAAAGAACCTCTCTCTTTACTTGCTATTCCCTTACCTGCCTTATTTTTCTTAATTTACATTTACTTGATTATATGTATGCATGTATGTCAGCAGGCAGGGAATAAAAGAGATATTCCAGACTCTAGAGTAGCCAAGAAGGATGACCCAATTACTCACCATCACATCACTCTGTGATAACCCCTTTACTTGCCTGGATATTTTATGTAATGATTATCTATTTATTTATTTACTGCTTCCTCTCACTATAAAGTTTACTCCATGAGATCCAGAAGTAAACTTTATATACCTTGAATATTATTATAATGACTGAATAGGTGAGCAGATTCCAAGGATGAGAGAGTATATACCACAGTACTAGATAGAAAAGTAGAGTCTATACTCTGTTAAAGTCAAAAAAGAGAGATACCAAAAAGACCTAAAGAGTGGTATTGACAGCACTGTACTCTCCACCCCTAGAGCAGCAATATTCTGTTTTATACTTTCTTTTGTGTATGTGTGTGCATGTTGGAGGGGGAGAGAATAGAGGGGGAGAGAGAGATAGGTAGGTTAGGGTCCAGGGAACTGGGGGTAGCTCAATATTAAAAAAAAGAATCAAAAAATGGGCAGTAGATCTTAATAGACATTTCTCCAAAGAAGACATACAGATGGCCAAAAAGCAATGAAAAGATGCTCAACAACACTAATTATCAGAGAAATGCAAATCAAAACTACAATGAGGTATTACCTCACACCAGTCAGACTGGCCATCATCAAAAAGTCTACAAATAACAAATGCTGGAGAGGGTGTGGAGCAAAGGGAACCCTCTTGCACTGTTGGTGGGAATGTAAATTGGTACAGTCACTATGGAGAACAGTATGGAGGTTCCTTAAAAAACTAAAAATAGAGTTACCATATGATCCTGTAATCCCACTCCTGGGCATATATCCAAAGAAAACCATAATTTGAAAAGAGACATGCACCCCAATGTTCATTACTCAGCCATAAAAATGAATAAAATAACGCCGTTTGCAGCAACATGGATGGACCTAGAGATTATCATACTGAGAGAAGTAAGCCAGACAGAGAAAGACAATTATATGATATTGCTTATATGTGGAATGTAAAAAAATGATACAAATGAACTTATATACAAAACAGAAACAGACCCACAGACATAGCAAACAAACTTACGGTTACCAAAGGGGAAAGAGGGGAGGAGAGATAAATTAGGAGTTTGGGATCAACATCTACACACTACTATATATAAAGGAGATAACTGTATAGCACGGTGAACTATATTCAGTGTTTTGTAATAACCTATAAGGGAAAAGAATCTGAAAAAAATATGTATGTATGTATAGCTGAATCACTTTGCTGTACACCTGAAACTAACACAGCATTGTAAATCAACTATACTTCATTTTTTAAAAAAATTAATTAAAAATGAAGGGCTTATAAATGTGTGTTTGCAGGCAGAGAGAAGCAAAAACCCATCAGGTCGTTCCTTATATGATTCTAAACTCCAAATGCTCTTGAGTGAATGAAGGACCCAGCTGAGAAAAGGTAGCAGCCTGAACCTGGGAGAGTGGTCTGGGAAGGAAGGAAGAGAGATGTAGCAGTTAAAGTTGACAGTGCTTGGTCATTAGGTGTAGGGAGAGAGAAAAGCCAAGGCAGATGTTCAGACCTCAGACTTGAGCCCCTGGGGATGGTCAGGCCGTTCTTTGATGCAGAGCACTTGTAAAGCAGCAGTTTTGGAGGGAGAGGATTATGGCTTAAGTGTTGATAAATTGAATTTAATGTGCTATGGACAACCCATGTTAATGTATTAGTCAATGAATAAGGGGTTCTGAAGCTTAAGAGAGAAATTAAACCTGGAGATTCAAATTTGGGAGTCATCAGCAAATCTGTATACCTTCACTTTTCTCAAAACCTCCAAATTTACTTAAGCAACTGTTGATAATTTCTTAATATAGAGATATGACTGCCCTACTATTAGTGCATTTAATATTTATTAATATTTATTACAGAAGGAAAGATATTCTATGGTTGTTGGTACATATTCAGTGCAGCAATCCTCCATCACCAGTGGAGTGGAGTAAGGTTATGAAATTGCTTAGGTTTATTCAATCTATTTTATGCAGCCATGCTTGAGGATACAACTTGGAACCTGGGCGTTAATTTTAGACTACACTTCTGGTCCTTGGGGAAATTCTTCCATCTCAGTGTGCTACAAGCATCACCAGAATGCCTTGTTCTAACCATCTAGGAATTTGTCATAATGATGATTATCTCTGAGTGACAATCAGTATAAAATACTGATTAAGCAGTGGACCCAGACTGTTTGGGTTTGACTCCTAGCTCCCCCATTTACTACTAATGTGACCCATTTTCTGCCCTTGTCAAGAGGAGATATTAATAGTACTCACCTATGAGGGTTGACATGAGGATTAAACCAAATGAATAACACGTAGTGTCAGAATGATGACTGGTATATAAAAAATGCTAAATAAGTATTAGCTCTTATTTTCAAAAATGTGTAAGAATTATCACCATTCTCTATCCATCATGGTGTTCAAAAAATTCTGGTAAATGAAAAGATTTGCTGAGCATTTACTAGGTCACTTTTGTAGAACTAAAAACTGTGATGGTAGTGTGCTGGGAAACCCTACATACTTATCCATGACGTTGCTAAACAGTGTGACATTACCAAAACATGATATCCTGGAATGTACATAGCCAATTGGCCTATAGACAATCAAATCAAGAAAGCCAATATTATACTGGGCTAGA
This sequence comes from Globicephala melas, assembly GCF_963455315.2. Classification (NCBI taxonomy): domain Eukaryota; kingdom Metazoa; phylum Chordata; class Mammalia; order Artiodactyla; family Delphinidae; genus Globicephala; species Globicephala melas. Next base: position 70,299,987 of record NC_083323.1, on the reverse strand, counting down.
TTAGTAGTCATTAAATTTCTCAAAGAACTACCTATTTCACAGTTGTATGAATCTTGCTTCAGATGTGATCATCAGTTTCTTGTACACTTATGTTCACATTATTTACACATTATGCATTAAAAGAAGCAAATATAACATCAGGGTTATTACTCTGAATGTATTACATTACATTCTTTACACAGAAAAAATGTTTATGCACTTACAAAATGCGCCACTATTTCTATTCTACAAGGGGCTGGGAAACAGCCTTTCAGAAGTTGTTGAATGACCAACATGCAAGTGTACAATAGCAAACAAGGTGGACAGAAGTATGGCTATGATGTTTCCATGAAGTAAATTTGAAATAATGTAATAGAGCTTTATTATGATAGAAAAATTAGAAACAGATAACCTGGAAATTGGAAACAGAGATCATTATTATCATTACCACACTACTTGTATGATTACTAGTAGCCAGTAGGGATGGGGGTACATCCTATGTGCCAGGTATACGTGACATATTATCATCACAGTAACTTTAACCCCTGCAGTAATTGTTTGGTAGATGCTATTATTATCCTTGCTTTAGAGATGAGAAACAAAGAAACAGAGAAAGTTAAAAAATAACAACTTGCCCAACATCACATAGATAGAAATTAGGGGAGCTGGGACTTGACCCAGGGCAGACTGATTCTAGAACCCATGCCGAACCATTGCCCCAGTATGGACCAAATACTTCACGGTTAATGAATCCCTTCTCATGTATTTTATCTCATTCCATCTTCACAATCAGCCTGCAAGGTAAGTATTATTTCAGAGTATGTAAGTTGCACAAAGTGACACAGGTAATAGTAACAAAGCTCAAATGGAACCCTAGTCCTATTCCTTGCAATCCACACCTTTCTTTCCATTGGAGTCTAGTCTAATAACTTGACATTCTTAGGAGTCCATAAGTTGGTAAAGCCCTCTTAGTTCTGCAAGCAATAATTGTAGATACAAAATGAAGATGGTCACCTAGTGATTTCGGTGTGAAAAGGATGCTCCATTACACACTGGTCCTTGGAGCTGTAACTAAGCCAATGGATGTCACGTGTGTACTATCAACAGAAGCATTTTTGTAAATTCATGATATTAGTTGATATTGCATAGTATTCTGGAGAAAACACTGGTTTAGAGCCAAAAGGCAAAGGCTCTAGGTCTCCTGGCATTGGGAATTTCAACATCTAATAATTTCTTCATTAATAAATAAGGGATAATATCTGACATGTTTACTTCAGAGAAATTGTAAACATCAAATGAGATGATGTATAATTTCAAACACCTTGCATTATTATACCACCAGACATAAGTGCCCAATAAATATTTGGGGAATAAATAAATGAATATGTGACTAATATGTGGAACAAAGTATAACTTGAAATGTAGACATAGTATATATATATATATGAAATAACTGATAAAACTCATGTGATCATACTTCACTTATTTGTGTACCTGGTACAAAAAATTCTGTTTCATGGATTCTCGAGTTTATGTATATAGAATTGAACCAGATTAAATCTATCTTAATGCTTATGATTCTTCAGTCCTTTGACTTAATGTTCTTGAACCAGCCCTAATGGGGGAAAAATCTCACCTGGAAGTTAGGTATAGAGTAGAAACACAAATATATGTCACTTTGCCAGAATCAGGTCTGTTCTCATATCCCAATAACAGTCATTCATTCACTATGCCTCTATTGCAGACCTGCAGTGTGAAAGACAGCAGGCTAGTATTTTGAGGAAGTCAAAGATCAATTAACCAACTCATCTCAGGTTGCCCAGGACTTATGTTACTGCTGTCCTCACATGTCTCATAGTCCAATAAGAGGGGTAAGGCATGTATGTAAAAATGATGTAAAGTAGAAGTGTTATGTGTCTTGAGATGGATACAGATAAAATGCACTGAGAATTCACAAGTTGAAGAGATCACTACTTCAACTCCAAGAGTCCAGGAAGGAGAGAGCATTTAAACTGAACGACAAGGGACTTCCCTGGTGGTGCGGTGGTTGAGAGTCCGCCTGCCGATGCAGGGGACGCAGGTTCGTGCCCCGGTCCGGGAAGATCCTACATGCCGCGGAGCGGCTGGGCCCGTGAGCCATGGCCGCTGAGCCTGCGCATCCGGAGCCGGCGCTCCGCAACGGGAGAGGCCACAACAGTGAGAGGCCCGCGTACCGCAAAAAAGAAAAAAAAAAATTAAACTGAACCACAATAGCTTGATTTGTGTTTCTGAAGAATAAGCAGGATGAAGTAAAATCTGGGCCAACAGTAGGAAGAGATGGGGACCCTTATACAGCCGTTTGGCTTTGCTGGAGCCTAAAAAAAGAGGTGTGCATTCCAGGGACCAGTTTGCCGAGACTGTAGGCCTTCCAGGATAGGGAAGTTTGAGCTAAAAGCCAGGGAAATCCCAGGCAAACCGGGATGAGTTGTCCTTCCTTCTACTTTCTACTGCGCACTTGGGGACCACATGCAATGAAGGCTGTGGAGGGGTTTTAGCCAACTGAAGTGATTTAGCTGTGACATATTAAAATTTTTTCAGTAGTTTGATAAAGTTTACATTTTTAACTACAAATCACTTTCATTATTTCAGGCTATATATATCTTTTTAAAGGTTTGTTCATTCTCTCTCTCTCTCTCACTTCATTTCAGCACTTTGAAGGGCTAGCCTTCATTTCCTGTCATCAGGATCATGTAAAAGCATATTGATGTAGCTCTAGCTTCCTGTACAAGAGAGATAGCTCAGCAAACTAGCTATCGAATTCAACCACAGAATTTGTAATTGGAGAACTGAGTTCAGATCTCTTTACTCAGTTTAACTTTGAGCAAGTCCCTGTCTCTCTGAGCCTCAGTTCTTTGTGATTGAATATAAGATATTAACTTTAGAAAATGTTAGGCAGCTAAGTGGCTACTCAAAAGTGCCCAGATATATCCCTAAAATGAATGCAAGTTTGAAACTAGGGAGGAAATTTGTATACTAGGTGTCAAGATAGGTAGTCACAGCCTAGTTAGAAGATCCACACATGACTGTGGCAAGGATAGAGACAGGGTCAGAGAGTGGAGTTACTTACCGAACATCCACACCCACATAGGAGAAACAGCCCCAGTCATTGCAAAGGCAATAGAGAAAGAATCATATGCAACTGATGGCAGCTGTCACAGACTCAAGGGGATCGGTGGCTCAAAATAGGCACATTTGGACTGTCCATCTCTCTCTGGTAGGGCTTGCAACTGTGTACTGTATTGACCACCAGGGGTGGAACACAGGTACACCCTCTTTGTTAATTAGTTTTTAAAATCTTTTCTTGTAAATGTAGGAAAAATATAGAAAACACATAAAACAAAGCTCAATTAAATGAATTATCACATGACCAGCTAGTAAAACCACTACCCAGATCAGGAGTTAGAACTTCGTTAGCCACGCTGAAACTTTCTGGTGTCCCCTCCAAACACAGCCCCCTCTCTACCCCTAAGGAGTAACCATCCTCTTGACTTTTTTGGTAATCATTTTCTTAGGTTTATTTATCATTTTATCACCCAAATGATTTGCATACCCAAACATATAGCTTAGTAATGTCTGTTTATAAAATGTCATTAAAGTCTCTTTCAATCTGTAGACTTCCTAGCCATCATATCTCCCTCTCTCTAGCTCCCTTCCCCTCTTCCCTCTCTCTTCCTCTCTCTCAGAAACTGGAATGTGTATCTATCGATGTTGAGTTGCCCACAGTCTGAATTTGGCTGACTGCATCTCCATGGCATAATTTAACATGCTCCTTGGTCCTCCACATTCCATGTAATTTGCTCAACTTTGGGAAAGACTCGTTTTTGGAAAGGTGTCGTTTTCTTCTGTCAGGGGGTACACGATGTCCAGTTATCTCCTGTGTGTGTGTATGCGTGAGTGTGTCATGTCAGCAGCCATTAATTCTCACTACTAGGTCCATTAAATAATTAGGGGCTGCTGGCATGGGCATGCTCTATCATTCCTGTTTTTGGTTTGTTAGCTGGCATAATTCTATAAAGAGAAACTTCCTCTCATCTACTATTTGGTTAGTCTAGTAGTACTGTTTATATAGGAAAAGCAAGGTAAATGCTGGATTCCTTTCTTTCATTTACTTCTCACTGAGCCCTCTTATATAGCACTCCAGATCTTGATGAACATCTCCTATTTTGAATGCCACTGCATTTGAGGGGAGCAAACTAACATAAATTAAAAGCAATTAAAATAAACAACTATATCTTGAAATATATACCCACCCCAACATATGTTTTTACACTTTGATGAATTTGTTCCTAAGGATATTTGGGAAGATAAACATCTATTCTCTGTTTATTTTTAACCCGTACTCTTCCATATTATTACTGTCCAAGACAGATAATATCTAATCTATTTGCATTGTTAAAACATTGTTCAGGTTAACTCATTTGTCTCTATTTGCTTCAAACTTTATATTCTAATACAAGATTTCACAGTTTAGTCATTGGAAAAATCTAACCCTCATTCTCTATTGAAATTTAGAGAAATTTGGAATTATAGTTCTTTTTTTCAAATCACCTTTCAATTCTCCAGGATGAACCCATTAGGAGCAAAAGATGGAAACTTTCCAAGGTGCATGGGCCAAGGGCAGCATTTGATAAATGATTGGAGAAGCTGCCTTTGCTTCCTGAGATAGAAATTAGAGAACAGCAGAAATAGTAATGAGTAAAGAAAACAGCCAAAAAGCTATTGCTGAAAGAATAGCTTTAATTTGAAATTTCTTACTTCACTGTTCGTTCTTTACATTTTTATGACTAAGAAAATATTTTAAAGCTGTGATTATTTAATTTTTCTTTACAAACCAACTACAAAATATTATAAGAAAGCCCCAATAAGCAACCATAGCTTCAATAATTGTTTCCTACTTAGCTTTCAAAACCTGTTGCATAAAGACTTTTATCAGTAAGGGAAGCAAACACTTTCATTGATAGATGAGTGAACCATCCTTGCCTTACTGCATTCTAATTCCTTGATCTGACTTTTTAAAGCACAGAATTTAAACATCTGAGAGTCATTAATTCTATCACAGCTCAGCAATATAGAATCCTTCAAAAAACCGTCAATGCTTGCTTTGAGGATGTGATCTCTAGCATAAGAACACTTCATGGGAAGTGGTGTAGAGAGTCAAAGAAAATTAAAATTTTAAAAAGCATCAAACATATATATTTTACAACTGCACCTAAGGAGGTTGCATCTGTTTGTGGCCACAACTGACTTTCACAAAGGTCCCCTCAAATACTTCCTTGAAATATCCTTTTCATAAAGGAATCAAAATAATTAATATTTACTACAAGTGGTTTCTAATTTGCAGGAAGTCCTGGTAAACTTTGTTCACATCAGATCCTCAATTATGATGCCGCTTTCATCTAGTTCTCTTAGCTTGGCTTTCATCCAGGCTGTTAGGTGAAATTAGGCCCAGAAAAATCGGATTATTACATCCCAAGGGAAATGACTGATAAGCAGCAGATGATTGCTTATCTCCTGGCTCCTTGCTGGTGTTGAGGTGTTGCTAGTTGCAAAGCCAATTTGTTAACAATTAGCACTCATTAGAATCATTTCCTGTTATCGATTCTAAACATTTGACAAAGCACTTTTAGGAAATTGGACCCCCAAAAGTAGCTATCCATAAGTGTTGAGCAATTAAAAATCTTCAGGATCTAATGTAATTCCTAACCAGAGTCATCAGTTTCCAAGTAATTATTTTTGCTTTGGAACCCACCTGCTATCCTGTCCAGTTTAAAGATGTGCTGGTACAAGGACATACTTCTTAATTAGCAGAGGTTGTGGATAAGTCAGTACAGGAACAAAAGGAATTTTCTTTTATTATCTGCTTTAGCTGTTTGCAGCATATCTTTAAGGGACAAAAAATGCCAGCTTGCAATACAATATATATATTGCGAGAGTATGAAATTAAATTCATTACTTCTATTATCTAAACATTTAAGTTTAGTTTTTAAGTCTGTGTTCACCTTTGTATATTATGAACTCTAAGTATAGAATCATAAATGGAGTCAATGTGCATTACATTAGAATTTAAATATTACCAGTGTCAGCTTTCTGAAATATTATATATGACTTTAATAAAATTAGCATAAATACTATATGCATTTGAAATTTTTCTCAGAAAAGTCATTGTGTTTATCTAATTTTTAAATATAGACCTGCATGTATTACAAGGCTGCAAATTTACATTCAATAGATATGCCCCATTATCTAATTAAAAAATTTATTATCTGTACAAGTATATCTACTGATACTTGCTTAAATGTTCTTTATTTAGATTAAGAAAATATGCCTTATTTCCTTCCTAGTAAGTAATGGTCTTTACATATAAACTATTCAGTTATTTTTGTAGGATCAGGATTAAAACTCTGAATGACACCCCCATCTTCTGTTCCTTTCCCACATCACTCCCCAAATTTTCCTTTGCCTCTGTTTATTTTATAAATTTAAATAATTGCTCCTATCCATCTTCCCCTAGACTTAATAATACTGAAAATATTTCTTCTAATTGTGACAAAACATGGAGATGTGAACTAAGTATAATATTTCTGTTTCTGAATTTCTTACTCCCATATTAAAAGCTTACATTAATGGAGAAATTAAGTGTATGTTCTTCTTTGAAATGCCCTATGCTCAACCTCTCTATCCTTAATAAACAGAGATGGTATTGACACAAGTGAATTTTGTTTAACCACACTACATTTGCTTCTTAATTAGTGAATATTCATCTGTCACCAGCAGCAGCTATGACACCCCTCCCTGCTAACATGTTCTGTCATAAATAATCAATGAGGTACTATTAATATTCATGAGCTGGAATCTGTGTAGTCATGTGCACTGATGCAGAGACAGGGGGAGTGTTGCCATGAACTGACTGGAAACTCTGTGTGTGTATCCGTGAGTGCAAAATACTTAGGGAAAGCGAAGAAGAGCATGCTGCTACACAGCACCCTGGCTTGTGCTTCCAGCTAACAGCGGTTTGTCTGTGTTTCTGGACTGAAGTGACTGATGAAAAACAGTAGTCAAGTCTGGAGGGTGATTCCCTTTCAGTTCACTTGCCTTTCAGTTCTGGGGAAATTAGAAGATTTGCTCTCTCTCTCTGCTTGTTAGAATGGGCTGCAATTTGTGCACTTTTCAGAAAAGAGAGGAACACTACAAACTGCTGTATGAAGTTTCCCAGGTGAGTGCAGGGTCTGTTACCAGCAACTAAATAGCCAGGCTTTGTGTTTGTCTGAAAAATGGTAAATGAACTGTGGCTAGCTTTATTTTTTCTTTCTGTAGATTTCAGAATGAAGGGCAGACTTGCTGGCTGGGGGCTTTTTATTTTGGTTTGGGGTGGCAGTTTTCAGCTTCCTTGCCACTCCCCCTTCAGATGACTTCCTGTGGGATTCTTTTTAACAATTTTTTGTATCTACTGCCAAGATGTCAGTTAAGTAAAAGGAGTAACACTGAGATCCATGTCTGTAATATTTTGAAGCCCCTCTTTCATTTTGGAATAGTGTTGACATTTGAAAATCAAATGTATCATTGTCTGCATAAATATTGGGATTTAATAGGTCTGTGAGCTCAGTTATTTGGAATAGACAGGAAAAGTTTCTTGCCAAATCTTGTTAGTCAGAGGAATTATTTGACTAATTAGGAATTTGTGCTTTGGTTTTAAGAGGAAGACCTGGTATATTTGTATTTTATGAGAAAAAAATACATGCTATGTCTCGGCTTGGATTAAAAAAGTAGATAAAGGAATTTTCTTATCATTTGTTCTTGGATCCTTTTTATAATTTCTTTGTCTGTTTAGCACTAGAAATTAATTTCAAGAGCTTATTACAATATTTGTATTGTAATAAAAAGGAAAAATGTGTGTAAATTTGGATGTCCCTTTAATGTATATCTGAGGGCTTTTCAGAATAAAAATAAGAAAATGATATTCCCAGCCTTCAGAGTTTTCATAGAATTCTATTAATTCACCATTTTATTTAGGCAGGTTTCCCTGGGGGTGTATGAAGTCCAAATTTCTTGTTTGGCAAAATAAAGTTTATTCCTCCCTTCTTCCGGTTTGTCCCAGATGTGACACACTACTACTTTTGTTTTTAGATGATATTGCTGATGAAAGACAGTGTTTGGCATGTTGGTGGTCTGTGGGCACAGCGGTCGCCAAGTGTCCACTGCCTACTGGTTCCCTCAGATTTCCCCCGACGTGATTCATTTCACAGTGGGCTAATTACAAAGTGGATTTGCTACACATGAAACAGCCTCCTTAGTTGCAATGTTAATGCACATTTTCATGGTAATGTGATCAGAGGCTCATTAGCCACTTTCCAAAATGATCCTCTGCATTAATTAAATATAAAAATGACTCCTTTATCACTATAGAGAGGAAAAGGAAGATTAACATTGTTAATTACACCAGGGCAATACCTTTTGCTTCTCTTTTTACTATAAACTTGCGAGCCTAGGTTAAAATCATCTTCATTCCTAGATAAGCTCTCATCTGCTTGGACTCATGAAAACAGTCTCTAGGTGGAACACTTCCCTTTAGTTTGGTTTATAAGAGTTTGAGTTATACTATTGTTTTTCTTTGGGTGGTGGAGGAGCAGGGGAGTGGATTAATCAATCTAATTTTTCTCTGAATTACTAAATTGACATAAAAGTATAATATGGAGGAAGTAGTAGGTGGCATCTTCCCTGATTATGCCTCGGTTAAGCTGTTTATCTTCTGCTAAGAAATCAAGCCAGATTTCTGCATCCAGAAAGGACCACTGTGTTTGTTAAGGAGGCTTTGTTGTAGAATTTTAAAGTGCTTGTCTGTAGTTTTGCCTTTAAGTGCTTCCTAAATCTTGAGAAAATAGATAAGCCATACTCTTTATTGCTTCCACCTGTACTCCTTCATCTATTTACTTTATTTTCTCTACTCCTGAATTGTAGTGCTTATGATCTTTAATAAAGGGGGTGAAAATGAAGTATTAGCTTCCATTTAACTGGCTTTTATTCGATAAGTTAAAACCCCAGCTTAAAGGTCTTGTGTGTGTTTTCCAAGGGGAGCCCTCCTACAGTTTGTCCTTAACTTTGCGCTCTATTTTATTGAGTTAATGGAATAGATAAGATATCAAAGGAAACCAGTGATAGGCTCATATCATACACTGGAGCCCCGTGTGGTGTTGCAGACTGGTTTCTATTTTTATTTGGAGGAGCAGCAGCTCAGAGCACACATGAAAGTGAGCATGTTCTTAACCAGGTGTTCACGAGGGCACATAGCTGCCCCCAGAAGAGAGGATACTATATACAAAAGTGACTTGGGATTGGAAGCCTGTGTATTTCTAGCTGGTAATATTAAAGCAAATTAGCTCACACAAACATCAACACCTGATGATCCAAATCATATGTATTTACTTATAGACATAATTCCCAGGTCACCTGCCTTTTTGTTTCTTTTGTTATTATTTCTTACAAGCTAAGGCAAATTAAAGTTTATCAGGGGATGTGAAAATTTAAGACTAGCAGTGAATACTACCTACATGACCAAGAGCAAAAAGATTATTTCTCTGTAACAGAATCATTATGACATTGAACTTTTTAAAATTTTCTTTCTATATTTCTAGATTTTGCTATCTGATAACATGGGCCAAGTAGAATACAGTTTCAGATTTGTAACAAAAGCATATGTGCTCACTGAGGAGTCCAGTGAAACAATCAGAATAATGTACCTAGGTGTGAAATGAGGTCACGTTTAAATTTGGTTGATATTTTTTGTTCCTACAGAGGAGTTAAGGCTTTCAGTTGGCAGAAGAAAAAGAATGTTGCTTCAAGAAAATTATTTTCAGCTGGAGTTGGGCCAATCCGGCTCCAGTATGAACACAGTTGCGAGAATCTAGGGTTTGTGTAGATCCAGTAACCTTCATACCAAGCAATTTTCATGCATCTATTAACTCTTATATGTGCCAGGAACACAACTGTTATCTGCAGTGATTTATTTTATTCAAAGTAGGTTATTTATTAACCTCTTAAGAATTAATAAATGGGTAATTTGAACAAGGCCCTTCTATTGACACGAACTAAATTGCCTGTTTTGTACTAATCTGATTAAATAGCCAGCTGGACCAAGAGAGCTGTAGTAGCTTGTTAGGCATTTCGGACTTAAAAACAGATTTATTTATGAGGGAGATTGTATGGTAATATCTAAATCTGTTGACTTCTAAGTTTGATTTTTCATACATAAATCGAATGTAACTTTTTGATTGATTACATAATGGGAATTTATCAATGGGGGTGTTCATTGGTGTTGAACAACATGTTCCAAATGGGGACAGATATTGACTGGTTTGGCACAACTGGAAGGTCTCCCCACAACCTGCACCCATGAATTAGTATCAAAACTGAAATGGAACCTTCATGGACAGTGACAACAATTACAGTATTGACAGCAGCTGCCTTGGAACTGCTCCCACCTTGGAACTCTCATAGCATTTTGCTTGTGCTTTTTGAGTTTCTTGTTTTTTACATTCATCTGTCTGGTATTACCGTCAAGTGTGTGTGACTGAATTGTGCACTCCTTGAAGGCAGGTCAGGTGCTTGACTGTCCTTTAACCTCCACCCTGCCAGCAGACACTCACTGAGTCCCACCATGGTTCCTTGAAAGACCATAGCCTCTGCCTCAACCATAGCTTCTAGTGAAAGACCATATCACTCTGCCTGCCTCTCTGCCCCATACCTAACAGCTGATTAAACCAGGAGCAGTCACCTAGTACATGAAGTTGAGGGTGCAATTAGATTTTTTTCAGTCTCAGAAATATTTATTGGGAAACAGGCCATTACGAAGGGGATTAGAATGCAGAGGGAGAAAGAGAGAGATCGAGAGAGGGAGAAGGCTTTAAGTAGACTGGGAAGCTTGAGGGTCTGTGGTCCACCAGATCTACGAGGATAAAATATATTGAGAATCAGAGACACTTGAGAAAGTGTCTCTATGAGCACATGGGTCATGAGAAAGAGAAGCGTAAATGATAAATAGCAGGTCTTCAGAGAGGCCTCATTTCCCCAGTTCCAGTACGTTTCTATAATAAATTCTCCATTCATTTTAACTTCCTTGAATGAGGTTATCTATCCTTTACAATCAGAGGAAAAAATGAGGACACATCACAATAATGTCTTGCTTTTGTCAACCAATTAGCAGCTGCCTTAAACTCTAGCCATATGCTGTTCAGTTCAATAAACTACTTTCAGTAAGCTTCGATTGTCCAATATGTGCCAAGTCCTCACTTTTTCCATGGGGGATGCAAAGACAGATGTGACAGTCCTTGCTTTTGAGAAGCACACTATGGCAGTAGAAGGAAGACACAGAAGCAGAGAATTTTCATATAATGTGATAAGTGAAAATGTTGAATTAACAGAGATGTTGACAGACTTCAGGAGGAGTGCAAAGGGACTCGATGCGGGGTGGGGGCGGGCATTAGGGGGGATGAGAAGGGAGAGAGAATCAAAGAGATAGAAGGGTAAAGAAGTCCATGGAGGTGGCAAACAGGTGCTAGGTGTGAATGGACCTGGAGCAGGGGAACTACAAGCGACAAATGTTACTAAAACCTCAAGTAGCAGGCAAGCTCTAGAACATGGCCTGAGAGGTGGTGAGCAACACCAGGCTTTGGAGAGTATCCCATGTCCCAGGATTGTGTCTGTTTGTTGGTTTGTTTGTTTTTAAAGAGGGAGAAATCACTCTGTTAGAAGTTAAGAGTGTAGACTTGGCTGTGGTGTGTGTCTGGGGACATTGGACTTGGGTTGGGGATGGGGTAGGTACCATAGCAAAACTACAAGGGAGGCTAATTTGGAGGCTGTTGCAGAGTTAGTTAGTGATAGAAATCATGTAAAAGCGAGGACAGAATTGAGACCCTGAGGAGGTAAATTCATTAGGCTTCTGGCTTGTGAGACCAGGGAGGTATAGTGAAATTTACAGAGGAGAAATAAGAGAAGGGAAGTGAGTTCTGGAAAGAGGAGAGAAGGCCACTGAGTTCATCATGGGCTATCTGAGCAATGCTGGCAGACAGTGAATATTCAAAATGAAGACCTGGCATATATGTGTTCGGTGGATGAGATCACCCAGAAGGATATAAAAAGTGAGGAGAAAAACTGAACAATGAGGAGAGTTGTGAACCAAGGACACAATATTAAGAAACACAAAAAGGAGAAGAAAGAAAAGGAGAAAAAGTGAAACTGTTATAGAGTGAGAAGGAAGAGAAGAATAGTGGGAGAAGCCAAGCAGAGAAGGTATTTAAAAAGGAGTGGCCAATGTGGTCAGACAGGATAAGAACTGCAGTGTCTTTGGATATGAAAATTTGTGGTATGCTGCCCGGGTGCCTCTTCAGGAAGGACTTGTTGCCCCAGCTGCTGAGAGCACTGTCAGCCCCTCAGGGACTGTCTTATCTGCAGAGAGCCCCTCACCCAAGGTTATTCCCCTCCCAGGAGGCTCAATCTCTCCAATGGCAGATGGATGCAAGTTTACATGGGCCTGGGCATCTCAGCCTGAATTGGGACCCTCTGAAAGGCAGCTCGAGCTCCAGAGCTCCCTGCAACTGTTGTTGGGCCTGCATCATAGTTCAGTTCTCCTTCTGCCCAGTCCTGCTTCTTTTTCCTCCCTTCCACAGAGGGAATGCTTCTCAGCTCTTTCCCACTAAATTCTGTCGCAGAATTGGCTTCCTGGAGAACCTAACCTGGAGCGAGGTCAGTGGTGACAATTACAGAGCATCTAAATAGAGAAATGTGGACAAAATCCAGAAAGTGGTGGATTCAAAGATGAGGCCGACTGCACTTTCAAGAAGTTTCTCTGGGATAAGGCAGATTATAAAAAATGGAGTTACTACTAACATTGGAGTACGAATTTTTTTAGCCCAGATTTTTTTAGAATGCAAAATAGCTTAAAATTGTGAATGTTAAAAATGAAAGTTGCCTTTACTTCTGCTTTGAAAAGTAAGATAAATTGATTTCACATTTGAACTATGATGTGCATAGGGTGGTGATAATATAGTGATTAAAAAATAAAACATGTACATTTAGTTAGATTTTACTTTATCCAAGCCTTTTGAAGAAAACCTTAAATGTTGGAGCAGTTTTTTTGTTTTTTTGTGGGTTTTTTTTTTTTTGCGGTACAGGGTCCTCTCACTGTTGTGGCCTCTCCCGTTGTGGAGCACAGGCTCCGGATGCGCAGGCCCAGCGTCCGTGGCTCACGGGCCCAGCCGCTCCGCAGCATGTGGGACCTTCCCGGACCGGGGCACAAACCCGCGCCCCCTGCATCGGCAGGCGGACTCCCAACCACTGCGCCACCAGGGAAGCCCTGTTAGAGCATTTTTGATATGAATAAAAATAAATATCTTAATGATTTAGGTAGGTTTAATAAATGAAGTGCCTTTCTCTACTATAAGGATCAGAATATCACATATTTTTTTAAATGTATACCTTTAATTTCTTCAAATTTTCACTACTTATTGAATTGTTCTAGACCCAGGAGAAGATCAGCTACCTCTAGGTGCATATCTTTCTATTTAGAGGAAATACTGGAGGAAAACATTTTCACTGGTTCCATGTTACACACAAAGGAGACATGTTGCTGAAAACTTAGCTAATAGATATGCTGAGATATTTGACTCTTCATCTCACCTGAATTTGCTAGTTAAGTGGGATAATCTGATTAGAAAATTCTTTAATTTCAATATTTGTTGAAAATAGTTCTAAAATACATTATTTTATTTACATGATTACATAACATATGCACATATTTATTCACTTCCAATCCTGTTAGATAGTAGCAAATGGGCTGCTTATCTTTAGCAAATTGTGATTTCAGAACTTTACAAGAGGAACTATTTATGAAGATTAACTGATAGTGAAAAATCTTTACACAACAGCCAATCACTGTTCAATAAATTCATTTTATGTGGGTATATTTTCATATATTGAATTTTTACAGGTCATTTACTAGGTATTCAATCAATCCTATTAAATGGTTAAGAAAGATACAAAAATTAAATCACTAGGTACTCAAGTAGAGGCCCTAGACTGTAGTTCTATGAAGGATTCTGCCCTTGAAAAGTTTATAATTTGTGAAATAAAGTTGAGCAGGTTGCCCAGAACAAGCTCTGCCTCAATCACTGTTTTCTCTCATAACCCTTTCTGCGGCACACACCATAAGAATTTTAGGTGTTATTCTTAATAAATGTCTTCTTCTTGTGACTAATAAGGATTTAGGTACCACTGGGTGGTAATGTTGTCTTCAGATTTAGAATTCTAGGTAATTCAAATACAACTGTGATTTTCATATCTTAATGCAACATTTCCAAAGTCATCCATATAACCTGCTCCGTCCATCTCCATCTCCCTTCCAGCTGTATTCGTTCCTTCTCTCTTAATTCTTTCACTCCCAATGTGGAGTAACAGCTTTAAAGTTTATTATGAAGTATTCTTTGTTTCTTTCAACAAAAAGCTTAAAAGGTAGCAGCCCCATATTCTGTGTTCCAACATATAACATCTAATTGCTAATTTGTGCCATTTTGTAACAAGCTATAAATCTTGCTTAATGGTAGTTTGGGTCCTAGTGAAGGATATCCCCTCACTGCTGCTTTATGTAGCTTTTTAGAAATACTATAGGAAATTTTTAGAAACTTGCTCTCATCTCAGTGGAAATTAGATTTTTTCTGAGCTAACCTTTTACTTCTAAGGCTCTTAAGGGTCTGTCTCAGGTACCTTTACTTAAATAATAAAAAGTTAAAAATTCTTTTCAAGGGTATGTGAACAAAGAGAATTACTAAGTATGGTTTAAAAAATAATAAACCCATGGATTAAAGACCACTATTGTAATCAGTGATAGTAATATTTTCCTATAATTGAATTATGGTAGAATTCAGATATTAATGTTTTTTGATGTAAAGGAAGGTTTGGGAAACTTTGAGTAACCACAGATAATTACTCTGTACCCGCTTTGCGCTCAGTACTGTGCTAGATAGCAACAGAGGTTGCAAAAGAAGCATAAGCTAAGAAGCCAGTCTTCAAAGTGTTTAATCACAAAGCAATTAGAATATAAATGTGGAAATGTACAACCCTAACGTAGCAGACATTACAGAGAAAGGGCAGTTCTATATGGGTAAGGATAATCTAAGGGTCTTCACGGTTGTAGTGCTTATTTAGAGTGGCTTAGATTAGGAGCCAAGGTTTATTTTTAAATTCAGCATAATTATTGTATATCCAGTCAGCCATGTAGTATGTTTGGTGTCCAGGATTTATTGTAAAAGCAAAGTCATAGGATATTACTAATTGGACATATTTAGGGAAAACGGGACAAACGGCCTGACCAAAGCAGGGTATGGGATGAGCAGAGTTGAGTATCTTGATCTTCCTGCAAAAATGAATGGACTTGGTGCCAGGCATCACTGCAGGGCTCTATAAACCATAAGGATGTAATCAAATAGCATCTCTGAAGTCAATTTAAATGATAGAATATGTGTAAATATTGTTTTCTTGGCACTTTATTTAAAAGAGCACAGCCATGCTAAGTTGATTTGCAATGGATAGATTTTGCCATTCACTCCTTAAGTGTGCTCTATATTTCCTTAGCGGCTCATATTTTTATTTGTTTGTTTGTTTGTTTGAAGTTGGTTCTGCCTATGCAGTTGTGAATCTCACTTTTAAGACAACATGGAAAATAGTGCCCAAGCACAATGTGATACGTAGGAGAGGCACTGAGCACAGGACAGAGCCTTTGGAATCAAGCAATAGCACCACTTATTTCCTCTCTGACTGTGAATTAGTTACTTAACTTCATTGAGCCTTTGTTTAATTGATTAATATCAACCTTGAAGGGTTTTATTGAGGATTAAATGAGATATATTTAAAGGGCATAACACATTATGGGGATGCCATAAATGGTAACTTTTGAGGTTATGATCTCATTTCAGTGACCCTGTGAGTTAGCTAATATTGTCCCCATTCTACAAATGAGAAGACCAAGGCACAAAGTAATCAAACGACAAATTCATATTGTCAGCAAGTAGAACACCTGAAATTCAAACTGGGATTTGCCTAATGCCAAAGTCCATGTTCATTTCATTATAAATATCAAATATTCTTCTCCCTTTGAGCTTTCCATACTTATTCACTAAACTGATCCATAAATACTGAGCTCCTGGCACATCATAGGTCCTCAATAAACATCTGATAAAGGAAGAAGGAAAAAGAAATGGGAGGGAGGGAGGAAAGGATGAAGAAAGGCAGTGGGATAATAGATGCTATTTATATTTCTCCTCAGAGGGTTCTACAGAGATGGCCTTTTCAGTATAACAAAGAGAAGCAGGTCCTCTCTACTACCACTTTCCCCATCTGTTTTAACAGCTTAAATCAAATTGTCTCACCTATGAGAGCCCGTCAGTATGGGAAAGTGACTTGACACTCCCACTTTTGAGAGCTTGAAAGCCTTTCCCCACTTTCCCATAAATCTATGCCTGGCATGAAGGATCCTTCACAACCTGCTGTCTTTCCTCATACATTCCTAACAGCCCAAATTTTCACCAAACCAAACTATAATTTCTTATTTGAAAACAACGTGATTTTCCCCATCTCTTTGCTTTTCATTGAAATGTCCCTTTTTCCTAGTGTGTTTTTCATACCCCTACACATATATTGATAAAAACCCTAATCCTTTGTAACTCAGTTCAAAGCTCACCATCTGGGAAGTTCTCTCTGAACCCAAGACAGAGTAGGTTGTTCTTCCCAAAGCTCCTCCAGAATTTGAAATATAGTCAGATCCTTCTGTATTTATGTTTAGTTTTTCTGCATCTCTGCATTTCCACCATATCATACAGTGCCTGGTATTTAATACAAATCGGATCAAGGAATAGGAGTGGGGATATAGCTACAACTGCATTCACAAAAGAAAGCTTTTGTCTCCAGTATTCACTGAGTTCTCTTTGAAAACAAGATGATTTGAGAAACTACAAAATTATATATTTTCTTGATTTTGAAGGTGTCATCTGTTTTATGGTATTGTTACTTGCAAGGCTCATCATCAAGTGTAAGGACAGCTGGGGGCATGCAGAGTTGACAAGCTACCACCTTTAATATCCGTATTGACTGCATGCTGCATCCCCATTTCAGAAACAAGAAGATATTGGGGAGAACTCACATCTTAAAACTAAGGAAAAATTGTCATTGCTTTTCTAAACGAAACAAACAAACTAAAAACAAACAAGCTCTATCGGCCCTTCTTTCACCCCTACTGCACTCCTATTCCCTGACATTTTCTACCAAACTGAGTATTTTATTACCCAGGTGGATTCAGCATATCAGGTTCTTTTCTCAAAATTGCCAGTCATGATGGATAATGATACAATTTTTATTCCTCAATTGTCAAACTGGTCAATATACCTTGCTGTCCTTTCTTCCTAGAATTTCCCATTGCCCTTTAGCTCACTAAGTTGTAGCCCTCCTCAAAGCTTGGGTCAGGTACCACCTTTTCCAGGAAATCTTCCTGGAGTCCCTGAACTTAAGAATACCCCCTCCTTTTTCCTTCCAAGGTAACCAGTGCTTACCTCTGTCATAACATGTACCAAATGGTATCCTTTCTCAATTTACTTGTTTGTGATTTTCACTGGTCTCTGAATCTCCGGAGGGCAAAAACCCTGTTTTCAATCTAACTCAGTACCCACATAGATGTTTCTTGAGTAAAGGATGAATGGCTAAATTCCAAGTGAATTCTGTGTACAGGGCAATTTGTTGAAGGTGATATAAAAGCAGAATAAGATGAGATCCCTGCCCTCAAGGTGTTTACTGTTGCACAGTCTCCAGTAATACACACTTGTTCACAAATAATTATAATGCAAGGTATAATATTAGTTCTATGAAAGAGAGAGAGAGAGGAACAAGGTATCGTGAGATGTCATAGTGATAATGATTTACTATATTATAGATAAAAATAAAGTGTCTAAAATATAATATGTATATATCATATAAAGCAAAACAGTGTTTTGTGTGTGATGAGATGAATTGATTATTGATTTAGTAACTGTCATGTTTCTTCATTTGCTGCTTTCCATGCTGTAAAATTGAATTAGCATTGGGATTGACATATATACACTAATATGTATAAAACAGATAACTAATAAGAACCTGCTATATAAAAAAATAAATAAATAAAATAAATTCAAAAAACAAGAAAAAAATTGAATTAGCTATTTTGTGTAAAAATGGCTTAATACATACTTCTTTTTATTTATATCCATCACTGAAATAGTAAAATATGGCTAAATTATTACAATATTCATTTTATCTCTGTCCCTCCTTACTATAAAAAGAATTCAAAGTGATCATTATAAAATACACTGCAAAATGTCTGAATTCTTCCTGATGATGTTGCCTTTGGTTTCATAATTACTCTAGCACCAATCTGAGAATTTGTCCAAGTGCAGCTATCCCAATAACGGTCATGTAAAGCAAAGAGTAGCCTAAGAAGACCATGAAAATCATTTTTAAAACTTTAAGCTTTAAGTAAAACCTAGTCCAATTCAATAATATACTAAAAATAGATTTTTTCAATAACTCAAAACCATATTTATTTTACTTATTAGACATTATTACTTGTAAAGTGAGGATATTCTTTGAGCCATGAGGAATATAATGATAGTAAAGATAATGCCCCTCCTATACCCAATATCAATGAAGCTTTTCAGGAAACTAACTCAGTGACCCCCAGATAACTTGAGATAGAAAACTCAGATAGGGTAGAAGTTAAGATTTTGAATTTGAAAAACTCAGGATTTTAATCAGGATTAATTTTCTATTGCCACAAAATTAGTTCTAAACTGTAACAGAAATGCCCGACCAGAGTCTTATCCAGATTCTAGGGTAATCTAAAGAGGGAGGCAAAGAAGAATTTACTGTCTTGTTTGTGGTGATCATTTTAAGAACTAAATATAAGGGTGGTGTCTCTACTTGAGGGTAAATTACTCTTAATTAACCTTCAAGAGTTTGTAAAAATAAAATAAAAATTAAAAATATTTTCAGAATTGCACTACATAATATTTAATGCAGTTGGTAGAACCTAGAGAAAGTAAGTCAATGACTGTACTCCACGCAATAGTCATATTTCACTGGATGTGAAATGTAGACTAAAAAGTGTTGGGAAATATTTCCTCCTGAACTGGCATAGATTAGATGGCTTAATTTAGTCTTTTCCATTCCACCTCCTGAAATAAAACATCACCAATAAAAAAAGTTATCTTAGCAGATGCATAAAAATCACAGATTCATTTCTATGATGCTCATCTGCACAGTAGATTATTCACAGATATATTTGAGAGGAGCCTGTGACTGTTAATTCTTTTTCAGATGTGTGGGATCCATTTGGATACTACGTATTCTAAAAAGCTGTTAAAACCAAGTTAAATATTAATTTAGAAAGAAGTGGCCTTACGAATCTTTCATACTGTCATTTCAGTCTCTTGAAAGCAAGGTAGCTAGGTCCTAAATCTCAGGAAAATGAAACTGTGGTTTCATAACTGATTAAAAACAACAGTGATAGAAACATTTAAAGCAAATGCTATCTATAAATAGCCTCCTCAGCAATTTCTATGTAAGGTCACATTCATCAGGTGGTCCTCTTAATGGATTATCATTTTCTGGCTAATTGACACCTCGTCTGTGACTGATGAACTGACCATTGGCATCACTGAACTACCCAGTAACACTCTTATCAATGTGCTGATGACTGCTCCCCAGAGCTTCCCCATAAATACCCGGTTCCCCATAAATACCTTTATTTATTTATTTATTTATTTATGCCCCATAAGTACCTGGTTCTCACTTTCCACAACAACCAGAAAATCATTTTAAAACTGGGCCCTTGCTTTGAAGTTTGCTTTGATGGCTTTGAAGTATTCACAGCTTTCCAGCTAGTATTATTTGTGTTTCATAGATCACAGAAAATCCTGAGAGATGGAAAAAAAAAAAAAAAAAAAAACACTATTAATTTGAGACGTAGAATCTTCCACTGATATTTTTCAAATAGATTTAGTTTGAATTTTAGATATCTTGTTATAAAGTGTTACTTTTAGACAGTGCATATGAGACAAATGTCTAACAGGACCTTAAAGAAATAGCCACATAAATTTTACTAAAAACATCATAGTATTCATAAGTGGGAACCAATGGGTGGTCATATATACGATGCCTAGTGTTGCCTTGAATCCCTCAAAAAGGAAACTGTCAGGACTAGTAAATGGTACCTCAGCCCCTGAGTGTGTTTTAATACAATTTGATTAGTTCCTGGATTACATAAAGATACAGAGGCCCACAAGAATCAAACTGCATTTAAATTATTAAATATCATATGGTTTACATTTTTTATGTTATATAAAAAAACACCTTTTTGTATGTGTAAATCCTAGCAAAGTAACAGTACATTATTTACCAATTGTGAATATGAACATCTGTGGTTATTTCATTCAGCCCAGTATTTAAATTACCTTAATTCTCCACAAAGAAAAAATGACACTTTGATTATATATACTGTCAGGTTACATGGCCTGGGAAACAGGCTCTGAGACAAAGATTTGTACATGAGATGCTTAAGAGCTTTCTCAGGAACAACACCTGTGTGGGAGTGAAAGCAGTAGCATCAGGCAGAAGGAAAAGTAGACTGGAATGCAATCCCAACAGAGACCTCAGATAACGGCAAGGGTTGCTGTGAAGCTGGGATGACCCTTCAGAATTGTTCCCATAGCGTGGCTTTGCACTCTTGCATCATCTAATATTTGGAGGTGGCGGCTCCTGGCGAGCAGGCATAGCTTTGCACAAGGCCGTTGATTCCCTTTGGCTGAGGGCAGCACCCAGAGCAGGACAAAGCTCTGAGGCAGCAGCACCCATCGCCCCCAGGGGCTGGATAAGTGAGTGCCTCGGTCCTGAAGGTGGGATCTCAGTGCTCAGCAAGCATCCATTGCATATACCAATTCATCCTGTAATATAGGGGCATAATTTCTAGGCTATAATAAAAGCCCCCTTCCAAAGGAATTCTAATCACTTATAAGACAACGTCAGGTTCCTTAAGGTTAGATTGTCTTTCTTTTCTTTATCTACTTTTTTGCCAGATTAAATCATTTTCTGGAGTTAAGAGTGTCATTGGAGCATATTTTGAGAATGTGACTTTGAAAGTCTGACCTGTAGAAATGTGATAACTTGTGTTTGGAGATTGATTTTGTTGACTGCTAATACCAAATCCTGGAGCACCGTAGTTTCACTTACTAAATATTGCCCAGGCTATATTGTTGCACTCTGGGCTGCCACGGTCACCTCATCAGGATATTTTCTGTCCTGTGACTAGTGGCTTCAAATATACTCATCCATCTTCTTGTCCTATTACATTTTGTGTGACTGATGTTCTGTACCCATTAAAATTGATGGGAAAGAACAAAGAGAAGAAAAATGTGCCCTTCAACTAATTACTTCTCTGAAGGAGCGAATGAGAATTCTCTAGTACCAACAAGAGATTTAGACTGGTGGGTTTTCCCCCATTTATTAAGTGCTTTAATTAGCTAGGTTTACTAAACAGAGTCCCCTATTTATAAAACCACATTACTCAGTATGCTTTAAAATTCAACCTCCCTCTGAAATGTTTGATCTTTATAAGGTGAATTAATAGCTGTTACATTGTTTATAGTCAGGAGTCATTTTGGTGACTTCTCAGTACTAGAATCAATTAGATCAGATGCCTTCAATGTCAGATTTTTTCCCCTCTCATAAGCTATCGTAATGGCTCCTTTTATATTCTGTGCTAGCTGATAATTAAATTTACTATTATTGTAAACTGAAGCCAAAACCACAGTGATTTTGGAAGGCCCAATCATCCTAGGTCTTTCTTGGATCTGTTGAATGTTATCTTTGTTCTCAACAAATTGCGGAATAGCAAGGTATTTCTGCAGTGCTCGCAAAACATTTGTTTAATTACAACATCTAATGTGTTAAGGGGAGGGAAACCTGCCCACTTGCAGTTACCAGGCTTTGGCCTCTACACCTCATTTCTCCTCGTGTTCCTGTGTTTGAGTTAAAGGAAACAGTGTGGACTTATTTCTTAAGTGACCGAAGAACTTCACACTTTTTTAAATAATTTGACCAAAGAAATTATTTTGGAATTACCTTAAAAGAATCCCACTGCCCAGGGATCAAAGGGGTTATTTGAATACTATGGATAATATGGTCCAAGGAAAGTCAGGAAAGTAAAAAACATTCTTCCATATTGACCTTGGTCACAAGGATGGCAGGAGCTATTCTGAGACTTTGACCATAGGAACATGTCTGTGAACAGCTGTCACATTGGATGTGGCCTAGCTCGTTTACATTTTTAGCAATAATGCTCATGTGCTATACAAATACTTGGACCAACTTTGGGGCAAATGGAACTAATCAGACTACAGTCAGCTCCTTTCACTTATGTAAAAAAAGGGTCTCAATTAACACCATCCAAGAGAAACTTCTGTGTTGATGGGAGTATTCTACATCTGTGTTGTTGAGTAGTATGGTAGCCACTAACCCACTAACCACAGGTGGGTATCGATTGGTTAAAATGTGGCTAATGTAACTGAGGAACTGAATTTCTGATTTTATTCATTTTAGTTAGTTTAAATTTCAGTAGCCACATGTGGCTAATGACTACTGCATTGGATAGTGCAGTGAGGCTGTTGCACTGGATATGATTAAGGAATCATATCCAGTGCAATAGACTTTAAGATTTTATAACCTTAAAGTTTACAGTTCAATTTTTATTCTATCCTAGCATTTTAAAAAATCTTCTGTTGATTTCTTTTGTGAGGTGGGTATTTTGTTAAAACATGTACTGCTTCTTTAAAAACTGAAATAAAATATAAGCTCAGAAAACAAGCATTAAAAATAGGAATCTGGGCTTCCCTGGTGGTGAAGTGGTTGAGAGTCCGCCTGCCGATACAGGGGACACGGGTTCGTGCCCTGGTCTGGGAAGATCCCACATGCCGCGGAGCGGCTGGGCCCATGAGCCATGGCCACTGAGCCTGCGTGTCCAGAGCCTGTGCTCCACAACGGGAGAGGCCACAACAGTGAGAGGCCCGATTACCGCAAAAAAAAAAAAAAAAAATAGCAATCTTATGGAGTAGCCTACAAAGAGTTGTCTTAGAAACTAGAACACTGAAAGAATCCCCTCACAGAAAAGTGTTTAGTAAACATTTTGGTAGTAAAATTTCACACACACACACACACACACACACACACACACCCACAAAAACACCAGTCTTGCCATTTTATAACTTACAGATCTTGAAAGCCTGAAATCTGGGTCATTGAACATTAGTGGTGGGAATAAAGAATGAATTCATTTTAATCCAAATACAAAAGAGTTGTGTTTCTAGGCCTCAAAAAATTATCATCAGTTGGGGCATTCTGAGAAAAACAGTTCCCTTTCAACTGTAACAACAAAAATAAAATAATAAAATGACAAAATAAATAGCAGTATAATTAGAGAAGCAGTTTGTACTGAACCTCCTTTCACACTCTTCCCCAGTTGTAGGATTCCGCCCATCAATCATATACAGATCTGATAAATACTTGTGAAGTGCTCTTTCTTCCAAGGCCTCATTAGTTCATTTTGGCTCTAATATTTTCTATGTGAGTATTATTATGTGAGTATTATTATGTGAGTTATGTGAGTATTATTTTACATATATTATGTATTATTCACATTATGTATTATTATGTATTATGTGAGTATTATTTTGAGTATTATTATGTGAGTATTATTTTACATATATTCAATATTTACTACAAGGTATGTGCAATTCAGACTCATCATTCAGTAGTAAACCAATCTCCTTTGAATATAAATGTACTCTTTTAACCTGGTAAGGGTATCACAAGCCATTCATTCACTTCAAACACTAAGTTGTGAGTCATTGTCTACTCACCTGTGTCCCACATTCTCTTCTCCCAACCAACATATTCAAATTGTCAAGTTCTGTGATTCTTCCTCCATAATATTTTTCACCTCCACTTCTCCTTTCCTTTACTGCCAATCTTCTCGATTTATTGAATCCACACTTTTTTCCACTCCTAACGTATATCGATCCTGGTCTCTGCTCTTCAACTCATCTTCCACCCACTGCCAGTACATTGTTCTTCAGGCTCCTTTGCTCAAAAGTCTTTCCTGACAGCTTTCCACTATCTGAAGGACACAGTCCTGTTATACTAGTTACACCTGACTTGGAGAACACTGAATCCCGAAAGCCTTCCACAATCACCTCAACTGGAACCAGTTTCTCTCTTCCCTATGTTAGTTGACTGTATTTCTTTTCAGAATAGCTCCGAAATTCATAAATTAATGGGATTAGTGGGGAATTATTATTTTAGACATTGCAAAGCATTTTCAATGCCCTACCTTATGTTTAAGTTTCCCTAGTAATTCTGAGATCTAAGTAGGATAGGCAGGATTGTTTCCCCATTTTGTAACGAAGGAAACCAGCTGAGGTTAGGAAAGTGAGAGAATAATTCAAGATTACACAGCCGGTAAGAGATCCAATTTCTGGATTCTTTCCATATTAATAAAATAAATGTTTCAATAAAAAGAATATCTCCAGTGCCTAGAATAGTGCCTCGCATATAATAACTTAAAAAAATATGTGTTGATTGATTGAATGAATGAAGGCCATTGCTAAGGGCGTTTTGAATATCATGACTGGTATTTGAACTGGCTTATCTAGGCAATGAGCAGGTGATCCAGTGATCATTGAGCAGGAGGGGTGCAGGTAAATTTGAGAAAACAATTAGGAAGTGAGATAAAAACTTCATACAGTGAGACAGTGGGAACTGAGATAAACAGGGGAGAGTGAGGGACATTTTAAAGAATGAGTTAAGAATTATTGCTTCTTGACACTAATTGAACGTGAGGTCAAAGGGGAAGGCAGAGACAAACATTCAGCCATTGTGTGGCAAGAGTGGTACCCATTCCAGAGAGAGAGAGGCCTGGAGGAGGAACTGTTTCCCTTGAATATAGATGAGCCTTTATCTGCTAAGCCCTTTGGCATCTGATTATACTATATATTGTCGCATAATCTTTATGGATCCACGTCTAATTATTCACATGTGAAAATGTTGTTTTCCTCTATCTTTTAGTACTTTATTGTTCCCGTGGCACCTAGGCCCCTGCTAGGCAAAAGGGAGACCCTCCAAGAGGAATGGAAATTGATTAATTTGAATATGATATAAACACTACGTAATTGAATTATGCTGCATCCTTTATTACAATGTAACTTAGGCTCAAGTTGTACAATTGAAAGTATTGTTTTTCAGAAAATTAGCTCATCTGTAAAATTCCGGCTGCATTTTTCTCAAATGTGTTTTGCTACTGATGCTTTTTGAAGTAGAATAGAAGTACAATGAAACACACAAACTAACTTGTCCATACAGGAAAAGGTGCTTGGATTTTAAAGATTATTTTTTTCAAGTTTTCTCCATGGAAAACTAAAATAAACATTTAAACTTCCTCAAGCTTTATAAGAAAGAAACGTTCAAGTCATGAAGCAATGAATAATCTCTTCCCACCCCCCTCTTTTTAGCTGTAGTAGAATAAAATGGCTGGATTATTGTAGCCATTTGAGTCATGTGATTATAACTACAGTTTCTAGGGAACCAAGACTTTTTCCATCAGTGCTTATATTTGTTGTACCAATGTCAGAAACATGGCATTTGTTTTAAATTAAATTAAAATAATTTAATTTACGCTTTTAAAATCTATCTCTTATAAATAAGTGCATTAGTGACTTTTTGGTGTTATGACTAGTAAATTAACCCAGTGGTTAATAGTGACTATCCAATTAAATGCAATATAGATTTTAAGTGCATTCTTGGTGCAAGGCTGCTAGCACAGTGGGGCCTCCACAGGTGAATAAGACAGGAAACGGACCCTCCAGCGGCTTCACATCCTCAGGATAAGTCATTGTAGTGAGACAAAATGCAACTGATGACAAGGAAAAGGAGGGGAATTGTAACTAAGGCAGCCACACACAGAAACCTCATGAAGAACATGTAATTCAAGCTGTTTCTGGAACATCAAACAGATGGGGGTCAGCATTCTGGCCATAAGGACAGTGAAAGTTAAGGATCAGAATTCGGGGAATCTAGACTGTGCTGGTGTGCTGTGGGGGGAACACAGGGGACTTTGGGAAAGGCAAGAGGAGGAAGTGACCAAAAAACAAGACGGGGGCAGGTGGTGGGAGATTCTGAGGGTCAAGCTGAGGAGGGTGAGTTTTCTTTTAGATGTAGTTAGAAACCTTCAAAAGATGTTGTTTCTTGAGAAAGCAGTGGCAAAATCAGACCTATGCTTGGCTAAAATTAGTGGAAGTTACTATTAGCAAGACAGGTGTAATTTCCGTACCAGTTTTTAGGAATCGAATCTTTTCGTTTGTTTGTTTTCCAAATGAAATAAGGAGCTTCAATATATAAAACGGAGTTGCCTGGCTGAGTCTGGGAAGTTCAGATGGATGGACTGAGCACTGTGAGCCCCAGGGAGCCCCCTGAGGCTCCTGCAAGTGGGAATGACGAGGAAAGCAAACAAGGGAGATGAGAGATTACAGAAAAATCAAGAGAACTGAGAGGAGGGACAGGGGCAGGCTTGGAAAGGGGGGCTGCGAGAGGGAGCCAGGCCAGAGCATCATGATTTGGTGACTGACTCCAGTGGAGGAGGTTAGGGAGTAAAAGGCGGCAGAGAAGTTTCTGATGTTTCACAATGGAGGAACTGGGAAGAGGGCAGTGGCACCAAGAGGAAATACAGGTCTTTAGGAATAAGTGAGGATGGGCACGGGACCTGCATTCAAAGAGTCTCCAGGATAGTGTGTGTCAAAAATTCAGACAAATATTGGCAGCTTCGCTCACTGATTTGAACATGTTTGAACATGAACATCCGACTGCCCAAAATCATGTCAGCACAGTCCAGGTTTAAACGAGGTGATTTGTTTGTATGTATTACTTTTTTTTTCTTTAGTGTATCCTAGAGCTTTGTTGTCCTGATCTTTCACGTTAACATTTCAAAACAACTTGAGAAATTACTAGAGGGAAGTCTTGACACCTGGCATATGATCCAGGCTGATGTAACAAATTTTAAAATGTCTTTTCATGGGCAAGTTAAAAATGTGCAGCTTAGACAGTCGTTGAAACTCCATATGCCTCTTTTGGCCAACACAGTAATGCAGCTTGCGGAAATAGAAATGAACATTCAGAAATTGGAAGCATGCCTTTGTCTAAAATCTGGGCAATGTTTAAGCCTTCTTACACACTGCAACCTTTCAATTAGCCATTACCAGACTTAAGTAAAGAAGCAAATAGCTGGTGCTGGATCCCTCATCCTGTCTGTAGCTGAATCAGATTCCCTGGCTAAAGAGATGCAATGTGTTTAATAGCCTTTATGAACAGATTTATGCACCCAAAGATTCTGTTATTTCAGGAAGCTGTTATGAACAACAAGGCTCTAAATCGTGAATGCTTATTAGGCACTATAAATCATCTTCCCTTGCAATAAACATCAATTAAATGCACTTCACGAGCCACAATGCATGGAAAAGATTGATTCTGGAGACAGCACAGCCCTGCGTTACCTACAGTCAGGGATGTAGAAAAAGAATACCCATTAAATTAACATTAGCTTAAGAAAAATGAAAACTTCTGGAACAATTACAGTGTTACTGTTTTGACTGAGGGTGAAAAAATGACCTTTGTTCCAAGAGATGTGACTTGAACAATGCTATTCTGCATGAAATTGAGAAATTGCCAACGTTCCCAACCTGACTGATCGTGTGTGTGAGATCTTAGTTCCGCTTCATTAGGCTCTCGTGAATGAGTGGTAAATTTTCCCTATTTATACACTTTCTGTCAGGATATCATAAACATAGCCTGCCTAGCACATGTTTTTACTGCTACCTTTTTATTTATATATTAGTTGCAGCTTTGACAAAGAGTTAATTCCTGAATTGAATAAATATCCTCCTTTTCAAATATTTAGATAGGTATTAGGAATAGGTTAAAGTATATACACTTGCTACTTTTTATAACGTTACACATTAACTATGCAGTATTTCAAGATTTTAATTTTTCAATGAATGAAAATAAACATATTTAACTGGTTTCAAACTTTCTAATGCATAAATTTTAACACACTGGAAATGAAGCTTAATGGAGAGGCATTTCCTAAATGAAATTTTTTTCGTGTTCAATTTGAACAAGGCAAGTCTGGAGAAAGTGAATTGTTCACAGATGAATTCACTTGGATTTTATTTTGAGAAAAAAATTAAAGCAAGCTGTCTGTATGAATCTTCTTAGAGCCTATTTGAATACGTTTTTGAAATATCCAAATATATCTTAGAAATCGTGCAGTGTTTTCCAAGTAACATGTTACTAATAATTGTATAAAAGTACTTAATGTTCACAAACCATATTTGTGTGCGTGTGTATGTGTGTGTGTGTGTTTGTGTGTGGAGAAAGAGGGAGGGAGGGCGGGAGAGCAGTGTTATCCTATAACTGCATTGTTACTCCCTTTCATTCTGCTATGCTTTCTTGAGTGGGAAAGAAAAGAGTAGAGTTCCGTCTTGCTGTAAAATGCACACATAACCCTAGATGAATGGGGTCGTGGAGATGTGTCTGTCTGTCATGAGCAGATACCACCTTCTTGTTGATGGACTGAGGAACAGCAAAGTGGATCTTTAGGGTTCATTGTAGTTTCAAATTGTTAGGTTGGATTCCTTCACCTACAGGGGGTCTCCTCAGGACAGCTGTATAGTGTCTCTTTACCCTGGAGGATGTTCTGCAGAGTTTCTTGTGTAATAAAGTGGGAACTTTCCTGGGCCTCGGCTTTGAAGAGATGCCAGTCATTTGACTAGGGCCGCAGGGAGACAGCCCACGTCAACCAAACAAATGCCGAGCACAAAGACAACAGCAAAAGCGACCACTGAGCTCCATGGGCACAACTTCCCTAAAGAGATAAGAGAGGAGGCTTCCGACAAACCGCACCTCCAAGTCTTACTCCCAACTGATATCTACCTCTAGGAACATTTAACGTAGATCTATATTAGCCAGAATTTACCCGTATAAAGGAATTGGGGGACGAGACTGAAACGGTCCTTCCCTTACTTCCTTACCTTTAAAAATCCTATCTCACGTTCAAGACCCAATTTAAATGCCACCTGCTTCTTGATGTCTTCTCAGAGTTCTAAATAGAATCAATGGATCCTCCTCCCAAAATCCATAATATTGTCTGGGCCTTTCTTATGGAACTTTCACCAGGTGCTTTGTATTTTAATTGAGTGCATGCCTGTCTTTGTTCTCCAGAGCACCACCTATCTTTTTCATATTTGCTTCATTCCTGCACCCCACCCCAAATCCCACAGAAGACTGCTTTGCACACAGTAGGTGTTCATTAAAATGTCATTCATGTTCATGTTCAATGTTAACCTCACACTGTGCTCCCAAGGGTTAGATCTGGATAATGGCACTGATTATATTCAGTTCTATATGACTATCCAATGTCTGTCTTTTCTGTCAACCAGTAGGCAGCCTTCTAAACTTGATTTTCCAATCTGTTTAGGATTAAAAACAAATAAACTTCTATACTGAAAGGTCCTTGAGGGAACTCTCCACTTCATATATCATTTTTGTATCCCACCGAGTTGCTTAATACAGGACTTTTAACAAAATAGATATTCAGTCAGTGTTTGTGGAACTAAATTGTTAAGTCAGGAATACCTATAAAACTCACATGAGTCTCTTAACTGCTGAGCATGCGTTTCTTATGTATGTTTCTCATAGAAAGTTAATGTACCAGGAAGACTTCATTAAGTTTTCATTATGCTTAACTCTAAAAAGGTATTGACATGGTTTAGAAGTCATTGATCATTAGTCACAAGATGCTGCTAATCTCTCTACCTGAGTAAAACAAATGAAGCTATCCAGGTTTAAAAAAAAAAAAAGTGGTCATGGGGCTTCCCTGGTGGCGCAGTGGTTGAGAGTCCGCCTGCCGATGCAGGGAACACGGGTTCGTGCCCCGGTCCAGGGAGATGCCACATGCCGCAGAGCGTCTGGGCCCGTGAGCCACGGCCGCTGAGCCTGCGCATCTGGAGCCTGTGCTCCGCAACGGGAGAGGCCACAGCAGTGAGAGGCCCGCGTACCGCAAAAAAAAAAAAAAAAAATTGGTCATCACTTAAGTTATTCCTTCAGAAGATTTCTGGACTATATTTAAGGATATGCATACCTCTGCATGAATTCCTAGCCAACCTGTGAGAAAAAGACACAGCTATTGATTGTCAAACTTTGCCAAATCAAGTAAAAAATAAACGAATTTTTGAGGGGTTTCTTTGCAATAGAGAGAATAAATCACACACACAAAATGATGAACACAATTATGTGTCAGTAATTCTGTCATTTTTTTTTAGGAAACAGTCTTACAAAGTAAGAAAACACAGGAATTACAGTAATTCAGCTGTGATATTAGCAAGAGCAATTGGCTGAGTGTGAAAGTACTTGGGGGTCTGTCCACTTCCAGATCCTGGGCTGGGCACCTCCCAGTTTCCTTGCAGCCAAGTTGGGGTCATGTACCCTGAGTTCACTTCTAACATTAGTTAAGTGCAGCCGGTGAGTCATTGTCACCCTATTGCCAAATACATACTCTTAAAAAATATCTTACTTATCATTCCCTTGCTCAAGAAAACTTTAGTAGCTCTCACTTGCCTATAAAATTACAAAACCAGGTATGATTAACAAGTGTTTTAAGATATCAGTGCTATGATCAAAACCACTTTTCTCTTAAGCCATATTTTCCAATTCTCCCTAATATACAGTGGCAAACTAGGCAGGTGGCTGACTTCTGACTTTATTTTGCACTTGGCCATTCCTTGTTCTCTGCTGGACACATTTTTCCACCTCAGGAATGCCTCCCCAGCTCTGAAGTCTTTCTTGAGCTCCTCAACTATATTTTCCTAGTTAATAATGAAGTTCATCACATTCTGACCTGTATTAGAGTTTTCAGATTTGGGGGACACATCCTTATATTTCCTTGAAAGAGGGTCCCTGTCATGGATTCTTCACTCCTTCCACAATACCTAGTACAACGCCTTATTCATTGTGGATATAATCTTTAAGTAAACAAATGAGCACCCACAGTACTTTGGAGGGCACAGTACACACAACAGGTGTATAGAACCATAGAATTATATAGAATATTATATGGTCAAGACCACATTTATATCCAACATATGACTTCCTTGATAAATCTGTGTAGGGTACACTGTCATATATTTAAATTTAAACAGAAATTGTAGGTTACTCGCACCCATTTGGCATTAAAGTAAATGTTTCCTATTCCTATAGAATTGACCATCAGAAAGCACCTGGACTTAGACACAGCCTCTGATAAGATGGAGGACTGTATACTTTCCCTCCAATACTTAAAGATCTTGTGTCAGTAAGATATAGATTAGCCATTTCCATCTAACACAAGGCTCCAGTCTTGCCAAACATAAGGGGGATTCTGGGAGCTCAGCTAACCTGGAAGAAGGCACCACGGCCCTGGGGCATGGAGACAACCCGGGCTTTCATGGCTTCCACAGTGAATCTATGGTGAAGGTTGCATTGGCATCTCCAGGGACATTATGGGAATAGAATTCAGTTACTTCCAGAAGTGGCTGCTTCGTCCTCCACACTCCATAACACCAGCCACATTCAACTAGCAGAGTTAAGCTAGCGCAGTCTTGAATGAACACAGGAGCAAAACTTGTTCAATGGATGATGCCCAGCTGAAAGCCAAGAGAATCAACCCAGTTCTGGGCTTCCACTGCACTAGCTTCCAGAAAAAATAGCACATGGTTTTCATATGTTGGTCAATTCTATAAAACAGAAGAGCACAATTGAAGTGAACAGAATGGCCACCTGTGCCTACTCACCGTTCCCTTTATGATGCCATTCAGTGGAGACACTTGCTCAGTCAACAGTGTCTGGGGAGATGCCAGTCCAGACCTGGGATTAAAATACTTAGAAAATCATAAACACAGTTAAGATGCATTCTGAAATATTTGTCATGGGCTTTTTCCTTAAGATTTTTTTGGGTATATATCGTTACTTTTTCTCTTCTGAATTAAAGACATATTTTGCTGTAGAATTTTGCTGTAGATAACTTGTAAATAAGAACAACAAAGTACTAACTTCCATATTTTTCTCTTTAACTAACTCACCTGGTGAATTCATTCATCACTCTTAGAAAAAGGAAAGACAGCATGTGATAATGAAGATATTATGTGGTAACTGTAGCCTGTGTAGAACCACTTGGGTTGAATTTCATTGTTAAATGAGTGAATGAATGTTATGGTGTCTCTGTTACTTCTTGTCTACTAAGATAGTGAGTGTGAATGGACAACTGTCATGCCCCCAAATTATACTTCTTTTTCTTTAAGGGCATGAGAGCGACCTATAAAAATCTCCCTACATGGTTTGCCTCTGTGTTGTGGGGTGAAGAGGGACCATATACTGGATCAATGTAGCAGAGACAGATATGGTTAAATTACGACACCCAAGCACATCAATGAACAACCACAGAGACTCCACTTATAACTCACTACACCTGATGACTAAAGTTACTTTTCTTTTTTTTCTAAATTTTTTTCTAAACCAAGAAACTTAAGTAAATGTGCATGTTTCCAAAAAATTGGCCAGAGAAAAGCTATGAAGAACTATTACGTTAACAAACTTAGAAATGGAAAGCTTCTGTGTTGAAAAAGATCGCAAATATGCTTGTTTGCTTACTGTTAGATTAGTACGATAATAGCATCATTTAGAGACTCTTTCTGTGTTTTAGCACCTGATCCTCCTTAAATGGTCCCCGTCCTTCCCCTTTCTTTAGCCCACTGCCATAGTCAGGCTTTACATCTGGACAATTGTAGCACTAACTGCTCTCTCCCTGCCTCTAGCTCATTGCGGCATTGGGGAGGAAGTAGAGGAGGATGAGAAAAGTATTAAGACGATCTCAATTTCCTGCCAACTGTTAATTTATAGAATCTCACCCAGTGACACTTAAATATAGCTGAAGTTGTAATGCCACTGTGTTTTCACAAAGCATATGCACGGCCGTTTTTGGTGTTCTTTTAAAAATAGCCTTGGTTTCAATGCCCTTATCAGTTCATTATCAGTGGATTGTTTGTTTCATTGTCCAGCACAACTGTCTAATAAAATCCTTAATTATTAAGTATCTGATACTACTATCCAAACTGCTTTAATTACAGCACATTTTGTGTCTTGTTTTATTACGTTTCATGCCAGAATGCCCTGGCCAGGATCTTTAATAAGGCCATATTAAATCTAGGCTAGAGGTGAAAACTCATGAGGCAGCCTTGATTCTCTGCCTATTGTGTAGAGAATCTCATCAGAAAAGCCCCAAACTTCATTAAAGACCGCTGGATGTGGGCCCTCCTATATTGCCATTTACTTTAAGGGCTATCACTCAGGGGCAATTATTGGTGTGCTCCTCATGAGCCCTGTTATATTAAGGCAATTTCTACACCTAGGTTAGGCATTAATACCGCCATTATCTCCAACACAAATCCCCTGACAGTTAGAAAAGCAGGAGAAATTACAGAAGGATTAATCTCTAGTGCCTGTCCAAAAAGAAAACCTTCCCCCCGAGGATAGAGACGGCCGTGTTGAACTCAGTTAAGCTGTGTTAGATGTAATGAGAAAGAGCCCCCTGTGCCTGCCTCTGTCGGAGACGTTAGATGACCCTTTCTCCACTTGTCAATATCCCTTTTGGGCTTTCCTTCTCTCCACTCCTCCTAGGCTTCTCTGAGTCTTAGGGAATCTTTAAATAATTATGTTTGTGCTTAAAAAATAAAAGAGAGAGAGAGAGAGAAAACAACTAAGCTTATCCATGTGGGAAGGCTGGACAAAGTAATCCATTTCATCCAAAAAGAAGTAAAAGATAAAAAAAGAGCCTGGTGTTTTCACAAATCCTTTCAATTTCCAGTGTGCTTTTCCAGATGTGTTTGTGGGGATTGCACCATGAACCATGCTGAGAAAAGCAGATCATAGAATAAGGACAAAGAATCCCACTATGCACAAAGGAGTCAGAAGACAGGAGGCTGCAGTGACTTGGCAGGTCATTCCCCAAGCACCCTGCCTCGCCTGATAAGAATACCTTTGACAGGGGCTGATGCTGTTCTTGGTGCACCTCTGTGCTTGCCACAGAATCGCTGGGGTTTGGGAAAGGAATGATAAGGAACACAATGAATAACTAACAAAGCTCCTTTGACGAATGCAGTCATTTACATTACAGCACAAAATAGCTTTGCTCCTGATGGGAGAGTGGCATACCTAACCACAAATATTATTTGTGTCCTTCGCTGACATATAAGGGCAGTAGTAGACAGAGTGAGTGTTTGGTGGGTGGGAAGTTTTCATTCTTTACATCATAACTCTGCCAAAAATGTTGACCCAGCAAAGAATTTTTTAGATGTTATTGACTTCAAAAACGAATGAGGCATTTTGGTTTAAGGGAAAATATTTTTAATAATAATATACTTTCAAAAACCATTGTAGTTGAAATTAATATCTCATGTCCTTTATATAACAGTGTTAAAGGATGAATCACAGTTGAACTGTCTGCCTCAGTGCTACAAAAATGCTATTTTAACTCATTTTCTTTCCCTATCCTATTCAATAGGACAAAACAGATGGAGGTTTTGAGTGTATGAGGTTGAACGTAAGGGAATTTCTGGGTTGTAAACTATTTCAGAGGAAGCAATTGGATATATTTGTCACTTTCAGGTGATGTAGCCATTTGCCCAGAACACAGCAGAGATTATTGAATTTATCCACTCTTGGGTTACCACAAACTAGAAAATAGAAGATTGTGACCCAGAGCAGTTACCAGCCATATCTTCATCCCTTGTCTGGATCTGCTGCGCGGTGATGACTGGTGACTCCCAATTCATAATGCAGAATGCTCCAGGGACTCAGCACTTGCTGGCCAAGTAAAAGCTAATATAAAGTGAGAAATCACTTATTCCACAAATCACTCCTAATTCATCATATGCTCCCCTTTTTTGTTGGTAAATTAGTTGCTATTCTCACTGAAAGTTTCTTTGCTCCTTTAAATTGCTTAAGTAGCATATACCTTCTGTAAACTTTGATATTCTAACATTCACTCAACAAACATATAGTGAACATCTAAGTGCCAAGCATTACATTTCATCAATGGAAAAATACAAATTTCTCCTTTAATAGAGGAGGAAACAGTATATATATATATATATATATATATTTGCAATGGACCATACTTTGATACTTCATGTGCACCATGAGAGCACAGAGAAGAAAGGGACAATTTCAGAGAAATTGCAGCTCATCTCCAGAAATGTGAAAACCAAAAATGAGTCAGTGAATATTTAGAAAGACTTCCTAACTTAATCATCTATCCCTTGGACAGAGTGATTGAATCTTATAAACTATTCAGAAAAATCATTCATGGAGACATGTGGACATTAGAAGGAAACTTTCTCACCCATAGGAAATGAGGGAATTTTCTTTTTAAAATACTCCAGAGTATTGCTGCCCTGTGTGCACTAAGCCCCAAAACAGTTGCATATGAACTAATTCAACATCAAGGACAGACATTCTTGACTGAACTTTAACTAAAAGGGAAACTACCAGAAAAACTAAAATATCAATTTCCTCTGCTAAAAATATATCTTCTTTGCTCACTGCCATTTTTCCACTGCAGATATATATTCTTAAATAATAGACACACTTTCCCAAGTAAATTCTTTTTCTGCTGCTTCCTTTTGAGTTGTAAGAACTATGATTAAATTTTAAACTTTCTGGGTCTTCCCCCCCACATACATAAATGTAACATATACTTATCAGAATGTAACCTTTGCATAAATGTATAGCATACAAACTGAATGTATAGCAGACAAACTAAATGTATTCCATAATCTCTTTTTCCCTCATCTACAGTGACTAATTAGAAGCAATCAGAATCAATTCTATCACAAACCATCTAGTAAACCTCTTTTTGCTCCCTTTTGGTTTTTGCCTCAAGTTTTGTTACTTAAATCATTCAACCTTTCCCCTAGTCATAGCCATCTTTTTCTCAGTTACTTTGTGGTACTAGTTTCCCTGAATATTACAACAAAGGAATACTAGGTGAAGAAGTACTTCTCTTTAGAATTAGGGGCAGTGTTTAGAAAACTGACTTTTCTTCTAAGTATTTAACTAACATCGTTTTGCCTGAATAGCCAGCTAAAGATTAATGTCTTTGAAATGTGAACTAAAAATGCCACCTGCCAAATCAGTAAACAAAGGATGCTGCAGCCATCAAGCCATCGCATTACAGCCAACCCGATGGTGAAGTCTGAGGGAACTCAGGATGGAGGCAGGATTTGCCCCCATCTAGCAGTCAGCCACTGCAGTCACCCCCGGCAGTGCACCCTGAGGAGACTCAGGGTAAGAAGCACAGGATACTGGCCCCAGAGGGCTGAAGTGCAGATCAAAGAAATGATTTCAGTGAGCCCAGACTTTGCATCTTCCCATACATAGAAAAGCGCTAAATTCCTCAACCTGAGATGGTTTTCTTTAACTGACAATAATCTTTTGATGTTCTGACTACCTGGTCTTTTGTGGCAGAAATTCCTGTATATACTGGTTCCCCCCAACCCTTGCTCTTTGGAGCAGTCTCTCAGTTACCTGAGATGCTGTGTACCAGGCTTAAGTCCTCAGTTTTGTCCACTAAATAAAATATAACTCTCAACTAACTTTTAGGTCATGCATTTTTTTCAGTCGACAGAAGAAAAGTATGCCTAGAATAGTTGAGAAATTACAAAAGGAATACTATAATTAGTGAAAAATCTATTAACCAAATGTATAAAATCAAAGAATATCAACTTACTTTGTTGATAGTTGGCTTAATTGATGTGCATCTTACTCTATATGTGCATAATTATTTTCTAAATTCCAACTTGGCTGTAAGTGAAAAATAAACAGAATTAAGTGATTTGTATCATTGTGTTCCCTTTACTAAGTAGACTCTGCAATTGTTTTTGAAAAATTGCTGCCTAAATTGAATTTTTTTTCTTTTTCCTACACATTAATCAAACCAGATCCATTTTTTGCTGCTCTTAGGGTATCTGCCAATTCTTGTGTGCCACAGACTGAAAAATCAGATAAAAAGCTTGCCAAGCTATTTTCTAAAATAAGAGTAGACTCAGAATTAGATCTTTTAGATTCCCTTTTGCATTATTGCATCACTTGGTACTAGGAGGTTTTGACATTTGACTACTTGAAGACCTTTATAGATTTATTTCTGGGTCTCTAGTGAGCTTTGTTTAGATGAATTTGCCAGAAAATTTCCAAATTCCTTTTAGATTTTTGGCCACAATTGAGATCTCTACCTACAACATTTCACCAAGGGACATAAATAAATCATCCTCACTCTTAATAAATTTGTGATAGTGGTGATAAGAAAGGTCAAAACTCTCCTTATAAAGAGCCTCTGCAGGAGAGAAAGAAAATTAACTTGGGACTGGTCACTCTCTTGTATTGGCGGGACATTCGTCCGTGGGATTCAGGGGCTCAGGCTCCTTCCATTCTGTGTCTCTGTCATCCCCTGTGGCTTCAGAATCCTCTACTTCCGGCCAGCAGAAAGGGAAAAGGCAGAGAGTAGAAAACCCCAACCACTTCTTAAAAAAAGTCCTGATGAGAAATGATATAGATCTCTTCTGCTCTTACCCTTTTGGCAAGAGCAAGCCATATGGCCACACCTGGACACCAGGGGAGAGTCAGGAAATACAGACTCTGACTCAGCAGCAGCTGCAACCACACCCCCCGCTGGGACAGCATGACTTTATGGTAGATAACCAGCCACCTCAGCTAGCAGCTGGGAAGATGAGGGAAGATGCACAAATAGACAAGAATATGCATATACACAGATAAAATCATCTAGCTCCACCAATGTGCAAATTACCTTCCTAACGACACTCCCGATCGAGTTAATCATGTGCTCTGAATATTGTTTTCAGTGACAGTGGTGGTTTGAAATGCTCCCTCTCCTCCCCAAAAAGTTGCACATGCAGAACTACAGTGACAAAAAATTGTCTTAGTGACAAAGTGTATCCCATGGCAGCCTGTATTAAACAACTCAAATGTTGTTAAAATATAAAAAATTGCCAAAGAATAAGAGTAATTTTTTAAACCCATGCCATGTTCTTTTTCTTCTCACTTTTGCTGAAGTTATTTAAATATGTTTCATTGGTTTATTTGGTTCAGCTATTTACTGTCACATCTAACAAGTGATGTCAAGGAGAAATGTGAAACTCAGTTTCTACAGTATATTATTTCTGATGCTATATCTGTAAGGTAGCTTAATTTAGCTTTAAAAAAAAGGATTTATTCTTTACTTTGGCAAAGAGGAGGATTTATCTTTTGGTTTGTCCTTTGAATCATTCCCCTTTAGATAATAGGTATTTAATAAATATTTGATGAATTTAAATAGGCTTTAGATGATGTTGATCATGATGATTATGATGACTTTTATATAGAAACTCAGAGATAGTTGTATGTATTAATGAATGCAGGTTGAAATTGTTTTAGCTCTTATGATGTTCTGTATCATAGTCATAATCTTCGTTACTATGATTGTTATAGAGTGATGATTATAAACATGTCATTGATAAGATATGCCAAGAGTATACTTCATTTATTAGAGAATGTTCTGCTTTTATAAAAATTTCTTTATAGAGGTCAATTTGCTTTTTTAAGAATATATTTTAATACTTAAGATTCCCCTTGAGCATAATTAATTGTATTTCTAACAAATGTTAATATAATTGATAAGTGACAAATGATATCATCAATATGTCAGTTCAAGTAATAAAACGTACATACATTTAACAACTATTATTCTGTTAAACTTATTAAAAACATCCAAGTTTCTTTAAGATATCTCATATCACACAGCACTATTTGTTGATTACCTGTGACAAAAGATGTTAGATACACTTTCCTGGATAGATATCTTTGCTAGGGCACATCTTACCTCCTCAGGAATATTAAAAAGTAATTCATTTTCTTCGAAATACTTTGAAAAGTATTCTAGGCTCATTGCCTCCATTTAAAAAATAAATTTTTATTAAAATATAGTTGAACTACAATGTTGTGTTAGCTTCAAGTGTACAGCAAAGTGATTCAGTTATATATATATATATATATATATATATATACACACACATATATTCTCTTTTGACATTCTCTTCCATTAGAGGTTATTACAAGATATTGAGTATAGCTCCCTGTGCAATACAGTAGGTCCTTGCTGGTTATCTATTTTATATATATTAGTGTGTATATTTTAATCCCAAACTCCTAATTTACCCCTCCTCCACTTCCCCTTTGGTAACCATAAGTTTCTTTTCTATGTCTGTGAGTCTATTTCTGTTTTGTAAATGAGTTCATTTGTATCATTTTTTCAGATTCCACATAGAAGTGACATCATATGATGTTTGTCTTTGTCTGGTTTGCTTCACTTGGTATGATAATCTCTAGGTCTCCTTTTTACCATGATTTATGTTAAGATAGCATTAGCTAAGATTTATTGAGTTTTTACTAAGTACCAAGTGTCATTCTAAGAGTTTGAAGCATATCAACTCACTTGGTCTTCCTGATAGATGTATGAGATTGGTAGTAATATTATTTCCATTTTAACAGTGAGGAAGCTGAAGCATAGAATAGTTAAATAACTTGCCCATAGTCATCATACCACTAACTAGAGGAGTAAGATTTGAACCCACGAAGCTGAACAACAGAGAATTTGCTCTGAGCCACACTAAAGCTGCTTCTCTACTAACAACAACCAAAATATGATTTTGCGGTACTTTTTACAGAATAGTTTTTGCAATGTATCTAAGTAAGCCTGATATCACTGAGCAGCCAATAATCGAATGGAATGCATATGTAGTTCATTACTACATTTAAAAGACAAATTATAGTAACCATTATTTCTCTTGATTTGAAAAATATTTTGATTTTAGAACATTCTCATAACAGGTAATATTTGAGGAAAGGGAAAAAAGTTGAGTGTTATTTTAATCTGCCTTATAAGTTAACTAAAATGACAGAGTTTTGGGTTTTTTTCAGTAAAGTAACCTGGAAAACACTAAAAATGTTTTCAATTGAACCATATGAAATTGCCATTTTGAGGGTAAAGAAGGGTCACATATTGGCAGTTCTATAAGATTCAAGATATTGCCAACTGAATACCACAGGTATTTGTTAAAGAGTAGGTCAGAAATTATGATGGGGGGCTTCCCTGGTTGCGCAGTGGTTGAGAGTCCACCTGCCGATGCAGGGGACACAGGTTCGTGCCCCAGTCCGAGAAGATCCCACATGCCATGGAGTGGCTGGGCCCGTGAGCCATGGCCGCTGAGCCTGCGCGTCTGGAGCCTGTACTCTGCAACGGGAGAGGCCACAACAGTGAGAGGCCCGCGTACTGCAAAAAAAAAAAAAAAAAAAAAAAAGAAATTATGATAGGGAGGTGAAAGGATTCAAAAGGAGTAAGACATGGTCTTCACGAGGGCTTATGATGCGAGTATAGGAAAAAGACACACACACCTGTAAATGTATGATGCCCCTCGGGGGATCTTACAGAGTGAAGTCGTGTCCAGATGCTAACTCAGAGAGTTTTCTCCGTAAAACCAATAGATGCACAAGGGCAGGATTGAGCACCCAGGCTTTCAAAAAGGGCCCAGCGACTTCACTGTACCTCCGACGGACACGTTGAATGCGCTTGCCTAACTTCAGTAGCTTCTGCCTGTGGGCCCTGCAGGAACTGTACACACTCTGATCTTTCATCCAGATTTAGGCTTGCACTCCAGCTAAAGTCTGTAGTTATATACTTACCTTCTCCAGGCCAGGTACCTGCACCCACCCCAATCCCCAGACACTATGCCCGCCTCCAGCATCTGACTTTTGTCTCTATCATTCAGGGGAGTGAGCTCCCATGTCCATGCTGATACCCTGATAGGGCTCAACCTGCTCCGTGGCCAAGTTATTAATGTTACATAATAAAGTCCTTCAAAGTGACCAGAACAGGATTGTAATTTGAAGGAGAGACAGTCTTTGAGAATCAGGGTATCTAGAGAAAACTTCACTGACATGGGTAAGCCTTGAATGGAAATTTGAACAACAGAATTTGGATGAATGCAAAAGTAAAAGGCTATTCAGGCTGTGGAAACAGTGGAGTGAAAAGAACAACACAGAGGGCCCATGGCTTGTGGAGGAGATAAGGGATCATCCAGTGAGGGTGAAGATTTCACGTAGTTAGAGATAAGAAAGATGAATTAAAACAGTTTGTGTCAAATCCTCAGTGTTGGACTGAAGGCCTGGAGTCACAACCAGTAATAGCCACCATGTACTGAGCACCTACTATGTGCCAGGTACTGATACCTTCTATTTTAGCAGATTAGAGAAATCAAAGATCAGCTAAACAGATAAGAAGCTGAGATCCAGAGAGGGGGTGTTATCAAAGGCTAAATTTTTAAATAACTTTTAATCACTCTTAAAGCAATTACTATCTAACAGGCTCAGATCTAAGTGCTTAACAAAAATTAATTCATTTAAACTGCACAGCAACCCAGTGAAGCTAGTACTATTATCATTATTCTCATCTTGTAACAGAGTTAAATGAGGTGCCCAGGGGTTACCTAACTCGCTCAAGGTCTTACAGTTTATAAATGGTGGAGCCAGGGCTCAAACACAGGAAGTCTTGCTGATTCAGGATCTGTGCTCTTACATGCTCTTTTTTTAGGAAAAAAAATAGAAGCGGGGAAGCAGCAGGGCACTAAAAGGTTTTAAGCAGGATAATTACATAACAAGTGGCATGTAAGTATTCTTAGATACGTAACTGGGAGGTCAGGTGGAAGATTATATCTACATTTTTAAAAATATATTTATTTATTGTTTATTTATTTGGGCTGCTCCGGGTCTTAGTTACGGTGCATGGGTTCTTCGTTGCAGCATGCGAGCTCTTAATTGCATGTGAGATCTAGTTCCCTGACCAGGGATCAAACCCAGGCCCCCTGCAATGGGAGCGCGGAGTCTTAGCCACTGGACCACCAGGGAAGTCCCTATATCTATAATTTTAAACTGAGATAATTGAGGCCTGGATTAGGGCAGGGTTGTGAGGGCAGAAAGAGAAAAAATATGAGATATTATGCAGGCAGAATCAAGCAGATGTGGGAACTAATTAGATATGAAAGGTAAGTGTGAAGGAGTGAATTATGAGGATGTACACCTGACTAGCAAGAATTATGATACAATGATCTGAAAAAGGAAAAAGTTGCAAGAAATATTTTGAGACAGATTTTGTGTCTGGGCTGGAAAACACAAGAGGAAATATCCAGTAAATGTTTGCAGATAGATACCT
Source organism: Globicephala melas (assembly GCF_963455315.2). Taxonomy (NCBI): domain Eukaryota; kingdom Metazoa; phylum Chordata; class Mammalia; order Artiodactyla; family Delphinidae; genus Globicephala; species Globicephala melas. Next base: position 70,257,458 of record NC_083323.1, on the reverse strand, counting down.
GGAGTTCCCATTTTATATGGGATATACTCATGTCACATTCAATACCATGTTTCTGTATCTTTTTCTCCTGCCTAAAAGGAATTTCCAGGCCTCACGCCTTTGAATCCTCAATGCCAAGCACTGGACCTGGAAACATAGTAGATGCTCAAAAAAATGATTGAATGAATAACGATTGCCCAGATAATAATAATAGCTGCAGTCTTGTGTCTCTAAAAAAATTGTAACGAAATGAGAACCAGATGTCAATTTTCTTTCTTCTGGAGATTATGGTTGCAGCTCTCTTTTCTTAATAGAATCAAAACTGGCAATCTGTGATACTGTAGAGTAAAATTTATTACCAGATGTTTAACAAAATATTACCTTAGAGTTCTCTTAATGGTTTACTAGTTGGAATCAATACATGTCTATTACTTTTGTGTCTTTAATTATATTTATCTAGAGTACTTGATTGCCAGACTGTAAGTGGTGTGGAGAAGCAAATTCTTTGCAGCTCTAAATGATATTGTAGTAAATTTTCATAAGAACATTCAGGTACTGAGAGTGACTTTTATTTTTTGATTATAAATAATAATGCATTTGCCACTATGACCTTCTGAATCTAAAACCATCCTGAAAAGCAGACTGATGGCACAGTATTCGCAGTTCAAATTTTAGGGGGGTTTCTTTATACATAATATCATGAAAGGTATGATTCTTCTCCTATGCTTATAATGTTTGAGATGCATCAGGAACCTGGAGTTCTTGCCTGATGTCTTGAACTGAATACTTACAGAGCGCTTTCTCCTTATTCCCGTCTCTCTTCTCCCTCTGTTTTCTTCGTTTGGCCTCTAGGAATATATGTTGTCTATACCATTCATTTGCTGCATGCTACTTGGTATTTTAAGATATACTTTCATGCATAGAGAATTTCAGTTCCTTGAGGATGTTGTGTTTCAAGCTTCCAAGGATTCCCCTTAGCACCTGCAACCCCCCATACACACCACAAGCCTGTGTGTGCAGAGCATGGCCAAATGCCGATTATGGCTGACAGCCTTTTGTGATCCCATATCTCAGAAATAGTCTTTTAGTATCTCCTATAAATCCAATATTTTTCTATAATTATTATGATCATGAAAACATTATACGTGAAGAAGGAAATAAGATAGTGAAATAAAAATTACCTGTAGAAATGTGGTTGTAAAATGAAGCTAGTCTTTTTAGGGGTTGGTCCAACACAATTTCTATGTCTGATTTGTTTCTCTTTCCTAGGTTGACTTCTAATTTGTAATAGCTGTTGTTCTTCACAAAATTGATGGAAACCATTCATTTTCATAGTATGTATGCATTGCTAAAGAACCATCATAGCAAACCAGGAGTAGAATTACAATTAGAAATTAAAATTAGGAGGTTTGAATCTCATTTTTATTCCAAGTTTTTAGATGAGACCCCAAATGAACTAGTGGTTAAGTGTCACTCATTATAAAAACTTAATTAGGGGACCACTCAAATCTGAAACAGATGACCCTTTTACTTAATTATTGCTTCACCCACTTTGTCCTCTTCTATTGTTTGTTTTCCCCAGGCAGAAAGACCTATACTGCCTGCCCTTCAGACTACTGCTTCCCCAAGGACACCCAGAAACCTTTGGTGTACTCAAAGAGCTCTGTTTGTTTTATTTATAAAAAGCTCCTCTTACTCGGGTGTTTCACTCTTACAGGAAGGTGGCACCTTGTTGACCTCTCTGATAGCAAAGGGAAATTGACAAGCCTGAGCACCTAGTGTCCTCAACTACCTGCTAAGGGTTGTGGTGCCCAGGCCTGCCTGGCAGCCTCGATCTCCAATTAAGCCTCTGTGGAAGCTAGGAAGCAGGCCTCTTAATTGGGAAGCTGAAGATACAAGGCAGGTTACAATTTCTGCCAAGACATGTTTCAGGCAGGCCAAGCTTCCTTCCTTCATCCTCATTCTTGCGTTTGTATTTTGTTACCCTGCAGGACCCCTGCCCAGCCCACACTGCAAGACATGGAGGTTATTTGGTGAACAATCTGAATACACAAAAGTCATTTTGCATGAGGAACTTTGAGCTCCATAAATAACCGCCCAGTGAACCAGGATCTGTGACGAATTTAGTCCTAATTGCACCTTTTTCTCACCCTGCCCCCCACCTCCCATTAAGATATATTGTCTAGGACACATGCAAGAGATCTGTTTGCAGCTATCTTTTACATAGAACTGATTGTTTAATTGCAGATTAAAGATTAATGCAAGTATAATGATTCCAGGAGGACACTTCAGACAAAAGCATCCTGCATCAGGCTGCTTGCCTCCATTTTTCAATTTGACCATAAATTTGGCTGGGAATTAAATAGTAAGTAGCCGTGATTGCAACTCTGGTCTCTGAAGGCACTCACGGGAATGAAAATAAATGAACAGGCTCTCACACAAAGCATGTTTCATTATGGTCATTAGTGGGCAGATTCTCAGCAGTACTGAAGGTGAAATTGTCTAGCAGAGATGTTGGCACATGTCTGTTAAGAATAGCTGAGTCTTTATCTTTATTCCTAGACGCAGACGTAGAGAATGGACTTGAAGACACGGGGAAGGGGAAGGGGAAGCTGGGACGAAGTGAGAGAGTGGCATGGACATATATACACTACCAAATGTAAAATAGGTAGCTAGTGGGAAGCAGCTGCATAGCACAGGGAGATCAGCTCAGTGCTTTGTGACCACCTAGAGGGGTGGGATAGGGAGGGTGGGAGGGAGATGCAAGAGGGAGGGGATATGGTGGTGTATGTATACATATAGCTGATTCATTTTGTTATACAGCAGAAACTAACATACCATTGTAAAGCAACTATACTCCAATACAGATATTTAAAAAAAAAAGAATAGCTGAAAAGTATGGTAAAAGGTATGGAAGTGGGCTTGGTTGGAGAGGCATTGCAGCATACGTTTTGAATTTTAATTCCTTTTGTTTATTATTATTGTTTAAAAAATTTTAGGCATCAGATATTTATGCTACAGAATCACATAAATGTAAACATGTTTCATACAGGTTCAGAATTGTCATGGTGTAGAATATGAATATAAGTATAAATGAGGGTTAGTTGCTAAATATACCAACTCTGCATAAAACAGCCAAATAAAAAATATTAGTGATAAATGAGACGTCATGAAAAGCCCCCAGCGATTTTTACCATATTTGTGATAATGATTTTGATTGAGAAATGCTTATCTTTGAATTGCTCTTGTGTTTTTCAAGTAAGAGAGGGTTTTTCCTTAAACCTTTGGCTTTGTGACATGTTGGCCCTCCATTGTGAGCATGAGATTAAATTTATTTCATCATTTTATTCTCTTGCTTATCAGTGAGCAAATTAACCTACATGATTATAAATAAGAGGACAAATCTGGCTGCTCTGGTCTTTTTTTCTTTACCACTGGTTTTATGCCCCCAAATAAGATATTTCATCCACAGGTACCTTGAATGTTATTACACTAATAAATATGTTAATTTAAAGAGCCCTACACATACTCTAGCTTATTTAAGTTATGTTGTTATTTGGGAATCTGGTTTTTACTCTTTACAAAAGAATAAAAGTCCAGAGGCTATTCCTATTATGATATATTAATGCATTTTCAAACATTCTCACCTGTTGATAATTTATATGAAAGACATAAACTAGTCTGACAAGACACACACTTTCCTTCATGTTCTCCACAGACTTATGGAAAACCTATGATTGAACAAATACAACTGTATTAACAATAATGACCCAATAATAATTGGGTCAAAAAATCTAAAATGTTGTATAATCAAAATGAGTTTGTTCTCTTATCTAATAAACACACACACACACACACACACACACATACACACACACACAGAGTTTCTTACCATTGATGATATCTAGGGAGCTCTCCTGGGAAAAATTGATGGAGCTATGCTAAAGCTTGATAAACTTTTTGTTAAAACCATATAGCCTCAGAAACACAGTTTAGTGTCAAGGCCTAGTTATTAGTAGTGATGTTCTAAGTCAGAATTCTAAGGGAAGATACTAGTGTTTTTAGTTTCTAATGAGTTAAGAAATAAGGACCAAAGTAATACCTACCTCCCTTCCCAAAATAAAATCAAGCAGTTATAAAAAAAAAGTTTTGTTTCTGTTATGAAATCCATTCAAATATTTAACATCACAATTGACATGAAGATTTCAGGATAAGAAATAATGATTTTTACCAATGGCATATTAATGAGATACAATGAGGACACTGGCAGATGAAAAGAATGTGATTACATCCTGAGTTGAACATGGGTATATATTTTCAACTGATACACAGAAGGAAAATCTGACTTCCTCTTGAGACTGGGGCAGTATTGATTTATCAGGAAACTAAAGTAGATGACACAATATTTTTTCTTTTTTTTTTACAGTCTAATAGATCAGTGAATATAGTTATGATAGTATTATGATAATATATAACTATCCACTTTGACTTGGTTCCATTATCATTTCAAAATTCTTATATGGCTGAGAGAATGATTGAGTAACTCCTCATGTGCACGAGATTATTTTATGAAAGAGGTTAACTAGCTGCTCACCATTTTCACTGAACAGTGAGCAGGAAGAAATAGTTTCAACTGAAGTAGCAGGTCCCTAAGTTGCGTGGGCATCATGATCATTGACATTATCCTATCATCTGTCCAGAGCCTCCCTACACATGAGTTCTTGCTGGACACAGAGAAGAATGCCTCCTCTCTGGAAAGGTGCTTAGATGTAACAAAGGCATGACAAAAGAAATTCTGGAACAGCCATTTGTATAGATCTCTTTAAAGAAACGTAGATATAGATATGTCCCTTTGTTCAAGATATCAATAACAATTTTACATTTAAAAAAATGAGGGCTTCCCTGGTAGCGCAGTGGTTGAGAGTCCGCCTGCCGATGCAGGGGACACGGGTTTGTGCCCCGGTCCGGGAAGATCCCACATGTCGCAGAGCGGCTGGGCCCGTGAGCCATGGCCGCTGAGCGTGCGCGTCTGGAGCCTGTGCTCCGCAACGGGAGAGACCACAACAGTGAGAGGCCCGCGTACTGCAAAAAATAATAATAATAATAATTAAAAATATAAAATAAAATAAATGAGAAATTGTGAGAAACGTGGAAATCAATATATGCACATATTAAAATACCTTTTCTATCCTTAAAACCATTCATTTGATCCACCTGACTGTTTATCTACTCTGAATAACTCTTCTATTAAATGTGAGTGAACAACACTGGTCCATTACTTTGTAAAACTAGATCAAATGAATAATTTCCATGAACCAAAATGGTTTGTCTCTTGGGACCATGAAGTTCTTTGCATGTTTCAAGTCTGTATGTTTCATGCTTATGATATATTGGTACAGGAACTTTTCTCTAAATTACCTATTGTGATTAGAAGGACAAGGGCATGGTTTTGAATATGTCAGCAGTTTCTTCTCTACTCACAACAGCCATCTCCTTCACCAGCCACCTGTTGAGAGAGCAGCTGGCCTATTTATTGCCTCAGTGGCCTTGGTGTTCTTCCGAGGTAAGGCCAGTTTATCAACCCCATCCAAGTTTTGATACTGTTCACAAGACATGTGTGGCTGACATTAGCTCACTGCTAAGTCACCAGATAGCTGGGATATTTTCCACAGTCAAGTTAAGTTGGAACTGAGATTTGGAATTCTTGGTAAAGAATTCCTACCCCTTTGTTTTATGTGTGCTTATTGTACTAAGAATATAGATTTTCACTGGCTTAAGAGATCTTGCTGAGATTTTGATCTTTTTGAGACTTATTCTAGATTGAATATCAAAACATAACATGCTATGAAGATATAAAGTTGTTAGTAGTAGGTTTTACTTCTCATTCCAGAAATAACCAGAAACCTTCTGTGGGAAGGTTTCTACTGTGCTTGTACCTCTGCACAATGTAGCTTTAATGAAGGTAATAAACAAAAACAAACTTACAAAAACATCACTGCTATCTAAGTGTTTCCCAGTGTCAGGCTCAATTACCAAATAGAAGCTCTTATATAAATATTTTATAATTTCTTAACTCTTCCCCTAGAAGATATTCTTTTCAGATAGTCAGCACAGAGCAAGATAAAGGAGAAGAAATAGAAAGGGACACTCTGATCAACTCCAGTGAGAGCTCTATGTGGGCACTACTGATATTGTGTAGAATGGGGGACAGATAAAATTTCAACAGGGGGTAAAATGGAGAAGATAAGAGATTTCAAAACATGACTAAATAGTTATTGTATTTGATAGACTGAGAAGCCTCATGATGTCAGGCAAATAAAATATAAAAACAAGAACAAAATCTTAAATTACAGATAGTATTTTTCTAATAAGCCATATTTCAGAATTATCTCCATTTTGTTCCTCATTGTGTAAATGAAGGTGAGCTGCACATAAAGAAGTATGTGGTGGTGAAAGAATGCAGCCAAGCACATGTACCCCCAAAATATCTATCCCACGACTTCCCATAATGCCTCATATTTCCACCATGGCAGTTGTTCTCCTGTGAGCTAAGTCATGATCTGTTAGTTCCTACCAATGTCACCCATCAAAACACCTCTAGTCATCTGTTCATTTCTCCTCCACTCTAACCACCCATATTTAGACATTCAGCTCAACAGCTAGGTTCTCTAACCCTCAGATTCTCTTCCTGCCAAGGTAGCCTATAGAGTACTGCCAAGTTAAACTTCCTCAAGCATGAAGAAAGTTACTCATTTTACTCAAAACCATATTACCTACACAACCAAGTCCAACTCATTAACTTGGTGTTTAAACCATCGCGATCTGCTGCTTGCGACCTCTCCCTGTTCATCTACATGAAAATTTGAGTCTGGTAAATTGGCCTTATCATATCAAAAATCTTCCATCTTGTGTGCCATTGATCCAGCATCTTCCCTTAGCTTTTCCTTTATTTTCCATTTGAAAGCATTCTCCTTAAAGCCTCCTTTAAAACAAGCTCAAACCCAAGACTTCCACAAACTTTTCCCTGGTCATCAGTAATCCCGAGACTTAAGTTCCATAGCACTGATGATTTGCATCACTAATGTAGCACTTTTTTTATTTATCATTTTTATGTACACACCCTATCTCTCCAAGTAAATTAAGAGCCTCTCCAGGACAGAAACCATTTTTATTCATTTTTTATTTTTTTAACATATTTCTTGAGTATAATTGCTTTACAATGGTGTGTCAGTTTCTGTTTTATAACAAAGTGAATCAGCTATACATATACATATATCCCCATATCTTCTCCCTCTTGCGTCTCCCTCCCACTCTCCCTATCCCACCCCTCTAGGTGGTCACAGAGTACCCAGCTGATCTTGCTGTGCTATGCAGCTGCTTACTACTAGCTATCTATTTTAATATGGTAGTATATATAAGTCCATGCCACTCTCTTACTTGGTCCCAGCTTACCCTTCCCCGTCCCTGTGTCCTCAAGTCCATTCTCTACATCTACATCTTTATTCCTGTCCTGCCCTTAGTTTTCTCAGAACTTTTTTTTTTTTTTTAGATTCCATATAAATGTGTTAGCATATGGTATTTGTTTTTGTCTTTCTGACTTACTTCACTCTGTATGACACACTCTAGGTCCATCCACCTCACTACAAATAACTCAATTTCGTTTCTTTTAATGGCTGAATAATATTCCATTGTATATATGTGCCACATCTTCTTTATCCATTCATCTGTCGATGGACACTTAGGTTGCTTCCATGTCCTGGCTATTGTAAATAGAGCTGCAATGAACATTGTGGTACATGACTCTTTTTGAATTATGGTTTTCTCATGCAATATGCCCAGTAGTGAGATTTCTGGATCGTATGGTAGTTCTACATTTAGTTTTTTAAGGAACCTCCATACTGTTCTCCATAGTGGCTGTATCAATTTACATTCCCACCACCAGTGCAAGAGTGTTCCCTTTTCTCCACACCCTCTCCAGCATTTATTGTTTCTAGATTTTTTGTTTATGACCATTCTGACTGGTGTGAGGTGATACCTCATTGTAGTTTTGATTTGCATTTCTCTAATGATTAATGACGCTGAGCATCCTTTCATGTGTTTGTTGGCAATCTGTATATCTTCTTTGGAGAAATGTCTATTTAGGTCTTCTGCCCATTTTTGAATTGGGTTGTTTGTTTTTTTGATATTGAGCTGCCTGAGCTGCTTGTAAATTTTGGAGATTAATCCTTTGTAAGTTGCTTCATTTGCAAATATTTTCTCCCATTCTGAGGGTTCTCTTTTCATCTGGTTTATGGTATCCTTTGCTGTGCAAAAGCTTTTAAATTTCATTAGGTCCCATTTGTTTACTTTTGTTTTTATTTCCATTTCTCTAGGAGGCAGGTCAAAAAGGATCTTGCTGTGATTTATGTCATAAAATGTTCTGCCTATGTTTTCCTCTAAGAGTTTTATAGTATCTGGATTTACATTTCAGTCTTTAATCCATTTTGAGGTTTTTTTGTGTGTATAGTGTTAAGGAGTGTTCTAATTTCATTCTTTTACATGTGGCTGTCCAGTTTTCCCAGCACCACTTACTGACGAGTCTGTCTTTTCTCCATTGTATATTCTTGCCTCCTTTATCAAAAATAAGGTGACCACTTGTGCGTGGGTTTATCTCTGAGCTTTCTATCCTGTTTCATTGATCTATATTTCTGTTTTTGTGCCAGTACCATTTTGTCTTGATTACTGTAGCTTTGTAGTGTAGTCTGAAGTCAGGGAGCCTGATTCCTCCAGCTCTGTTTTCCTTTCTCAAGATTGCTTTGCCTATTTGGGGTCTTTTGTGTTTCCACACAAATTGTGAAATTTTTTGTTCTAGTTCTGTGAAAAAGCCATTGGTAGTTTGATCAGGATTGCATGAATCTGTAGATTGCTTTGGGTAGTATAGTCATTTTCACAATGTTGATTCTTCCAAGCCAAGAACATGGCATATCTCTGCATCTGTTTGTATCATCTCTGATTTCTCTCATCAGTGTCTTATAGTTTTCTTCATACAGGTCTTTTGTCTCCTTAGGTAGGTTTATTCCTAGGTATTTTATTCTTTTTGTTGCAGTGGTAAATGGGAGTGCTTCCTTAATTTCTCTTTCAGATTTTTCATCATTAGTGTATAGGAATGCAAGCGATTTCTGTGCATTAAATTTTTTATCCTGCTACTTTACCAAATTCATTGATTAGCTCTAGTAGTTTTCTGGTAGCATCTTTAGCATTCTCTATGTATAGTATCATGTCATCTGCAAAGAGATGACATGATAATTCTTTGTTTTTTCCAGTTAGGAATTCTTTTATTTCTTTTTCTTCTCTGATTGCTGTGGTTAAAACTTCCAAAACTATATTGAATAATAGTGGTGAGAGTGGACAACCTTGTCTTTTTCCTGGTTCTAGAGGAAATGGTTTCAGTTTTTCACCATTGAGAACGATGTTGGCTGTGGATATGTCATATATGGCCTTTATTATGTTGAGGCAAGTTCCCTCTATGCCTACTTTCTGGAGGGTTTTAATCATAAATGTGGGTTGAGTTTTGTCAAAAGCTTTTTCTGTACCTATTGAGATGATCATATGGTTTTTCTCCTTCTGTTTGTTAATATGGTTTATCATATTGTTTGATTTTGCATGTATTGAAGAATCCTTGCATTCCTGTGTTAAACCCCACTTGATCATTGTGTATCATCCTTTTAATGTGCTTTTGGATTCTTTTTGCTAGTATTTTGTTGAGGATTCTTGCATCTATGTTCATCAGTGATATTGGCCTGTAGTTTTCTTTCTTTGTGACATCTTTGGTTTTGGTATCAGGGTGATGGTGGCCTCATAGAATGAGTTTGGGAGTGTTTCTCCCTCTAGTATATTTGGGAAGAGTTTGAGAAGGATAAAGAGTTTGAGAAGGATAAATAAAGGTGTTAGCTCTCTAAATGTATGATAAAATTCACCTGTGAAGCCATCTGGTCCTGGGCTTTTGTTTGTTGGAAGATTTTTTTTTTTTTTTTTTTTTTTTTTTGCAGTACACAGGCCTCTCACTGTTGTGGCCTCTTCCGTTGCAGAGCACCATCTCCTGACGCGCAGGCTGAGTGGCCATGGCTCACGGGCCCAGCCACTCCACGGCATGCGGGATCTTCCCGGACCGGGGCACAAACCCGTGCCCCCTGCATCGGCAGGTGGACTCTCAACAACTGCGCTACCAGGGAAGCCCAGTTGGAAGATTTTTAATCACAGTTTCAATTTCAGTGCTTATGATTCGTCTCTTTATATTTTCTATTTCTCCCTTGTTCAGTCTCAGAAGGTTGTGCTTTTCTAAGAATGTGTCCATTTCTTCCAGGTTGTCCATTTTATTGGCATAGAGTTGCTTGTAGTAATCTCTCATGATTCTTTGTATTTCTGCAGTGTCAGTTGTTACTTCTCCTTTTTTATTTCTAATTCTATTGATTTGAGTCTTCTCCCTTTTTTTCTTGATGAGTCTGGCTAAGGGTTTTTCAATTTTGTTTATCTTCTCAAAGAAGCAGCTTTTAGTTTTTATTGATCTTTGCTATCGTTTCCTTCGTATCTTTTTCATTTATCTCTGATCAGATCCTTATGATTTCCTTCCCTCTGCTAAATTTGGGGTTTTTTTGTTCTCCTTTCTCTAATTGCTTTAGGTGTAAGTTTAGGTTGTGTATTTGAGACATTGCTTGTTTCTTGAGGTAGGATTGTATTGCTATAAACTTCCCTCTTAGAACTGCTTTTGCTACAACCCATAGGTTTTGGGTCATCATGTATTCATTGTCATTTGTTTCTAGGTATGTTTTGATTTCCTCTTTGATTTCTTCAGTGATCTCTTGGTAATTAAGTAATGTATTGTTTAGCCTCCATGTGTTTGTATTTTTTACAGATCTTTTCCTGTAACTGATATCTAGTCTCATAGCATTGTGGTTGGAAAAGATACTTGATACAATTTCAATTTTCTTAAATTTACCAAGGCGTGCTTTGTGACCTAAGATATGATCTATCCTGGAGAATGCTCTATGAGCACTTGAGAAGAACGTATATTTTGTTGTTTTTGGATGGAATATCCTATAAATATCAATAAAGTCCAACTTGTTTAATGTATCATTTAAAGCTTGTGTTTCCTTATTTATTTTCATTTTGGTTGATCTGTCCACTGGTGAAAGTTGTGTGTTGAAGTCCCCTACTATGATTGTGTTACTGTCGATTTTCCCTTTTATGGCTGTTAACATTTGCCTTATGTATTGATTTGCTCCTATGTTGGGTGCATAAATATTTACAATTTTTATGTCTTCTTCTTAGATTGATCCCTTGATCATTATGTAGTGTCCTTCTTTGTGTCTTATAATAGTCTTTATTTTAAAGTCTATTTTGTCTGATATGAGAATTGCTGATCCATCTTTCTTTTGATTTCCATTTGCATGGAATATCTTTATCCATAACCTCACTTTCAGTCAGTATGTATCCCTAGTTCTGAAATGGTTCTCTTGTAGACAGCATATATACAGGTCCCTTTTTTGTGTCCATTCAGCCAGTCTATGCCTTTTGGTTGCAGCATTTAATGCATTTACATTTAAGGTAATTAGCGATATGTATGTTCCTATTACCATTTTCTTAATTGTTTGGGGTTTGTTATTGTAGGTCTTTTCCTTCTCTTGTGTTTCCTGCCTAGAGGAGTTCCTTTAGCATTTGTCGTACAGCTGGTTTGGTGGTGCTGAATTCTCTTAACTTTTGTTTGTCTGTAAAGGTTTTAATTTCTCTGTCAAATCTGAATGAGATCCTTGCTGGGTAGAGTAATCTTGGTTATAGGTTTTTCCCTTTCATCACTTTAAATATGTCTTGCCACTCCCTTCTGGTTTGCAGAGTTTCTGCTGAAAGATCAGTTGTTAACCTTATGGGGATTTCCTTGTATATTATTTGTTGCTTTCTCCTTGCTGCTCTTAATATTTTTTCTTTGTATATAATTTTTGATAGTTTGATTAATATGTGTCTTTTGTGTTTCTCCTTGAATTTATCCTGTATGGGACTCTCTACACTACCTGGACTTGATTGACTATTTCCTTCCCCATTTTAAGGAATTTTTCAACTATCATCTCTTCAAATATTTTCTCAGTCCCTTTCTTTTTCTGTTATTCTTCTGGGATCCATATAATTCGAATGTTGGTTTATTTAATGTTGCCCCAGAGATCTCTAAGACTATCCTCAATTCTTTTCATTCTTTTTTCTTTATTCTACTCTGCAGTAGTTATTTCTACTCTTTTATCTTACAGGTCACTTTTCCGTTCTTCTGCCTCAGTTATTCTGCTATTGATTCCTTCTAGAGAATTTTTAATTTCATCTATTGTGTTGTTCATCATTGTTTCTTTGCTCTTTATTTCTTCTAGGTCCTTGTTAAATGTTCCTTGTATTTTCTCCATTCTATTTCCAAGATTTTGGATTTTCTTTACTGTCATTACTCTGAATTATTTTCCAGATAGACTGCCTATTTCCTCTTTATTTTTTTGGTCTGGTGGGTTTTTACCTTGCTCCTTCATCTGCTGTGTGTTTCAGTTTCTCATTTTGCTTAACTTACTGTGTTTGGGGTCTCCTTTTCACAGGCTGCAGGTTCATATTTCCCATTGTTTTTGGTGTCTGCCCCCAGTGGCTAAGTTTTGTTCAGTGGGTTGTGTAGGCTTCCTGGTGGAGGGGACTGTTGCCTGTGTTCTGGTGGATGAGGCTGGATCTTCTCGTGAGCAGGACTGCATCCGGTGGTGTGTTTGGGGTGTCTGTGAGCTTATTATGATTTTAGGCAGCCTCTCTGCTAATGGATGGGGTTATGTTCCTGTCTTGCTTGTTGTTTGGCATAGGGTGTCCAGCACTGTAGCTTGCTGGTCATTGAGTGGAGCTGGGTCTTAGCATTGAGATGGAGATCTCTGGGAGAGCTTTCACTGTTTGATATTATGTGGAGCTGGAGGTCTCTGGTGGACCAATATCCTAAACTCAACTCTCCCACCTCAGGGGCACAAGCCTGACATCTGGCCGGAGCACCAAGTCCCTGTCAGCAGCCATGTGGCTCAAAAGAAAATGGAGAAAGAAAGAAAGAGAGAAAGAGAGAAAGAGAGAAAGGAAGAAAGGAAGGCAATAAAATAGTTATTAAAATAAAAAATTTTAAAAATTATTAAAAAATAAAAAAAAATTAAGTAATAAAAAAAGAATAAAAAAAAAGAAGAGAGCAACCAAACCAAAAAACAAATCCACCAATGATAACAAGCACTAAAAACTATACTTAAAAAAAAAATGAATGTACAGTACCCTAAGACAAATGCTAAAAGCAAAGCTATACAGACAAAATCACACAAAGAAGCATGCACATACACACTCCCAAAAAGAGAAAAAGGAAAAAAATATATTTTTTTTATAAAAAAGGAAGAAGAGAGTAAACAAACCAATAAACAAATCTATCAATGATAATAAACTCTTAATACTGAACTAAGATAAACATAAAACCAGAAACAAATTAGATGCAGAAAGCAATCCCCAAGTCTACAGTTGCTCCCAAAGTCCACTGTTCAATTTTGGGATGATTTGTTGTCTATTCAGGTATTCCAGAGATGCAGGGTACATCAAGTTGATTGTGGAGATTTAATCCAATTCTCCTGAGGCTGCTGGGAGAAATTTCCCTTTCTCTTCTTTGTTCACACAGCTCCTGGGGTTCAGCTTTGGATTTGGCCCCACCTCTGCGTGTAGGTCGCCTGAGGGCATTTGTTCTTCATTCAGACAGGATGGGGTTAAAGTAGTAGCTGATTAGGGGGCTCTGGCTGACTCAGGCCGGGGGGAGGCAGGGGTATGGAATGCAGGGCGAGCCTGTGGTGGCAGAGGACAGCATGATGTTGCAACAAACTGAGTTCTCCTGGGGAAGTTGTCCCTGGATCACAAGACCCTGGCAGTGGTGGGCTGCACAGGTTTCCACGAGGAGAGGTGTGGATAGTGATGTGTGCTCGCACACAGGCTTCTTGGTGGCTGTAGCAGCAGCCTTAGCATCTCATGTCCATCTCTGGTGTCCGCACTGATAGCCTCAGCTCACACCCATCTCTAGAGCTTGTTTAGGCAGTTCTCTGAATCCCCTTTCCTGCACACCCCGAAACAATGGTCTCTTGCCTCTTAGGTAGTTCCAGACATTTTCCCAGACTCCCTCCTGGCTAGCTGTGGCACACTAGCCCCCTTCAGGCTGTGTTCACGCAGCCAACCCCTGTCCTCTCCCTGGGATCTGACCTCCGAAGCCCGAGCCTCAGCTCCCAGCTCCCACCTGCCCCAGCGGGTGAGCAGACAAGCCTCTTAGGCTGGTGAGTTCTGATCGGCACTGATCCTCTGTGCCAGAATCTCTCCGCTTTGCCCTCTGCACCCCTATTGCTGTGCTCTCCTCTGTGGCTCTGAAGCTTCCTTCCCTGCCACCTGCGGTCTCCACCAGTGAAGGGGCTTCCTAGAGTGTGGAATCTTTCCCTCCTTCACAGCTCCCTCCCAGAGGTGCAGGTCCTGTCCCTATTCTTTTGTCTCTGTTTTTTCTTTTTTTTTGCCCTACCCAGGTGTGTGGGGAGTTTCTTGCCTTTTGCAAAGTCTGAGGTCTTCTGCTAACGTTCAGTACGTGTTCTGTAGGAGTTGTTCCATGTGTAGATGTATTTCTAATGTATTTGTGGGGAGGAAGGTGATATCCACGTCTTACTCCTCTGCCATCTTGAAGGTCTCCAGAAACCATATTTTAGACCTATGGTCTCACTAGTATCTATCACATTGCCCTACTCAGATTAGCCACTTACTTGGTGTTCATGGATGCTAAGGATCAATTTACCAGGTTAAGAAGAATGAATTGATTTTCATAATACTTTATATCTGTAGATATAAAACTAAAAAGTTGTATTAGTTTTTATGCTTTTTGGCTGCAAGTAACACAATACCTCACTAAAAGTGGGTTAAATATAGGAGTTCAACTTCATTTTGATCACATGAAAACATTTCAGGAATAATTTTTCCCAGCCTAGATCAGTGGGTCAATGAGGCCTAGGCCTTGAGTTGGCTTCCTGTCTTTATCTTAGCCTTCTCTTCATTGTCACAAATGTCTACTGTAGCTCCAAGCATCACATCCTCCCATGGCTAAACTTCAGCTGGGAAGGCTGATAAGGTGTTTTTCCTTGCCATCTTTCTCTTTTCTCAGGAAGAAAAATCCCAGAAATACTTCAGTAGACTTCCCTAGAAATAGTTTAGGCCAGTGAGTGATGATATGCCTGTCTCTTAGCTGTTAAGAAAGCTGGAAAAGAAGTATCTGAAATATTTAGCTTCCATTATGGGAGCTGGGGTTCTACAAAAAGGAAGAAGGGAATGACTTTTGGGCAGGCAATCAATCATATCTATAACCAGTAACATTCAGAGTCAAGAAACAGTGGTTAAGTACCTACCATACTAGCTACTTTCACATATGTTGAGTTATTTATTTCTCAAAGCAATTCTGTGAGACTGGTAGTATTTTCCATTTTACAGATGAAGAAACTGAAGCTCAGAGAGGTTACAGAGTTATCAAAATTAACTAAGTAGGAGAGATGAATTTTTAAGTCCTTCTTATAAGTCCAAGGCCAGGGTGTTTTCTACTGTGTCTCTGAGTCTCAAAGCAAAAAATTTTGATGATAGATGGAGAAGAAATTATCTAACCAGAATAGGAAAGGGAGTGTACCTAGCATATAGTAAGAGGGGAACTAGAGACAGACAAATAAATTGGCCTTCTAACAGTGAGGCTGCTTATAGGGTATGGAGGAAGTTTAGCCAAGGATCAACTGTATTTAAGAGTTTTAAGAACTTTTCAAAATTATACAATTATTTCTATTTATATAAATGGAAAAATAGTTAACCTTTTGAGAAAATTCATCCTGACATTATGTATTATGTATGTACAGTTGATCCTTGAACAATGCAGGTTTGACTGCAAGGGTCTGCTTATACGCAGATATTTTTCAATAATAAGTACTGCAGTACTACACAATCCATGGTTGGTGAAATCCACGGATGCAGAGAAAACACAAATATGGAGGACCGACTATAAGTTATATGCAGATTAACCCCCATGGTTGTTCAAGGTTCAACTGAATAGCATTTGAGGAGCTGTCACAAAGTGGAATTTTTCAGAAGATACAAAGTATGGAGAATCTAAAGGATAGCCTGTATTTTAGCTGAGCTTTTAAATATTCTCAACATTTTGTATTTTATCCTCTTTGTCCAAGAGTAGATAGTAGGAGTCCTCCATAACCAAGGATTATGGTTTTTCTTTATTTTTAAATTTCATTGTTTAAGGTTTTCCAAAAAGTGACAATTTATTTTCATTTTCTCAGTAAGTTTACACAAGATTTCAAAGGGAAGAATCTCAAAAAGAATAAAAAACAATATATGTCTCTTTTGAGATTTCTTTAGATTTTTATGGTGTCTTAGGACTTCTGGAAAACAGCATCCTAAACATCTTTTTGTTGTTGTTGTTGAAGCAGTTGGGGAGGAGAAAGGAGAGGGTGGCTGGAGTTACCCCAGCCCCCATCTAGAGCTTCAGAGCAGTGTGTACAATTGGTGTATGGTATGCTGTTCCTTTGTAAAAGCACCAAGAGTATTAAAATACTCCTATTATCTGTGCTTAGCCTCAAGCTTCTTCTAATGATCCTCCCAGATCCTGCAAGAACTCAGACTAAATTGACTCTATGAGTTCAACTGGGAGCATCACATTGACAATTAATGGTTTTCATCAGGATCCCTAAATTATGACATCTAGCTGCAAGTCATTTATTCTTTCAAAGGTTCTTGGGCAGCTTATTGAAATATCTAACCTTTGTTCTGACCTTCCCTCTCAAAGGAAAAAAATAAACAACCAATCAAGTAGAAATTCTTTGTGACTTATTCAGGATCCAGTAGTATGCACGTTACATTTATGCAAATGAAACCCTCTTCGTTTGTCATTTGAACTTGTATTATTTTCATCTAAATTTTTTGTGCGTATTTTTTTTCTTTTAAGTTTTATTCTGCATCCCACTCTGAAAAAAAATGCATTTTTTAAAGTAGCTAAATAGCTGAAAATATGTTAAGAGTTTATGGGTAAGATCCTGCTCTTCCTGTTAGGCCCATCAAAAAAGTTCAACAACTTATTTGTAAAAGAAATGGAAGAGTGATCTGCATTATATAGATGACTTTTAAGTGTCCTATAGCAAAACTGAAGGAGTGCTATTCCTCACAACTGAGTTTTCTTGCTCTATCATAATGTGAAATTGAGAAGATATATTTGGAAATACATAATCCTAAAGGATCAAAGCAAATCCATGTGAACTTTTGAACCTGAACCTACCTTAATCAAAATTGCAGGACTGAAGAGGTCATTTATGTGCTGGCTTCTTCCCACTACAACCAATTGACTAACTTGATATTGTAAATGTCAGTGCCTTTTCTCATTTCAGTACAGTAATTAAGAATTTTTGTTCAAAACCTGACTCTTCATGAACTAGCTGTGTGACTTGAGATCAGCCACTTAAAATCACTCCATTTGTTTCTCACCCATTCAAATAGTATAATAGAGGGGTCATTCTACCACAATGAGTTTTTTTTTAATTTTTATTTTATGTGGGAATATAGTTGATTTACAATGTTGTGTTAGTTTCAGGTGTACAGCAAAGTGATTCAGTTGAACATATGCATATATCTATTCTTTTTCAAATTCTTTCCCCATTTAAGTTATTACAGAATATTGAGCAGAATTCCCTGTGCTGTACAGTAGGTCCTTGTTGGTCACCTATTTTAAATATAGTAATGTGTATATGTCAATCCCAAACTCCCAATTTATCCCTCCCTCCCCCCACCTTTCCCCTTTGGTAACCATAAGTTCATTCTCTAAGTCTGTGAGTCTGTTTCTGTTTTGTAAATAAGTTCATTTCTATCAAAATAAATTCATTTGTATCATTTTTTTAAGATTCTACATATGAGCGATATCATATGATATTTGTTTTTCTCTGTCTGACTTACCTCACTTAGTATGATAATCTCCAGGTCCATCCAGGTTGCTGCAAATGGCATTATTTAATTCTTTTTAATGGCTGAGTAATATTTCACCATATATATATATATATATATATATATATATATATATCACATCTTCTTTATCCATTCATCTGTTGATGGACACTTAGGTTGCTTCTATGTCCTGGCTATTGTAAATAGTGCTGCAATGAACATTGGGGTGCATGTATCCTTTTGAACCATGGTTTTCTCTGGATATATGTCCAGGAGTGGGATTGCAGGATCACATGGTAGGTCTATTTTTAGTTTTTTTAGGACCCTCCATACTGTTCTCCATAGTGCCTGTACCAGTCTACATTCCTACCAACAGTGTAGGAGGGTTCCCTTTTCTCCACAACCTCTCCAGCATTTATTTTTTGTAGACTTTTTGATGATGGCCATTCTCACCTGTGTGAGGTGATAACTCATTGTAGTTTTGCTAGATTACATGCTGAATACATATGAGGAGAATATTTAACATTTGGTGACTAATAAGTGCTAAATGAATGTGAGCTATTAAAATTATTATTTTCCCTATTTTCATCTCACCTAATATAACCCTGAGCAAGCCAAGGAGTCCAAAGACCAGACAGATTTCAGTTCCCCAAATTTGCTACAAACTGTGACTTTGCACTACTCACTTAGCCCTTATGATTCTGTTTCCTAACTCTTAAGGTGATGTTTCGGGTCCAAATATTCTTTGAGAACACATTAGTACTTTACTCGCATGCAGTAGGTCAGGTGTGCCTACACACCAGTCCACCCACTGACTTTTTGTGTTCATTCAAACCGCAACCTCCCTCTGGCCTCTATGACTGGTCTCTACCATGCTCCCCAGTCTGACTCCCTAATCATCCATATCAAGCTTCAAAAATTGCCCCCCTCTCCAACCCCAACATCTTCCTAGAAAAATATACTTGCTCTGGACCCAGTTTTCTTAAAATCGTAACGTTGACACAAGTTGGCCTGATTAACTCATCTACAGTAAAGTGCAGTGAATGTTAATCTGTTACTATTCCCAGATAAAACGTGTGTTGTTTTTATTTTTTAATTGGAGTTGGGGGCGGGGAGGATAAGGAGAAAGAAGAACGTCAGGCACCATGGCAGAAGAGGCTACAGGAGGAGCCGGAAGAAGCCTATCTCTGGTCAGGCAGCACTTGCATTATCCTGTCCTGGGCACAAGCCAAATCAGACAGCCTGAACCCCTTACTTATCGTGAGATGACTAGATCCTTGAGATGGACTATTCCTGTGTGTTCATTCCAGTACGGAAATGACATGCCAGGAAATTCCCAGAATGCCAGGACTCACTGGAAGTGTTACTATTTTTACTGCCACCTGTTTCCTACATTACTATTTGTGTTTATTTTGAAATATAATTAGAGGCAAGGCAGCTTAACCATCTCTATGTCTGCCTTGGCTACAACTTAACCTCAAAAACAAAATTTAACCAGAATATACCTAAAATATTTTTCAAATGTAACACTTAATGAGATAAACTAAGACGAAATACCATTTAGAAGAAAGAAGAGAAAACTAAAAGACAACGGGAACTTTTCAATATTAATATGTGAAAAATCACAACCAATAGTTTCCAGTTTTATGTAAGGCAAAACAATGGAATAGCATGGACCTATGTTATAACATAGTGCTATTTTTAAAACATTTTGATACTTTATTGCCAAAAGTTTTCCTATACAGCCTAGATGACCACTTGGTATAGATGCTATAAAAGAGATTCAGATACTGAGGGGAGGTTAGACAGTATGACTTCCAAGGCCTCTTCTAACACTGAAAAATAAATTTGATAAGACTCCTATTCTGTTAAATCCACTGTTTGAAATACTTATTGAATTGAGTTGGGGATAGAAAAGCCAGAAAAAACAGGATAAACATCTTAGAGTTGGAATCAACCCAACTGAGGTTCAAATCCTATTGCTTATGAATCTTTTTATGCAACATAAGCAGAAATATGTAACATTTAGGTGCAGTAATCTAAAAGAGTAATTGTAAAAATTGAATTAAACAAGATTGTGTCTAATGCATCATGCTGGACACAGAGTAAGAGATGAATGAATGAGGCCTCATTATTTGTGTGTACAGTCCACCGGGAGATGGCAAGAGAAATGGCAATAAGAGGAAAAGGCAACAGCTGGGAGAATATGCGTGATGACAGAGAATGAAGGCGGTAGACTGACTAAGATGGGAAAGTGGAGAATGAAAATAGGGTAAAGAAACCAAAGTAAGAAAAGTGGAGAAAGCTTTCCCGGATAGACAACCAATAGTCAAAGCCACATCCATACAGTGGACTAGTATGTGTCCAGTTACTGTGAGTTCAGCCATCACTCCTCTCCCCACTCACTCTTCTCCAGCCTCCTTTCCTCTCTGCTGCCCACAGATGCACAGAATGCTTCCTCCTCTGGGCCTTTGGAATGGCTGTTTTTCTCCTCAAGTTCCTCCAGATAGACATATGAGCATTCCTTTTTCTTTTAATTAGGTCTCTGATCAAACGTCAGCACCTCAATGAGACCTACATGGACCACAAAAAGAAAAATTACAACTCCCCTCTCCCACTCTCAATTCTCCTCATGCTGCTCTATTTTCTGCTTAGCAAGTAACAGATAATTGTTTTTTCATAGCACTTAACAAATAGATGAAGTATTTATTATATTTATTGTATGCTTGTTTCATTAAAATGTCAACTCCATGAGGTCAGGGATTTTGTCTGACTTGTTCATTTATATTACCTCAGTGCCTAAAACTGTCTAGCATGTGGCAGGTGGTCAGTAATTTTTTTTTGTGTGAATTCATGAATGAAAATTGAAGGGAAAAAAAAAGGAAGAGGAAACTAATCACAGACTCAGGAAAATTATTTTCTAATTTTTCATTTTAATTAGTATTCCCAGTGCTGTGACAGGAGCATAACATTACACACTAGAAAGGTCTCAACATCTAATTATATTTTAAATTATAATTGTTAGCTTTGAGTTTTAATAACATCATTTGCCTTCTATTCTACTGTAACTGACTCTAAATAGGCCTAGAACTTGAAAGACTATAAGCAGGGAACGTCAACTATACGTATTAAATTGTTTAATATTGTAAACTCTAAAAATATGCTGGTCTCCAAAAATTAGCTAATTATGCAAAATATCTGTTTACATGTTTGGTTATATACCAACAATATTCTTTAATTTATAAGGCTTGTCTCTTGATATCTAGTAGAAATATTTGAAGCTCTGATATCTAACAATTAAAATTATAGTGAAAGCAACTAGTGTAGACAGAGCACAGGTTTTGTCACACTTGATCACCCTTTTCTATATCATGCTCAACCACCCTAATGAGGTAAGATGGAAAATGTCTCCTAGCTGAGAGGTGAGAGTTTTCTCAAATTGGAGTTCTAAAGTTGAAAAAGTTGTTCCTTGTTGGGTAAACATAATAATTGACTTTTGTAGCCTTTTAGAAAATACATATGTATGCAGCCTTTTTAAATCTAAAAAGAAATGCATTATATATGAATGAATGAATAAGAAATGAGTCAGCTATGTTTCTTTCCATTAGCATCCAAAAAAACAGTACATAGTTATGTCAAGGGCTCCAAATAGTTAACTACTATTTCCATAGTAAATGTTACCAGGTATTATTGTTAATCTGGTGACGCTTCACAGTCTTTTAGTCCTGCAAAAGTACATTCTGTTATCCCTTCCACATTTCTTTATCCAGCATCCTAAATCCTGTCCCAGGTCAGCAATGCCATGAAGTGTTCAGATAATCAATGTGGAGCAGAGCATTTCTAAAAAGAGTACATGGAATCTCAAACAATTTTTCAATTCATATTAACAATGCTTAAGCTATTATTTATTAGGGTGCATATTACAAGCATATGTGGGCCTCACTACTTGGGGAGGATGTGGAAAACTTAAGTTTACAGGAAATTATACATTGAATAAAGTATAGAAAATAAAATCTGTAATGAAAAATTATTGAAACACAATATTTGTTGGAATAAATATTGCAGGTCACCTGGAATGCAGGGATCCTTGTCATCTTAATCCTTGTCATATGGCCATCATCAACAAAGAGTGGTCTTACCACTTTAATGATAACTCAAAGAATCCAACATATAGTAGCTGATGGACAAGTGACAACTTCCGGGTCTCTATACCAGGACAACACCTTGATGAAAGAACCCTGACAATCACATTTAACTTTTCTTGACTGGCAGGAAAAAAAGAAACATAATGAGACCCCCCCTTTTTTGGGGGCTCCATGGCATGGCATGTGAAACATCCCTGACCAGAGATCATCAAACCCATGCCCCCTTCAGTGGAAGAACAGAGTCTAAACCACTGGAACACCAGGGAAGTCCCAGAGACCTTTTTATAAGTACTGTTGCTTGCTATTTTACTCAAGTATTTTCCAGGTCAATTTTTCCCCTTAAAATATGACTATATATAATTATAAAATTTTTAAAATCCATGAACTAGAGGATAATTTCTGCCCTTCAACTTCTATGTTAAGCAGTGTTTCAACATTCTTATAATAAACCCAGGTGTCTATTAGAGCCAGCATTCTTCAACCTTAATGGAATAAAGTGTCATTAAAACGAAGCTTACAACTGGGCATGATCTCACCCTCTAGGAGACATTTTTGGTTGTCACAATTGATGGTGTGTGTGGGGTGGTGGTGGGAGGGGTGAGGCTACTAGCATCTAGTAGGTAGAAGATGGGGATTCTGCTCATTATCTTTAAGGCACAAGAAAGCTTCCACAAGGAAGAATTCCCCAGTCTGAAATGCCAGCAGCACCACTGTTGAGAAAGCCCAGCCTAAAGGCGATTGTGCTATTCAGCAATCCAGTCACCTGGGAAATCATTTCCACCAGCTGCTCCTCTCATGCTTCCTGTATTAAAGTAATTGCAGGGGTAATGGAGCAGTAGATGTGAATGGAACTTACCTCCATGTTTGGAATCTTATCAATTTACTCACTGTTTAAGCAACAAGAGGAAGTCAACTCGCCATTCTTTAAACTAAATTTGTTATTTTACTTTATTTTGAAAGACTTAGACTTCATAAACTTTGGATATCTTACAGAGATTTTTCTTCTAAACAGAACTCTTAACTTTCTGAAGCTGTCATTTGATAAATTTAGGAAATTAGTAAAAATGTCATGGTGACATCAGTTGACCGTGATCCTCGGCTTTCTAAAAGTTATCAAATTGTACATTTCACAAGGGCCCAGTTCAGCCAATAGTTCCGTGCTCTGGTTTCTAGTTAACTCAGAAATACTTATCAGAACTAGGAAATCAATAATAAAATCTCTCTTCTTGTTTTCATTGCCTTATTTGATAAGCAGTTTTGCTAGGAATGTAATATTTGGATTTAAATTAACAACCATTTCCTATATGCTGTACAGGGATTAATTAACTAATCCAGGCAACAGGTTGAGAATGAAGGAGAGATGCCTCGTGGTGGCATAACAAGAATGCTGAGAGCCAGCCCAGGCTTTAATCCCAGCTTTACCACTTGTTGTATGACCTTGGCAAAAATCAATTAAACCAATATTTACCTCCGATTTAAGATGCGGATCATCTTTAAATCTCCTGTGAGTAGGGAGATGAATATTGGTGAGGCAATTAACTTATAAATTGCTAAATAGATTGCAAATATCAGGCACTAACTTATCTGTACTGACTTCACATGTATTTGAAACTTACGATGAACTGAGGTTTTGAGGGCATAAGTGACTTTCCAAGTGTACATTGGTAACAAATAGTCTAGAATAAGGATTCAGGTCTTCTGACCACTAATCCAATGCTCTCTCTCTGTATAACATTTTACTTCTTTAAATTTTTACCATCCAAAAATCTCTGGAGCATGCTTTCTCAACATATCTAAATGTGCCATAATTATCACTCTCTGATAAACATTGGATAGAGAACCCTTTTGAATGCCATGCAGATAAGAAAATAATATAAATAATTTCCATATTTTGTTGAATTCCTACTCTATCTCACATACTGGTTGTTTCATTTATTTTCTCATTACTTTGTCATAACTTTTAGAGATCAGCATTATTCTCCCCAGTTATATAGATGGGTAAACCAAAGTTTGCAAAAGTCATATGATCAACCTGAAGTGACACACCTGCCAAGGGGCAAAGCTTGGAATCAAACTTAGGGCTGAACAGTCATACATTTTCCCTTTACTTTACTTTGCCTTTGTGCATTATAATGGCACATTGATGAATATCTTGTCATGTACTGTTTAAGCAACCTAAACCCTCAAAATAGTACTTTCTCTGGGTTACGGTTAGGGTTAGGGTTAGGGTTAGGGTTAGGGAAATAGTACTTTCCCTTCTTTACAAGGATGTCATGTGCAGCATTGGACGTAAAGAAAAGCTAAGTATGTAAGTATGGCTCAGGCCTCTCCCTCTCTCTTTCTCATTCTCTCTTGCTTTCACTCTTTCCTCCCTTTCTCTTCCCTTTCTCTCTTCTTATGACAAGAAGGTTTAAAGAAAAGTAAATAACTTATGACAAATACACATAAAATGAAGACTACTTTTAAATATGGCATCTTTATATAGTCTTAAAAAAAAGATGTTAAAGTCCCACAGGAGCATCCTCTCATGAGTTCACCTGAGGACCCTGTCTTTAGGATTGTCTGTCCTCTATGATCCTCTACTTTGAACTTCTGTTTTGCGAATTTCCCCACACATTTCAAGAAATTCCTACCATCTACCTCTTGGTGGAATTGCTTTTCTTCAGTTTCATCTTCTCAACCCTAATAGTACATAACCTCAGGTCTGAGTTATTAGAAAATCTTCTGAGGGTTCCAACAGGACAGAGCAGAGTAGGCTTTTGTACTGTGAGGGGCACAGAGTATTCCAGGGTGAGTGTGGGTGTTGCTGGAATCTTTGAGGTTGCTCTCCAGATGGCGCAGCACATCTGCCACTTTACTTTTCTGAGTGTCCAGTGGGTAACTCGTAACTCATACACACACACGCTCACTCACACACACATACACACCACATGCCTAAGTTATCCCAGGGCCATATGAATCCTCAGAGAAAGTTGGTTCAATCAGTAAGGGAAAATTGAGGCAAATAAAGTAATAGTGAATAATGCTGCCTTTCACTCTCCAAGTGAACTATTTTCCCCTGTTGCTTCATGGATAATTTTAGTGGGACATTGGGAGAGCCTGTGTCATGAGTCACCAACTAGTCCTAATTCTAAAAGGAAAAGGCTACCTGTGCAGTTCTTTAAAATTGTCTTTAACACTTTTGTTCTCTTTAGAAATTGCATGTTATATTATGAACTGATTAGGCCCTGAAGACATCTTCATGTATTTAATAAGAGCTACTTTTGATCATATGATATTAATGGTGGCCTTCAGGCGACCAGCAATTTTTTACCTCTGCGCTTTATTCTCTTGGTCTGGTTCCTAGATGTTTATTAATGCCCACTATAGACTGAATAAAGATATTTTCACTTGATATAATTTTAATTATCTAATTCATATCTGTTTCATTCATACATATTCATATGAAAACCACATAACCCCCAGAAAAATGGAATGTATGCTATGAATTGATTAGTGTATCAAGCAATTGTATCAGTATTTGTGTGTTCTTCATGATGTTAAAAGATGCTTTTTAAGTTAAAGATTTATTTATTCAACCACCCATAACTCCTACATGCTACCATTAAAATCTTAAAAATATGAAACAATAATAGTTAATTTTCACATATTAAAGCATCTTAAAAGATAGGAAAAACCCATCATCTAAGATTAATTTTTTTTTTTTTTTTTTTTTTTTTGCCGTACGCGGGCCTCTCACTGTTGTGGCCTCTCCTGTTGCGAAGCACAGGCTCCGGACGCGCAGGTCCAGCAGCCACGGCTCACAGGCCCAGCCACTCCGCGGCATGTGGGATCCTCCCAGACCGGGGCACGAACCCATGTCCCCTGCATCGGCAGGCAGACTCCCAACCACTGCACCACCAGGGAAGCCCTAAGATTAATTTTTATGTTATCTCCTTACTTATGCAAAACTCTTGGAATTTATATCTCGCTTGCAAGAAGAAAAGAAGAAAGAAATCTTAGATCATATGAAAAGCATGTGACTATTAGAGAGTTTCTCTCCCCCAAATTAATGAAAGGGTCATAAGAACAAAAATATACTATGCTTAGCAGGGAATCTTGAAGAGCAGAGAGGAGTGTGTGTGTTTGTGTGTGTGTCTGTGTGTGTGTGTGTGGCACTCAGAGTAAGATTTATCATAAGGAAAGGGTGTTTCAACTTGGCTCTGTGATTTGAGCATTTTACCGGGATGCAGGTGGTAGAAATCTCTGAGTCCCGCTCTGCCATTTAAAAGGAAATGAAGGGAAGGAACTGTTTAATGCTGTTTCCCCATCCTAGCAGTCATATTAAAATGGAACTACTTCAAGTTCTCTCAAATATGAGATCTTTGTGGTGCAAGAAAAATCAGACTTCATTTAACATTCTACTAGTCACTCCTTTTGGATTATTCTTTACACCTTTGAAATGACCAAGTCACTCTGGGATAGCTATTTGTAAGCTGCTACTGCAAGATGACATTTAAAACGAATGAAAGAGATATAGACAGCATCCTCTCTAAATAAACAAAATCAAGCTCAGCTCGAAAGCTGGTGTGGAAATGCTTGTTTCTGTCCCACTCTTCTGTGCATATGGCATTCTGGAAATTATAAACTCTGTTTTTACAGAACTACAATATTTATTACCAGAGGAAAATAGATTATTAATTACAGCCAAAGGCTGCTTTGATTAAATATACAATTAATTAGCTATGCTAAGCTCATCCATCCCAGAGCTCCTAATATTTTCAGCCCGATGATTCTTCTAGTACTTTTAATTAAAATTGTTTAAAAAAGCCACAAGTTAGTTGCATGTGCCCTTAGACTGAAGTTATCTCTTCAGTGTTTCACTGGTTTCCGTATGCCATGTAATTAATCTTTAGTGATTAAATGTACATAAAATCATTGGAGATGAAGTGTAATTTGTGCAGACATGGAACAATGGAGAGCTTTTTACCAGGCCTTGGCAGGATTGTTTTATCTGCTGAAAATTATTTGAAAATCGTACATATGTTAATTGTTTGAAGGAACTAAAATTACAAAAATATGCCCGTCTCCCCCACTCTTCCAAACAGAGAAAAATAAAAATCAACACTGTTAGTACAGAAAAATGTTTGTGGCAGGTTAAATTTAAGAATATAATGACTCTATCTGCAATTACATTTGCTCTGGTCCTCAGTCTTATTCGCTTCCGGAAGGAGAGATAAGGTCGTGTAAAACACAGTTTTCAAAAAATGCCCCCAAATACCGTTGTCTAATTTTACATGCATGCCGTTAGAGAGACCCAAAGCCTTGAGTTGGTTACAGTTTTTCATACAGTCCAGCTGCTGTTTTGGAGAAGTTCTTTCTGTTTGAACCACTTCTTGTGATATGTCCACTGAGGTAAAAACACAAGAGAACCCAGGTGGTCTTTTCTCTGGCAACTTTATCATCACACCTCAGTGGGCCACTGAACTGCTGTGAGGGAGTAACAAAACTGTGTCACACCTGTGGGAGGCTGAGCCTTGAACTGGGCCTCTCAAGGTAAAAGTTCAATGGCAGATTGACGGGTCCTTGAGTCACCTTCATGTCTGAGCTTTACTTGATTCACTTATAGAAAACAAATGGGTGGGGGGTTCTTTTGAACAAAGTTTTAAATGACTTCAGTGTTGCATAAGAATAGTGCATATTCATGCTTATGTATACTTTTATAGATTTTCTTAGGACTGTGAAGGTCTTTGAATAGCATCTCGTCTAAACTATTTATTTTACAGAAACATTTTTTCACTGTTCAACTGGAGTTTTCTTGTCCTAGGGACAGATGTTGAGACAATTATCTACACCCGTGACTGCCTACAGTTGATTACTTAATTGTAGTCTTATGAATTATTTACTAAAAGAAAATAGAATAAACCCACCAATCCTCTTGTCCAGTTTTTAGAGCCTCTGTACTTCTATTGATGTGTAAAAAGAATTAATAGGAATTTTAAGAAAAATCTTGGGATTTTTTTTTTCACTCAGGAACTATGTGATCTTGTGGAAATTGCTTAAGCTGTTAAAGTTTAGTTTCTTTATCTAGAGGATGAGTTTAATAATAATTCCTTCACCTCTAGGAGCAGAGAGTACTGAGTGGAGTATGTGGTACACAGTAAGCACTCAACAAATTTTTATTATTGTTATTATCTTTATTATCCATTTCAAGGTACACATAGAGACAACGAAGTTAATGAAATTACCGGGGCAAATTCCAGCTATTTTATATAAAATAGTATCCGTTGCATTTTAAATGCATTTACTTCATCTTCTGCCTCAGGCAGCTATCTATTTTTTTATAAATATAGAACAAAATATTACTTTTCAAAGTTCTTGAATTTGAGGAATTTGGAAGCATGGTGTTAGGAAGGTTATGGGCACAAATTCAGGTGGCTTTACTTGTGGATATAAAAGCTTGTGAATTTCCCTGGGGAAATTCCCTTTTTACCGTAGTTTCATGTCATCAGTTGAGCTCAACAAGTGTCAGAATGAATTCAAATGGCAGAGTTGATTGCTGAAAATGATTTAAACCTCCCGCTCCTAATAATTTTGATTCAGGCACTGATCATTCTCTCCAAGTAACTTCCTAAATGGTTTTCTTGCTTTCATTTAGTTACTTCTCACCATAGACTTCAGAGTTACCATCCCCAAACCCAAATGAGACCATGCTACCTTTCAGATGAAAGGTGTTGTCTAAAACAAATACCTCGCCATGGCCCATTGAAGACACTGGGATCTTGTCAAAGCCTCCTTTCCAGCCTCTTTGTCCTGCACTTAGCCAAATGCCTCTGTACTCAGTCATACCAGATCTCTTACCGGTTCCCAGAGCACTTTCTCGTTTACAATTTTGCCTTAGGATTCCCTTCCTTACTCTCATCTTTGCAACTTATGAAACTCTGCGTCTTTTAAGACCACCCCAAATGTCAAGTCCTGGAGTCAAATCACAATACTCCCAAGTATAGTTGGCCCTCGGAGCTTCCACAGCACTCTATTAGTACCTTTATGGCAGCTCTTTACAAGTTTGCTTACAATTACAGATGTATATGTTGTTTTGTCCTAGCAGATTGTGAGAGCAGGTGCCTTTCCTTATACCTTCTGCTCTTCAGCTTCCACAGCTTTCAGTTGGGGATAAAGTTCTTACCTCACACAATTGTTCTTGGGTGTGAACAAGATAGTAAAGGCCAAGGACTTTGCTCAGCTCCTGGCATTTTGTGAGGAATGCTCAGTGCTAACCGGTAGTATTGTTATTATCGCTGCCAGGCCTTTAAGCACAGGCATTATCTTCTATCCCCAGAGAATCACCTGGTCTCTGTCACTCAAGAGTTACTCAGGAAGGAAGGGAGGGAAGGAAGGAAGCATGAATCCACATCATAGCATGTCAGCTGCCTTAGCTGTATTATTTTTGTGATCCCATCCACCACTCTCTGAGTGGGTATTATCATCTCCTGTTCCAGATGAATTAACTGAGGCTCAGAGAGTTTACATAACCTACTCAAAGCCACACAACTGATATTGAGAACTATGTTCAGACCTCAGTCCTGAATGATTCCCACGTCCTTGTTCTTTTGTACTATAACACTGAATGGTGGGTGGGTATCTTGAGCAGAGCAGTTGATGCCTTTCCTTGTCACTCAAATCCATTTTTACGGTAGATTTAAGTAAAAGGAATAATATGGATAACTGGGCTACAAAGTAGAACTGGGCAGTGAGAGGCATGTAGTTTGCACATAAACACAAGTAACTTTAATGACAAATCCAGTCACATTTCTTTTAACATGAATCTTGATAGAGAAATATATGAAAATTTATTTAACACATTTTTTGAGTGTCAAGTACGTGCCAAGAATGTTTGGGGCCCTTAAACTACATTACTAGACAAAACGGTCAGCTTCTTGTCATTTAATATTTGTTTCACAGAAGCATTTAAATAGCTAAGCATTAGACCACTCTTACAGATAGGGGACAGCAAACCTCCAGTGAAGATGTCCTCAGCATCTTTGATGTTGTCATGACTGATGCCCTGTTACAAATAATTCACTATTTCATCCCTCATTAGTAACTATGTAGAGCACTAATATTCCTTTCATTTCACTAATAGTTATTTTTAGAACTTCTTTGGCACTGTGCTAGTGTGGCTGAGACCCAAAGTTATGTTCTTGATATCCATATATGCTCTCATCACAAAAATGGGACCAAGAGATCTTGTCCAAGCACTAAGAGCACATTTTCTCGTGTTCAGGGAACATGAAAGATGAAGAGCTCTGTTCGAATCCTCAGTTGCTGATGCTATTTATAGTAATTTTTAAAGAAAATCTGGGTCATTTAATTACAATGAAGTTTCTACCCAATGAAACAATTTGAGTTCATTTTAACAGCTTTTGCCCCATATATGCCTTATGTCTTTACACCCTTAGGCCTGCTGCAGGAAATTTTATGTCTCCAACAGAATTTCTCATTAAGTTTGACATACTTGGATCTGATGTGTCAAAGCTCAATGGATAGGTTTATTAATAATCAACTACATCAGCTTAGTATTATCTTAGGAAGTAAAAGGTCAGTAAGTAGTTGTTATCCTACCATTTCATCAGTGGACTCTTCTCCAAAGACTTCAAGTCATTATTCACTGCTTATAGAGTCACTTGAGATATAGTCTTTTTATAGTAATGAAAGAACTCCTACAATTAGCCAGAAGGCAGTCATCTATCTTTTTAAATAGCTCAGCTTGGAGGAGAACAGGATTTCGGGTGATACTCAGTAGATGAATTGTTATGACAATGATAAAGTTGGTGATAGCAATCTGTGTTTTTCGCTGTAGGGGTGTGTGTGTGTCTGTGTGTGTGTGCCCAAGAAAAAAGACATTCAGTTCAGAGCAAGAATTTATTCCTCTTAAAGATATGCAAATACAGAAACAAACTGTAGGAAGCTAGGTATCCATCAGTTTCTTATTTGCTAACTCTAAATGATTATAGCATAAATCCATTTGTAGCTAATAACAATATTTTGAGACATTTTATTTTCACGTAACTTCAGTCTCATCAAAAAGTTATGAGTAGTACAAAGAATTCTCAAATACCATTCACCTAGAATTTTAACATTTTAAAATTTAACATTAACTTCTTATGTGTACTTTTTCTCTCTCCCTCCTCTCCTCCCCACCCCATCTCTTGCTCCCTCTCTCTGTCTCATCAAGTCATAAAGGTTAATATCCCCAATAATGTGGAATCTAAAAAAAGGGTACTAATGAACTTATCTACAAAACAGAAATAGAGTTACAGATGTAGAAAAAAAACATGTTTACCAGGGGGTAAGTTTGGGGAGGAATAAACTGGAAGATTAGGATAGACATATATACACTACTATATAAATAATAGATAACTAATAAGGACCTACTGTATAGCACAGGGAACTCCATACTTTGTAATGGCCTATATGAGAAAAGAATCTAAGAGTGGATACATGTATATGTATAACTGATTCACTTTGCTGTACACCTGAAACTAATACAACATTGTAAATCAACTGTACTCCAATAACAATGTTTTAAAAAAGGGAAAATCCATTGCTTCCCGATAGAATAGATGGAGAAAGACACTTCTGGGCCTTGCTGACAAAAGTATACAACATGTCTCTAATCAAGAAGCAACACTAGACAAAGCCAAACTGAGGGACTGTCTACAAAATAACTGTATACATATAATATACAAATACTTTACATCTGCTATATGATCTCAATAAAAGTTACATTTTTAGTTCTCCCTTAAAAATGTGTGACTTTTGCTGAATCTGAGAAACTAGAAATTGTATTTTTCAATGCAACTCATTTTGATAGTAAAGTTAATTTGCAAAGGTGGTAAATTTTGCTTTTACCATATTTTTGTTGTTGTTATTGTTTAAATCAGAGGAGTTTCATGTCTAGTTAGTCAGAAGGAGACAGAAGACACACTCAAAGGGTTTCATTGAAGAAGGCTGTATGAAGGAACACTTACAGAGATATGAGCAGAGCTAAGAGAAAAAACACAGAGAGTAGCAATAGAAAGAGAACCCCTTACTACCTGCAGACATGAAGGTGGAATGTAAGCCAGGGTGCGAACCAAACCTGGCAAGAGCTGCCATCCTGAAAGCCAGGTGGGGAGGGGCTGGATAAAGACAGAACATTACCTCTCCTACTATTGGTCAAACCAAACAAAAGACGTAAAGTAAGGGAGTCTGGTGACACGGAGTATGGTTATCAGCATCCCAGGGTATACAGAGCTGGGTAGAAAAAGAGTAGACTGTGGATCTCAGGGACAAACCAAGAAACACCATCTCATATGCCAAAGAGGAGAAGCTTCCATTTCTTTCATTAAGGGGAGGGAAAATAAATTCATTTATAATGAGGTAAATAAAACTATGTTGTATATATTTTAATTTATTTCCCCCAGTAAGAATCAAAACTATCATAACCTGTTCCTTAAAAACAGGAATAATTTTTATAGAAAGACACTCTTCAGATTTGATTTGTTAAATCCCAAACAGGAAAGCTTGGAAGAGAAGTGTGGCAATGAGAATAAAGACAGAAACAAAATACAGAAGAAGGGATACAAAATTAAGACAGAGAAAAGATTATAGGGGGAAAAGCAATTATGAAAGATGCATCCCCAAGATTTCCTATAACCAAAGTTATAAATTGGTTCAAGAACGGCTCTGACAAATTCACAAATAATGGTCTATAACATCTTAATAAGAAAAATTGAAGATGAGTCTTGCTTGCATTTGGGAACACCTCGCCATCAAAATGTACTATGAAAGGGACCAGGAAACACCATACTGTCCTACCATAGTGACCTCACAGTGTCACAATCAATTAACTAAACCTAATATTAGGCTTTTTAAATATCTCATTGAAGTCTGCAATTCATTAATGTTACATATGGAAGCATTTTGAATAAATTCAATTCTTTAGGTTGTAAATGTGTATTATGTCACACAGGGTCCATAAGGGCAAATCCTACAATGTCACGAGTTATAGGTTAGGTTACAGTCTCTATTGGGGGAACATGCAAATCAGGAGTCAGCAGCACAGAGGGGACCTGAAACTGTTGGACATGCATTGGGTCTGTATTCCAGTGGAGGGACCCCACCCCACTGTTGTTCTCTTATAGGCACACTTTCAGTAAGGAAACACAGAAGGTTCAGGCTGTCTGAGTTAGAAGTCAGTTATTTCCAGTTTTCTGGGAAAGCCAGCGACACAGCACTGAGGGCCTTTGGAGCTCAAGGGAAGCTGCAACACCCCACACACCAGGAAAATGAAGCTACCAACCCTGCAGTCCAGACAAGCCAGAAGGAGCCCCAGGATCACTTCTGAATAAGTCTGCTCATTAGATCCTGTGTGAGAATTACCATATTCTCTTCCCAAAATCTAGTAACAGCACTGTCAAAAGAATACTGAACTACACAGACTTTTTGGTTTAATAAAATCTAACATTTCTTATGTTCTCAACTTCTAAAATTATGTGATCATCACAAACCTACCAGTGATTGTTTTGTTCATTGATAATGTTTTTAAAATGGTCAAAATTAATTTTAGTCAATCTCTCACCAGGTTGTCTTCACAACATTTTGTACAATTCCTATTCTGTGAGTTCTTTTTACTATAAATATTTTTTATGCTGTGCTGTCCTCAACTTTCATAACAGATGTCCACCTAGAATCAAGCATACCAAGTTTAGAAAAAAGCAATATGCTTTAATTCCTTAAAATTGTTTTATAGTTTGTATATGACAAGTGTTTTCATGAATATAGAGTTCAGAGTATTTTAAATTCCTTTCATACCAAACATTTTAGTAGCAATTTAAATATTGCTTCTTCCTTATATAAACTGTTATTAGGCCATGTTTTTACAACACCTTTGTAATTATCAAGTAGAGAATTTGATCAGCATTCACATAGGGACTCTAATCAAAATTAATTTCACAGTTATTCATGAGGATGAGAGTTCTTGTAAACTGTCATGTCCAATCAAAATTACAATACTCAGGTCCGAAGCTCTAATGTAAAACATGGGACTGTAGTTGATAACACTGTATTATAGAATGGAAATTTGCTAAACGAGTAGAACGTAAATGTTCTCACTTAAATAAACTTAAGTAATTAATTGAAGTGATAGATGTGTTAATAACTAGTTGTTGGAATCCTTTCACAATATATACATATATCAAATCATCACCATGTACATGTTAAATATCGTAGAATTTTGTCATCTATACCTCCATAAAGCTGAAAATAAATGAATGAATGAAACAATAACATTTTATAAACATTAAAAAAACAATATTCAAGTGTTTTATGCTTCTTATTCTCAACTTGAAATTGTACATAATCCTTGGTATTCTATACTTCTTCTATTGAGTATTCCCATATGTATTCTCCCATGAAAGGCAGAGATGCTTAAACACCCTTATTTTTTACAAGAGGCACAGAGGTTTGGAAACCCTAATCATCCCAAACAGCTGACTCTGGAAATGGAACCTCACCAGGGTGACTTGGTCATTTATGCACTTGTTTGCACTACAAAAGGAAAAGTGAAAAGCCTGTTTTCTTTCTGATACTCAAGAAAATTTTGCATGTGTGTGGATTTGGAGGACTAGTCCAAGTAGAGGAGTTCATATCCAAGCTGAGGCCACCAGTCACACTGGGGAGGTTGTTGACAAGTAGCCCAGATTTTGCAGTTTATCCCAAAGGGTAAATTGATTGTTCATTAAACAGAAGCTTCATCAAATGATGCTATGATTTGGTTTACATATGAAAAGCTATATTCTTTACTTAACATTCACAAGTTGCTTATGGATTAATTAGCCCATCTGCCACAACAAATGTATTCATACTTTTTTTGCATTAATTGCTGAAAAGTTACTGGTTTTCTCCTATTCACTTTTCTCTATCAATAAAATGGAAAATAATTTTTTAGAAACAAGACACTTTTTTCATAGCAGTAAAAATGTGTATATTTTTCAACTTATCAACTAAGTTGATAAAGTAAGTGCAGGGGTGAGAGGAAGACCTTCTCTGGAAATGGCTTCCCATGATTGGTTCTTCTTTTAGTCACTTATCATCCATTTATTTGTTAGTTTATCTGAATATCTTAGAAGTGCTTCAAGTTTGGCATGATTAAGGCTACTCTTTCCACTTGCTTCCAATCCCAAATCCAGTCTTTAATGAGGATAACTACGTCTCTATTTCTCCTCAACTTCTATCATTGGCATCTTCCTTTCCTCTTTTATGCTGTTACCAATTCTGATAACCTCTTTATCAATAATGTGCCTGATTTCTCATTTACCTCAAATCAGGTAACTTAATCACCATTTCAGAGTCCAGTCACCCCACTCTGGGGCCACAAGCCTCTTATCAAACAGCAATCCCATGAGTCTTTTCAGTTATACTCTAGTTGCTAGGTGGCTTTAGAACCAAATCAGTTTTGGCCACAGTTCTCAAAAAGCCAGATGTTAGAGTAATAGAGGGAATTATCTCATATGCTTCTCTTGTTTATTATGATGCTCTAACCTCTCACTCATTCCATTTAGCAACCACTTTAGAAAAAGGTCTTGTTCTCTACACCCTGCTTAAATCAAATCACCAGGCTTCTTGAAACCCTTCCACATGTACACTTCAAAGCACACCCCATAATACATTGGTATATCTTTTTTAATTTTCAAATTACCTTTCATTTCCTCCCATGGATTTTGCTCCCAACAGTCTTCATCCAGTTTTTTTCTCCTGAAAATCAACTTCCAGCACTTCTGCTTCCTTCTGTTTACTAGGCACCTAGAACAGTTTGGATCGACACTCTTAACTACCTGTATTAACTGGAACACATTTAATAGACGGCTTCTCCTTCTCCAGTTTCATTTCACATATGTTGTCCATACAAAACCAAGACTGAGGCAGAGAGGAAGGAAGAGGGAAGGAGGAGTAAAGGGAGGGATGGAGAGAATATGATGGAAAATAAATAGAATGATAAGGATATGGCACCATGAAATACCAAATACCTTGTTGGTTTAGGATCTAACCATTTGGAAAAAAACACAAAGTTTTGCTAGTCATTTATTTGTTAGTTTACTACAGAATTTTTCTATAGGTTTAAAACCTCAGGTATTCTTCCAACATTATTCTTCTCCCTATCTGAAACTGATGATAACTGAGCAAAGCAACTGCCAGAAAATCCCAATTAAAGCTAGTCTTTTTTCTGTTGTGAAAGGCATAATTTATAAAAGGGTGACCTTTTGGTAGGCTAACAGTATGTTGATGAACTTCAAGTGAAGTGAAAAAAAAAAAGTGTTTTGTATCGTCAGTGCTTACATTTTCTAAGGGATCTTATGGGGCAGCAGAGCCTTTAAAGGTCATAGACTTCTTTACTTCGAGAGATATTAAATAGCTTATGAAAATAGAGGTCAGCTGCATGATAACTGGAAGAAAAGAGCATTCCCAATGGGGAAGTAAGATACTTCAGATTATATTGACTGTCCTTTTTTAAGACTGTATTTGATTATCTTAAAGGAAAAAAAAAGAAATTTGCATATAAATGCCATGATTGTAAATGAATGAATGTACAGTTCTTAGAATCAATAGCTATTGATCTTGCTGTATGAAAGCTAACATCTGCATATACTAAGCATTGCAATAAGAACTAATAATGTCACAGCCTAAAATACTCTCCAGCAATTTTTATGTTTCTGCAGAAATTTTTATACTTTTCTGAACTTTGCAAAAATAATCTTATTTACCTTATTGGAACATAAAATAAATAATCATTATCAGTAAGGAACTCACTTTTTAAAAATTATTCTTGCTTTGAAGATCACTAAAACAAATAAGAAACAAAGGAATATCAAGACTAGATTGTAGACAAGGTACTGAGCCACCTTGGGGAAGAAATAGAATAATGGCATTTGTCTGTTCGTTATTTAATGACACACAATTTATGCATTAGTAGGATTTAATGTATGACTGGAAGAAACCATGGCCACAAATTATTTTCCCTTTACCCTCAGATATTGCTTGAAGTTCCTTCAAAAAGGGCTCTGTCGGGCTTCCCTGGTGGCGCAGTGGTTGAGGGTCCGCCTGCCGATGCAGGGGACGCGGGTTCGTGCCCCGGTCCGGGAAGATCCTGCATGCCGCAGAGCGTCTGGGCCCGTGAGCCATGGCCGCTGAGCCTGCGCGTCCGGAGCCTGTGCTCCACAACGGGAAAGGCCACAACAGTGAGAGGCCCGCGTAGCGCAAAAAAAAAAAAAAAAAAAATAGGGCTCTGTCTTCTTTCATTCTGCCATTGTTAAAAGAGTTACTCCAGATGCAAGGTTTATAGGAAAAGGTAACATTATTGACATAATTCCAGTAGATTTTAAATAGTTGATAACAGATTGTGACCAGGAGTTCTTTTCAGAGAAGGAGGGGTATGAAATCTTGTACGAGTAAATATTCACTAAGTTGAAGGGACACCATGAAGCAGGAAACGTGTGGACAAAAGGGCAATTCTTCCCTAACACATAGATACTGACAGAGCAGTATTATCTACCACTGGATCATCTTCCATAACCCTGGAATTTATAAATACTGACCACAATATGAGACACAGAGGATGACGCTATTCATCATGAGAGGCCAGATTTTAGGTTGTGCTTTTCCATCCTGGAACTTCTCTTATCATTTGCTGACTGCAGGTCCTCAGGAGTGGTGGCCTCAGCCCAGAGTGCCTGTCATCCAACAGCAGCTCAAGGAGTGAATGCTGGTCAGTAGGTGTCCCGCGTTCACATCCTCCTGTATGCCCAAAGTCATCAAGCCATTCCAAGGTTGTGCCAGAGAAAACTCAGTGGGAATGTTTAAGTTTAGTTCGTGGAGAAAAGAATGAGAGAGTGAATGCACAGATTAGTGAGCGTGCACATTGGTAGGTACACACCCAAATCTCAAACTGATGTTTCTTACTAGTTATTTGAGAACTGTACTGGGTCATATGGTGCTAGTGAGGAAACTTAATTGCTCAATTTCTGAAGGCACATTAACTCTTTCAGGGTCGATTGAGCAAATTAGCCCCTCCAGGTCATTAAGCCCATCTCTACATGACATGATGATTTCTACCTGGCATTGTATCATTTACCCCCAAATGCCCCACGTTTGCTTTGAGCATGCACATGTTCTTTGTCTACTCAGGGAGAGAAAATGTGCTCATTTGAATGTCAGCCAATCGCTCTCTGGCTGCAACTCAGTGATTCCCTTTGATTCTTTTGAAGGCACCCAGGGATCTCTAAGGACTTACTGGAGCATAGCAGTTATCAGAGCCTCGCCAACAGGCGGGTAGTTTAGTTGTCTAGAAATGGTATAATTTCAGGGGTTTTGAGCACAGTACTGTACTCCCACGTATGTCTTCCTATTTGCAAAAGCCAATATTATTGATTCATTGCAGGTGGGAGTTGTGAAGTTCTTTCAGGATTCTGTAGTCCTTTATGAAAACACAACTTCCACTAAGAGGCTGTGCTATCAGGACCCATTTTAGGGGAATAAATTGATGACAATTTGAGAGCAGTCTCTATACTGTCTCTCAAGAGGGTGATCAGAAAAGAGTGTGGCTGTTTTGGGTGCCACAAATGTGGGGGAACATCAATGGCCCTACATAAGCAGGTGTGGGAGAGTATCATCACTAAAAGAATAATTTTTATCTCCCAAATGCCAATGGTTGGCCCAACTGAGAAGCAGTGATGGAGGGCAAAGACAAACATCACCTCTTCCTCTGTTATGTCCAGGGCTACACTGGAGAGTCATAAACTGGTATAAATGGAAACAGGCAAGGAGGCAAGGGACATGGTATGCTCACTCAGAGGTGTTTTAGAGCAGTGCTACTTTCTTGTGCATATAAATCAGCTGGAATCTTGTTGAAATGCCAGTTCTCATTTAGTAGGTCTGGGATAGGGCCAGGGATTCCGTATTTCTAATCTCTTATGCTGCTGGCCTTTGGACCACACTTTGAATAGCAAGGATTTAGGATAATATGCACATGAGCAATAATCTGGTCTTGGATTAAAATGATGAATATGAAAGAAATTTGACAATATCCCCCCAAATTCGATTTCAAGTCAGTAAGACTGATTAAATATTGAAAATACCACCAAGAGATTGATAGATCATTTTTTAAAAAGGATATACTTAACATTTCTACCTAGCTGAAGATTTTGAACATTTGCTGAAGTTTGTGTGCTGTTTGAGTTTTGAAATCTTTACTAATAATTCTGACGATGTGCTTGCTAAAGGTATAAGAAATAACTGTTTTCCTAGTCTCCTTCACTTTCTCCTGCTGATGAAGAGTTCAATAAATGTCAATGTCTGATTAAATATTCCTTTACAAAATTCTTAGCAGAGCTGGTTTAAGTCTCCCCTGCCCACCTTTTTTTAATCTATCATGACAGCCTCTCTGTTCTTTCCTCTGAGATGAACAATGTCCTTTTATCTTGCAGGTCAATGGGAAGGATCTCTCAAAGGCCACCCATGAAGAGGCAGTGGAAGCTTTTCGAAATGCCAAGGAGCCCATTGTGGTCCAGGTGCTAAGGCGAACACCTCTCAGTAAACCAGCCTATGGTACGGCCCCAGAAGTGCGGCTCGTGAACGCCAGCACCCAGACGGACATCACCTTTGAACATATCATGGCCCTGGCCAAACTTAGGCCACCCACCCCTCCAGTGCCCGACATCTGTCCATTTCTGCTCTCAGACAGGTATTTTTCTGTCATTTCTCCCAAAGCCCTATTTGTTGTCATTCGTCATTGAAAGTAGGTGTTGGGAAGAAACAGTCACTGTAGCAAGTTGACAATTATGGAGACAAGCTCTCAGTTCTGTTTGGAAAGTGTCTGTAACTGTGTCTCCATCCAATTAGTTCTCAGCTGTCCTGCTTACTTTTCCTGACCTGCACGGTTGTTTCAGCTCAGGAATCATACTTGCTGAGATGCTGAGTGAAAAAGTCTGGCTCTGATTAGTTCATCTTCATATTTCCAGTCAACACAAGCCTCACACAGCTCATGAGAACTGGTCAGGGAAATAGCTTTTCTCACCGAAGCTGCCAAAAACCTTGTTAAGACAGACCCAGAAGTGGCATGTTGGCACTATATTCTTCTCTGTGTGTCGTCTCTCTCTTTCTCTTGTGCTTTTCTCTTCTTTAAAGGAGAAGCTAGGAAATTTATTAAAGTGCAATTCTCCAAATGAAGCAATTACCTGATATATTGAGACGTGAACCAAAGATCCTGGCTGTCCAAGAAGAAGTATAGAGCTACAAAATAAGGAATTATTAAAGGAATATTTCTTTTCAATTTTTACCTGAGTTAAAGGCAGTTAGAGATAGTTTATTCAAATAATGCTATTATTCAAAGCTTGCAGCTTTGGAAGTTTGTTTTGCTCCACACACTTTGTTCTGTGAACTTTTAAGCAAATATTCAAACATTATTGAGAGCTTGATTTATAAGAGCAGTAGTCTCTTTAGCCTGCATTTTCATTGCCTACTGCAATCCATGCTCCATTTAGTAAAATATACACTTGGTCCTGACACCCACCTGCCCTTTAGTGGCTTCTGTTAAGTCCAACTCAGTGGTTCACACGTGTACATTAGAATCACCTGGGAACATTGAAAAGCAGTATCAATGCAATGCCCAGATCAATCCCACCTCAGGCCAAAACCCAGGCATTAGAATTTTTCAGAAATTTCCCTAGGCAATTTTAATGTGCAGCCATGCTTTGGAAACCACTTTTTGAAACTTCAAGTTCCAGGAGGGCAGGGGCTCTGTTTGTCTGACCTACGATTCTAGTCATCTATCCCTTACTTATTAAATAGCCCCTTGTGTCAGGTACTGGAACTAGGTACTGGGCATAAAACTGGGAACAAAAGATAAAGCCACTGCCTCCTGGAGCTTATATTCTACAGTGGAGATGAAAAATACACAAGCAAACAAATATACAATATTCATTAGTAGAGTGTAACACAGAGTAGCCATCCAATAAATACTTTCTTGAATGAATAATAGCTAACATTTATTAGCTAACTTAACATGTTTTAGGGAATATTCCAAGTGTTTTACAATTATTAATTCATTTACTCCTCATAACAACATTCTGAGGGAGTACATTATATTATTATCATCTCCATGTCACAGATGAGGAAGCAAATGTTAAGTAATCGGCAAGGTCATACAGCAAGGAAGCGATAGGGCCAGGCTCCTGGGCCCAAGAGGTCTGACTCCACTGCCCACTCCCTTAACCAGTACGCTGTGTCCTCTTCCCAAGTCCTGCAGATCATAGCTGAAAGGTAACCTCTTCTAGCAGACTTCTTAGGACTGTAGTAGGTACTCTCATAGTGTCTCTATTTTTCCCTTAATTATCTCACTATATTAAAATTCCCACTTTGCTGCTCTACCCAATTAAAAAGACACCAACCGATTTCCAGCCATTGGCATAGGGCCTGGCATCTGGTAGATACTTGGTAAATGTTTACTGAATTAATAAGGTGTTCTTCACAGCAGGGCTTCCTACTTACTAAGTCAAAGACCAGGGAAACACATCAGATGCCCCAAACAGCAGGCTCTGATGTTTTACCAGCCCAAATGGGCTTCTCAACAGGGAACTCTCCTTATACTATGTAACAACCTAAATGGGAAAAGAATTTGAAAAAGAATAGATACACGTATATTTATAATTGAATCACTTTGCTGTACACCTGAAACTAACACAACATTGTTAATCAACTACACTCCAATATAAAATAAAAAGTTAAAAAAAAAAAGCCAGTCCAGCTTTAAGCTAGGAGGGTTCACCTGTTAGACCAGCAAGCAAGATACTAACTGTACTGCTTTTGCTATTTGCATGAAAATCAGAGAATATTAGAGTATAGTGAGAAGAGGCTGGTAGAATATTTACACTGACTGTGTGAGGGCACCAGGATGAATCTCTCTGGCATTTCAGCTAGTAATGAGGGGACTAATTTATGCCACTAACTCCAGTTTGTTCATAATGTCCAAAATGGCTGGGCTTAGAGGTCTCACCTGAAACCAACTTGGTTAATTTCACTTAGGCCTTTTCACTGACTTGGAAATACTTATAGAGGACCTCATGCCCTTTGCTGTTCAACTGTGCTTAGCTTTCATATTGTATAATGTATAGTGTCTCTATCATGGCATATAGCAATTTGAAAGGACTTCTATAAATTATGAAAACCATTTCCCCAAAGTTAAAGGATACGTAGAAGTAATATACAATGCCTTGGGTCCTCTTCATTCCCTTCACTCCATCAGTTCTCCTTGTCCTGAGAAATTTTCTAAAGGGATTATGCAAATCTGTGGCTTATAGGAGTTTCCAGTGAGTTATCACCATGAACGTTCTTTAATATTTGTGGACATGCCTTTTATCAAAGAGGGAAAGATGTGGGTTATGAGGGAGAAAGAGGAAGGAAATCTTAAGAAATGGGGGCAATGTGAGTACGATTTACAATCTGAAAAACACAGTGCCCACCCTACCTGCACATCCACGGGTTCCGCATGCAAGGATTCAACCAACCTCAGATTCGATTTTTTTGGGGGGGAGGGGGGTACAGATAACAACTTTATTTGTCCATGCCAGGATTAAGTTGCTTAACAGAGAGACAGAGGGTGGTGGGAGGTTGGCATACACCGCACCATTTATGTCGAGGAGGCAGAGCATCACTCCTACCACGGTACCGCGGCCTTCATCCTCCTTCCTCCTGAAGTGCCCCTCGCAGTCAGCAGGCCCCTGCCCCACACTCACCAGAATCGCGTGCTACCGCACTTCTTCCCCCCACTGTCCCAGTACAGAGCCCACCACATCTGGAAATGTCTGTCTTTACATTCATCTATCCACTGGGTCATCTCATGGCTGCTGCGAGGTAGCTGGGATAGCCTCAAGGTTGGAAATAAAACTAAAAATTCGATTTTTTGATCCACGGTTGGTTGAATACTCGGATGCAGAACCCGAGGACACAGAGGTCCGACTGCGCGTTTAAAAGCAGACTTCAGAACCGGTTTGAGGCTGT
This sequence comes from Globicephala melas, assembly GCF_963455315.2. Taxonomy (NCBI): domain Eukaryota; kingdom Metazoa; phylum Chordata; class Mammalia; order Artiodactyla; family Delphinidae; genus Globicephala; species Globicephala melas. Next base: position 70,214,253 of record NC_083323.1, on the reverse strand, counting down.
AATTAGGAAATTGGAAGTACTTTGTTATAAAATACCCACCTTCGGGTAGACTTCAGTCTCAAATGCCACACACCGATGCATGGATCAAGTCCATTCGATGGAATGGAAGGAGGCCAGAGTATCGATATAGCACCACGGCGGGGGGAGGTCGCACATCTGCCCCTTCACAGAATGAAGCTTGACCCTGAGCCATTATCTTAGTATTCTCTCAGAAAATCAAATTGATGGACTTCATATAGGGGGAGAAAGAAAACAGTTGCTCTTTCTGCGGTGTAATTCGTTTAAAGGCTAGATCACTAAAGGTCTTTTTGGCGAGTGGTGAAAACTAAAGTGAAATTCTAAAATTAGTTTTAATCTTGGGAACAACCCTTTTGATCCATTCCTATCATATTGCTACATTCCCCATAGCTGCCATTCTCTTCATCCGATGGAGCATGAATTTTATGAGGACGATGAGTATCTTTCCAGCTTGCCTGCTGATGCAGACAGAACTGAGGACTTTGAATATGAGGTAAGATCATTTTCACACCACTTCACATTTCTTCATGAAGTTATGGTTGAGGCATTTTACATAACAAAGAAAAAATTAATTTATTACTGTGAGAACTATTTTGTCTATTATATATCTAAGGTAAGAGCTTTTAAATATTTGTTTCAGCTATTTGGCACTGGTATTTTAATTATATAGGAAAACATTTTTATAATACAAGCCTGAAAATAATTTGCTCACATTTTTGTTGCTTTATATAAATAATATTATGGCAGCTACATTTTTTTCCTTTGTTTTGTAATATAAGAGAATTTCCAAGTAGAGTTTGGAAAAGAAATTATATTTAAAACCGAGACTATATTTACTATTTTCATTCATTGTGTAGTATTTTTATTTTAACTGATAAACTAAATCTTATATTATTTTTATTCCCCTTCACAAATTCAATTTTTTTTTTTAATGACTCAAGTACTCTAAAGAGCAGTTTCCGTGACTTTCTAGATTGAGAGATGACCGTGTTTAGCCTTCACACGGTACATGTCAGAGTATCCGTACTGTGTTATGAAACAACTCCAAAAGCCCATCTATTAATTACTTAAAAGCTTTCACAAAAGTTAAAGAATTTATCCTAATATTTCCTCTGCTTCTGCAGTCTATAAATCTTTGAAAGGTTTCAGACTACTCTGACATTTGGAAATAAAGTAGATTGAGGAGGTAAAGAAGCTCTGGTAAACAGCCAGAGAACCTGTGATTATCTGCCCTTTTAATGCTTTCAGTGATGTCATACAAGTTCAGCAAAATGTTCTTTTCCATTTTACAACCAGGAAATCCTGAAATCTCTTCCCTTAGGGGGATCTGAAATCAAATAAGGCCAATTCAGTGAAGCTCACCTAAAGCAAATAGATGTTTATTTGAAATCTTGCCCCTGCAAAAGTCATTGCTGGGGATTACAGAAATCATTATTTCTTTTCAGCCAGAATTTGGAAGGGTGTGCGATGATACCTAGTATCTGAGTTGATGGTTTTGTTGCTGTTGTTCTTGTTAATTTCTTATCCCCTCCTCTCCATTAATTTGATTGAAAATTTTATTTTATAAACCTGCTTAAGTACTGGTATACACTGAAATAGCCATTAAGTTTTGCCCATTCATGCAAAATAAATTACAAAGTTGAGACACTTATCCAAATAATTCAGATTAAATCATGTTTTTCTTTCAGTTAATTAATTGCTTTGGGTTTGGGGAATGGATTTTTCTAGATCACTTCAGCTTTTTGTTTCGTTTGTGCCTTAAAGCTTTATTAAAATACATCTGTGTGCTAGGGGAGGACATGGGAGAAAGACTTGCTTAGGTTAAGCAGGTTCACAGTAAAAATTCTTTTAATTAATTAGCATATCTTTGACTATTACAATACAGACAGATTCTATAGTGATTACTAATGCTGAACTGCATCCTCTTTTCTGACCAATGTCAGTCCCTAGGAGAGACCAGCATCAGTGTGATGACAGTGGTAAATGCTCAGACAGGCCTTCTGTAGCCTGCAGCCTCTACTAATCACACCACCATGGTCATTGCTTTGCTGTCAGCTGTGATTCTCTTGCCAAAGTCACCTTTCTGAGTTATTGAAATAAAGAATATTCCCATGAAATTTAAATAAGGAAGAAGTTACTGTGACAGGCTTCGGTCTTGAGAAGGGATACATTTGAGAATATCTGCATGGCTAAAAGTAGGGGTGGAAGCACTGGGGAATACCCCAAGGATAACTGACCAAGCTTAGGAGAGAATGGCTCTACCCAGTACACCTCAGTCTGTTATGCTAACGTGGCACAGTGCCACACGCCATCCCTCTTGTTTGCATCAGATGAGACTGTGAGCTCTAGTCAGTCCTCTGCTATCACCAGAGCAATAAATTTTTGCAAAATTTATTTCCCAGAGCTGGATTCCTGTGAATACGTGCAGAATATTTGTGAGAATTTAAGAGCTGATAGTATCACCAGGGAGATTTAGAAATGCTGCCTTTACACAGTATTACACTTAGAAGCAGGCTGGTCAAGTGTTTCTGTGACAGGCTCAGATGACCCCAGCTCCTCCAGGAACTCTGTTATAACCCAGTAGCTGCGGGGATGCAGTGGATGCAGTGGTCCTTCAGGAAGGACCTGTTTTGTGCCACTTAGAGAGTATTATGGAGAACAGAGGTCTAATGGCCAAACAGAGGACTTCATCTCAGAAAGAGGTACTCATTCCTCTTCAACCTAAACATGAAAACACATCAATAGGCAATCGGAAAAGTAGAGACAGGACTCCTTTCCATCTGCTTTCATTCAGTTGTACCATAAATATTTAATGAGCAGTTAAAAAAAATATGCCAGGTTCTTATCTAAGTTTGGGATTGATGAAGCCTCTGCCCCAGTGGAGTTTAACCTTTAGGAGAAAGAGATGGACAAGAAACAAGTAAGTAAAGACATATTATATCAGATGGTGATTAACTGCTAGTGGACAACAAACGGTGTGGTAACAGAGGAAGGAAGTGCATGGTGTTGGGATGAGGTGTTGCTCTCTTATACAGGGTGGTCAGGGAGGGCCTCTCTCATAAGAGACCTAAAGAGAGTAAAAGAGCTAGCCGTGTGGATTCTGAGAGAGGAGCTTTCCAGACAGAGGGAAGGGCAAGTACAAAGAACTGGAAGCAGGACCACAGCTGGTGGGCTCCAGGAACAGCAGAGGCTGGTGTGCTCTGGGGGCAGAGGCAAGGGCGTCGGGCAGCGGTAGGAGGTGAACTCAGCATGAGTAGCTGGTGGAGAGCAGGGCTGGGTTCTGCAGCCCTCGTAAGATCCCTCTGCCGCTGAAATGAGCTTTAAGATGGGCAAGCAGAGCCTCCAACAGAGCAGTCGGAGGAGGGTGGGAGGCTAGAAGCTGACCGGTGACAGAGGCAGGGGTAAGACATAGTCTGAAAGCACAGCATTCATCCTGGCCCGGAGGGCTTTGCCTGTGTGTCTGCACTTCCATTCCTCGCCTCGTAGTTTTAATATAGTTTGTGCTCGGGCGGGTTTTTTCTTCTGACTTTTCGAGGGCAAAATATCATAGGCCAGAGTGAAACTCAGCTTCTGGCATCCACTGTAATTAGCATAATAAATCTACTCTTAAAAGACAAAAAGAGTACAGAACTGAATTTCTGAACTTGCTGAAAAACAAACCATGCAACTATATAGGCACCTTTTTAAAGGCCTACTTACTATTGACTCAGTGAACCAAAGGTGATCTGTCTATCTTGTGAATACACATTTAGGGACTTTTAGTGTGTGGATTATTGACCCAATAGACCAAAACAGATCTGACTATCTTGTAAAGACATATTTAGGGACTCTTTAACATGCAGATTATTGCATTGATAGATGGTAACAGCTCCCTTCAGAACCATGATAGACAGCAAATGCTTCTTTGGAGATATTATAGTCAATGTGTCAATGCTATGGTGACTCTGGTGTGTTAGGGACCACTGTGAAATTTTTATGACACCCATATCTCACCATGGCCTATCACCACTTTGCCTCAGAAAATTATTTGCCTGGGTTTTAAATTTCCCCCCAGTGCTTCAGAAAAGTCTCAGCAGACCAACCTGTATTAAAAGACTCACAGCTTAAAATTTGATCGTTTTAAACAATAATGGCACTGTTTTCTAATTAAAAATGTAAAGGATTTTAATTTCATTTTTGAAGGAAAAAATAAAAATATCAAAATTTACACAATGCAGCCATCATAAGAGTCAGGGTGCCGACTCTTACTTCCACTGAAATACTGAGGATTAAGCACTCCTTTTTCTGTATTTTCAACTTTGTTCTTTTTTTGTTTCCTAGAGCCAGCTAAAGGTTGAAATAAATCATAAATAGCCTTTAGCAAGTCAGAGGCGGATCTCAAATCCGGCCTTTACCAGAAATAATTTAAAGGGAAAGCCTTTGAGAAAACAGAGCTCTTTTGTCCAACTCCTAATAAAGGTATGTTTGCTACTGCCGGAATGCAAGGAAGACGTTGAATTTTCTGCACCATTTGCCATCAACTCTCAAAACCCAGTGTTGATAGAGGACAGTCAGAAAATTAATAAGTACAACATTTGGATAGTATAAAACATCATGTTAGCCAAGACAAGCAAGTAATTTAAGCCACATTTCTGAGCTTGGTGATTTTTATCATTTAGAAATGCTGCTTGAAGTTGTTTTTATTCCTTCCCCTAAGATTAAGTTGAAGAAACATATCCAATAGCCTGAGTTAAGTGCACATAGAGTTTCCCTTGTGTGTACATTGTCATCACTATGAAAGAGGATTTAGAAGTTTGCTTGGAGAGGTATTAAAAGTAGAAAAGAGAGAAAGACAAGTATGTGTCAGAGTTCTATATAATGTTAACTGAAACCCAAACTTGGGCTAGTATCTACAAACAAGAAAGAGCATTTAGCATATTAATTAGCTTCCTCTTGGCAATTCTTATGCAAAGCGTAAGTAAACCCTTGTGCTATGCTGAGAAGTGTCATTTTGCAAAATTTATTTCCCAGAGCTGGATTCCTGTGAATACGTGCAGAATATTTGTGAGAATTTAAGTATATAATCCCTCTTGTACATAGTTAAAGAAAAGAGAATTATGAATCAGGAAGATGTTCATTCAAAAGAGTAGTTAACAAGAGGATAAGCATTAGTGAGATTTTAATCATATCTTTTTGAGCAACTTCATGATTTGTGAGCCAACTTTCAGAAAAGTTTCCTTAGTGTGCACATATAGAGCTGTGTGGCTCCTTTCTAGGCTGTGAGGGCAGAGGCCTTACCTGTGTGTTCATCATTGCCTGATATCACCTGTCTCATAGCAGATGCTCAATATTTGATGCAGGAATATATGAGGATTCACATTATTGTCTGTATGGACCAACCTTTGAGCAGCACAATCCCTTTCCACCTTTTGCACAAGGGAATTGGAAAGGAGCTTGAGACCACCATGCAGTTATAACAGATATCCTCTCCCTTTCTAATAGCTATTTGTTCTTTTTTTCTTTTAAAGTTTGTACTGTTTTACTGACCTCTCCCTATTTACCTCACCCCCCTAGCCCCTGAAAACCATTTTTCTACTCTCTGTTTCTAAGAGTTTGACTTTATTTTGTTTTCTTTATGTTCCACGTGAGTGATACCACGCATATTTTTTTTTCTCTATCTAGCTTATTTAACTTAGCATAATGCCCTCAAGGTCCATCCCTGTTGTCACAAATGACAGAATTTCCTTCTTTCTCATGGCTGAATAATATTCCATTGTATGTATATACATACACATACAATGGACTATTATATATTATATATATGTGTGTGTGTATATATATATAAAATATATATATATATAAAATATTCTATAAATATTTCTGTCGTGATTTCCTGGGTTATAGTTATTTATGTACTTATCTTTTTCTTCTAAATAGTTTTTATTTTTTAACAGAAGTGACCACTTCTAATTATCTTTATATCACCTGGAAAGCCTAGCACATGCCCTAGTTCATGGGGGGCACTCAGCAGCATTTGCTTGATAAGTGAACAAAGTATTGACCATTGCTGCTACTGTTCTTATTTTATGAGTCCTGAAAACAAATACAAAGGGTTACATGAAGGGAAGGAAGAAGAGAGTTGATGGAGAAGAGAAATTTGAAATAAAGTATGAAAGTCTTTGAGTTTTTTCCCCATAATAATTCAGCTAACAGCCCTGTTGTTAACCAGTTAACATACACTTGTGCCAGATCATAAAAGAAGAAAATCTGGATGTTTTCGGTTGCCTTTCTAACAAAGAAGATGCACATGTTTTACCCCAAACTTATAAGCTGGAGGACCCTAGTAAATAAACATGCTAATTTACGTAGGTAAAAATGACTGGGGTTCAGTTTGTGTTAGGATAATCATATGCCCTGGTTTGCCCTAAACTGTCTCCATATACGAATACTGTTCAAATTTAACTATGAATAGCATCCTCTTCCATTTTCAAAAATGTCCTTTTGCATACCTTGTATGGTTGTCCTAGTTTTTATATTTGTTGAGCCTTAATGGAATCTGAGATTTTGTAATCCCATTTTATATAATCCTAATAGTACAAGCAGAGATGACTCAGAAGTTCCTAATTTGAATACCCATGTTTACTAAATTGAACAATTTTCCTAAGTCATGAATTTCTATTTTAAAAAAAAAGATCTTCTTAAGGAGTGGCTAGAGAGAAAATGCCACAAAGTTGGAAATAGTCATCAAGGTTATTGTAATTCTTTTAGATTTCTTACTGAAAGAAATGAGTTTAGTATGGCTGTTAATTTGGTCATGTAATTTCATAAAACAAATATGAGGCAAATCTGTCTTTTGCCTCACTGATTATGACAACACTAAACTTTATTTCCTAAGAAAACAATGAAAAGCAAATTGAACCTTCCAAGTTGGTGATTAAACAATGTAACCAAGGGCACATTTCTTTGACTAGGAATCTAGATAGAAAATGAAGATTCCTTATGCTACGTATATGAATTTTATCAAAATGCTGACATTCAGTTTTTGTTTGATGATACTCAGTGATACACATTCAGATGATTTCCTTGCATTACTGAAAGGTGTTCGGGAAAGGTTGGGTTTAAGGTGAACATTTGCATATGAAATCATATTTTCCCAATGACTTCTATTCTGCTTTCAAAGAACAGTTTTCATAGGTACAAAGAAAGAAGAGCTATCTGTTCCAATATAAAGCAAATCACAGATAAGCATTCCAATGTTCCTTTCAGAAGCAATGTAATCAAGTGAAAGGAATCCAAACTAGGAGTCTGGTCCCAGTTCTAGCTCTGTTTCTTGAAGGGACCCCTTACCTCTTCAATCACAGCATCCTCACATGTGAGCTCTGTGAGGCCACTAGTGTTGGTTATGGAATGATTTGTCAGCATCTAGTTCTTCCATGTAATACAAAAGCAAAGTGACACAAATGCATAGTCAAATCCTTAAAAATTTTACAAATATTTTAACATTTCAAACATATCAACTGACACTTTATGGGTTTTTATAAAGAGAGCACACACCCATGTAAGACTCCACATTGTGAGTAGTTGTTCTGGTCTGTACAGACTGTACAATAGTCTGGTCTGTTGTACCAATTGTAGCAAGCAACACGCCCTCTCGCCCTGTCTTTAGCTTTAGTGTTTAGAACAAGTTAACTCATATACATTTGCCAATTCAGAATGTCAGATGCAGTCTGTAGGCACTAGAAACAAATGGTTTTATTTAAATACAGTGTTTATTTTTTAATTAGGAAAATTATTCTAGTTTGGATTTTTTTCCATCAATTTATTATCTCTGAAAAAAATGTTGGAATCTTTAAAGAGCATGTGTTTTGTATTGGCATATCGTTCTACCTTTTCTCCCTTAAGACATAAGCTATCGGTGATGCCCTAGTTCTCAGTTATGTGGTGAGCCCACCGGTATTCACTATGTATTAAATAATCTAATTTAATATCGGTAAAGGGGAAACTTGCATGTACAATACAGATGGGCCAAGAATTATGGTAAATCTGATCTATGTGTTTGAAGTCCAAAATAAAAAATTTAAATATCATTATCCGCAATTGTATTACCTGAGTTAACCACAGTCAACATTTAATGTGTTTCCCTCTTTATGTACATTGGTTTTTTTGTATAACTGAAAATTTACCTTTTTGTTGGGTATTTATTTTTCCATATTTTCTTGGCTATCATAAAAAGCTACAGTAAAGTGCTTTATACATAAATCTATCTGTATTTTTTCCAGCTTTACTGAAATATTGAGTTAGCCAAAAAGTTTGTTTCGATTTTTCTGTAAGAGATGGAAAATCCCAAATGAACTTTTTGGCCAGCCCAATATAACTGCTGTATAACATTGTATAAATTAAAGATATACCACATAATGATTGATACATGCATATGTTGCAAAATGATTACCACAGTAAGGCTAGTTCATACATCCATCCCCTCACATGATCACCATTTTTATGTGTGTAATGAGAACATTTCAGATCTACTCTCTTAGCCACTTTCAAATATATAACATAGTACTGTTAACTGTAATCAAAACGCTGTGCATTAGATCCCCAGAACTTACTCACCTTATTGCTGGCCGTTTGTACCTTTGACCCACATCTCCTCAAACCCCCCAACCCCAGCCCCTGGCAACCACTATTCTACTCTCTGGTTTTGAGTTTGCCTTTTTTAGATTCCACATATAAGTGAGAACACAATATAGCCTTTCTCTGTCTGGCTTATTTCACTTAACATAACGCCCTCAGCGTCCATCTACGTTGTGGAAAATGGCAGGATTTCCTTCTTTTTACGGCTGAATAATATTTCATTTTGTGTGTGCGTATCATGTGTATGTATGAGATATATATATATATATATATATATATCACATTTTATGTATCCATTCGTGGATTGATGGACACTTAGGTAGTTTCCATATCTTAGCTATTGTGAATAATGGTGTACTGAACATGGGGGTGCTGATATCTCTTTGATATCTTGTTTCTGTTTCCTTCGGGATTGCTGGATCATTTTGTAGTTCTATTTTTAATTTTTGAGGAACCTCCATACTGGTTTTCATAGTGGCTGCACCAATTTACATTCCCACTATCAGTGCACTAGGTTCCCTTTTCTCGCCATTCTCACCAAACACATTATCTGTCATTTTGACTATAGCCATTCTAACAGGTATGAAGTGATTGATATTTCATTGTGGCTTTGATTTGCATTTCCTGATGATTAGTGAAGTTGAGCACTTTTTCATGTACCTGTTGGCCATTGTATCTCTTCTTTATGAAAGTGTCTATTCAAGTCCTCTACCCCCATTTTTAATCAGATTATTTGTGGTTTTGTTGTTGTCTTTGCTGTTGAACTGTATGAGTTTCTTATGTATTTTGGATACTAACCCTTTATGTGATGTGTGGTTTGCAAATATTTTCTCCCATTCTGTGCAATGCCTCTTTATTCTGTTGATTGTTTCTTATTCTGTGCAGAAAGTTTTTAGTTTGATGTAGTCCCACTTAATTATTTTTGCTTTTGTTGCTTGTGCTTTCGGTGTCATACCCAAAAATTAGTTGCCAAGAACAATGTCAAGGGGCTTTGTCCTCATATTTTCTTCTAAGAGTTTTATAGTTTCAGGTCTTATATTTAAGTATTTAATCTGTTTGAAGTTAATTTTGTGAGTGGTATAAGACAGGGACCCAATTTCATTCTTGTGCATGTGATACCCAGTTTTCCCAGTAGCACTTATCAAAGAGACTGTCTTTTCCCTATTGATTATTCTTGGCTCCCTTGTCAAATAATAGTTGACCATAAATGCTTGGGTTTATTTCTAGGCTCTTCACTCTGTTCCACTGGTCTATGTGTCTGTTTTTTATAGCAGCATCATACTATTTTGATCACTATAACTTTGTAATATGGTTTGAAATCAGGAAGTGTGATGCCTCCAGCTTTGTTCTTCTTTCTCAAGATTGCTTTGGCTATTTGGGACCTTTCTGGATCCATACAGATTTTAAGTTCTTTTTCTATTTCTGTGAAAAATACCATTGGAATTTTGATAGTGATTGCATTAAATTTGTATATGGCTTTGGATAATATGGACATAACAATATCAATTCTTCTGATCCATGAACATGAGATATTTTTCCACCTATTTGTGTCTTTTTCAATTTCTTTCACGAAAGTCTTACAGTTTTCAGTGTACAGATCTTTCATCCCCTTGGTTAAATTTACTACTAAGAATTTTACTGTTTTTGATGTTATTGTGAATAGGATATTTTCTTTATTTCTTTTTCAGCTATTTCATTGTTAGTGTAGAGAAACAGAACTGATAACTCTATGTTGATTTTGTATCCAGCAATTTTACTGCATTCACTGATTAATTCTAATAGTTTTCAGTGGGATCTTTAGGATTTTCTGTATATAAGATCATATCTTCCACAAACAGAGACAACTTTACTTTTTCCTTACTGCTTTTTATTTCTTCTTTTTGCCTAATTACTTGGGCTAGGATTTCCAGTGCTGTGTTGAGTAGGAGTGATGTGAGAGGACACCCTTGTCATGTTCTTGATCTTAGAGGAAAAGCTTTCAACCCTTCACCATTGAATATGTTAGCAGTAGGCTAGTGATATTTGGCCTGTATTATGTTGAAGTACATTCTTTCTATACCCAATTTGTTGAGAGCTTTTAATCATGAAAGGATGTTGAATTTTGTCTAATGCTTTTTCTGCATCTATTGAGATGATCATATGATTTTTATCTTTAATTCTATTAATATGGTGTATACAGTTATTGATTTGAGTATGCTGAACCACTTTTGCATCTGAGGGATAAATCCCACTTGATCATGGTGTATGATTCTTTTAATGTACTGTTGAATTTGGTTTGCTAGTATTTTGTTGAGAATTCTTGTGCCTACATTCATCAGGGATATTGGCTTGTAGTTTTCTTATTTTGTAGTGACTTTATCTGATTTTGGTTTTAGGGTAATGCTGGCCTTATAAAATGAGTTTGGAAGTGTTCTTTCCTCTTCAATTTTTTGGAAGATTCTGAGAAGTACTGACATTAATTCTTCTTCAACTGTTTGGTAGAATTCACCAGAAGAACCATCTGGTCCTGGGCTTTTCTTTGTTGGGAAGTTTCTGATTACTGATTCAATCTCCTACTTATTATTGGTTTATTCAGATTTTCTATATTTTCGTGATTAAGTCTTGGTAGATTGCATGTTTCCAGCAGCTTATCCGTATTTTCAAGGTTATCCAATTTGTTGAGTGTAATTGTTCATAGTAGTCTCTTATGATCCTTTGTATTCCTGTGATTTCAATTATAATGTGTTCTCTCTCATTTCTGATTTTATTTATTTGACTTTTCCTTCTTTTTATTCTTAGTCTAGCTAAAAGTTTGTCCATTTTTTATCTTCTAAAAAAATCACCTCCTACTTTCACCTATAATTTCTTGTTTTCCTGGGCTCTATTTTATTTATTTCTGTTCTGATCTTTGTTATGTTCTTCCTTCTGCTAACTTCAGGCTTAGTTTGCTCTTCTTTTTCTAGTTTCTTGAAGTGTAAAATTAGGTGGGTTTTTTCTTTTTAGTTTTTTTTTTTTCCCCTTAGTGTCAGCATTTATCACTAACTTTCCTCTTAGGACTCCTTTTGCTGCATCCTGTAAGTTTGGGCATGTTGTATTTCCATTTTCATTTGTTTCAAGAAATTTTTTGATTTCCTCTTTTATTTATTTTTTCATTATTGGTTGTTCGGCAGTACGTTCTTTAATTTCCATATATCTGTATATTTCTTTCCTCCTATTTTTTCCTCCTATTATTGATTTCTACATTTATACAATTGTGGTCAGAAAAGATACTTGGTATGGTATCAGTCTTCTGAATTTGCCAAACTTGGTTTGTGATCTGACATATGATCTATTCTGGACAATGTTCTGTATGTGCTTGAGATGAAAGTGTGTTCTGCTGCAGCTGCTGGATTGAATGTTCTGTATATGTGCATTAGGTTCATTTGGTCTAAAGCATACAGTTCCCCCTTCAACAGTGGGAGGGGGGGTAGGTACACCAACTGCCCCATGCAGTCAAATATATATAAAAGTGTGTAACTGTACAATCAGCCCTCCATATCCATGGTTCCACATCCACAGATTCAACCAACCATAGATTGTGTAGTATTGTAATACACATTAATTTTTAAAAAATACACATGTAAGTGGGCCCCTGTAGTTCAAAATTGTGTTGTTCAAAGGTCAATTGTATTTCAAGTTCAATGTTACTTTATTGATTTTCAACATATCCTTACTGATTTTCAATGTTTCCTTATTGATTTCTTGTTGATGATCTGTCCATTGTTGAAAGTGGGGTATTGACCCCTCTATTATTATTATATTGTTCTCTATTTTTCCTTTCAGGTCTTTTAGTATTTGCTTAATAAATGTAGTTGCTCTGCTGCTACATATGTATATTTTTACAATTGTTATATCCTCTTGACAAATCGACCCCATTATCATTATATAATGAGCTGCTTTGTCTATTGTAATGGCTTTTGACTTACAGTCTATTGTCCCTTTTGGTTTCCACTTATACGGAGCATCTTTGACATGGTGGAATTTGAACCATAGGAAGGCTGTAGAAGCACATCTGATTTACTTAACAGAGAAAACTAAACCCCATGAAGGTTAAAGATTCACCTAGCACATTTACTTATTAGCAGAAGCTGGACAAAAATTTCCTCTTTTTCTTAAAAAAAAAAAAAGCAAAACATTTATTATAAAAAAAAAATAGATATTCATTATTTTGTTTCCTTATTCATATTCCCCTTTGGCATATATTATACTCTTGAAAATTATACTCTCTAGAAAAGAACACATACTCAATAATTCACTTTTCTTTTATAAACAATCCCAAACCAACACATCCTGAAAAGTGATCACTTGTAATTTATCTTCTGAGAGAGGTCTAAAAGTCCTAAATAACCATTGGAAGGATAGTGTGTTTTGAGAGGATGTTTATGAGTAACTAGAGAATCCACAAACAGCTGTTGAACCTTTTTGCAGCCAGGGAGTTCATAATCCTTAAAGAATTTTTTTTTCCATTCACTTATATGCGAGTACCTGCCAAATAAAGGCAGTTGTGAATTCCCTTAAGCAAAAGTTTTAAATTCTTTTAATGTTTTAAAGTTCTTTAAGTTCTTTAAAAAAAAAAAAAAGAAAAAAAGAACATGAGAGAATTTAGTTGGGAAATTCATAAGAAAACTGTGATTTCCCTAAGTGAAAACACTACTGTTTGTAGTTAAGAATGATTTAATCACTTCCTGTCTGATAGGCACAGAAATTAATATAATCTCTTCCTCCAAAATGAAAGTGAAAGGGACTCAAACCTTTTTTCTGTCCTTCAGATATCCCAGATGATCATCAGAGTTCCCATTACTGACTTTCTTCTGTGTTAACTTAAAGGTCCAAAAATTTCCAATGATATGCATTTATTCACCTTAAACAGTTTTTAGTAATGCAATAAAACCTGATGTAGGATAGGTAAACTATAGGACTCATAGTAATTCACAGAGGTGGCAGCACATGTGAATATTCAGTTAGTTTTACTCTCTGATTCTCAGAGGAGGAAATGCATTAACATTATCCCAACTCAAAACCAGACTCACCATTCCATATGCAAGTTGTATTCTTTATGTCTGTCAAAAGAAGAGAAAGCCAGATATTCTCTCAGGGACTTCTCTCAGGTGTGGGGAAGTTATTTTTAGTATCATTTCTTGTCACTTTTCTTATAGGTCTTGAACACGTGCATAACTATAGTAGCCATATAACAAAGTATAGACTTCTGTAATATAGTAATGAAGGTGATCAATGTCTTATAGATATCAGATCAATCACCTGAAAAAGACTCTAGAAGATTTTCTGACACCTGAATTATTTTGCTTATATTCCAACTGTATAAAATAAATTACCTTCATTAGGTCCTCGTTTTTGTCCCTTATAATTAACTTATCCATTAATTTGGAAGAAAACCCTTAAAAATTGTGTTACTCACAAATGAAGGCCTAATTATATCACTCTGATTGGAGGAAAAATTATATTTAGATATATTAGGAATCAGCCTGAAGTGGGCTCAAGTTAAACTCCACTGCTTAGTACTTGTGTGACCTCTTGCTGCCTAAGGTTCCTCATCTGCGTGAAGAAAATAATATTAACAATAAGTATTTCTTAAGATTAAATGACATAATATATGAGAACCTAAGTACAGTGACTGGGATATATATTTATATTTATATTTTGAGTGTGCGTATTTATATGTATTTTCCATCATTTAACCATTGTAAGGCTCAATTTCATCACCTTGAGTGAAGAATATTTAAGAAGGAAGGAGAAAGAGTTGATGTCTCCTCACAACTAGGGCACCTACCAGATGCTAGTGAGGGACCTCGACACCCAAGGGTATGGGCGGAACCCCCGAGTGACTGGGTAGGACGTGGGGGGAGCGAGTGGGGAGGAGAAGTGGAGGAGGGATGGGACCAGCACCCCTGAGGGGTGGCTGGGGGAGGGGAGGGGTTCCCATGGCTGGAGAGTCCCACTCACCACAGGGGATCAACAGGGACAGGGAAAGACCCTCGGAGGTTCAGAGGATTGGAGGGGAATGGGGCTAGTGTTTTGCATACCCACTCAGGCCCCAGGGAGCCTGCTAGTGTCCCAGGCCTGGTCCTCTGCACTCCTGGGCCCTCTATGGCAGTGTGGGTCCTGGGGGCAAGGGAGGGAGGAGGGCAAGAAGAGTAGAGGCGAATGGGGAGGAATCCTAGGGGATCAGAGGATGGGGGAGGAACATGGCTAGCATTTCTCCCACCCAGCTGGGCCCCAGTGAGCCTGCTGAGGTCCCAGGCCTGATCCTCCACACTCCGATGCCAAAGGCACTTCGGGGCCCCCTCCTGCCTCTCTGAGCTTAAGCCCCGCCCCCCACACCCCAGTGCCTTTTCCTGCCACATAAGTCCTGAGTCTAGACCCCACCCCTGCCTAAACCCAGCCCCCAACTAAGCCCCCCAGCCTAAGATCCACCCCCCACAGCCAAAGCCTTTTCCGGCCTTTTTTTTTTTTTTTTTGCTACTGCAGTTCTGTTTTACCTTCCAGTAGTTGTTTCACTTTTCTAGTATATATGCTGGTTTTCTAATCTTATTTTATTTTTTATTCTTTATTATTGTTCTGCTCCTTTTTTTTTTTTTTTTTTTTGGCCACACTGTGTGGCTTGCGGGATCTTGGTTCACAGGCCAGGGGTCAGGCCTGAGCTCCTGTGGTGGGAGAACCGATTCTGAACCACTGGACTGACAGAGAACCTCAGCTCCCAGGGAATATAAATTGGAGTGAGGTCTCCCAGAGGTCCTCATCTTGGCATCAAGACTCAGCTCTACCCAACTGCCTGCTAACTCCAGTGCTGGAAGCCTAAGGCC
The DNA here is from genome assembly GCF_963455315.2 of Globicephala melas. Classification (NCBI taxonomy): domain Eukaryota; kingdom Metazoa; phylum Chordata; class Mammalia; order Artiodactyla; family Delphinidae; genus Globicephala; species Globicephala melas. The sequence continues at coordinate 70,198,783 of NC_083323.1, read as the reverse complement.
AAACAACCAGTAAGACAGGGACACAGTCCCACCCAACCAAATAAATGAGACAACAAAAAAATACAGATGAAGGAGCAAGGTAAAAACCTACAAAACCAAATAAGTGAAGAAGAAATAGGCAACCTACCTGAAAAAGAATTCAGAATAATGATACTAAAGATGATCCAAAATCTCAGAAATAGAATGGAGGCAGAGACTGAGAAAATGCAAGAAATGTTTGACAAAAACCCAGACAGACTAAAGAACAAGCAGAGATGAACAACACAATACCTGAAATGAAAAATGCACTAGAAGGAATCAAAAGCAGAATAACTGAGGAAGTAGAACAAATAAGTAAGCTGGAAGATTTTATTGGCATAGAGCTGCTTGTAGTAGTGTCTTAGGATGCTTTGTATTTCTGCAATGTCTGTTGTAACTTCCCCTTTTTCGTTTCTAATTTTATTGATTTGAGTCCTCTCCCTCTTTTTCTTGATGAGTCTGGCTAATGGTTTATCCATTTTGCTTATCTTCTCAAAGAACCAGCTTTTAGTTTTATTGATCTTTGCTATTGTTTTGTTTCTATTTCATTTATTTCAGCTCTGATCTTTATGATTTCTTTCCTTCTGCTAACTTTGGGTTTTGTTTGTTCTTTCTCTAGTTCCTTTAGGTATAAGGTTAGATTGTTTGAGATTTTTCTTGTTTCTTGAGGTAGCCTTGTATAGCTATAAACTTCCCTCTTAGACCTGCTTTTACCACATCTCATAGGTTTTGGATTGTCGTGTTTTCATAGTCATTTGTGTCTAGGTATTTTTTGATTTCCTCTTTGATTTTTTCAGTGATCTCTTGGTTATTTAGTAATGTATTGTTTAGCCTCCATGAGTTTGTGTTTTTTACGTTTTTTCCCTGTAATTGATTTGTAATCTCATAGACTTGTGGTCAGAAAAGATGCTTGATATGATTTCAATTTTCTTAAATTTACTGAGGCTTGATTTGTGACCTAAGATATGATCTTTCCTGGGGAATGTTCTGTGTGCACTTGAGAAGAAAGTGTAATCTGCTGTTTTTGCATGGAATGTCCTATAAATATCAATGAAATCTATCTGGTCTATTGTGTCATATAAAGCTTCTGTTTCCTTATTAATTTTCTGTTTGGATGATCTGTCCATTGGTGTAAGTGAGGTGTTAAAGTCCCCCACTATTGTTGTGTTACTGTCGATTTCCTCTTTTATAGCTGATAGCAGTTGCTTTATGTATTGAGGTGATCCTGTGTTGTTGGGTGCATATACATTTATAATCCTTTTTTTTTTTTTTTTTTTTTACGGTGTGCAGGCCTCTCACTGTTGTGGCCTCTCCCATTGCAGAGCACAGGCTCTGGATGCACAGGCCCGGCTGCCATGGTGCATGGGCCAAGCCGCTCTGCGGCATGTGGGATCTTCCTGGACCGGGGCACGAACCCTTGTCCCCTGCATCGGCAGGCGGACTCTCAACCACTGCACCACCAGGGAAGCCCCCATTTATAATTCTTATATCTTCTTCTTGGATTGATCCCTTGATCCTTATGTAGTGTCCTTTCCTGTCTCTTCTAACATTCTTTATTTTAAAGTCTATTTTATCTGTTATGAATATTGCTACTCCAGCTTTCTTTTGATTTCCATTTGCATGGACTATCTTTTCCATCCCCTCACTTTCAGTCTGTATGTGTCCCTAGGTCAGAAGTGGGTCTGTTGTAGACAGCACATATATGGGTCTTGTTTTTGTATCCATTTAGCAAGCCTGTGTCTTTTAGTTGGAGCATTCACGTTTAAGGTAATTATCGATATGTATGTTCCTATTATCATCTTCTTAATTGTTTTGGGTTTGTTTTTGTAGGTCCTTTTCTTCTCTTGTGTTTCCCACTTACAGAAGTTCCTTTAGCATTTGTTGTACAGCTTGTTTGGTGGTGCTGAATTCTCTTACCTTTTGCTTGTCTGTACAGCTTTTGATTTCTCCATCGAATCTGAATGAGATCCTTGCTGGGTAGAGTAATATTGGTTGTAGGTTCTTCCCTTTCATCACTTTAAGTATATCACGTCACTCCTTTCTGGCTTGTAAAATTTCTGCTGAGAAATCAGCTATTAACCTTATGGGAGTTCCCTTGTATATTATTTGTTGTTTTTCCCTTGCTGCTTTCAATAATTTTTCTTTGTCTTTAATTTTTGCCAATATGATTACTATGTGTCTTGCCTTGTTTCTCCTTGGGTTTATCCTGTATAGGACTCTCAGCACTTCCTGGACTTGGGTTGCTATTTCCTTTCCCATGTTAGGGAAGTTTTTGACTATAATCTCTTCAAATATTTTCTCGGGTCCTTTCTCTCTCTCTTCTCCTTCTGGGACCCCTATCATGCAAATGTTGTTGCGTTTAATGTTGTCCCAGAGGTCTCTTAGGCTGTCTTCATTTCTTTTCATTCTGTTTTCTTTATTCTGTTCCGCAGCAGTGAATTCCACCATTCTGTCTTCCAGGTCACTTATCTGTTCTTCTGCCTCAGTTATTCTGGTATTGATTCCTTCTAATGTATTTTTCATTTCAGTTATTGTATTGTTCATCTCTGTTTGTTTGTTCTTTAATTCTTCTAGATATTTGTTGAACATTTCTTGCATGTTCTTGATCTTTGCCTCCATTCTTTTTCTGTGAACATTTCTTGCATCGTCTTCTTTTTTTTTTTTTTTTTTTTTTTTGTGGTACACAGGCCTCTCACTGTTGTGGCCTCTCCCACTATGGAGCACAGGCTCTGGATGCTCAGGCTCAATGGCCATGGCTCACGGGCCCAGCTGTTCTGCGGCATGTGGGATCTTCCCGGACTGGGGCACGATCCCATGTCCGCTGCATCAGCAGGCGGACTCTCAACCACTGCACCACCAGGGAAGCCCTCTTGCATCTTCTTGATCTTTGCCTCCATTCTTTTTCCTTGCTCTTGAATCACCTTCACTATCATTATTCTGAATTCTTTTTCTGCAAGGTTGCCTATCTCCACTTCATTTAGTTGTTCTTCTGGGGTTTTATCTTGTTCCTTCATCTGGTACATAGACCTCTGCCTTTTCATCTTTTCTGTCTTTCTGTGAATGTGGTTTTTGTTCCACAGGCTGCAGGATTGTACTTCTTTCTTCTGCTGTCTGCCTTCTGGTGGATGAGGCTACCTAAGAGGCTTGTGGAAGTTGCAGGATACAAATTTAATGCACAGAAATCTCTTGCATTCCTATACACTAACAACAAAAGATCAGAACTAGAAATTAAGGAAGCAATCTCATTTACCATTGCAATAAAAGGAGTAGAATACCTAGGAATAAACTTACCTAAGGAGGCAAAAGACCTATACTCAGAAAACTATAAAACACTGATGAAAGAAATCAAAGATGACACAAACAGATGGAAAAATATACCATGTTCTTGGATTGGAAGAATCAATATTGTAAAAATGACTATACTACCCAAAGCAATCTACAGATTCAATGCAATCTTGATCAAATTACCAATGGTATTCTTCACAGAATTAGAACAAAAAATTTTACAGTTCACATGGAAACACAAAAGACCCTTAATAGCCAAAGTAATCTTGATAAAGAAAAACAGAGCTGGAGGAATCAGGCTCCCTGCCTGACTATAATACAAACTATAGTACAAAGTACAATACAAACTATAATACAAAGCTACAGTAATCAAGACAATATGGTACTGGCACAAAAACAGAAATATAGATCAATGGTACAGGATAGAAAGCCCAGAGATAAATCCATGCATCTATGGTCACCTAATCTATGACAAAGATGGCAAGAATATACAATGGAAAAAAGACAGCCTCTTCAATAAGTGGTGCTGGGAAAACTGGACAGCTACATCTAAAAGAATGAAATTAGAACACTACCTAACACTATACACAAAAAGAAACTAAAAATGGGTTAAAGACCTAAAAGTAAGACTGGACACTATAAAACTCTTAGATGAAAACATAGGAAAAACACACTTTGACATAAACCACAGCAAGATCTTTTATGACCCACCTCCTAGAGTAATGAAAATAAAAACAAAAATAAACAAATGGAACCAAATGAAACTTAAAGGCTTTTGAACAGCAAAGGAAACCATAAACAAGCCAAAAAGACAACCCTCAGAATGGGAGGAAATATTTGCAAATGAAGCAACGGACAAAGGATTAATCTCCAATATGTACAAACAGCTCATACAGTTCAATATCAATAAAACAAACAACCCAATCAATAAATGGGCAGAAGACCTAAATAGACATCTTTCCAAAACAGAAATACAGATGGCCAAGAGGCACATGAAAAGATACCCAACATCACTAATTATTAGAGAAATGCAAATTAAAACTACAATGAGGTATCACCTCACACTGGTCAGAATGGCCATCATCAAAAAGTCTACAAACAATTAATGCTGGAGAGGGTGTGGAGAAAAGGGAACCCTCTTGCATTGTTGGTGGGAATGTAAATTGATACAGCCACTGTGGAGAACAGTATGGAGGTTCCTTAAAAAACTAAAAATTGAACTACCATATGACCTAGCAATCCCACTACTGGGTACCCTGGGAAAACCATCACTCAAAAGGACACATGTACCCCAATGTTCATTATAACACTATTTACAGTAGCCAGGACATGGAAACAACATAAATGTCCAAGGACAGATGAATGGATAAAGAAAATGTGGTACATATATACAATGGAATTACTCAGCCATAAAAAAGAACGAAATTGGGTCATCTGTAGAGATGTGGATGGACTTAGAGTCCGTCATGCAGAATGAGGTAAGCCAGAAAGAGAAAAACAAATATTGTTTATTAACACATATATGTGGAATCTAGAAAAATGTTACCAATGAGCCTATTTTTAGGGCACAAATAAAGACAGAGGCGTAGAGAACCGACATGTGGACACGGGGTAGGGAAGGGAGAGTGGGATGAATTGGGAGATTCAGACTGACATATATACACTACCATGCGTAAAATAGATAGCTAGCAGGAACATGCTTTAAAGCACAGAGAGCTCAGCTCAGTGCTCTGTGATGACCTAGATGGGTGGGATAGGGGTGGTGGGAGGGAGGTCCAAAAGGGAGGGGTTATATGTATACATATAGCTGATTCACTTCATTGTACAGCAGAAACTAACACAACATTGTAAAGCTATTATACTCCAATAAAAAAAATAAAAATAAAAAGAGAAGGAAGGAGAAAATGAACCTTCAGAAAAGAAACCCCACATCTTATGGATGATAGGGTCTACAAGCCCTTGAAACATGAGTTATGAACTGCACACAAAGAGAGATGCTCTGAGTGTCACAGTGGACCCAAACACATTCAAAAGTCCTTTATGTAAAAGCAAAAAAAAAAAAGAAAAAGACCTTTAATGAAGCCTGTTTGGATCTTTGACTTTCATCTTCTCTATTCTTTTTCTTCAACATGTTAAAAGAGGAGTTTAACTCTCTGCCACTTTTTAAAAATCTCATTTATTTCTCAGTCCATTAAAATGTGATATGAGTATGACAAGTAATAACAGAATGACCAAATCCAGTTATACCGTCTACTTCCCTAACCTTTCAGCTGCATTTGGTGCTATTGCCCATGTGTATCTTCTTGAAATGCTCTTCTTCCTTTGTCTCCATAATACCACACTGCCTTTCCTCCTAATCCCAGAACAGCTCCACCTGGGCTTAATTCAGTTTCCTATCTCTAAGTTTGGAGCTACTACAAGCTTACTTCTTAGAGCTTTGGGGAGAGTTAAGCAAACTGCCCAGTGGCTCTTGGTGTTCCAAGCTGGCAGGGAGAATGGAGCTGGAGGAATCCTTAGTGTGCAGTGTACCACCACCCTCCTGTGTGTCTGGAGGCTCCCAGCCCAGAGGCTTGCTAGTCCACTGTTACTTTAGAATCGAACCCTTGGTGTTCATTCTCCCTTGTTGCAGCTTCAGGCTTTTATGTGATCCCTTCTGCTTTTCATCCTTCAGAGACTTCTCACAGTTTCTAATCCATCAAGGGTTTCCCTTCTTATTTTAAAGCATGATTATGATTCTTTTCAATATATACTTTTTTTATACATTCTGGGGTTTTGCAACAGGAAAGGAGATGCTAGTCTATGCCAGCATCAATGTATGGTAGTTTCTCCCATTCAACTTTTGGCCCTTTACTTCCAACTTTGCATGTCTCTCATAATTATTTATGTGTTGAATGTTTTTTTTGTGTGTGTATATTTTAAAAGTAAGATGAAAAGTATAAGTTTTCTTTTCAGAATAGGGTAAGGACTACACTAGTAGTAGTAGTAGCAGTGGAAAATGAAAGTCAGGGATGGAAGCATATATATCAGAAGCAAATTTGAAGACTTGGTAATTATTAGAATGTAGCAGATTAAGGAAAGGCCTGGCACAATATTAGATGTTCTTATTAAACTTAAATTACAGCAAATTAAAGAAAAATTTGCCAACATTTACTAAATTACTTAAGTGTTTCATTGCTTTTTAAGTTTCACAAAAACCCGACATCAGAAAATTATCCCAGTCCTTAGTTTTACAATTTCACGCACATGGTAGTCAGTGATTTTAAATCGCACCCTAATAACTGCCACATGATCGAGCAATTCCACTTTTGGGTATATAACCAAAGGAAATGAAATCATTATCTCAAAGAGATATCTACACCCCCATGTTCATTGCACCATTATTTACAATAGCCAAGATATGAAAATAACCTAAGTGTACATTAAGGGATAAATGGATAAAGGAAATGTGGTGTATACATACAATGAAATATTTTTCAGCCATAAAAAGAAGAAAATTCTGCCATTTGCAAAACATGAATGGGCCTTGAGGATATTATGCTAAGTGAAATAAGTCAGACAGAGAAAGGCAAACACTGTGTTCTCACTTATATGTGTAATCTAAAAATGCCAAACTCAAATAAATAGAGTAGAATGGCAGCTGCCAGTGTCTGGGAGGTGGGGGAAATAGGGAGATGTTGGTCAAGGGGTGCAAACTTCCAGCTACAAGATGAATAAGTTCTGGGGATCTAATGGTGATGATAATTAACAGCACCATATTATACAATTGAAAAGTGTTAAGAGAATAGATATTATATGTGCTCCCCACAAAAAAGGTAATTATGTGACAGAATGAAAGAGTTAAGGAACCTTATTGTGGTAATCATTTCACAATATATATATATATCAAATCATCACATTGTACACATTAAATTTATACATATTATATGCCAATAATATCTCAACAAAGCTGGAAAAAAATCAGAAAATAAAATAAAATTGCACTCTAACGTCTCAGTCCTTCTGCATACAACACAGATCATGGTATTCCATAATACATAATTAAACATGCAGGTTTTTTACATTTTATTTTTCATATGCCATTAAATTTTGCTTTTAAACCCAAAGATGTTTTAATGACTCCCGCTTCTGTGATATAAAGATGTTTTCCTTTCAGCTTCTGGTAACCATGGTGACCCAGTTAAGTTCAGAAATAAATATTTTTGAGCAATGTGTGCAATCTCAGATTCTATGCTGAGTATTGATAAGCCAATAATAAATGAGATACTGTGTTCCATCAAGGAGCTCACAGTCTAGATGTAGAAATGTTACCGAATCAGGTTTGGCCGCTTGCTGCTCGAAAATCAATACACGAGGGCGAAACAAATGTTGGTAGAAAGGAAAGTTGCCTGTAATCAGAATGTTGGCAATCTGGGGAAATGATGGACTCCGGTGTCCCCCAAAAACCACCTCCGAAGATTCTGATTGGCCATGAAAGCTTTTAAAAGGAAAAAAGGAAGTAAGCTCAGTTAATCATTGAGATGGAGGTCAGAGTTGTTGCCATCCCCCACTGTGTGCAGGCTTGTCAACCTCTTGTGATCTTTCTTTAGATGCTATGTTGTCCACACAGTTTGTTCACACAGTTTGTTCACAGTTTGAGACTACTGAAGGGGAAGCTAGGGAGGAGATCTGGCCATCTGCTAATTACTTATTCTTCATTTCTACTTCTTTGATCTCCAGGAAGAACCAACAAGTTAGGCAAAGTACTGTGTGATCAAAAGATTTGAAAGGTGTGCTCCGGCTGGAGATAAGTAGAGCTTGGGGGTGCCTTGTTAAAGGTTAGTGACAAGACAAAGGGGCCTCCTGCAGAGAGCTCTTTCCTGCAAAAGCTGCTTACAGAAATAGGAAGATATATATATAATTACACTACTCTGAGATATACACAATAATAAAATACAGAAGTGGTACAGAGAAACCAGTGACTAACTCTTTGGGAAGTGGTCAGAGAGGAAATGGTACCTGAGGAGAATTTGGAGCAAGCCAATGTTTAAGGCAAGAGTAAGTCAAATGTATGATGACATCAACAAACACAGCAGGTTCATAGTAGTTCAGTCTAACTGGAGAGTGTTTTGGGAAGTGAAGAAAGACACAGGATAAGGCTGGACAGGTATGCAGGGGCCAGATAAGGAAACAACTTTTATGTAACAACTGGGAACTTGGACTTTATACTACAGGCAACTTTATACTACAAGCAATGGGAAGACACCTCCAAGTTACAAGAGGCCTGAGGGAGTCAGATTGTTTCCCAGATCGACCCATTTTTGTAGGAGCGTGGAGGACAAATTTGAAGGAACAAAACCCAAATAAGAGACCCAAATTTTTATAGTCTATGTGTGAAATGAAAAGGCCTTGAACTAAGATGGTGGGAATGGTAGAGCATAGATTCAAATAAATAAATAGTTGGCTTTTTAAAAATAAACAAAAATTATTTAGGTAGAGTGTTCTCCTTCCCCTGCATGATAGATAGGTGGTTATGAGCCCTATTTTCTTTACTGTCAACTATTAACCAAAGTCATTCTGGCAAACTTGACATTCAGCACGATTTGTCCTCTTTGATAAATGTTCTGGGGAGTCAAGACAGTCACCTGTCAAAATTGATAAGTGAGACCACATTGGGGAATGCAGTTTTCTCCGTAACGGCACAGCTGCCAGCACTGGCAGCCTGTTTACCTCTAGACTGGTCTGTCTCGCTTCAAGACTTTTCTATTTCCACCCAGATAGCCCCCAAACACATCGAGGCTATGCCTACCTATGTGATATATTCATTCCAGAGTAGTCTGCGAGTGCAGGAGGAGGATAAAGAGGCCACTTTCATTAGGCTGTTTTCACAACTGAAGAGTTTCAACAGCTTTAAAAGGAAAAGGATGAACTTGACCAATTCTCTGTAGGCATGTAGCAAAATAAATAGTAAATTCTGTGAAATAGAAAAGCCCAAGGGATTACTGTGAAGCATCCTTCTAAGATCCTAAAATGCTCATTACCTCATGCATGGAAGGTATCTGAGGAATAAGAAGCCATTTTTTTGATTAAAAGGACTTAGTTCTGAACAATAGAGTGGCTGGTATTTTTAAATTAAATACACAGGAAGGCACTTAAACTTCATCTTCTGCTTTTGTGAAGGAAAGAAATGAAAGTCTCAGAGGACCACCCCAGTGCTGATGAGAAGTCCGTTCTGTACAATAAACGTTTTCTTTCTTTCCTCTTTACAAATGGGATTGTGATTATCTATGTATATGAACACATTGCTCAAAAATCTAGGAAGGAAAAAGCCAAAATCTGAATAGAGTAACAGCGGACTGTGGTCTACCCATAGTGTGGTATTAATAAAACTTGCATTCACAGTGGAAACAAAAAAAATTCTTAAAGTGAACTTTCTCTTTAAATGAGATGCTAGCAACAGTTAGTAAAACTCTAATTATGGTAGGTGTCCACTGCTTCTCTTTTACCAGACCATCCTGTCTCATACTGTTTACTTCAGGAAACCATATTTTGAAGATTAAACTGATTTTTTCCCTAGAAAGCAAGTAATGATTTTTTGAAACTACAATGCCTTTGACCTTCCTGTACACAGCAGCGAATTGCAAGGTTTTCTCTGTCACACATAAGTTTTCAACAATAGTTGTAACCCTGGTAATATTCTAAAGGTACTGCCTTTCCTCTGCTGCAGAAGTTTGCCCAATTGAAACAGTTGAAATCAAATTTTTCCTTGATATTTTTAAGTCCTTCCTATGATACAGCCTTCATATCTCCTGCTGAGATTACCCCAAAGCCTAACAGACTCCATTATTAGAAAACATTTTATAGTACTTAAATTGGCTTTTCCTATGTTGAGTTTCATCCAGTTTTTCCCCTCCATTGCCCATTATAGAAGTAATTTGCAGGATTTCTGCATTTTAGCCAGGAGCATTCAGAAGGCGCGACTACCTCGGGTGCTGGATGCCACTGGCATAGCCAAGCTGGAAAGGACAGAGCCTTTTAGGGCTGGTATATATTCCAGAGGGATGTGTTTGTGTGTGTGTGTATATCTGGATTTCCATCTGTACATAAATTACTATCTCTTTCTATTACACATTTCTTGTTCCCTTTATAGATTCATGGACATGCTTGCACAGGCCCCATCCCAAACCCACATACTTGTCCTAAATTAGCTATTGAGTTAAATTTGGATACACCTAATGGTATTAGGAGACTAATAGAATGGCACTTTTTTCTGCAAAAAAATCATGTGCCTTCTTTTGTTTTTAAAAATGATATCCCTAATATCTAGCATCAGATATACTTAAAAGTTGCTTTGGGCTTCCCTGGTGGCACAGTGGTTGACAGTCCGCCTGCTGATGCAGGGGACACGGGTTCGTGCCCCGGTCCGGGAGGATCCCGCATGCCACGGAGTGGCTGGGCCCGTGAGCCATGGCCGCTGGGCCTGCGCGTCCGGAGCCTGTGCTCCACAGAGAGGCCCGCGTACAGCCAAAAAAAAAAAAAAAAAAGTTGCTTTATTAGGAGTTCTGATGGATTTTTGCATTCATTCATGATATTTTTATATCATGTAAAATATTATTATGATAAAAATATATACAATCTCTGCCCTCAGCAAATTAATATCTATTATTCATTTTAAGTGCATAGATAAGAGTTACCCACTTTCCTTAGAAAATGCCTGTGTTTAGAAAAAAGCACAGGCAGTAATAAAACAGTATTTTTCTGGCTATACCCTCTCCTCTAGTTTTTTGGGTTCTTCAAATCACCTGTCAAAATCCTTCCAGAAGCTTCTGGGAATCCTCATGGTATGGCACATATGTACTCTCAAACTGCCAAGTTGCTACCCCATAAAATCTGGCATTTTCCTTCTTTCTGACTTCAACTATGATGATCGTATCCCCTGCTGGACCTGACGTTCTGGGGCCTGGTCTCTCTCCTTCTCTCTGTTTCTTACTGGCCCAGGCAGATTGTTGGATCACTGTGTACCTGCCATGCCGTTTTCCAAGAGTTACCTCCAGGAGAAAAAGTAACCAGTGCCTATCTTTATGCTTTTGGTGTTACAAAGAGCTAAAATCTACCTTTCATTTTCACTTGTTCTCATTGCACTTTTAGGACAATGGCATAAAATTGTAATGTCAGTTCTAAAAATAGTCTGAGTAATACTATGTTACAGTGTCAACTTTCCTTCAAACAGAGATGCAATAAATACCTGTCCGCTCAGTACTCAGTTCTAGAAAAAGAACATTACCATGATATTGCATGCCCCCTCCCAATCCTGTCTCTGTACTTTCTCCCTCAGAAGTACCCACTGTCCTGAACGAAGGAGAGCTCAGAATTGAGACAATTCTAACTCCTGCCAACAGCCTGGCAGTGCTCCTGGGTGCATGGCAGATAAGAGGATAGACTCTAATCCCAGCTCTTCCATTTTCTAGTTGTTACCTTGAGAAAATCACTTAACATCTTTGTGTCTCAGTTTTCTCATGTATAAAATGGGGATATTTATACACCAAACCCTTAGGACTGTGAGGATTAAATGTATTCTAGGGCTTCCTGGTGGTGTGGTGGTTGAGAGTCTGCCTGCCGATGCAGGGGACACGGGTTCGGGCCCTGGTCTGGGAGGATCCCACGTGCCGCGGAGCAACTGGGCCCGTGAGCCACAATTGCTGAGCCTGCGCGTCTGGAGCCTGTGCTCCGCAAGGGGAGAGGCCACGATGGTGAGAGGCCCGCGCACCACGGTGAAGGGTGGCCCCCGCTTGCCGCAACTGGAGAGGGCCCTCGCGCAGAAACGGGGACCCAACACAGCCAAAAATAAATAAATAAATTAATTAAATAAAATGTATTCTAACGTGGTTAAAACACTGCTTAGCACAAATTGAATTTAATGTGTTTATTATTATTATGCTAAAGTGAACCTTTTCATAAAAGGTCAATTCATGCCTGAAAATAATATATATTCTGCATTTATTGGGAATTATATTCTATAGCTATACATTAGATCAAGCTTGTTAATCATACTGTTCGAATCTTCTTTATCCTTAAAATTACATTGGCTGATTTATCTATCAATTGCCATTACAGTGATAGATCTGTCAAATTCTATCTCTAATTCTGTCATTTTTGTTTTCTACAATTTTAGGTCATTTAAAAAAACTGTAGTGACATTTTTTGCGATTATCTTTGTTCTACAATACATTCTACTACACTAATAACATAGCTACACCAGCTTAGTCTTAGTATTTTGTGACATAACTTTTGCCAACTTTTACTTTCACCTTTTCTGAATTGTTATGTTTTGCATGCCTTTTTGACAATGTCTTGTTGCGAGCCTTTCTTGTACACTTTTTATAGAGCTGGAATGTTGTTCTTTTGTGCTGGCAGCAGTGGTGGTCTGTTTGCATTTATATTTTGTCATTTTTTTGTCTTTTAACTACATGATTTTGTCTGTTTACACTCATAATTATTTATACATTTGGGCATAATTATATTTTCTTATACTGTGCTGTGTTTTCACTTTTCTGTTTCTTTTTCTATCCTTTCTTGTCTTTAATGTAAATTGATTGTCTTTCTCATTCCAATTTTTCCCCTCTGCTGGATTACAATATGGTAATATGAACTATTTCTGTTCTTTTAGTGCTTATCTTATAAAACTTAGTGTATTGATTTTTTTTTTTGTAATTAACAATATCTTTACCCTCATCCTTAGCAGGAATACTGTATAGAGACTCAAGAACACTTAAGCAAACCACACCCTTCCTGACTTATATGATACCTTTATAAGCATTTTAATTTTTCCTGGCCTTCTTTTAACCCCTTAAGCCATTACATAGTATGAGTACTTCATATTTCTTTAGATTTTCTTTATTCTTCATTTCTATTTGCACCTAAGACCTTCCATCTGAGTTTTCCTTCTGAACTTAACATACATCTTTCAGCTTTCTTTAGTGAGAGTCTGATACTGGCAAAATAGTTTGGTTTTTTTGTTTATCTGAAAATATCTTTATTTTACTCTTGTAAAAAACATTTTCCCAAGTATAGAACTCTAGGTCAGCAGATGTTTTATCTCAGCACAACAAAATACCATTCCACTGTATCTTTACTGATACACAATACAGATACAGGTATGGTACACAATAAAGGTACTGATTCCTGATTTCAGTGGATTAGTGGTTTTCATCAGTTCTGGAGTATTTTCAGCCTTTATCTCCATATTTCTTAACACCTGTTTCCTACTTTTCATTTCCTTGTCTCTTTGTGTGCATTCTAGATAATTTTGTCAAATCTATCTTCTAGTTCACTAATTTCTAGTTGAGCGATTCCTCAGGTCTGTCTAATCTGCTCTTAAACACATCCTTTAAATTTTAACTCCAATTATTATAATTTTCATTTCTATAAGTTCTTATTCTATTTTTGTTTGTTTGTTTTTGTTTTTGTTTTGTGGTATGCGGGCCTCTCACTGTTGTGGCCTCTCCCGTTGCAGAGCACAGGCTCCGGACGCACAGGCTCAGCGGCCATGGCTCACGGGCCCAGCCGCTCCGCGGCATGTGGGATCTTCCCAGACCGGGACACTAACCCGTGTCCCCTGCATCGGCAGGCGGACTCTCAACCACTGCACCACCAGGGAAGCCCCGTTCTTATTCTTTTTTATTGGTTATTTTTATACTCATTACTCATATTTACCATCCTTGTTCCTATTTCTTTCATTATGTTAAATCTCTCTGTATATATTCTCCATGTCTTTCCAGTTATGATTCCTATTTAATTTTTTTTTCTCCTGCTGGATCTCACTCATGGTGCACTGTTTCTTTGTGTACTTTGTGAAATTTGACTCTAAGCACATTTTAATTCCAACTTTGTCCCTGGCGCACTTTGAGGCCTGGGTTTCTCCAGCCAGAAAGCATGAGTTCGTTTCTGCTGGGCTCCTGGGGATATCACCCTCCCAGGACTACTTTAAACTTAATTATCAGCTTGAGCTGTTGTAGATACCACCGTTACCCCTCCAGGTAGTCTGAATTGGAGGTGCAAACATCCATGAAGTTTGCGTAGGGGCCAGCTTGTTATTGCTTATTCTCAGATGAGACTTTTCTCCCTTTCATTCAAGACCAAAATTCACGATAGACAGTTCTCTTTGCAATGCCCTGGAGAGAGGTGTTGTATTTCTTTTTCACCATAACACTAAGTCAATAGCTCTTGGGCCTCCCAGCTTCCTTCCTGTGGTCTCCTGTTAGACTCTTTATCTTGAATAGGCTCTGGACATTGTCTCCTATTCTTTGCGCTCTGTGAAACTGTGGACACTGAGGCCTAGCTTCACTTAAATCAGTAAATACTCTCAAGGATAAAATCTGATTCCTGATTATTCTTTTCCAAATTCTCACCTTCACTCATTTGTTTTGTCCTCTGAGTATTTACTGTTATTTTGTCATCCTAGTAATACTTTAAAAATAAATAAAAGAAGTAGGTCAGCCTCATTAGTTGTTTTCGGCAGGAAGGCTCTTCAAAGTACCTAGCACAACATAACTGTCAAACACAGAAGTCTTACTTTTTGAGTCCTATTCTTTGAGTCTTTGTATCCTTTTTCACAGGGAGATTCTTAAGCCTTCTTACAAATAGTTCCTAGCGGTTCATCTATACTAGTCTTCTAGACATGGCCAGATGCAAGGAAACCCTAATGCCTATAAACTGGGAATGTCCCTGTCTTCCATAATGACATGTAAGGCCGAGTATGATTTGTATTGAATTAGAGATGCAGAGACCACTGTGTACCCAGAGGGATGAAGAGTACTTCTAGGTGATAAAGAGACTGTGATACAGGTGTGGTTTGAAATAGATTCATTTATTTAGCAAACAGGCACAAGCATTTACTACTTGCAAGTTCCTACTATCAACACTGAGATACAAGGTTGAATACATTTCCTCCACCTTTCGGAAGTTCATAATTTATTAGATGTTAAATATAGGCAGAATTTTAATAGGGATAGTAAATGAAGTGCCATACATTTTGGTAAGGAGGAAGAAAGTCTGACAGATCTGGGAAATGATTTCTACTCCAGTTTGGCCAGGTCATCGATCTTTAAGCAGAAGAATAAGAGATGCTTTACAGATGTCGTTTGGGATCAGATTACAGAGAGTCTGGAGAGTCAATCTGAGAACTTTTGACTTAATTCAGTAATCAGTGGGAACCATAAATGCTTTTGAGCATGAAATAATGTGTTAAAGACATATTAATAAGATTAATCAAGCAGTAATCTTCCAGATGATTCAAGGGGATTGAACAGGTGGAGAAGAAAAATTACAAGACTGAACCAGAGCAACAGCAAAGGGAGTAGGAAGAAAAGGAGAAAGGAGAATCATTTTATAGGCAATGTCCATTATCTGTAAAAGGCCGCAGTTGGAGAATACAAGATAACAGTGAAGACCTAAATGGCGCTGACTGACACAATGGTAATGTCATTAAGCAAGTTGGGAAAGAAGATCAGAATTGTGGAGGGTCGATAAGTCTGACGTGTTCATGTAGATTTGGCCCTACTACGAGCACAAAGAACCTACTAGAGCTCCATAAATGAAAAGCTTGGCTAAATTTGGGGCATTAAAAAACAACCAAGGGGCTTCCCTGGTGGCGCAGTGGTTAAGAGTCTGCCTGCTGATGCAGGGGACACGGGTGCGTGCCCCGGTCCGGGAAGATCCCACATGCCGCAGAGGGGCTGGGCCTGTGAGCCATGGCCGCTGAGACTGCGCGTCCGGATCCTGTGCTCCGCAGCGGGAAAGGCCACAACAGTGAGAGGCCCATGTAACGCAAAAAAAAAAAAAAAACAACCACCAAGGTTTTAGTGTCTGTGTCTCCTTTAGATGAAGATAATGCCCATAGTACTGCCTTTGAGCTTCTAACCCTCACACAGTGTTTCTTTGATGTTTATGTTTAGTTTCTTCTCACCTCACTGAATTGATCAAATTACTTTTTTTTCCTTGCTTTTTAATTAGTATTTTCTAGTAAATAAGATGATTGTGTAGAAAGGAAGGAATAGAGATCTGCCGGCTACCATGATGTACAGAGCACCCATTTGTTTTCAATGATTAATATTTGTTGTTTTAAAATAATGCTTATTTTTCTGATTCTAGGTAAGTATATACTCACAGAAAATATGCTCGGAAATACAAGGATATATTAAAAAGAAAGGAATCATGATCATAACAACAGCAACTAGAGCTAACTACTCATATTTTCTTCCAGGAATTTTTATTTGAATATAAGACTAAAAAAACACACAAAAGGGAGATGGTTATGTTATATAAATTTGTGTCCTGCTTTAGTATTTATAATGATCATTTCCCGTGTTATGAAAGTTCTCCAGAGTCTTAATATTCCATCGTTCAGATATTCCCTTATTTATTTAAGAAGTCACATACTGTGGACATTGAGGACATTTATGATACTTTGCTATTATAAATTATGCGGTAATGAACAGATGCTGATATACTTCAGATTAATTTTGATGATCCATGTTTTTGTTTGTAGTTATCAAATCAGGCTGTAGAATACATAATGCAATGATGGAAATTACTTTTCAAGTGGTCAAAATATTCAGACTGATATCATTAACAACAAATAGAGAAACATGTCTACTCTTCAAAGGCCCAAGGAAAAAGCAGATCATAAAGCAGTTGGGCAAATAACCATAAAATAATTTAAATAAATAAATATTTAAAATAAATAAATAATTTAATCTGATCATTATTTATTTAATTGTCTATCCAATATAAAAAATTACTACTACTTTAAATGCCACAAAATGGCATCATGGTTACACAAACATACAATTATACACCTATGCACTAGTCACTGGGGAAATTATATCATCTAGAATAAAAATTGATACATATATGTGAGAATATGTGCATTCTTATGAAACTTTACAAGCTCTGAAAAATCCATACCATTACTTATTTTCCATTTTTAAAAAATATATCATAGGATAATATGTGATAAATATTACAGGTCATTGTTAATTATGAATCATATAAGCACAGACAAGGAGCTATGACCAAACTTAGAAAATATGTATACATGAAATTATACCTGCAAATAATGTTATGTACATTTTGAGAAAGGTTCCCCAATGTTTAAAATGCACATACCTCTCCCAAATGAACTTTCTCCCTTCTAAGAATGGTTGTATTTCAAATGCATACATTGCTTCTTTTTTGAATAAACTACAATTATTTTTAGTTAAAAATGTGAAAGTGAAATATTATATTTATTGCATTTTTTTAACATCTTTATTTCAGTATAATTGCTTTACAATGTTGTGTTAGTTTCTGCTGTATAACAAAGTGAATCAGCTATACCTACACATATATCCCCATATCCCCTCCCTCTTGCACCTCCCTCCCACACTCCCTATCTCACCCCTCTAGATGGACACAAAGCACCGAGCTGATCTCCCTGTGCTATGCAGCTGCTTCCCACTAGCTATCTATTTTACATTTGGTAGTGTATATATGTCCATGCCACTCTCTCACTTCGTCCCAGCTTACATTTCCCCCTCCCTGTGTCCTCAAGTCCATGCTTTATGTCTGCGTCTTTATTCCTGTCCTGCCCCTAGGTTCATTAGAACCTTTTTTTTTTTTTTTGGATTCCATATATATGTGTTAGCATGGGGTATTTGTTTTTCTCTTTCTGACTTAGTTCACTCTATATAACAGACTCTAGGCCCATCCACCTCACAAGAAATAGTTCAATTTCGTTTCTTTTTATGGCTTAGTAACATTCCATTGTGTATATGTGTCACATCTTCTTTATCCATTCATCCATCAATGGACACTTAGGTTGTGTCCATGTCCTGGCTATTGTAAATAGAGCTGCAATGAACATTGTAGTACATGACTCTTTTTGAATTATGGTTTTCTCAGGGTAGATGTCCAGTAGAGGGATTGCTGGGTCATATGGTAGTTCTATTTTTAGTTTTTTTTTTTTTTTAATTTAATTTATTTATTTATGGCTGTGTTGGGTCTTAGTTTCTGTGCGAGGGCTTTCTCTAGTTGCAGCAAGTGGGGGCTACTCTTCATCGCGGTGCACGGGCCTCTCACTATCGCAGCCTCTCTTGTTGCAGAGCACAGACTCCAGACGCGCAGGCTCAGTAATTGTGGCTCACGGGCCTAGTTGCTCCACGGCATGTGGGATCTTCCCAGACCAGGGTTCGAACCCGTGCCCCCTGCATTGGTAGGCAGATTCTCAACCACTGCACCACCAGGGAAGCCCCCTATTTTTAGTTTTTTAAGGAACCTCCATACTGTTCTCCATAGTGGCTGTATCAATTTACATTCCCACCAACAGTACAAGAGGGTTCCCTTTGCTCCACACTCTCTCCAGCATTTATTGTTTGTAGATTTTTTGATGGTGGCCATTCTGACCAGTGTGAGGTGATACCTCATTGTAGTTTTGATTTGTGTTTCTCTAATAATTAGTGATGTTGAGTGTCCTTTCATGTGTTTGTTGACAATCTGTATATCTTCTTTGGAGAAATGTCTATTTAGGTCTTCTGCCCATTTTTGGATTGGGTTGTTTGTTTTTTTTGATATTGAGCTGCATGAGCTGCTTGTATATTTTGGAGATTAATCCTTTGTCCATTGCTTTATTTGCATTGCTTATTGATTTAAGAAAAATAAATAACTCACCAACTATCTTGAGCTTTTGGAGAAAATGTAAAAATGTTGAATAAAATGCAAAACTTTAACTTCCACACTTTTAACCTCTTGTTGTCTTTTGTAAGAGAAATGTTTTTAGGATTTGTTTTCCTTGGTTAGATCAGAAATATCTATGGCGGTAATGTGAACACATTTGATTATATGAAAGTGCTACTTTACCAAACAAGAAAAAGAACAGGGAAAAAATAATTTGGGGATAATTATTATAACTTTTATGGGATCTTGACAGGTTTAAAAGTCTTGTACCTTTTCCTGTTATGATGACCACAGGAAAAGCTCCCTAGCCCCCACCATAAAATGGCTTAGAAGAAAACTCGCCATCATAGCCCAGTGCCTCATTAGAAAAGCCTGTATTTCCTGCTCCAATAACCAGTTGATGGAAATAAAGTTCATTTTGTCAACAGGTTTATTTATTTCCCCTCTTCTTCTGCTTTGTTAATCTTCCTTTTATGTTTCCTTAATAACATATGCTGGAAAACTTCCTAAATGCTTTTCAAATAAAGAGAAGTTCTGAAAAGGATTGACAAATTTCTGTTGTGTCAACAGAGACACGGGCGTCTCCCAGTCTAGAATTCAATGTATAATATCTGAAATAGATAAATGTAGGCCCTCCTTTTCTCATTCATTAGATCCGGAGATATTCAGGTCTACTAATTGGTTTTAATGCATGTTATTAGAATTTTATTGCCAGTACAATAAAGATGCAGTGCATTTCATGTATCAAAACAGACCAGCCTTAAAAAATAACTAGGAGAGCTGACTCCGTAAAGAAGGGATAGAAAAGGAAAAATCTAGAATCTGTGCTATCAGATGAGTTCTTTGAACACTTTGGATAATGGCCAGTGGCAAAACATAGAACCTAAAAAATATGAAATAATGCATGAATGCAGGATCAGCCTGTTACCTACAATTAATCACTATGTATTTACAAAGAAATTTATTATTATACACTGTGGTACTAATCTGGAGATGTGGGACACCAAACATCTTTTCATAACGAATCTTGTGGAACAAGTTACTTACTGACCATGAGATGCTTGAATAAAATACCATATTTTTGAATGATCATGGTAAGGCAGACGATATTTTGGATTTTTGTAGTTAGAAGAAAATTTAATTCATTATTTGATCATATTTTCAACAAGGTCTTAAATATTAGGTATAAAAATATAATAACATAAAAGACTTCTTCCTCTGATCCACTTCCAGGAACACAAATTTATTCTACGTAATGTTTTACAATGTAAAATCTTTGTAGTTTCTGTGTAAGTTTTACACCTAATTTTCCTACCTATGAAAAACACAGTGGGTTTGCACTATTTTTAGCAAAAAAATTTCCATTGCATATCAACGTATTGACCCTACATGGAGCATGATAAATGGAATATTATCTGATAAATTTAGATTACTATCTCCATTCAAGTTCAAAAATGTAGTTTTTGCTATCATGCCCCAGATTCTTTCCTTCCTTTAACTTTGGTTCACAGTAAATCTACCATCTCTACTAAACTCTGGGCCCTTTGGAGCAGTCTTTTAATCCTAGCCACCAAACATAAATATATTCCTTCTTGGGTTTATCTTAGACCACAGCCCTGTAGCTCTTCATTCTGCCTTCTTTGCCACTTTGTTCTTATCTATATATCCTACCTGTCAAGGGATAGGCAGTATATCAACTTCTGTGCCAAACATTTAACAGGGCTTCCAATATTCCAAAAGGTTAGCTTCCAAATGACATTGTTTTCTCTTAGATAAAGCAGGGATAACTCTGTCACCCAGTGTTAATATTTATAACCTATTTCAGTCCTAGTTTACTCAATCCCCTTGTAGGTGCTCCTGAGGATCATCTTGCGAATGTGTAGATCTTACTTTTATTCCTCTACTATGCTCACTCTGCCACCCAGAGTAGCTATGGGTTGTCTTATATTTAAGTAAAAGGTATTTTTCTTTCTCAAGTAAATGTCTGCTTTTCAAAATGATTTTTCTTTTTACTTTAAAACAGCACCCCAAATAGTAAATGGTATCTCTTTAGCTGGTCTCCTTTATGGAAAACATGGCCAAGCTCAAAAGCATGACGGTGAATGGAACCAAGAATTACAATCACTGAATCAAGGACTACCAGGGCACAAAGGGTCACCCTGTCATTTTCGACTATTTACTCTTCAGAATGCAC
Source organism: Globicephala melas (assembly GCF_963455315.2). Classification (NCBI taxonomy): domain Eukaryota; kingdom Metazoa; phylum Chordata; class Mammalia; order Artiodactyla; family Delphinidae; genus Globicephala; species Globicephala melas. The sequence goes on along the minus strand of NC_083323.1, from coordinate 70,177,599 downwards.
ATGACCAATATCAAAGAAATGCTGTTAGCACTTTCTTTTGAAAAAGCTAGTTTCCGTAATTCAAAGAGAAGAGAGCTTACAAATGGCAGGAGTAGAGATACAATAAAGACAGCAGGACCAGGTGAAATGCAGTACTATGAGAATGACAATAGGTGTTTGAGCCTCTCAGAGAATGGACAATACTTTTATATAAAAGTTTAGTGTGCTATTTCTTCTTTTTAAGTCTACTATAGACACAAAGCGTTGAAAGAATAGTTTTAAAAAGATGTCAACTCAAGCCCTTTTCTCCTTGAGTCCTGTGTCATCACCCTGATTCAGTTTACCTTACAGCTAACGTCACTTGTCAACCTTGTTCCTGCTTCCACACATTTCACCTAGGTAACCCACTTCCATCAGCTTCTCTCATTTCCTGCAGTGATTTTCCCATTCCCATCACACTCTCCTCCCTGCACACCCCAAAGGACCATCCCAGGTGAGAATTACGTAAAGAATAATATGAGAATCAACGAGATAACAGTAAAAAAGAGCTATTGAATGAAAGTCAGGAGACTTGGCTTCTATCTTAGCTCTGCCGCTAAATTACCAGGTAAATGTGGGAAAATCATTTCTATTGATAAAAGTTGGAGGACAAGTTAAATTGTGTCTAAAATTTCCTTCCAAGTAATCCTATGAAGTAACTTATGATTATATTAATTTTCTTAAAATTTAATCAATATTAAAAATAAAATAGAAGAAATTTATGCTTCTGCCTCAGTTGAATACCAGAAAATCAAGTCCTTGCTTCCTCCCAGTAGTCCTAGTTTTCATAACTCTTTGTAGTTTATAGAAGCTGGAATGCCCCAAATTTTGCATATTGATCTCCCTCTCCCTTTTCTGCCCAGGACTTTGGTTATGAGATCTTTTAGACTTTGGTCCTAACTCACCTCTCTAGCATCATCTCTTAATACTCCCCTCAGCAACCCTTTGCTATAGCTGCAATGAACTTCTTACCCACTGCGTGAAAGTAGCTTCTCTCTGGAACTTTCCCTCTTTTGGTTCATCCCTTGACTCATCTATTTTCTACCATGTAGCCCATTGCACTTTTCTGAGTTCTTTAAGTGTTTAAGCCTCAGTCTAATAATGAGCTCTTAAATCATCGTTGGACTAGAAGAGTGTATTGAGTGAAAAAACAAGCTTTGGAGTAAAAGCAAGAAAAAAAAAAAACCTATATTCAATTTCTGACTCAGACAAATAGTTGCTAAGTAACCTTAGGTGAATTACTTAATGCTGGGCCTGAATTGTTTTATCTATAAAATGAAATTTTTACTATCTACCAAAATCAATTGGGACTCTGATCCAAAAAACAGAAGACTCAAAACAAATACTTACGGAGAAAAGGAAGATGTATTGACTTTCTGAATTGAAAATTCCAGAAGTTTACTATTTCAGGTATAACTTGATGCAGGGGCTCAAACGATGCCACTAAATTTTAGTCTTTCTCCATCTTTTGGCTTTTATCTCCTCTTTGTTGCATTTACCCCCAGGCTCTATATATTGTGGGAAGATGAAGATTTGAGCTGCTCCTATAGTCTTGCAGGTTCAAGTACAACAGGGAAGGCAAGTGTTCTTTTCTCAATAGTTTCAACAAAACTCTCAGGCCTGATATTTATGGGCTTGAACCGTATCAAATATCCATCCTTGAAATGATCACTACAGCTAAGGAAATAAAATACACTCATTGGCTGATATCTAGGTCACATGACTGCCCCTAAAGCTGAAATCAGTGTTGAACAGACATATAGACAAGGAAAGAAGAAGGTGTGATTCTGCACAAGAAATTTAGAGTCATGCTTTCAAAAAGAGAGAGAATGAACGCTGGTTAGACCGTAAATAACTGTGATACACTATATTAGCCTGTCATATTTTTATAAAACTAAATGTGACAGTATTCCCAAAACATTTATCACAATGGTTGGTACCTAAAAGTTTCCTGTGCTAAATGAGGGCCTTGGCACATAGCAGGTGCTATGAAAGTGTCAGGTGAATAAAGTGAATAAAAACTAAACGTGCTAGAAGAATTCTTAGAATGAGTACTTTATAGTTAATTTGGCTTGATTTTTCTAGTTCACTGTGATTAATTATCTTGTTGGCAGAAATTACAAGAGAGTCAGTCACATTTATTGTTTGAACAGTTTTCTGAATCTATTCTACTTAATCTAATACGATTATACTGAGTTACAAACATAGCCAAAGCAATTATAGCCTAAATCCAACTTCACTATAGTAGTTAACTCATCCAGCAGATGCCTGGGGGGCTTCTCATAAATCCCCAGATTCTGCTGGTATTAGGAATGTAAAGAAGACGGCATGGCACTCTCCTCAAGAGCTGAGTTTCCTTCTTTCATATCTAAGACTTGTGGGATATAATAAACATAACAGAAAATATCTGCTTAAAGAATAGTAAAGGAAACCAACAATAAAAATAAGCAACTTAATAAAATACAAATTTGATAATAAAAAAGAATAAATAATCATAGTTGTCAAGAAGTTACTAAGCATTGGTGAAATTTCTGTAGAAAATTTTGGAGACTCTGCTTCAGAAAGAGTGATGGAGAGGGATCCTATCCAGGATATTATTTAAGCTGAAAACTGAAAAATGAGAAAGAGCTGTAACTGGAACCAGAGCAAGGAGCTGTTGAGAATTCAGGATGAGTCCTTTAGTTAGGCCTTGAATCGCAGCTCTGCTTCTGACTTGGCTGTGTGACTCTGGGCAAGTTACTTATCTCTATGCCTCATTTTCTTCATCAATAAAGTAGAAATAATAGTAACGTTGTTTAAGGACTTATATGACACGGTTTACATTCAAGCTCCTACCTTCTCTTGCATGAACTGGTAACATTCCCAAATTGTCTCTCCATCTCTTAACCCCTCCAACTCACCCTCCATGCTACTGTTGAAGCCATTTTCCAAACTGCAAACCAGACTATGCTATTTCCCTTTCCGTGAGTCTTCTTTACTTTTTTACAGAGTCCAAATTATTCAGTATAGTGCAGTCATTCTTCTATGATCTTGCCACTTCTCCAGTTTTATTCTTCATCATGTCCACTCACCCACTCCAATCTTCAACCCTTAGCTTCACACACATTAATTACTTAAGGCTCCTCTAACATGATATGTTGTTCCCTATCTCTGTGCCTTTGCACGGTCAGTGTTCTCTGCTCGGAAATTTGGCCTTGGTAAGCACCAAGTCAATTCCATTATGTCTTCCAAGGCATTTTTATTTGATTCTTCCAGCAGCCCTCAACCTATAGCTGACCATCATCTTTGTGGGGTTTCCTCCCTCCCCATCCCATAAGGATGATATTGTTCCTTTGTGTGTGTGTGTCTGGCAATGGGAATGATCTCATAGGGAAAGAGAAACTGATAATGCAGGAGAAAGAGAAGGAATAATTCCAGGAGGAAAAAAAATTGAAAAGAAAAAAAAGGAATGGTTTACCAAGTGGAAGCATTGGCCTTTGATAGAATTGGTGATCTTTCTTCCACTGTAACAGAATTATTGCCTACAGGGTGGATACAGATAAACTTAGATTAATATGCTGAGTGGAGGGAAGATACAGTGGTTTCCATTTCATGGCTTCTTTTTTCTCCAAGTGTGGAATAGAATGATTGGCTACGAGTGAAGAGAGAGAAGGCACCCTAGCAGAGTTGCAGAGAAAAGGGGTGTGAAATACTCATCTGGGAGAGCAGAAAGTTGAGGTAATAAGAATGTCTTAGCAACCAATGAGTTCTGAGGGGAGGTCATCAACTGAGAGTGGGCAGGTTGTGTCGGAAAATTGAGGAAAGTGGAGCAGCTTGACGAGGGAAGCATGTGCGATTGTCAGGCAGTGTTGATGGCCCGTCTGAGGTTTGTGGGAATGAGCTTACAGTGAAAGCAGTCCGTGTAGTTAGCATGGCTGTGTCTTTTCCTCCAGGACCATACAGCTGCTTAGGTGGGAACACAAGGAAGTGAATAGTTGGGCTTGGCAGTGATTGACCTTTGCTGGGTGATACGGTAAAGGCAGAGAACAGCAAAGACGTGGATTTTTATGAGTATCGTGACTAACTGCAGCTCCAAGCTGGGCAAGGAGAGAGGGGAGGGTGTGAGGGAATTATTGATAGTGAAAAGTGGAAGGGTCAACAGGTTCAGGGTCCAGTGAGAGAGCACAAATGGTGGAGTGGGAATGGAAGCTGATCAGACCATGGAGTGCTTAAAGTGGATATTTTAGAAGTAAAGCAACTATGGAAATGACATTTTGTGAGTAGTCTTTTCTGTACATTGCTATGACATGTTGAATTATATTGATGTAGACCTGCCCACAACTAACATATAAATCACAAAATCTAGACACAGATGATTGTGGATGTTTAGCAGTGCCACTTGTAAGCTAATAAATGATCATTTTATGTTTTGTTCAAATCTCAAGAGTCAACTGTGAAAAACCCTGAATTTCTGGATTCTTACAAAGGTAAACCACATGATCCTAATACTTAAAAACAAGTGCACTTTCTCAAAAGATACAATATCAAAATAGGAAGGAAGAAAAAAACATGTCTGATGCAAACAGCACGTTTTTCTGGTTTCCTGCCCTGCCTTTGCTCTTTGGTATAGACAGAGCAGGGCTGAGTGAAAGCCCATTAAAGGGCAGGTGCCCATGCCGCTGGCCTGATTCTCTAGTTGACACAGCAGAAGTAACCATACAAAATACAAACCACTTGTCACACTCACCTTGATTTTAAGTTTCCCATTTCTATTCCTGACATGGACTCTTAATTACTGGCCTCGTGAATCCATTCCCTTCCCCAGTTAAAAGTATAAACAAAATTAACATCTTTTTCTTTGTTAGGCTTTGTTAAAATTGATTACATTTCCACAAACCTCAAATGGGTAATTTAAGACTTCCTAAGGCAATTCAGAGTCCACAGTGAGAAGCAGACAACCTGGATCTAGAAAAATGTGGCAGTTTTATTTCTCAAAGGATTCAGAAAGAGAAAGTCGCTAAGAATAGGATAGGATTAAACACTGCCTGTATTTCACAACAATATCATTGAAAAGGGAAAGTGGTTGAGTGAGGAGGTGAGGTTAGGGGTGTTAGTGTAAAGACAGGACCACGTGCTTTCGCTTTTACCCTAATGTCTCTATAAAATGTAATTTATTTATTAGTTGCAGTAACTTGTTTTGAATGTTTGGAGTTGGGGTGTCCAAGCCTGAAATGTTGTAGTCATAGCAATTTGGGTATTGCAGGAGTTTTGTCGTTTATTTTTTACTGAGTTTTATACCTGATTTCCACTATCCAGAAGAGAGGGAATTGAAGCAATATTTTCACAGTAGAGTATCTAGGCTTCTCTTAGCTGTGAGGGTTAAAGTTTTCATATTTCCTACTTAATTCATTTTTAATAAAGGTTTTGTTGGAACAACTAAGCATGGTATTTCACTAGTTACTAATCAACATTACAAAATTTAAGACAATGATATATGATTAATACTAAGCTTGTGTAGTAATGGCTATGTTGTCTGATGAATAAAAACCAAACAACAAATAAAATTAAAAGAAAGATATGGACACAATAGACCCCTCTCTCGGGATTATCAGTTGATATCAGTGACCATCTTGTTTAGCCCTGGTTTTCATTCTGACTTGCGTAGACTGATTGCCTCTGAATTTTCTCACTCATGCCATGGGCCTCAAGAGCTCTTTAGAGCATGGAAACAATTTGCTTAAAAAACCATTTCAGGCAGCTTCAAGCCTCAGTTCTTCTTCCAGCAAGAGAATTCCATCTAAAAAGCAAAAGTGTGTTTTATTTTCTTTTTAAGTTCCTTGTTCCACCTTAGACCCAATCATAAAAAAATATATAAAATATTCACAGCACTGTAGTGCAACCAATTTATGTAAAATCCCATTCTGTCTATAATTTGAAGGATATCTCACAGCAAACTTTACTAACTTTAATCTCCTACTCCACTCTCAATCTCAATAATCAGTTTCTCACAGGATTAGATACTGTGATTTGATTTTTCTAAGGGACTGTACATAGTCCCAGAACATAGCATCTTAAAGCACATTAAGCCAAAATGAACGTGGTTTCATCGGGTATATGAAGTGATTCTTCCACTGCAGTCACAAATGACTTATGGATGGTTAGCAGTGCCATCCGTGCGGGCTTGCCTTTGATTTGTAGATACCCAAGCATTGTCTCCACGGAGAAAATGTACAGAGGTAGCATTTCACTTTTATGTTTTTCATCAAACAGCTTCCTCGTGACAGAGGGAAAGGTATGAAAGTTGTTAGGGAAAACATTCTCTATTACCAGAAGGTTATTTCTTCAGAAGTCAGAGGCTTGTGTGCACTTGTGTGAAGGGAATACTAAGTTAAACGTGGGCTAGAGGATGCTTTTCAGATAAGTAGCCTTTACAAAGCCTCCTTTACCTCATACAAACAAAATTGTCAACAGGTAGCTGCTTATAAGTTATTTTGTCATAGAATTAAAGAAACTTTGATTCTAAAATGTATGCTTTTGTGTACCAATATGAAATCTGTAGTATCTGAAACATTCTCAACCAAAGAAAGAATTGCAAGTCCGCACTTGGGGCTGGTGCTCGGTGGTTTGTGGGATCCGAGAAATCTCACTTGCGCCTCCTCTGGAGCTTGGAATCTTACTTACTTCCATAAGTTCAGTCCTTTGAACTAAGGCTTGTAATAAAAATTGTATTTTCAATCTTTATTGGTGTGAACCAAACCCTGGATGGGGCCACATTTTAAATAATTACTAATGATGATCCCTTTAAGAAACATTTATTTATCAATTATCTTTATATCTCAAGAGCTACTTGTGAGAGAATGGAAGACTACACCAAATACCAGGTTTTTCTAGGAGATAATTAGGATGGCAAGCCTGAAATCCCAATGGCTTCCTAGGTTGGCAGCCTTAGGAAATCCAGGAAGCAAAATAAATAGTAGGAGGATGCCCAGTATCTTAAAAGGGGGAGGGGGTGATGTTGAAAACAAAGATGCTGTGGGTAACTTTGAGACCTGCTTCACAGTTTTGCTTAGGTTCAATAAGATGACAAGATTGAAGAGTTATTTTGACCTCAGGATCTCAGATTTCTGTTTCCCCGTGATTCTTGGTGATATTGGTGTTGTATGGGTGGTTCTACCCTTTTTATTTTAATAGATTGGTTCCATTTTACCACAAAATATTTAGATATGCATCTTCTAAACAAACACCAAACCATAGTACAGCATGGAGAGTGTAGAGAAAACACTCACGAAAGGAATGCTTCCCTCTGGAAACAACTTCCCCCAGGATGGGGTGTTTTCTCCAGTGCTATTGGAAGGACATCGAAAGTCAATGGGTTTCAGCTCCCAATACAGATCATTTGCTTTAATTTAAAGGTCTCACTTTCAATTTTGTATGGGATGTTTAGGTTTCCTTGTAGGCCTCTTAGGAATCACAAGCTTCTTTACTCCTTAACTGTATACTTCATTGCTGTAATCGAAGCTCTTTTGTTGCTATAATTCCTTCCTAATGTTACAGTTTTAGTCAAGTATTCTTTCCCTCTAGAGGCATTAATTGTTGCCAATTTTGAAAATGCCCTTGATTGGTGTATACTTTTTGCTTCTGGCGCCAAAACATGTCACTGTTTGCTATTCTTCCTCTAGGTGAAAAGACTTTTTTTCTTCTTGTTCAACATACACCATGCCCTTTTTAAGCTCTGTAGTGTAATTTAGAGTATCTTTGTCTACCAGGTGTAAAGTCAGCATTCTTCATGGTTTCATGTACTTCACCAATCTGCAGTACATGTCTCAGGATAGAAGATTTAAATTTTCTTTTATTTGCTATTAGCTGTGAAATTATTGGTCACTGGAGCTTATGACAGTGTATCCTTGTTAAGGATTTACCTTTGGTTTATAGTACGTCACCAAAATAAATGGTTATTTTCCAATGACAAGACCTTCACTGAAATACAAAGTTAAAAGGGAAGATACTTCTTCAAATGTAGCATAGTGTACAGGAAAATATCCTCTAGTTTGAAATTAAGTGAGTTTCTCTTTATTTAGTCCTGGTAACTATTTCAGATCATATACAGTTAAATGGATACTTTATTAACAAACTTTATTCCCTTCATTCATACACACGTGCGCGTGTGCGCACACACACACAAAATCTACCTCCAGTTAAAGAGGAAATATTATTTAATTATTGTTTTACAAAAAGTTATAAACACTAGGATATATTTTGAAATAAAAGCCATCACCCTTCAACCAACATTAACTGAGTCCCCACACTGAACAGTCCCCTGTTCCAGGCACTAGAGAGAGAGCATTAAGCAAGACAGACAAATAACTCCCACAAAGCCTGAGTTTTAGAAAGATGGTCTAGATTTCATTTCCAATTTAAATTTATTCTGTTCTTCCTCATCTGATTCTTTACTAAAGGGCCTTATAACCTCCATCCAATAGGAACACGTTCTCCATGATGAGAGCACCAATTTGTGTTTCAGTGCTTGGAATTATGCAATTTATTCTAAAAGTCATCTGCTTCTGAGAGTAGTACAAGTCTATTTTATTATATAAAAATGAAATACACTGAAATTTACTATTATTTTACTGAATATAAATCAAGAAATAGATTCAATATACATTACCTAAGCACTGACATTTTAAGCCCCTTAGCCATGTGTTGCAGTAGATGTGTTTCCTTGTTCATTTACTGCTACATTTTTGAATCATTGCCTCTGCCCATATGACTGTTGATGTCTCTCCCTACAGCCTGGATGAACCTATTTCTTTCCAAGGGTGAAAGCTGCTACAAGGTAATAGAAAACCTTGGCCTGAGCTACACAGAACTCTTGCTTATTATAATGTTGTATAGAACTCAAAAGAAGTATTGATGTACAGTTTAGTCTTTTTTTATTTGAACTTAATTTTGTTTTATTAAAATACAAATAAAAACACAGTAGTTTCATAAACATTTTGCTACCTACTTTAACATTCTCAAATATTTTCTTGATTCCATATTTTTGATTTATACATATTTTATTTAAACTTCATTTGTGGTTTTGTAAAGTTTTATGATTTAATATAAAAAAACTGCACACCTCCAACTTTACAATGAAAAGTTAAAACACTGGCCTGAATATACAGATATACATGTTGAGAGTAAATTGTGAGGATTCTGGTAACATGGGTTAATTTCAGATGTTGGGCAATGATTATGAAGACTTCCCAGGATGGCCTAAAGAATATCAGTGAGTTCTCCATCCTACTGCGGGATTTGATTTCTCTCTGAGATAAATGTCGTTCTGTGTGTGTTTTTCTCTCAGGAGGTCGAGTTGTGTCGTGTTAACAGTCAAGAGAAGCTGGGCCTGACAGTCTGTTACCGAACGGATGATGAAGAAGACACCGGCATTTATGTCAGCGAGGTGAGAAATGCCATGGAGGAGAGGTTAGAGGAGGCAGACAGCGAGCAGTGGAGTGAAATGACTCATGATGAGAAAATCCTTGGGAGGCTGGAATGGGAAGAATTGGCAATGTGCCAGTAGTTGTCACTTTCAATTAGGAAAGTAAATTATGTTGCCCAAGTAGTGGAATTATTATCAGCCTATTTAATGTGGATGCTTTCACCACAGAATCCCAGTAAGGAGAAGTGCAAAAATTGTAACATTGTCTAAATCTGAATAAAGTCCCTTAAGTACGCAGGAAGTCGAGCAAAGTTTTTGATCAGCAAACATTTGTCCTTCTGTTCCCGCTGTGTCTTTTAACTGTCCTGTTAACAATAGCATTGACTTTTAAATCTAATATTCACAATTATCAGATATTTTACTCTGCTGACAGAATTGATAAATTTAAATATCATATCCAAGAAGTGCATCCATTGGTTTGTTTTATTCAGCCCCATAATCACTTTCAAGAAGTGAGGTACTTACCCAGGGAACTGTATTCAATATCCTGTAATAAGCCACAATGGAAAAGAATATGTACATACATGTATATCTGAATCACTTTGCTGTACACCAGAAACTAACACAACATTGTAAATCAACTATACTTCAATTAAAAAAAGTGAGGTACGTAAATGTGAAATACCCTCAGTGTTAATAACTTTGAAAAAATGTGAAGCAAAATTTATTATTATAGGTGATTTTTTGAAACTCCCGGAAGAATCATTTTATGAGAAGTAGTAAGGTATTATGTGTGTGTGAGATATATATACATATACACATACAAACATATTTATAATTACACATATACAGGCAAACACATATATGCATATACAAGTATATATAGATATGTTATCTAACTCCTGCATATATGTATGTACACACATATATGCGTGTGAAACCATGTACGTATATATGTATGTGTATGAACCCAAACTAAACACTAATTGCTGTTCTGTGCTGTTCCAAAGTTTCTTGGCCATGACTTTGAAAACATTACGTAACTTACTGCGCTTCGGCTTCCTCACCTAGAAACTTAGTACGATAATGCTTATCACATTACTTTTATAGAGGTGTTTAGACTCTGGCAGAGATAATATAATTAATGAACTTAGAAAACTACTCAGCTCTATAAATGTATCAGTTTACCAAAGAATCTACTGACTGGCTCTCACTATGGAAAAATCTCCAGAGAATACTTCACTTATATACTTCTTTTAAATAAACAACTATGATAACCCCTCTGCTTATGGTGAGGAAGTATAAGGAAACACCTGCAGCATTATCTTTTGTAGTATGTACGGAGGTACAAATGCAGAATTTTAATATTAGTTTGATTACTGTTCTGAAGACAAAGTTTTAGTTGTGAATGTCTTGTAAATAGGATACAATTGATTAATCATCCCTTATTTCCTTCAAGTGAGTCTCTGTTTACTATTTAAACATGTCAACTTTGGAATTTTACTTTTCAGGGATAATAAAAAAGCCACAGGAACAGAACAAAATTACTTGGAAAAAATGTTTCCCTATACCTCTTACATGTAATTATAGTGTCTTTTGTTCTTGATTGATCACTTAAAACTCATTTATTGGCTGGCACCACCTAATTAAAAAGTAATATCTAACATCTGGATAGGATGGATCAACCTTACCCTACACTTGAAATACTTTGCTTTAAAAAGGAAAAAAAAAAAAAAAGGCTTTGCTAGAATAAGCTCCAATAAATTGTTTGAAGCCTTCCTGTGAAATGTGATAGATGGAATTACCCCCAGTGAACAGTAAGTCATCACTCAAGTTTGGCCCATTAAAATGTTGATAAACTATTAATAGAGCTTTAAATATCTATTTATTCTAAAATAAGTGACAGTTAATATACTTCACCCTATATGTAAAGTAGTGTCTAGTAATAATCTACATGGATAGGATTTTTTTCATTTCTTGAGCTACATAGATTATAAATCTCTTTATAACTTAATGTGCTCATAACACAGAAATCCCTTTAATAAGTTTGGACTTAGGGTATAGCTATCAGGTTTTCTCAGACAGCTAAGACAGGATTTAAAAATCACCCTAGCAGAAAGTAAATTTCCTGGGTCCTAGTATTAACATCAGCTGAGGATCATGTCAGCTGAAGACGATGTCTGACAGTTGGGATACAGAAATGAGTGAACAGATATAAAAATAAATAAATAAAATAAAATAAAAAGGAGAGAAAGGATAAAAAGAAGGAAGAAACAAAGAGAGGCAGGGAGAGAAAAGTGGTCCACAAATCAAGATGTGTTCTAGTACTCTTTTTTTTTAAAAAAAAAATCTTTATTGGAGTATAATTGCTTTACAAATGGTATGTTCGTTTCTGCTTTATAACAAAGTGAATCAGCTATACATATACATATATCCCCATATCTCCTATAATAACTCTTTTAATGTCATTGACTGCTAATCTGACAGCTGTGTAAGTTCTAGTTTAGTTTTCTTTTATTGATTCAATCCTCATCAAGGGTCATATTTTCCTGCTTCTTTGTATGTCTAGTAATCCTTGACTGGATGCCAAACATTGTGAATTTTGCCTTGTTGGGAGGTGGCTATTTTTATTCCTGTGAATATTCTTTTTTTTTTTTAACATGCTCTAGTACTCTTTAATTTTATTGTAATTAATTCTAAAATAGTTCATTTACATTTTTAGAATCAGTTGACAGAAGAAAAATTTGGCATGCACTCTATAAATCAATAGAAAAACTTGAAATATGTTTTTAAAAATATTTTTTAAAACCATATTTTTAAGTTCCTGGGAGGATATTGCATATCCAGTTGAAGCTGTGTGTCCTCTCCCTTACAGGTAGATCCAAACAGCATTGCTGCCAAAGATGGCCGGATTCGAGAAGGGGATCGTATTTTGCAAGTATGTGGGGTGGTTATTTCCTTTAATTTCCTACTATCTGTCCAATAGTTTTAATTTTATTTTGTTCCTTGAAAAATGTTAGAGAAAATAATTTGTGTTTGTTTCTGGATAGTAACATCTAAAAAACTAAAAGTGATCATTTAAACCTTTTTAAAAATAAGGATAGTGCCATTTAATAAGGATTATTAGCTAATAATTAGTGAGTAAGACATAATCTCTGGACTCAGATACCTCAACTTCAGCTTCCAGCTCCATCACTTACTTGGGCACTTTACTTAACCTCTCATTGTAAGCCTGTTTCCTCCTCTTAAAGAATGGTAATAGTAAAATATATTGCTGCAAAGGTTAGATATGATTAAGCATGTGATGTGCTTAGCACACAGTGCATGGTGAGTAATGAGCATTAACTGCTGTTGTTACTAGCATCAGCAGCAGTTATTGCTGCCTTTTCCACAATAAATTAGGTAAACAGGGATCCCAGTGTTCCCTTACTATGAAAGTTTAGAAGTCTGAAGAAGTCTTAATTATTTATAAATGAGTTGCTGGGGACATGTGGAGGACGGAATGTGAAAACATAGAGGCTGACTGAATTTCAGTTTAAAAATAGAGATGGTAAGCACCTTATAGGGGGTGTGTAGACTGGAAAGAGTTCCCGGCCCAACCAGGAAAAACTGCAAAAGCCAAAGTTTCTGTCCTAAATCTCCCTTGACCTGCGCTATCCCTTCTTAGTCGTTTCTCATAAAGGGTGGCTGGAGGAAGACACACAGCGCCCCAGCTTTTATGTCCAGTTTAACCCAAAATAAGAACAGAGGTCCTTGGGGGTTGAGTTTCACTACAGATAACAACTGCAAGACAGGAAGGAGGACTCAAATGACAAATTGAAGAAGTTACAAACTGTTAAAACATTCTGCAAAAGTTTTAATTGTTATGACAGATCTGTTGTTCCCATTTCTCCTTCCTAGATATGAACCCCTAACGAATGTTTCTTTCAATTTAATACATTTGGATTCAACACTCTACCTGGAAGCAGGGCTTTAAAAATAGACAAGATGCCATGGCAGCCTTTGGGGCATTCCCTGTGTATTTAGGAAGACAGCTGCTTACACAGATGATTACAGTACAATGCGACGTTGTCATGAGAAAGTTGTACCACACGAGGGCTATTCTGCCCAGACTTCTGCTGGTCTTCTTTCCTTTCTTTAGTGGGGGTACTCACTGAATCACACCACTTCTCCATACCCCTTCCCTTCTCTAGCGAGAGGCCACAGAACTCCTTTTTCATCAAGGACCCTCTACTAAGGCTCCAATGAGGAAAGAATAAAAGTATGAATTAGAGGTTATGGTCCCACTAGTTTTCAGAAAACTTGAAGAATACATAATTCCTACTTTAATGAGCTCCCTAAGTGATGACCTGTAGTTAAACAAAATGGGATGTGTCTATCACTGGATAACTCAGGGGCAGGAAAAGTGAATCAAGAAACCAAGACTTGCTACAATACTTTCAATGTTTTTCTCACACTCGTGTGAGTAAACGAGTGAATGAAACACGGGTATTCAGTAGAGAGAGTGATAGGATAAATGGAAGAATAAAATCTGCAGTAAAGCTTTACTTATACATCCTCGTTAAAAAAAAGGGGTACCATCTTCGTGTGTCATCCAGATAATGAAAGCTTCAAAAATATTTCATTGAGTTTTTGATTTAGAAATCATTTTAAATGTGTTGTTTACTTTGTTAACATCTCCAATTAAATATACTGAAAAGAATGTAACCTTCCTTTGATGC